>NW_027361677.1:27093125-27712500 GCF_039654945.1 Dendrobates tinctorius
GTTTGTTCCCACAACACAACCCCATCAGTACGACACCAGGTGTTTGGCCAACATGGAAGTGCACAGACCCATGTCATGGACAAAAAAAAAATGGTTTTGTCTGCCAATTGTGTGATATGATACTATTGTTTGTACACAGGCACGGACTGGCCGACAGGAGAACAGAAGAATCCTCCGGTAGGCCCTTGTGAAGAAGCGCTAATGAGTAGTGCAGAAAAAAGTATCATCTTATCATTCAATAATCAAGCTAGCCAAATTAATAAACAGTAAATAGTAAATTTGTTTACTAGGGTCAGATTATTTCTGCATGTAGGTGAACAGTGGGCCCCAAGAATCACTGTTACTGGTGGGCCTTTGACAATCCAGTCCTACACGGGCTGTACACATTCACTTTTATAGAAAGGGAATATTGAAGGAGCCATGCTGCCACTATCCATAGAAAAACAGTAAAGCAGACACATGGCTAAAACCCTTCTTTCTTTGATTGGGGAGGTGCCAGAGATCAGAACTCCATTAATATGATGTGATATGCCATCACTTCCTAGGATGGTAATTACAATTTACATGGATGATGTGTCACCCGTACTTATTAATTTTTTTTAAATATAGATTATGAAATGGAAAATTAAGAAAAAAACACACTTAAAAAAAATAATATTTTGATATTACTAATAAATCGGGCAAAAGTTGCATTGTGTGACTTAAGCCCATGTTTATCTACTTATATTAGGCAATATAGGCTGAGCTGATCATTGGACGACTATGGAGTTGACAAAGCCAACTTTTGCATTAGCAATAGATGCAAATCACATCTGTACTCTACCAAGACAATGACATGGATCGACGCACGTGACCAAATTGATCTTTTGTCTAATTTTGGAAAGATGGAAAATCAAACTAAAACCTCTCCCTGCTAATGGTCACTCACCCCAGGAGTGTAACGCGCTTTGGGACACGAATTCTCAACCTCCCTCAAATCTACACCCCTGGTCACTGGGATTGGGTCAGACTTCACAGCAGTTCAAAGTAAAAATGGAAACTAGGAGAATCGCAGAAATGTTGATCTTGTGCAAATGAGAAAAAAAAACAAGAAGCTTTTCTCACTGTAAGTTTTTCCTTTATGTATATGCACAGAATGCATTTTTTGCATTACAGGAAGTGATTGCCCTTAAACTGTGTCCAGAGAAGACGACTCCTCGCCTCGTCTCATCCACGTGAAGTTATTTTGGTTTCCTAATTAGAGTCTGACATTTTCTACTCTTAATTTATATTCAGCAAGAATCTGGTAAGGAAGGCGGAAATAACAGAGTCTGTTCTCTCGACTTCCCATCCTGTCTGTACCGGACTCGTCCATGGGAATATCATTAATTAACATCATTAGTTTGCAGATGCTGTCAGCATATTCTTATGGTTTCCACTTAAACACCTTTTACTTAGTCTCTATTGTCACATCTCATATTAGCATATAGACAAGCTCTACAGACGCCGTGACTTTGACAAGGGCAGATCACTGCCTGGATGCGAGGACGCCCGGGCACTCTGGGTTGTGTGGTGGATCAGCAGTAGAGCAGTGACTACCTGCTGAGGTCATGGCAAGCTATGATCTTCTTCAGTGCTAAGATGTAAATGCCCAACGAAGGCGTTCTGATGCAATTGAAGGCAAAGCAGGTGGGATTGCGCATTATGACGAGCTATTGGACTGCAAAGAGCTTCTATGCTTTCTTGTACAGGGGCCCTTTTTTGTCTGGTTCCGTTACTGCAGGATTCATTATATGGTATTGAGTGGGGCATGAACTACAGTTGTCATACAAATAGTGTATGGTGGGATTGGTGCGCATAATCCAAGTCCTGCAACACAGCCACAGACATCACCGGAAGCAGTGCAGCCTGTAACACAGGATGCAGCTTCAAAATCAATGAGCGAGATTTATCAAAACTGGTACGGGGGTAGCATGCTTGAAGCCGATCGATCGCTGCTTACCCTTCCATTGTACTAGTTTTGATAACTTTTACGCTGTGGCTTTATTTTGTGCCCCCTGGTGGACAAGCTATAGACTTACATTCAGAATCTACATTTGGTAGATACACACCACGGTACCTTAACACATGGAGAACCAAGGAATAATAAAGTTTAACTTCACTTGAAATTTTTTATGTCCCTTATGCACTTAGAAGAGAGATATAATGGCATGCTCAGTCTCCACGTGACACCCACAACATGTGTGCACCAGTTTTAGCAGTGTGATCTGGCGACATGAGAAGCCTGAATGTCACACCAATGAGACATGTTGATAGAAGTTACTGTATCTGTAACATAAATGTGTCCTGGTGTCCAGCGGGGAAATCACATTAGACTGAAGCCTGCAGTAGTTTAGAAGATTTTTTTTTGTCTCGGGGCAAATTAAACTTAATGACCCAACAATCAATAGCTTATATGTAGAGTGCCATTATAAATATGTGTGAAAACATCTGAGGCGAATACGTGGAAAACTCCTTGGATGGTAGGGCCAGGTCTTTAAAAGGAAAAGGCATTGTGAGCGCATGACCACAATGGCTGGGGGTGTAGCCTACAGCTCATGAATACGCCGGACTGCTGCCCTTACATCAGACTCTTTGCTGGCCGCATACTGAATCACATTAGAAATTATAGGCCAGTAAGTCTAACCTCTATTGTTGGTAAAATATTTGAAGGGTTTCTGAGGGATGTTATTCTGGATTATATCAATGAGAATAACTGTTTAACGCCATATCAGCATGGGTTTATGAGGAATCGCTCCTGTCAAACCAATCTAATCAGTTTTTATGAAGAGGTAAGCTATAGACTGGACCAAGGTGAGTCATTGGATGTGGTATATCTTGATTTTGCCAAAGCGTTTGATACCGTGCCACACAAGAGGTTGGTACACAAAATGAGAATGCTGGATCTGGGGGAAAATGTGTGTAAATGGGTAAGTAACTGGCTTAGTGATAGAAAGCAGAGGGTGGTTATACATGGTATATTCTCTAACAGGGTCGCTGTGACCAGTGGGGACTGCAGGTGTCGGTGTTGGGACCTATTCTCTTCAACATATTTGTTAACGATCTGGTAGAAGGTTTGCACAGTAAAATATCGATATTTGCAGGTGATACAAAACTATGTAAACCAGTCAATACAAGAGAAGATAGTATTCTGCTACAGATGGATCTGGATAAGTTGGGAACTTGGGCCGAAAGGTGGCAGATGCAGTTTAACAATGATAAATGTAAGGTTATACACATGGGAAGAAGGAATCAATATCACCATTACACACTGAACGGGAAACCTCTGGGTAAATCTGACATGGAGAAGGACTTGGGGATCCTAGTTAATGATAAACTTACCTGGAGCAGCCAGTGCCAGGCAGCGGCTGCCAAGGCAAACAGGATCATGGGGTGCATTAAAAGAGGCCTGGATACACATGATGAGAGCATTATACTGCCTCTGTACAAATCTCTGGTTAGACCGCACATGGAGTACTGTGTACAGTTTTGGGCACCGGTACTCAGGAAGGATATAATGGAACTAGAGGGGGTACAGAGGAGGGCAACAAAATTAATAAAGGGGATGGGGGAACTACAATACCCAGAGAAATTAGCAAAATTAGGATTATTTAGTCTAGAAAAAAGACGACTGAGGGGCGATCTAATAACCATGTATAAGTATATAAGGGGACAATACAAATATCTCTCCGAGGATCTGTTTATACCAAGGAAGGTGACGGTCACAAGGGGGCATTCTCTGCATCTGGAGGAGAGAAGGTTTTTCCACCAACATAGAAGAGGATTCTTTACTGTTAGGGCAGTGAGAATCTGGAATTCCCTGCCTGAGGAGGTGGTGATGGCGAACTCAGTCGAAGGGTTCAAGAGAGGTCTGGATGTCTTCCTGGAGCGTAACAATATTGTATCTTACAGTTATTGTTAGGTCCTTTAGAAGGACGTAGATCTGGGGATTTATTCTGACAGAATTTTATAGGCTGAACTGGATGGACTAATGTCTTTTTTCGGCCTTACTATGTTACTATGAATACTTTAGGATAAAAGTCTTAGAAAACAGAAGTTAAGTGACATAATTGTGTTGGTCACTACTTTATGCTGCTGCCTACTACAAAAAGGCAAAGTAAAATCTGATATCCACTATTTTTCACAATTAATATCATTCTATAGAGTGAACAGGTCCATAAAGAGACAAACTTAATCAAGGTCAAAGTAGTGCTAGTCCTGTTTGTAATCATGGTGGTCTGTGACCATCTCTAATCCCTTCATTGTTACTTATACGGATGCATTTGATGGTTCACTTTTCATTTCTCAATGGTTCATTTTGGGGTTTGTGGTACAGAATAATCCCTATATAAACTTTAATTACTTCAAGGACATGACAATGTTAACGCCTTATGACTTGTAAGCTCAGAGAGCTTTTCCACAGAAGGTGAGGAGGACAAGGCAGACGAGCGCTTTCTATTTAACGACCTGCCTTCAGGATGCTCTTAGAATATGGAAAGCGGCTGAAAAAAAAAAATGGAATTTTTAGGGGAGAAATGCATCCACTAGTCCTTATGTATAAAAAGACTTCAAGGTCTTTGTTCAATCTCCTTTTCTGTCTCAGAAGCTTCGGGGGATATTGCTCTTGTTCTCAATTTCAAGAAAGGTTAAACCACCTTGTCAAAATATTGAAGATCAACATGGAAAATTTCAGACGGTTTGGATCAGTGATAAATCAGGGGATTATCTGACTGTTAAGGGAGATGACACAGGCTGCCATTCATCCTCCTCACCTAGGAAGGAGAAGAGTCTCCCTCTCCCCTGTAATACAGACCCTTCCTGTCATTCTTCCAGGATTACACAATGGGAGCTCACATCTCAGATTCTTCCTCTTTTGTTTGTGAAGGGTCACTCAGCTGTAACCTCTGAATTTGTTCGGCATGCTCCATGGACTCTGGGTTTTCCCCAGGCATCTAAATTCTTCTTAAAGGCATAGATCCTCAATTGTAGAAAAAAATCTTACCATTTTCCCACTGGAAGCTAGGCTTACAGGGAACATGTCACAAGGTTTGGCAGATACGAGTTATGGCCACCGCCTTTCAGGGCTTATACACAGCATTCTATAATGCTGTAGATAATCCCCCATTCCGACCTGTAAGACAAGCAAAATAACTTATTATACTCACCTGTGGGGCGGTCTTATCTGAGGGGTGTCACTAATCTTTGTCCGGCCCCTCTCATCTTCTTGCGATGCTGTCCTCCTGCTTGCTTTGTGTGGATGACGCGACCCTGCATCATCTACATAGTCTGCTCGGCATCGCGCTCCTGCGCAGGCATACTTCTCTGTCCTGTTGAGGGCAGAGCAAGTCCTGCAGTGCGCAGGCGCTAGGCCTCTGACCTTGGTAATGAGATTACTGAAAAGTCATCTTACAAAACAGGAATTAGCCAATATAAAAATGGCAAGATTACGGGGGGGTTTTTACTTTTTTTTTTTTTTTTACAATAAATTTGACAAAAACCTGATTTAATCAATAGGTAATGTGATAATACATTCCTTTTAGTATAGAGTATGTCACCAGTATTTGGTGCCTGTAGACAATATGCAGCATTTACACTTTCCCATTATCATGAAGGGGTATTCCTGAGAACACGCCTTTATAATCGTCCGGTGTGATCACCCGCTGAACGAGCAGCACATCATCCTGTGTAAACAGAATATGAGCTGCCGAGACTAACGATATTCATCTGCGCAGAGCGATTATATTGGTTGTTTAGTATCTAAACATTAGGCTATTAAATGACCACCGATCAGCAGTCAAATAATGGCCACAGGTCATGTTTTTACCCTACAACCGTGGTGAACGAGTGTCTCTCCATTTTCTTATTTAAGGAAATGATGAACCTGCTGACAGTTTCCTATGATGTTCTCCAGGATCACAACAGCGCTCTTACAACACTGGAGGGCTCCTTTATGTTGTCCAACAAAACCTTGACTTCTGATTCCTTCAATCACGCCATTACATGAGACAAACAGCACAATAAAGACAGCGAAGCGTTTCTTTACCCAACGATCGCTTGCAGGCAGGAAGCAGCCAACAGTACCCTGTGATTGCCTCCACAATCAGTGCCATTCCCAGAATGAAAGGGGAAGGCTCAGAGTAATCTGCATGAAGTAGAATTAATGTTTCAGAAAATGCCTTTCCTTATCCTTTAAAATCATCCGCAAACCGTCATTTATACACTCGCCTACATCACTAATCCGGCATCAGTCAACCTAAATCCATAAACTTTTACTGATCTCCTTTGTAGTGAGAAAAAAGTTTTTTCCGCAGTCTGGGCCGTGGCAGATTTAGATTTGAAGCTGAGGTCCTGACCTGAGAACTACTTCCTATGCACATCCAGAGAGAGAGGATTTGTAGCTTTTGTAATGGGTCTCGCTGGGAAACCTTTTGCAGTATTAAGAAAAGAAAAAAAAAAAAAACTAAACATTTTTGGTTCTGAGCCCACATTACGAAGAATAAAATTTTGCAAGTGCAGCTGTCTAGAGGCGACAACCAGCTGTCAGGATCACGTAGCTGGTGCCATCGCCTGCTTCATTATTCCTGACAAAGTGCAATGTTCACCTAAACTCAAGCAGAGCTGCACCTTCACCACGTCTCCAAATGACGGGAAAAAAGCTACGACATGTGCAATGTCCACCAGTGATTGTTAGCGGCAGGTCCTGGCTGTAATAGATCAACTGCTAGGTAAGGGACGGGCTCGCTGCATGAGCCCACTGCATACACCCACTTCTGATGTGCGTCGTACATGCACGGCGGATGTCGTGAAGGGGTTAGGGTTTTGTAAATAGATGGAAAAAAAAAAAGGACTGATTTGTTTTTCCATCATAAACAATTAAAACTAAAAAAAATGTCACTTTAATATTTCCCCCATCAAATCATCCTCCGCCTCGGCAGTCCGGACTGTGCCCGCTGTAGATGTAATTAGTATTGCGCTCGTTCGGAAAAGGCTCCACCATGTCGGAAAAAGACTTCCCGTAGCCACCTCCGAAATGGGCTCAATTTGCCGACTGCTGCGGGATTTTATGAATAAACACAAAGCTTTCTGCTGCAGGTTTTTTTCTGAACATAAAATGCTGAAATGAAAGCTTTTTGGATGAAATTATTGCAGGCAGTTGGGTAATTACGGTGCAGCTTGTGTTCTACTACAGAACATTCAGATTCAGAGCTCAAGACACTAAACTTTAGTAATAAAAAAAAGAAGAGACGCTCATTTATGTCCTATCAGCATAGGAAGATTTCAGCCTGGTGATTATTGGGGATATGCACATTGCAGAAAAATTGCCTTATTTATTTTTAAGAATTTAAATAAGATTTTAATCCCATTTATTGTTAATAATCCACCCGAGTCTTACTACCCTAAGGGTAAAATATAGTGTATAACAGGCAAGTCTGAGTCCCCTCACACAGCGGAACTCTGCCCATAATTCACAGCAATCATGAGCGCAAAAGAACTATAAGGACACATTTAGCAGACTACCCTCTAAAGGGGATGTCCAAAAATTCTTTAGGTGTGTTTAAGATAAAATATGTACAACTTCGACGCATGCTCGAATTAGGAAACCTATGTTATTAGCCTCCCTGGTTCATTTTAATGTCTAAATCAGCCACCTTCTCTATTATGGGTGTTTTATAGAACAAAAAGGGGGTTAGATGACTCGTCATGTTAGTAGCTAAACCAGTCCCATCCCTATCACAGTCAATTTATAGATGGAGCCGGCAGGCTGTTCATTTCCGTACCTAAGCCAGCCTAATTTTCTGTCTATTATTCAGCGATGGTGGTTAAGGAGGTTGGCTCAGCTACTAAAATGTGTGTAAAGGGGGCTGACTGACTGGCTCATTTCAGTAGCTAAGCCAGCCCCCTTTCACCATCACGGCTGATTAATAGACAGAAAATTAGGCTAGCTTCGCTACTGAAATGAGCAGTCAGCCGGCCAGTCTCTGTCGTTAAATCAGCCATGATGGTGAAGGGGGCTGGCTTAATCATTAAAGTAAGTCAACTGAACCCTTTTTATGAAGCTAAAGCCAGAAATGAGGCTGCCAAGACCACCAATATCTTAGATTGAGCACCTTTTTGAATGTATTTATAGGAGTAACTATGTTTAATTTAAAAAAAACAGGTCTTTAGATATTTTTGAGCTGGAAATGGGTCGAAAAATGCCCCCCAACACTAAAGACCACCTCCATAGAACATAGTATGATGCCCACTCTTCCCTTAGAAAATACAACAAATGCAAAATTAGCAAAACCTGTAATAAGTAATCAGTTACAGAGAGGTTAATTAAAAAATGAAGCACAATGGTTAGGGCCCCCAGGGGTCACTTCTCCATTTTGAATGGAGCCAAGCAGAAAAATATTTCATATCTTTGTGTCTTTTTATGATATAATAACACAGCCATAAAAATATAAAAAAAAAAATCCTTTGTTGTAATGGAGGTATACTATCTCAATCCCGCACTAAGTGAGGTTTTTGGTCTCAGTGACGGCAGAGAAGCAGAAGAGAAATATAAAAGTCTACAAAGGCTGGCAAAAGAAACAGAATGAGAGAACCTTGAGATCAGCGGACCCAATAATCGCTGCTGGATATTACACACATTTATTATAGTGTACAGAGAGGGTTCAGTAACGGAGCAATCCTATATGTATGGGCCGTATGTGTGTGTGGGGGGGGGGATATACATAAATGTACTGGCTCATATAGTAGAGAAAATAGACAAAGGAGGAGGAAATAAAGTATACAGCCAAGAAGAAGCCTTATTTGTACACAAAATGTTACGTGCTGTGTAACAAAATTACCTTCCACAACATTGAAATAGCAACGCCAAGTAGGAAAAGTCATGGATATCGCAAGATGGAAATTTTACTGATCTGAAAATGTTGAAAAATAGAAACCAAATTTCCAAAATACCTGGATTTATTCAGTCTGGAGTTGTAGCCTTGTGCATAAATCCAGCACTTCCAACCTCAGCTGCTATCTCTGAAGTTATTAATGGTCGTCTGAGGAATGTTATGCTGCTGAATGCACTTGGGCAAATCATCAAGATCCACTGCTGGCAGCTCCTGTGTCATCACCAACCAAGGATGTCCCAAATGTGCTCGATGGGATACAAGTCCGGAGACTCTGCGGGCCATGGGAGCATGTTTACGCCATGCAGGCTGCTCCCAGTAGCACCACCAATATGCAGCTTAGAATTCTTGTGTTGAACAATGCCTTCTGGGATACTTTAGAAATGGTCGCACCTCTGGTTCCCCCAACAAATCAACGCAATGTCAAAATGTTCGTTTACAAGGAATGAAAACTAAATTGGTCTGGCTACTGAACATTATGTCACCACACACCATAAACCCTGGAGTAGGACCGGTGTGATGATCCCTTGTGAAGGTCTCTGCGTATAGTTACCCACAGCGTCATCAGACGGAGACCAGAGGCTGGAGTGATTCCGTAACACTCTAATAACAGAACTGCAGTGGCAGAGGTGTTTGTAAATTGGCAAAGCTCAGCTCTGAAGTATCCCGCAACACTCACTGCTGTGAGATGAAAGCTGAAGAAGTTCTACTAACCACACCATAGTCTGCTCTATTCCCAGTACTTTGGTCTCAATGCAGAGCTGTGCACGATCACACCTAGGAGAGCTGTATCCGATGTCACGCATTACGTGTCTCACACAGGAGAGAGCCTGTTCTACATTACTCTGGGGATTGTTCTTTTTCCTCTGTTGTTGCTGCCTGTTTATTATTGGTCATTGTCATACAAGGTAACAAGCACAACCTCCCAGTGAAATATCACTGGTAACGCCCCCTTGGGCTTATCATAAATTATACCCTAAACCTTACAAATTAATATCTAAGCAACGGAGAGGATAAATAAAAAAATGTTTTATTCAGCTTTTCAGCCACTAGTCTATGATGTGGACAGTTTAACATGCTCAAAGTGGTGAAAGTTCCCCTTTATGTATCCTCTTTATAACTCCTTCTGTTTGTTTGTTTTTTTTAAAGCTCTGCTTAATTGATTTGACACCACATCAAAGTTCTGCTCAACTTTCATGTGGTCTGTGGTCAAAAATCATATATATACAGTAAGGTCCATATATATTTGGACAGAGACAACATTTTTCTAATTTTGGTTCTAGACATTACCACAATGAAATTTAAACTAAACAATTCAGATGCAGTTGAAGTTCAGACTTTCAGCTTTCATTTGAGGGTATCCACATTAAAATTGGATGAAGGGTTTAGGAGTTTCAGCTCCTTAACATGTGCCACCCTGTTTTTAAAGGGACCAAAAGTAATTGGACAATTGACTCCAAGGCTATTTTCATGGACAGGTGTGGGCAATCCCTTCGTTATGTAATTCTCAATTAAGCAGGTAAAAGGCCTGGCATTGATTTGAGGTGTGGTGCTTGTATTTGGAAGGTTTTGATGTGAAGGTAACATGCGGTCAAAGGAACTCTCCATGCAGGTGAAACAAGCCATCCTTAAGCTGCAAAAACAGAAAAAAAACCTCCGAGAAATTGCTACAACATTAGGAGTGGCAAAATCTACAATTTGGTACATCCTGAGAAAGAAAGAAAGCACTTGTGAACTCATCAATGAAAAAAGACCTTGGCGCCCACGGAAGACAACAGTGGTGGATGATCACAGAATAATCTCCATGGTGAAGAGAAACCCCTTCACAACAGCCAACCAAGTGAACAACACTCTCCAGGAGGTAGGCGTATCAATATCCAAATCTACCATAAAGAGAAGACTGCATGAGAGTAAATACAGAGGGTTCACTGCATGGTGCAAGCCACTCATAAGCATCAAGAATAAAAAGGCTAGACTGAGCTTTGCTTTAAAAAACAAATAAAAAAGCCAGCACAGTTCTGGAAGAACATTCTTTGGACAGATGAAACCAAGATCAACCTCTACCAGAATGATGGAAAGAGAAAAGTATGGCGAAGGCGTGGTACAGCTCATGATACAAAGCATACCACATCATCTGTAAAACACGGCGGAGGCAGTGTGATGGCTTGGGCATGCATGGCTGCCAGTGGCACTGGGTCACTAGTGTTTATTGATGATGTGACACAGGACTGAAGCAGCCAAATGAATTCTGAGGTATTCAGAGCCATACTGTGTGCTCAGATCCAGCCAAATGCAGTCTAACTGATTGGTCGTCGTTTCATACTACAGATGGACAATGACCCAAAACATAAAGCCAAAGCAACCCAGGAGTTTATTAAAGCAAAGAAGTGGAATATTCTTGAATGGCCAAGTCAGTCACCTGATCTCAACCCAATTGAGCATGCATTTCACTTGTTAAAGACTAAACTTCAGACAGAAAGGCCCCAAACAGCAACTGAAAACCACCGCAGTGAAGGCCTGGCAGAGCATCAAAAAGGAGGAAACACAGCGTCTGGTAATGTCCATGAGTTCAAGACTTCAGGCAGTCATTGCCAACAAAGGGTTTTCAACCAAGTACTAGAAATGAACATTTTATTTACAATTATTCAATTTGTCCAATTACTTTTGGTCCCTTTAAAAACAGGGTGGCACATGTTAAGGAGCTGAAACTCCTAAACTCTTCATCCAATTTTAATGTGGATACCCTCAAATGAAAGCTGAAAGTCTGAACTTCAACTGCATCTGAATTGTTTTCTTTAAAATTCATTGTGGTAATGTCTAGAACCAAAACTAGAAAAATGTTGTCACTGTCCAAATATATATGGACCTAACTGTATTACATAGGGACTCGCAACACAGGACTCGACAAGACATGTGACCCGAGGATCACATTTGGGGGTGTAGAGTCACTAATTATTTATTCCCGACATATGAGGTAGCGTAAAGAGAGGTAAGAAATGTTACTTACCTATAAGTCAGTATGTTAGGAAGAGAGAAAGAGCCGCGTTGTTTAGTCCATAGAAACCAGTCATTTAGAAATAAAGCAGAAAAAAAGCAATAATTAACAACAACATCTTCCTTCGCACGTGTCAGGCTCTCGATAAATGCTGGCAATATAAGTTATTGAGCCGTTACACATTAATTATTTAGGATAAAATAGTAACTTCAATATACGGAAGCAGAACATTCATTCCGCTGTGATAAACGGCACGGCACAGATTATTCTTCACACAGGAGGTAATAGAAATAAATATAAACCTAAATAACCCCAGGAAGACATAAGGCAGATAATTACCATCATTACATCACCGTGAGAAGCGTATCATTCTCAGAAGTTACATCTCATCCCCTCTCTCCATTAGATCATTATAAACCACAAACTTATGGAAATAAATTTTAAAAAATCATTTAAAATGAAAACACTTTCAAAGCTCAACGGCACGAAAATATTACAACGTATTGACACAGGTGCAAACCAATGCAGCAGAAATGGATACTGGCATGTCAATGTAGAGATCTAGAAATGAAAACACCCATCATCCAACCCAATGTCAGCAAGACGGATGCTGAAGAACTCAAGGAGATAATGAGCAAGTGACAGATCTACTTTATAGCCATAGGGGTTCTAATGAGCAAGTGAAAGAACTACTTTATAAATACAGGGGTGGGGGATAGGATAGACTGCAGCCAATTATATTATGAACATTAGGAATTGAGTCAGCTGACCTTAATGGGAGAAAGTGACTTGTCCTCCTATGTGTTGGTAGTGACATGGGCATTGTCATGAAATATGGAGGGTGGTTGTAGATCAGTGGGTAGTTAGAGGGTTAAGGGGTAGAAAGTTCTTCCAGTAACACATGGGGGGGGGGCGAAAGAATCAAGGCAATTGGGAGATATTTACAGAAAAATGTGCAACATTTTCCTGTTTTACATTCCCACACTTTTTAACAGCAAGTGTGAAGCCGGTCTAGTTAACTATGCACAAAAGGTGTAAACCAGATTTATGAACTGCGACTTTTTCAATAGTTTCAAAAATGGCACTCCACACCAAACACAGTATTTTAGGAAAATGGTGGTGGTTTTCTCATTTTTTATGTTAGAATGAGCTGTCCACTTTTGTGAGGACCAGACTGCTATAAATATATACAGTCATGGACAAAAGTGTTCGCACCCTTGAAATTGAAATTTTTCTCTGCCGTCCAGGGAGAATAGCTACAGTGTCATGGGTTGTAAACTTCTCGATTATGTTGTGCAACATGGAATAAAGAACATCAAGGTCTCTTGAGATAGACTTATAACCTTGAGATTGTTGATATTTTTCAAAAATTTTTGTTCTGAATTCCTCAGACAGTTCTCTTCCCCTTTTGTGTTCTCCATGCTCAGTGTGGCACCCACAGACACACCACAATGCAAAGATTTAAGTCAACTTCTCCCCTCTTTATCTGCTTTCAGGTGTGATTTTCATATTGTCCACACCTGTTACTTGCCATAGGAAAGTAAGAACAAGCATCACATGCTTGAAACTAAGTTGTTGTTTTTTTTAAACCAGTTATTTTTATTTAGGTTTCAAAAGATTTTAAACAATAAACAGTGGATATCAATATACATGTAACAATTCACATATCTTGTAGTAATACAATCAAAGCCATCCCCCCCTCCCCCAATACTCCTTATGCCGGGGCCGGGTATACTTGAGAGTCTTAGCAATCATATCACCACCATAAACTAAGTTGTTTACCTACAATTTTGGAAAGGTGCAAACAATGTCCTGACCATTTTTTTTTTTTTCTTGTGAAACTAGGTACAATTTGCTCTTTTTCGTTATTCCATGTGTATAATGAAATTTGTCTAATTGCAATAATTTTATGGGAGAAATACTTCATTTTCTGGAACAATTTCAAGGGTGCCAACTCTTTCGGCAATGAATGTACAAGAAGGTCACCGAATAATACTAAAATTTAGATGCACTTACACAGCAGACTTCCTGTCTGAATGAGAGCTGATTGATGTGACAAGTTGATTGTCGCACCTTTAAAGGCAGGTCGATGCAAAATTTATGGGGACAAATAATTGTTAAATATAAATGATTGGTCCCAGGGTAGTTTTCGAATGGTCGGTAGAAAATTTCTTGCTTTACACGGAAGGCGACAACAACATTTTTTAGGCTGCATAAAGGCGCGATTAGCAAAGGCTGACTACTGCCAGGAATATACATCCAATGAAATGAACGTTTGGGGAGATTTACATACAAATTGGAGCTTACTTACCTTATATTGGGGGATCATTGGATTCGGAAGCAGTTCATTACTATATAGCCCCAAAGTGACATATCCCCAGGGGTTACCTAACCAAAACAACCCTATAATGGTGCATGTGTATAATCTGGAGGTCAGGTTGATTGACCTCATGGCACAGCTTCGGGAATCTTTGCATGCAGGATAGGAAGGTCACCATATACGCGCCTGCTGCACCCATCTGATAAACCATGTACACGTGTACACATTTGCTTAATATTCGCTAGATGCTGGAGGTCATACTTCTGGCATAAATAAGCCGACTACACCTCTCAGCCTCCTGATATAGCAGCACAATAATATCTCTTCATCCTCTATTACCATCAGAAAAATGGCTGAATCGCAGGCGGATTTCAGACAAATCTCTCTATCAGCCCGGACTGAGCCGTCTTCTCCTCTCATGTCCCAATGATTGCGCCGCTGACACAAATGAAATAATAAATAAATGGACTATCAGTCCCCATTTCTCTCTTCGGCGTAGTCGAAGAATTTCAGGCGGCTGCGACATCTGTTCTATTCTTTTTACTGCCGTGTTAAATTCCCCTCATGAGCAGCAGTGATATTTCCAGCCCTGGTTTGTGTGTCTGAGAGCCAAGCAGCCGTGGACTGTCAGCCGCCCCCATCTTCTCTGCAGGATGCAAGGGCTTTTATTGAGGAGATGTTCATCTGAAGGTATCGGGACCTCACACCTAGCCCACCTACGCCTGTGCGGGGCCGACTACTGGTACAGATGAGAGAATGAGGGCTGCCAGCTAATCCCAAGGCATTCAGCAAAGTCTGCTATAAACTTTACAGCCAAAGTCTTTAATGGAAAAGTATCCAAGAAGTCATCACCTGCAGGATGTCATTGAAGGCGTATATAATACAAGCAAAGCCTCTATAGCCTAAGGCTCTATGGAGAAGAAGAGGATTCCTTCATGATTTTCACTGTTTTGCACCTGAAAACACAAGTCTACAATTACATTACAACCATTATTTATCCATGGAGTGCTATAAAATAGTCTACAATGGGCAAAACTGTGAAGGCAAAAGTGCCACACCGGTGGGGTCAGATTACAGGTTTCGGTTGACTGCAATCCTGGATTTTAGACTAGGATTCCTCATTATTATTCAAAAGTTATGGAATTCTTGTTTTTAAGATGCAGTGAAATGATCAGTGTCGTTTTAGCAAACTTTCATAAAATCATTAAGATAAGCAAAACTTTGCAATATATCACAATAGAGAAATCTGCTCGTTTCTCCATTTATGAGCCACTTTTCCCCTCTTCCCCGCACCTCATAAATTCATCACTCCTTCTGTAAAACTGCTAAAAATCCATTTGGCTCAAAACAAAACAGATGGTCAGCTCACCAAGAGGTCAGATTATAGCTGCCTATTGTAGTCTACGGAAAATGAGGGAGCAAAGCCGGTAACACACATCAGACGGCTATGATGATTGAACAGCAGTCATCTCTCCCATATACAGCGGTGCTCCCTTGGGCTAGCGCTCCAGTGTTACTTATGAGAAAGCGACCGTTAGACGTCAGCCGGGGGCTTATCCAAGACAAAAATGTGATCGCCAGTCAGAAATTGGACATGCACGATCAACACCTCTCCTGACAGTCAGTTGGCCTGTATCCACATACATATTGGACTGTCAGCCAAACCTGTTGATATCGGCAGATTCAGCCAACGTTAGTCTAATGTGTATAGAGGATAAGAAGCAGAGACATGCAGACATTTGCTTCTGTTTTCTAGCAAATGTATCTCATTCCAGTGCTGTATTCACATCTACACAGCTCAGTAGTGCTATATAATGTCCTCCATTCTACTGCTTCTGAACATGTGCTAAGTAGAGACAAGAGAGGAGGAATCCCTCATGTCCGTGTGTGCTGTGTATGGCAAAATTACAACAGCCAGTTTGAACCCACTAGCTCAGAGAAAACTGCAAATTAGAGGTACAGACACAGAGAAAAAAGATGGTGAAAAATGCCAGATACAAGAAATGTAATTGCCAGACAGTGTTGTTTCTCATGTGCACATAAAGTGGCATGCAAAAGTTTAGGCACCCCTGGTCAAAATTACGGTTATTGTGAACAGTTAAGCAAGTTGAAGATAAAATGATCTCTAAAAGGCCAAGTTAAAGATGACACATTTGTTTTGTATTTTAGGCTAAAAAGTAATACACATTGTCATTTTTTCACATTTTAAAAATTACAAAAAGAAAAATGGTCCGATGCTAAAGTTTGGGCACCTTTGGAGATTTGTGTACTCAGATAACTTTGACCAAGGTTTCAGACCTTAATTAGCCTGTAAGGGATATGGCTTGTTCACCCTCAATGTTAGGAAAGGCCAGCTGATGCAGATTCCACAGGTTTAGAAACACATAGCCTCCTCTAACCTTGTGCGAAAAAACAGCCACCATGGGTTCTTTTAAGCAGCTGCCTAGCACTCTGAAAATGAAAATGGTGGAGGCTCACAAAGCAGGAGAAGGCTATAAGAAGATAGCAAAGCGATTTCAAGTTGTCCTTTCCTCAGTTCAATATGTAATTCAGAAATAGCAGTTTACAGGAACAGTGGAGGTCAAGATAAGGTCTGAAAGGCCAAGCAAAATTTCAGAGAGAGCTGCTTGTAGGATTGCTAGAAAGGCATATCAGAACCCCCACTTGACTGCAAAAGACCTTCAGAAAGATTTAGCAGATTCTGGAGTTGTGGTAATTGTTCTACTGTTCAGAGACACCTGATCAAATATGGCCTTCATGGAAGAGTCATCAGAAGAAAACCTCTCCTGCACCCTCACCATAAAATTCAGCATCAGAGGTATGCAAAAGAACATCTAATCAAGCCCAATGCATTTTAGAAACAAGTCCTGTGAATCGTTGAAGTTAAAATAAAACTCTTTGGTTGCAATGATCAAAGGTATGTGCAGAGAAAAAATTGCACATAATTTCAGGAAAAGAACATCTCTCCAACCATTAAGCATGGGGATGGATCAAACATGCTTTGGAGTTGTGTTGCAGACAATGGCACAGGGAACATTTCACAGGTAGAGGGAAGAATGGATTCAATGAAATTTCAACAAATTCTTGATGCAAACATAACACCATGTGTAAAAAAGCTGAACGTGAAAACAGGATGGCTTCTACAAATGGATAACGACCACACACATCAAAATCCACAATAGACTACCTCAAAAGGCGATAGCTAAAGGTTTTTCAATGGCACTCACAGTCCCCCTATTCGATCATCATTGAAAATCTGTGGCTAGCCCTCAAAATAGCAGTGCATGCAAGACGACCCAGGAATCTCACAGAAATGGAAGAATTTTGCAAGGAAGAATGGATGAATATCCATCAAACAAAAATTGAAAGACTCTTGGCTGGCTACTAAAAGTGTTTACAAGCTGTGATATTTTTAAAAGGGACTGCTATTAGGTACTAACTATGCAGGGTGCCCAAACTTTTGCATTGGCCTATTTTCCTTATTGCAATTTTTAAAATGACAATATATAATTTTTTTGGCCTAAAATACAGAGAAAATGTGTCATCTAACTTTAGCCCTTTTAGAGATCATTCCATCTTCAACTTGCTTAACTGGTCACAAGAACAGTAATTTTGACCAGGGGTGCCCAAACTTTTATATGCCACTGTACATCGATGATCTTATTCTGAAAAGGAACCTGAAATGACAGGTGTGCTATAACCGACCTTACTGGATTGTTAGAGTCTTAGATTTGTATCCAGGGCATTCACTCTTATTTCCTGGGCTGTTGTTTTCGGATGCCATGGTTCCAGCGGGTGTCAGGTTTTTGGAATTTTGCAGTCATGATTATTTACCATATACTTTTATTGTGTAGTTAGTGGCTGCATTATAATAATTACCATATATTACACCTGCATCTGGTTGCACTTATTATCACTGTTTAATGAGTTATCAAATGCCGACTCTTTTACACTCATCTCCTTGGAGACCTACAGTAAAGAGAAATTGTGTAAAGAATAGAATTTATTCTACTAATCACCTCTTGGAAAGCCGGGGCTTATGAGGGTCCAGGCTGCTCTTCTGGTCACAGGGGTAATGACACTGCAGACGGTGCCTACTCCCACACAAAGAGGGAAGCAAAGTTGTTATCTGAACATGTCTGTAACATAACGAAGAAAAGCAATATTTTTTTATTGGCTATTTGCATAATTAAGTAAGCAAGCAGAGATGAGCCCTATATTTACCTATTGGATATTTTTGTGTGTTCTCAATAGGAAGAGGGGAGTAATGTTTTGCCAGGTATCTCTCCATGAGAAGTTCTACAAGCCTGCTAACTGATATCAGGGGACAGTCAGGAGACCGCCATACACATTGTATGGTTGGTTGATATTAATGTGTATGGCTACCTTAAAGGCCATAAACATGCCTTTGAGGTTACTTATTCCTAGCACTGTTAGTCTTTACAGTCGTACAAAGATAAGATCATCCTGCTAACCCACAGTGATCAGCAGTGACCTTCACGGGATACAGAAAGCAAGTGTTACTTTCCCTATGGCGCTACCACTGGAGAAAAGTAGTATTACACAATTTCAGGTAAAATCAATACACGTGGCATGCCACATAATTCGGAGACACGATCTTTGTGTCGACCGTACACATCGACTACATGAGTGTCCGATATGATAAAGCCCTTGTGAATTCACAATACTTACAAGGTGTTTGAGGATTGGGCGGCATGCTGCAGTTTATAGATGAACTAGTAGTTTACTTTTAATCAGCTGAATGCAATAATGGTATGGAAGCAGTCATGTATTTATACAGAGGAGATCCAAGGCTGAAAATTGGATTCCTGCTGCAGGGTATACAGCAAATCTGCACGTGGATTACCACCTTTATCATTCAGTGGGGTTCATTGTATAGGGTTGCAGAAGCCCCAATCACATGCACGAGCTACAAAATTTGTGCTGAAATGTACCTTGACCCCAAGTCCATGCTCACAGGGGGTGTTTGCAATCCATCTTTTGGCCGCATTGCAAACAAGATAATACAATCATAATGGGAACATGGCCTAAAATATCTATAAATGTGGTATCGCTGAAAGGTTTTCAGCCTTCAAAGGATAATACAGTTAGGGGAACAGTCAGCGATGACCAACGTCTGCACAGATTAAGATCTACTCTTCCTCACCGCGACTGTCATACCTTCTTTTGCGCACAGAGATGTTCAAGGACAGGCCATAGAGAGGGATGTTAGTGTGGAAGGCAGAGGAGTTTAACAACGACAGAGCTGGGATTATTACAAATGCCATTCTCATCCAGGGAACATGACTGATCGTGACACATTGTGCCTTGTACACTACTCAGTGCAATCTTATAGGACATGAGGCACATATACACTAGAAAAGTCTAAGCAGTAAATGACCTCATAGCCAAACTCACAGCAATGTATCAGGACCAAACCAGCAAAAAGTGGCGGTCACTGCAATATTCCTTACTGTACTATGTAGGAAGGGAAGTCTGAATGTGGCAACTTGTCACAGGACACCATAGTCGCAAATTTAAACACTACGAACAATGTTTATTTTTATTTTTTTTTTTTAAAAAAAAGGTAAAAAATTAATAAATGCTGATTTTATCCATACATGAATAGTAGGAAAGGCCTATATTGTAAACCTATATTTTAATTATTATTAATTTGTTTCCTAAATGCAAAATTACCGTAAACAACTTTCTAAAATTGCCTTACTTTTGCTGCTCCTGTGAGTGTGATAGTCCCCCGACATGCTGAATGATTTGCAAAAATGCCACAATTCTGTACCCTACCACTCTCTTCCCTCAGTGTTACATATAGCAGTAGAGAGAGGTGTACACAATAGTTCTGTGGGAAGAGTGGGGTGTACAAGGATGATCGTTCACTCATGTTTTAGAAATGGAGGAAAGACCATGACCCTAGATGACCAGGAGAAATCACTCCAGAAATTTAGCTGTGCTGATACGTGAAAGCTAGTGAGGACAGCAGCGCTCTGGACAAGCAGACCTCACCTCCAGCATGAATTACTGGGGGAGGGGGGACACAAGGATCTCATATCCAGCGTATATTACAAGCTAGAGGTGAGATCACAGTATTACTGGGGGGACACAAGGACCTCACCTCCAACATGCTTTACTGGGGAGACAGAAGGATCTCTCCTCTAGTATGTGTTACTGGGGGACACAAGGACCTCAGCTCTAGCTTGTATTACTGGCGGACACAAAGATCTCACCTCTAGCATGTATTACTGGAGGGAACAAGGATCTCACTTCTAGCATGTATTACTGGAGGGAACAAGGATCTCATCTCTAGCGTGTATTACTGGGGGACACAAGGATCTCACCTCTAGCGTGTATTACTGGAGGGACACAGGGATCTCACCTCTAGCATGTATTACTGGGGAGAACAAGGATCTCACCTCCAACATGTATTACTGGGGGACACAAGGATCTCACCTCTAGCGTATTACTGGGGGGAACAAGGATCTCACCTCTAGCATGTATTACTGGAGGGAACAAGGATCTCACCTCCAACATGTATTACTGGAGAGACACAAGGATCTCACCTCTAGTGTGTATTACTGGAGGGAACAAGGAACCCATCTCTAGCGTGTATTGCTGGGGGACACAAGGATCTCACCTCTAGCGTATTACTGGGGGGAACAAGGATCTCACCTCTACAATGTATTACTGGAGGGAACAAGGATCTCACTTCTAGCATGTATTACTGGAGGGAACAAGGATCTCATCTCTAGCGTGTATTACTGGGGGACACAAGGATCTCACCTCTAGCGTGTATTACTGGGGGGAACAAGGATCTCACCTCTAGCGTGTATTACTGGAGGGAACAAGGATCTCACCTCTAGCGTGTATTACTGGAGGGAACAAGGATCTCACCTCTAGTGTGTATTACTGGAGGGAACAAGGATCTCATCTCTAGCGTGTATTACTGGGGGGGAACAAGGATCTCACCTCTAGCGTGTATTACTGGGGGGAACAAGGATCTCACCTCGAGCATGTATTACTGGAGGGAACAAGGATCTCACTTCTAGCATTTATTACTGGAGGGAACAAGGATCTCATCTCTAGCGTGTATTACTGGGGGACACAAGGATCTCACCTCTAGCGTGTATTACTGGGGGGAACAAGGATCTCACCTCTAGCATGTATTACTGGAGGGAACAAGGATCTCACTTCTAGCATGTATTATTGGAGGGAACAAGGATCTCATCTCTAGCGTGTGTTACTGGGGGACACAAGGATCTCACCTCTAGCGTGTATTACTGGGGGGAACAAGGATCTCACCTCTAGCATGTATTACTGGAGGGAACAAGGATCTCATCTCTAGCGTGTATTACTGGGGGACACAAGGATCTCACCTCTAGCGTGTATTACTGGGGGGAACAAGGATCTCACCTCTAGCGTGTATTACTGGAGGGAACAAGGATCTCACCTCTAGTGTGTATTACTGGAGGGAACAAGGATCTCACCTCTAGTGTGTATTACTGGAGGGAACAAGGATCTCATCTCTAGCGTGTATTACTGGGGGGGAACAAGGATCTCACCTCTAGCGTGTATTACTGGGGGGAACAAGGATCTCACCTCTAGTGTGTATTACTGGAGGGAACAAGGATCTCACCTCTAGTGTGTATTACTGGAGGGAACAAGGATCTCATCTCTAGCGTGTATTACTGGGGGACACAAGGATCTCACCTCTAGCATGTATTACTGGGGGACACAAGGATCTCACCTCTAGCGTGTATTACTGGGGGGAACAAGGATCTCACCTCTAGCGTGTATTACTGGAGGGAACAAGGATCTCACCTCTAGTGTGTATTACTGGAGGGAACAAGGATCTCATCTCTAGCGTGTATTACTGGGGGGGAACAAGGATCTCACCTCTAGCGTGTATTACTGGGGGGAACAAGGATCTCACCTCGAGCATGTATTACTGGAGGGAACAAGGATCTCACTTCTAGCATGTATTACTGGAGGGAACAAGGATCTCATCTCTAGCGTGTATTACGGGGGACACAAGGATCTCACCTCTAGCGTGTATTACTGGGGGGAACAAGGATCTCACCTCTAGCATGTATTACTGGAGGGAACAAGGATCTCACTTCTAGCATGTATTATTGGAGGGAACAAGGATCTCATCTCTAGCGTGTGTTACTGGGGGACACAAGGATCTCACCTCTAGCGTGTATTACTGGGGGGAACAAGGATCTCACCTCTAGCATGTATTACTGGAGGGAACAAGGATCTCATCTCTAGCGTGTATTACTGGGGGACACAAGGATCTCACCTCTAGCGTGTATTACTGGGGGGAACAAGGATCTCACCTCGAGCATGTATTACTGGAGGGAACAAGGATCTCACTTCTAGCGTGTATTACTGGGGGACACAAGGATCTCACCTCTAGCGTGTATTACTGGGGGGAACAAGGATCTCACCTCTAGCATGTATTACTGGAGGGAACAAGGATCTCATCTCTAGCGTGTATTACTGGGGGACACAAGGATCTCACCTCTAGCGTGTATTACTGGGGGGAACAAGGATCTCACCTCTAGCATGTATTACTGGAGGGAACAAGGATCTCACTTCTAGCATGTATTATTGGAGGGAACAAGGATCTCATCTCTAGCGTGTGTTACTGGGGGACACAAGGATCTCACCTCTAGCGTGTATTACTGGGGGGAACAAGGATCTCACCTCTAGCATGTATTACTGGAGGGAACAAGGATCTCATCTCTAGCGTGTATTACTGGGGGACACAAGGATCTCACCTCTAGCGTGTATTACTGGGGGGAACAAGGATCTCACCTCTAGCGTGTATTCCTGGAGGGAACAAGGATCTCACTTCTAGCATGTATTACTGGAGGGAACAAGGATCTCACCTCTAGCATGTATTACTGGGGAGAACAAGGATCTCACCTCCAACATGTATTACTGGGGAGAACAAGGATCTCACTTCTAGCATGTATTACTGGAGGGAACAAGGATCTCATCTCTAGCGTGTATTACTGGGGGACACAAGGATCTCACCTCTAGCATGTATTACTGGGGAGAACAAGGATCTCACCTCTAGCATGTATTACTGGAGGGAACAAGGATCTCATCTCTAGCGTGTATTACTGGGGGACACAAGGATCTCACCTCTAGCGTGTATTACTGGGGGGAACAAAAAAATATTCAGGATTGAGAGTCCTCAGTAGTTGATACCTTTTAATGGCTAACTGAAAAGATGGTAATACATTGCAAGCTTTCGAGACTACTCAGGTCTCTTCATCAGGCTAGACTAATACAAAATCTGAAGTCACATATTTATGCACAATACAGCCTAGAAAAAATGCAATAGATAAGACAAGTGACGTGAAGCAGAACTATCAATATGGGAGAGGGAGAAACATAAATATAAACATTGGACCAGTTCATAGATAAGGAGTCTGGATGTTTTATGGTCCTCTGATTGGGGTCTAGTTCTGTGTTGCCCCGCAAGGTTTTAAAAGGAAATTCCTTAATTGATGTAAAAAGACATAAATCCATGCGACACATTCATTCCAGCACTGAGAGTGTCAAAGTTCGTCATAAATTTGTACTCCCAAACTCGTCTCTCTCTCTGAGATGTGAAGTTACCTTTCAATACCAGTAATTTCATATCCATGCTGCTGTGATCAGGGATACAGAAATGTTTTGCCACAGGTAGATCCATTCTTTTTTCTCTTATTGTGTGACGATGAGCATTCATCCTTGTTCTAAGCTTTTGCCCTGTCTCCCCCACATACAGACCCCCAGTTGGACATTTAGTACAAATAATTAAGTACACCACATTAGATGTAATGCAGGTGAAAGTACCTGGGATCTTGTAGTCCTGATGTGAGTTGGGGATCTTTATCTTGTCCGTGGTCATTATAAATGGACAGGTTTTACATTTTTTCTGGTTGCACGGAAAGGTTCAAGATAAAGATCCCCAACTCACATCAGGACTACAAGATCCCAGGTACTTTCACCTGCATTACATCTAATGTGGTGTACTTAATTATTTGTACTAAATGTCCAACTGGGGGTCTGTATGTGGGGGAGACAGGGCAAAAGCTTAGAACAAGGATGAATGCTCATCGTCACACAATAAGAGAAAAAAGAATGGATCTACCTGTGGCAAAACATTTCTGTATCCCTGATCACAGCAGCATGGATATGAAATTACTGGTATTGAAAGGTAACTTCACATCTCAGAGAGAGAGACGAGTTTGGGAGTACAAATTTATGACGAACTTTGACACTCTCAGTGCTGGAATGAATGTGTCGCATGGATTTATGTCTTTTTACATCAATTAAGGAATTTCCTTTTAAAACCTTGCGGGGCAACACAGAACTAGACCCCAATCAGAGGACCATAAAACATCCAGACTCCTTATCTATGAACTGGTCCAATGTTTATATTTATGTTTCTCCCTCTCCCATATTGATAGTTCTGCTTCACGTCACTTGTCTTATCTATTGCATTTTTTCTAGGCTGTATTGTGCATAAATATGTGACTTCAGATTTTGTATTAGTCTAGCCTGATGAAGAGACCTGAGTAGTCTCGAAAGCTTGCAATGTATTACCATCTTTTCAGTTAGCCATTAAAAGGTATCAACTACTGAGGACTCTCAATCCTGAATATTTTTCTATCCACTGGCTAACACGGTACAAAGATATACATCTTTCATGTATCAAAATGGGGGGAACAAGGATCTCACCTCTAGCATGTATTACTGGAGGGAACAAGGATCTCATCTCTAGCGTGTATTACTGGGGGACACAAGGATCTCACCTCAAGCGTGTATTACTGGGGGGAACAAGGATCTCACCTCTAGCGTGTATTCCTGGAGGGAAAAAGGATCTCACTTCTAGCATGTATTACTGGAGGGAACAAGGATCTCACCTCTAGCATGTATTACTGGGGAGAACAAGGATCTCACCTCCAACATGTATTACTGGAGGGAACAAGGATCTCATCTCTAGCGTGTATTACTGGAGGGATCAAGGATCTCACCTCTAGCGTGTATTACTGGGGGAACAAGGAGCTCACCTCTAGCATGTATTATTGGGGGGAACAAGGATCTCGCCTCTAGCATGTATTACTGGAGGGACACAAGGATCTCACCTCTAGCATGTATTACTGGAGGGAACAAGGATCTCACCTCCAACATGTATTACTGGAGGGAACAAGGATCTCATATCTAGCGTGTATTACTGGAGGGATCAAGGATCTCACCTCTAGCGTGTATTACTGGGGGAACAAGGAGCTCACCTCTAGCATGTATTATTGGGGGGAACAAGGATCTCGCCTCTAGCATGTATTACTGGAGGGACACAAGGATCTCACCTCCAACATGTATTACTGGAGGGAACAAGTATCTCACCTCTAGCATGTATTACTGGGGGGACACAAGGACCTCACCTCTAGCGTTTATTACTGGAGGGAACAAGGAGATCACCTCTAGCATGTATTACTGGAAGGAACAAGGATCTCACCTCTAGCATGTATTACTGGGGGGACACAAGGACCTCACCTCTAGCATGTATTACTGGAGAGAACAAGGATCTCATCTCTAGCGTGTATTACTGGAGGGAACAAGGATCTCGCCTCTAGCATGTATTACTGAGGGGACACAAGGACCTCACCTCTAGCATGTATTACTGGAGGGACACAAGGATCTCACCTCTAGCGTGCATTACTGGGGGGAACAAGGATCTCACTTCTAGCATATATTACTGGAGGGAACAAGGATCTCACCTCTAGCGTGTATTACTGGAGGGAACAAGGATCTCACCTCTAGCGTGTATTACTGCAGGGAACAAGGATCTCACCTCTAGCATGTATTACTGGAGGGAACAAGGATCTCACCTCTAGCATATATTACTGGGGGGAACAAGGATCTCGCCTCTAGGATGTATTACTGGAGAGACACAAGGATCTCACCTCTAGCGTGTATTACTGGAGGGAACAAGGATCTCACCTCCAACATGTATTACTGGCGGGAACAAGGATCTCACCTCTAGCGTGTATTACTGCAGGGAACAAGGATCTCACCTCTAGCGTGTATTACTGGAGGGAACAAGGATCTCACCTCTAGCGTGTATTACTGGGGGAACAAGGAGCTCACCTCTAGCATGTATTACTGGGGGGAACAAGGATCTCGCCTCTAGCATGTATTACTGGAGGGACACAAGGATCTCATCTCTAGCATGTATTACTGGGGAGAACAAGGATCTCACCTCCAACATGTATTACTGAAGGGAACAAGGATCTCACTTCTAGCATGTATTACTGGGGGGACACAAGGACCTCACCTCTAGCATGTATTACTGGAGGGAACAAGGAGCTCACCTCTAGCATGTATTACTGGAGGGAACAAGGATCTCACCTCTAGCATGTATTACTGGGGGGACACAAGGACCTCACCTCTAGCATGTATTACTGGAGGGAACAAGGAGCTCACCTCTAGCATGTATTACTGGAGGGAACAAGGAGCTCACCTCTAGCATGTATTACTGGAGGGAACAAGGATCTCACCTCTAGCGTGTATTACTGGAGGGAACAAGTATCTCACCTCTAGCGTGTATTACTGGAGGGAACAAGGAGCTCACCTCTAGCATGTATTACTGGGGGGACACAAGGATCTCACCTCTAGCATGTATTACTGGAGGGAACAAGGATCTCACCTCTAGCGTGTATTACTGGAGGGAACAAGTATCTCACCTCTAGCGTGTATTACTGGAGGGAACAAGGAGCTCACCACTAGCATGCATTACTGGAGGGAACAAGGAGCTCACCTCTAGCGTGTATTACTGGAGGGAACAAGGATCTCACCTCTAGCGTGTATTACTGGAAGGAACAAGGATCTCACCTCTAGCGTGTATTAAAGGAGGGAACAAGTATCTCACCTCTAGCGTGTATTACTGGGGGAACAAGGAGCTCACCTCTAGCATGTATTACTGGGGGGAACAAGGATCTCGCCTCTAGAATGTATTACTGGAGGGACACAAGGATCTCACCTCTAGCATGTATTACAGGGGAGAACA
The DNA here is from genome assembly GCF_039654945.1 of Dendrobates tinctorius. NCBI lineage: Eukaryota > Metazoa > Chordata > Amphibia > Anura > Dendrobatidae > Dendrobates > Dendrobates tinctorius. The sequence continues at coordinate 27,120,425 of NW_027361677.1, forward strand.
AGGATCTCACCTCTAACATGTATTACTGGAGGGAACAAGGATCTCACCTCTAGCATGTATTACTGGGGGGACACAAGGACCTCACCTCTAGCGTGTATTACTGGAGGGAACAAGGAGCTCACCTCTAGTGTGTATTACTGGAGGGAACAAGGATCTCACCTCTAGCGTGTATTACTGGAGGGAACAAGGATCTCACCTCTAGCGTGTATTACTGGAGGGAACAAGGATCTCACCTCTAGCATGGAACAAGGATCTCACCTCCAGCATGAATTACTAGGGGAAACAAGGATCTCACCTCTAGCATGTATTACTGGGGGGAACAAGGATCTCACCTCCAACATGTATTACTGGAGGGAACAAGGATCTCACCTCTAGCATGTATTACTGGGGGGACACAAGGACCTCACCTCTAGCATGTATTACAGGAGGAACACAAGGATCTCACCTCTAGCGTGTATTACTGCAGGGAAAAAGGATCTCACCTCTAGCATGTATTACTGGAGGGAACAAGTATCTCACCTCTAGCGTGTATTACTGGAGGGAACAAGGATCTCGCCTCTAGCAATGTATTACTGGGGGGACACAAGGACCTCACCTCTAACATGTATTACTGGAGGGAACAAGGATCTCACCTCTAGCGTGTATTACTGGAGGGAACAAGGATCTCACCTCTAGCGTGTATTACTGCAGGGAACAAGGATCTCACCTCTAGCGTGTATTACTGGAGGGAACAAGGATCTCACCTTTAGCGTGTATTACTGGAGGGAACAAGTATCTCACCTCTAGCATGTATTACTGCAGGGAACAAGTATCTCACCTCTAGCGTGCATTACTGGAGGGAACAAGGATCTCACCTCTAGCGTGTATTACTGGAGGTAACAAGTATCTCACCTCTAGCGTGTATTACTGGAGGGAACAAGGATCTCGCCTCTAGCGTGTATTACTGGAGGGAACAAGGATCTCACCTCTAGCGTGTATTACTGGAGAGAACAAGGATCTCACCTCTAGCATTTATTACTGGAGGGAACAAGGATCTCACCTCTAGGGTGTATTACTGGAGGGAACAAGGATCTCGCCTCTAGCGTGTATTATTGGAGGGAACAAGGATCTCATCTCTAGCGTGTATTATTGGAGGGAACAAGGATCTCGCCTCTAGCATGTATTACTGGGGGGACACAAGGATCTCACCTCTAGCATGTATTACTGGAGGGAACAAGGATCTCACCTCTAGCGTGTATTACTGCAGGGAACAAGGATCTCACCTCTAGCATGTATTACTGGAGGGAACAAGGATCTCACCTCTAGCGTGTATTACTGGAGGGAACAAGGATCTCACCTCTAGCATGTATTACTGGAGGGAACAAGGATCTCACCTCTAGCGTGTATTACTGGGGGGAACAAGGATCTCAACTCTAGCATGTATTACTGGAGGGAACAAGGATCTCACCTCTAGCATGTATTACTGGGGGAAACAAGGATCTCACCTCTAGCGTGTATTACTGCAGGGAACAAGGATCTCACCTCTAGCATGTATTACTGGAGGGAACAAAGATCTCACCTCTAGCGTGTATTACTGCAGGGAACAAGGATCTCACCTCTAGCGTGTATTACTGCAGGGAACAAGGATCTCACCTCTAGCATGTATTACTGGAGGGAACAAGTATCTCACCTCTAGCGTGTATTACTGGAGAGAACAAGGATCTCGCCTCTAGCGTGTATTACTGGAGGGAACAAGGATCTCATCTCTAGCGTGTATTACTGGAGGGAACAAGGATCTCGCCTCTAGCATGTATTACTGGGGGGACACAAGGACCTCACCTCTAACATGTATTACTGGAGGGAACAAGGATCTCACCTCTAGCGTGTATTACTGGAGGGAACAAGGATCTCACCTCTAGCGTGTATTACTGCAGGGAACAAGGATCTCACCTCTAGCGTGTATTACTGGAGGGAACAAGGATCTCACCTTTAGCGTGTATTACTGGAGGGAACAAGTATCTCACCTCTAGCATGTATTACTGCAGGGAACAAGTATCTCACCTCTAGCGTGTATTACTGGAGGGAACAAGGATCTCACCTCTAGGGTGTATTACTGGAGGGAACAAGTATCTCACCTCTAGCGTGTATTACTGGAGGGAACAAGGATCTCACCTCTAGCGTGTATTACTGGAGAGAACAAGGATCTCACCTCTAGCATTTATTACTGGAGGGAACAAGGATCTCACCTCTAGGGTGTATTACTGGAGGGAACAAGGATCTCGCCTCTAGCGTGTATTATTGGAGGGAACAAGGATCTCATCTCTAGCGTGTATTATTGGAGGGAACAAGGATCTCGCCTCTAGCATGTATTACTGGGGGGACACAAGGATCTCACCTCTAGCATGTATTACTGGAGGGAACAAGGATCTCACCTCTAGCGTGTATTACTGCAGGGAACAAGGATCTCACCTCTAGCATGTATTACTGGAGGAAACAAGGATCTCACCTCTAGCGTGTATTACTGGAGGGAACAAGGATCTCACCTTTAGCGTGTATTACTGGGGGAACAAGGAGCTCACCTCTAGCATGTATTACTGGGGGGAACAAGGATCTCACCTCTAGCATGTATTACTGGAGGGAACAAGGATCTCACCTCTAGCATGTATTACTGGGGGAAACAAGGATCTCACCTCTAGCGTGTATTACTGCAGGGAACAAGGATCTCACCTCTAGCATGTATTACTGGAGGGAACAAGGATCTCACCTCTAGCGTGTATTACTGCAGGGAACAAGGATCTCACCTCCAACATGTATTACTGGAGGGAACAAGTATCTCACCTCTAGCATGTATTACTGCAGGGAACAAGTATCTCACCTCTAGCGTGTATTACTGGAGGGAACAAGGATCTCACCTCTAGGGTGTATTACTGGAGGGAACAAGTATCTCACCTCTAGCGTGTATTACTGGAGGGAACAAGGATCTCACCTCTAGCGTGTATTACTGGAGGGAACAAGGATCTCACCTCTAGCGTGTATTACTGGAGAGAACAAGGATCTCACCTCTAGCATTTATTACTGGAGGGAACAAGGATCTCACCTCTAGGGTGTATTACTGGAGGGAACAAGGATCTCGCCTCTAGCGTGTATTATTGGAGGGAACAAGGATCTCATCTCTAGCGTGTATTATTGGAGGGAACAAGGATCTCGCCTCTAGCATGTATTACTGGGGGGACACAAGGATCTCACCTCTAGCATGTATTACTGGAGGGAACAAGGATCTCACCTCTAGCGTGTATTACTGCAGGGAACAAGGATCTCACCTCTAGCGTGTATTACTGGAGGGAACAAGGATCTCACCTCTAGCGTGTATTACTGGAGGGAACAAGGATCTCACCTCTAGCGTGTATTACTGGGGGGAACAAGGATCTCACCTCTAGCATGTATTACTGGAGGGAACAAGGATCTCACCTCTAGCATGTATTACTGGAGGGAACAAATATCTCACCTCTAGCGTGTATTACTGCAGGGAACAAGGATCTCACCTCTAGCGTGTATTACTGCAGGGAACAAGGATCTCACCTCTAGCGTGTATTACTGGAGGGAACAAGTATCTCACCTCTAGCGTGTATTACTGGAGAGAACAAGGATCTCGCCTCTAGCGTGTATTACTGGAGGGAACAAGGATCTCATCTCTAGCGTGTATTACTGGAGGGAACAAGGATCTCGCCTCTAGCATGTATTACTGGGGGGACACAAGGACCTCACCTCTAACATGTATTACTGGAGGGAACAAGGATCTCACCTCTAGGGTGTATTACTGGAGGGAACAAGGATCTCACCTCTAGGGTGTATTACTGGAGGGAACAAGGATCTCACCTCTAGCGTGTATTACTGGAGAGAACAAGGATCTCACCTCTAGCATTTATTACTGGAGGGAACAAGGATCTCACCTCTAGGGTGTATTACTGGAGGGAACAAGGATCTCGCCTCTAGCGTGTATTACTGGAGGGAACAAGGATCTCATCTCTAGCGTGTATTATTGGAGGGAACAAGGATCTCGCCTCTAGCATGTATTACTGGGGGGACACAAGGATCTCACCTCTAGCATGTATTACTGGAGGGAACAAGGATCTCACCTCTAGCGTGTATTACTGCAGGGAACAAGGATCTCACCTCTAGCATGTATTACTGGAGGAAACAAGGATCTCACCTCTAGCGTGTATTACTGGAGGGAACAAGGATCTCACCTCTAGCGTGTATTACTGGGGGAACAAGGAGCTCACCTCTAGCATGTATTACTGGGGGGAACAAGGATCTCACCTCTAGCATGTATTACTGGAGGGAACAAGGATCTCACCTCTAGCATGTATTACTGGGGGAAACAAGGATCTCACCTCTAGCGTGTATTACTGCAGGGAACAAGGATCTCACTTCTAGCATGTATTACTGGAGGGAACAAGGATCTCACCTCTAGCGTGTATTACTGCAGGGAACAAGGATCTCACCTCTAGCTTGTATTACTGCAGGGAACAAGGATCTCACCTCTAGCATGTATTACTGGAGGGAACAAGGATCTCACCTCTAGCGTGTATTACTGCAGGGAACAAGGATCTCACCTCTAGCGTGTATTACTGGAGGGAACAAGGATCTCACCTCTAGCATGTATTACTGGGGGGAACAAGTATCTCACCTCTAGCGTGTATTACTGGAGGGAACAAGGATCTCACCTCTAGCATGTATTACTGGGGGGACACAAGGATCTCACCTCTAGCATGTATTACTGGAGGGAACAAGGATCTCACCTCTAGCGTGTATTACTGCAGGGAACAAGGATCTCACCTCTAGCATGTATTACTGGAGGGACCAAGGATCTCACCTCTAGCGTGTATTACTGGAGGGAACAAGGATCTCACCTCTAGCGTGTATTACTGGGGGGAACAAGGATCTCACCTCTAGCATGTATTACTGGAGGGAACAAGGATCTCACCTCTAGCATGTATTACTGGGGGAAACAAGGATCTCACCTCTAGCGTGTATTACTGCAGGGAACAAGGATCTCACCTCTAGCATGTATTACTGGAGGGAACAAAGATCTCACCTCTAGCGTGTATTACTGCAGGGAACAAGGATCTCACCTCTAGCGTGTATTACTGCAGGGAACAAGGATCTCACCTCTAGCATGTATTACTGGAGGGAACAAGTATCTCACCTCTAGCGTGTATTACTGGAGAGAACAAGGATCTCGCCTCTAGCGTGTATTACTGGAGGGAACAAGGATCTCATCTCTAGCGTGTATTACTGGAGGGAACAAGGATCTCGCCTCTAGCATGTATTACTGGGGGGACACAAGGACCTCACCTCTAACATGTATTACTGGAGGGAACAAGGATCTCACCTCTAGCGTGTATTACTGGAGGGAACAAGGATCTCACCTCTAGCGTGTATTACTGCAGGGAACAAGGATCTCACCTCTAGCGTGTATTACTGGAGGGAACAAGGATCTCACCTTTAGCGTGTATTACTGGAGGGAACAAGTATCTCACCTCTAGCATGTATTACTGCAGGGAACAAGTATCTCACCTCTAGCGTGTATTACTGGAGGGAACAAGGATCTCACCTCTAGGGTGTATTACTGGAGGGAACAAGTATCTCACCTCTAGCGTGTATTACTGGAGGGAACAAGGATCTCACCTCTAGCGTGTATTACTGGAGAGAACAAGGATCTCACCTCTAGCATTTATTACTGGAGGGAACAAGGATCTCACCTCTAGGGTGTATTACTGGAGGGAACAAGGATCTCGCCTCTAGCGTGTATTATTGGAGGGAACAAGGATCTCATCTCTAGCGTGTATTATTGGAGGGAACAAGGATCTCGCCTCTAGCATGTATTACTGGGGGGACACAAGGATCTCACCTCTAGCATGTATTACTGGAGGGAACAAGGATCTCACCTCTAGCGTGTATTACTGCAGGGAACTAGGATCTCACCTCTAGCATGTATTACTGGAGGAAACAAGGATCTCACCTCTAGCGTGTATTACTGGAGGGAACAAGGATCTCACCTCTAGCGTGTATTACTGGGGGAACAAGGAGCTCACCTCTAGCATGTATTACTGGGGGGAACAAGGATCTCACCTCTAGCATGTATTACTGGAGGGAACAAGGATCTCACCTCTAGCATGTATTACTGGGGGAAACAAGGATCTCACCTCTAGCGTGTATTACTGCAGGGAACAAGGATCTCACCTCTAGCATGTATTACTGGAGGGAACAAGGATCTCACCTCTAGCGTGTATTACTGCAGGGAACAAGGATCTCACCTCCAACATGTATTACTGGAGGGAACAAGTATCTCACCTCTAGCATGTATTACTGCAGGGAACAAGTATCTCACCTCTAGCGTGTATTACTGGAGGGAACAAGTATCTCACCTCTAGCGTGTATTACTGGAGGGAACAAGGATCTCACCTCTAGCGTGTATTACTGGAGGGAACAAGGATCTCACCTCTAGCGTGTATTACTGGAGAGAACAAGGATCTCACCTCTAGCATTTATTACTGGAGGGAACAAGGATCTCACCTCTAGGGTGTATTACTGGAGGGAACAAGGATCTCGCCTCTAGCGTGTATTATTGGAGGGAACAAGGATCTCATCTCTAGCGTGTATTATTGGAGGGAACAAGGATCTCGCCTCTAGCATGTATTACTGGGGGGACACAAGGATCTCACCTCTAGCATGTATTACTGGAGGGAACAAGGATCTCACCTCTAGCGTGTATTACTGCAGGGAACAAGGATCTCACCTCTAGCATGTATTACTGGAGGGAACAAGGATCTCACCTCTAGCGTGTATTACTGGAGGGAACAAGGATCTCACCTCTAGCGTGTATTACTGGGGGGAACAAGGATCTCACCTCTAGCATGTATTACTGGAGGGAACAAGGATCTCACCTCTAGCATGTATTACTGGAGGGAACAAAGATCTCACCTCTAGCGTGTATTACTGCAGGGAACAAGGATCTCACCTCTAGCGTGTATTACTGCAGGGAACAAGGATCTCACCTCTAGCATGTATTACTGGAGGGAACAAGTATCTCACCTCTAGCGTGTATTACTGGAGAGAACAAGGATCTCGCCTCTAGCGTGTATTACTGGAGGGAACAAGGATCTCATCTCTAGCGTGTATTACTGGAGGGAACAAGGATCTCGCCTCTAGCATGTATTACTGGGGGGACACAAGGACCTCACCTCTAACATGTATTACTGGAGGGAACAAGGATCTCACCTCTAGCGTGTATTACTGGAGGGAACAAGGATCTCACCTTTAGCGTGTATTACTGGAGGGAACAAGTATCTCACCTCTAGCATGTATTACTGCAGGGAACAAGTATCTCACCTCTAGCATGTATTACTGCAGGGAACAAGTATCTCACCTCTAGCGTGTATTACTGGAGGGAACAAGGATCTCACCTCTAGGGTGTATTACTGGAGGGAACAAGTATCTCACCTCTAGCGTGTATTACTGGAGGGAACAAGGATCTCACCTCTAGCGTGTATTACTGGAGGGAACAAGGATCTCACCTCTAGCGTGTATTACTGGAGAGAACAAGGATCTCACCTCTAGCATTTATTACTGGAGGGAACAAGGATCTCACCTCTAGGGTGTATTACTGGAGGGAACAAGGATCTCGCCTCTAGCGTGTATTATTGGAGGGAACAAGGATCTCATCTCTAGCGTGTATTATTGGAGGGAACAAGGATCTCGCCTCTAGCATGTATTACTGGGGGGACACAAGGATCTCACCTCTAGCATGTATTACTGGAGGGAGCAAGGATCTCACCTCTAGCGTGTATTACTGCAGGGAACAAGGATCTCACATCTAGCATGTATTACTGGAGGAAACAAGGATCTCACCTCTAGCGTGTATTACTGGAGGGAACAAGGATCTCACCTCTAGCGTGTATTACTGGGGGAACAAGGAGCTCACCTCTAGCATGTATTACTGGGGGGAACAAGGATCTCACCTCTAGCATGTATTACTGGAGGGAACAAGGATCTCACCTCTAGCGTGTATTACTGCAGGGAACAAGGATCTCACCTCTAGCATGTATTACTGGAGGGAACAAGGATCTCACCTCTAGCGTGTATTACTGCAGGGAACAAGGATCTCACCTCTAGCGTGTATTACTGCAGGGAACAAGGATCTCACCTCTAGCATGTATTACTGGAGGGAACAAGGATCTCACCTCTAGCGTGTATTACTGTAGGGAACAAGGATCTCACCTCTAGCATTTATTACTGGAGGGAACAAGGATCTCACCTCTAGGGTGTATTACTGGAGGGAACAAGGATCTCGCCTCTAGCGTGTATTATTGGAGGGAACAAGGATCTCATCTCTAGCGTGTATTATTGGAGGGAACAAGGATCTCGCCTCTAGCATGTATTACTGGGGGGACACAAGGATCTCACCTCTAGCATGTATTACTGGAGGGAACAAGGATCTCACCTCTAGCGTGTATTACTGCAGGGAACTAGGATCTCACCTCTAGCATGTATTACTGGAGGAAACAAGGATCTCACCTCTAGCGTGTATTACTGGAGGGAACAAGGATCTCACCTCTAGCGTGTATTACTGGGGGAACAAGGAGCTCACCTCTAGCATGTATTACTGGGGGGAACAAGGATCTCACCTCTAGCATGTATTACTGGAGGGAACAAGGATCTCACCTCTAGCATGTATTACTGGGGGAAACAAGGATCTCACCTCTAGCGTGTATTACTGCAGGGAACAAGGATCTCACCTCTAGCATGTATTACTGGAGGGAACAAGGATCTCACCTCTAGCGTGTATTACTGCAGGGAACAAGGATCTCACCTCCAACATGTATTACTGGAGGGAACAAGTATCTCACCTCTAGCATGTATTACTGCAGGGAACAAGTATCTCACCTCTAGCGTGTATTACTGGAGGGAACAAGTATCTCACCTCTAGCGTGTATTACTGGAGGGAACAAGGATCTCACCTCTAGCGTGTATTACTGGAGGGAACAAGGATCTCACCTCTAGCGTGTATTACTGGAGAGAACAAGGATCTCACCTCTAGCATTTATTACTGGAGGGAACAAGGATCTCACCTCTAGGGTGTATTACTGGAGGGAACAAGGATCTCGCCTCTAGCGTGTATTATTGGAGGGAACAAGGATCTCATCTCTAGCGTGTATTATTGGAGGGAACAAGGATCTCGCCTCTAGCATGTATTACTGGGGGGACACAAGGATCTCACCTCTAGCATGTATTACTGGAGGGAACAAGGATCTCACCTCTAGCGTGTATTACTGCAGGGAACAAGGATCTCACCTCTAGCATGTATTACTGGAGGGAACAAGGATCTCACCTCTAGCGTGTATTACTGGAGGGAACAAGGATCTCACCTCTAGCCTGTATTACTGGGGGGAACAAGGATCTCACCTCTAGCATGTATTACTGGAGGGAACAAGGATCTCACCTCTAGCATGTATTACTGGAGGGAACAAAGATCTCACCTCTAGCGTGTATTACTGCAGGGAACAAGGATCTCACCTCTAGCGTGTATTACTGCAGGGAACAAGGATCTCACCTCTAGCATGTATTACTGGAGGGAACAAGTATCTCACCTCTAGCGTGTATTACTGGAGAGAACAAGGATCTTGCCTCTAGCGTGTATTACTGGAGGGAACAAGGATCTCATCTCTAGCGTGTATTACTGGAGGGAACAAGGATCTCGCCTCTAGCATGTATTACTGGGGGGACACAAGGACCTCACCTCTAACATGTATTACTGGAGGGAACAAGGATCTCACCTCTAGCGTGTATTACTGGAGGGAACAAGGATCTCACCTTTAGCGTGTATTACTGGAGGGAACAAGTATCTCACCTCTAGCATGTATTACTGCAGGGAACAAGTATCTCACCTCTAGCATGTATTACTGCAGGGAACAAGTATCTCACCTCTAGGGTGTATTACTGGAGGGAACAAGTATCTCACCTCTAGCGTGTATTACTGGAGGGAACAAGGATCTCACCTCTAGCGTGTATTACTGGAGGGAACAAGGATCTCACCTCTAGCGTGTATTACTGGAGAGAACAAGGATCTCACCTCTAGCATTTATTACTGGAGGGAACAAGGATCTCACCTCTAGGGTGTATTACTGGAGGGAACAAGGATCTCGCCTCTAGCGTGTATTATTGGAGGGAACAAGGATCTCATCTCTAGCGTGTATTATTGGAGGGAACAAGGATCTCGCCTCTAGCATGTATTACTGGGGGGACACAAGGATCTCACCTCTAGCATGTATTACTGGAGGGAACAAGGATCTCACCTCTAGCGTGTATTACTGCAGGGAACAAGGATCTCACCTCTAGCATGTATTACTGGAGGAAACAAGGATCTCACCTCTAGCGTGTATTACTGGAGGGAACAAGGATCTCACCTCTAGCGTGTATTACTGGGGGAACAAGGAGCTCACCTCTAGCATGTATTACTGGGGGGAACAAGGATCTCACCTCTAGCATGTATTACTGGAGGGAACAAGGATCTCACCTCTAGCGTGTATTACTGCAGGGAACAAGGATCTCACCTCTAGCATGTATTACTGGAGGGAACAAGGATCTCACCTCTAGCGTGTATTACTGCAGGGAACAAGGATCTCACCTCTAGCGTGTATTACTGCAGGGAACAAGGATCTCACCTCTAGCATGTATTACTGGAGGGAACAAGGATCTCACCTCTAGCGTGTATTACTGTAGGGAACAAGGATCTCACCTCTAGCGTGTATTACTGGAGGGAACAAGGATCTCACCTCTAGCATGTATTACTGGGGGGAACAAGTATCTCACCTCTAGCGTGTATTACTGGAGGGAACAAGGATCTCACCTCTAGCATGTATTACTGGGGGAAACAAGGATCTCACCTCCAGCATGAATTACTGGGGGAAACAAGGATATCACCTCTAGCATGTATTACTGGCGGAACACAAGGATCTCAAGCAAGATAAGGATTTAATAAGTATCAAATATTGTAGCAGGGGTATATTTACCAATGACAAGATGTGTTATTAATAGCAAATTGGTACGGACCGGTTTGTTAAAACTTAACTTTTAATCATCCTTTATAAAATCAAATAATGTCTACAAGAAGTGCCATATAGAGTGCTCGTGCATAAGTGCATATAAAATATCAAACTATTCAATGCCGCCTGAATTAGCCCATTCAGGACAATATAGCAATTATTATATCGTATTGTGCCTTATTTTCAGCAGCCACACCTCAAAATGTAGCATGCGTATTAGGCCTCAGTCCCTAGACCCAGATATCACAAAGACAGCCTATAACTCCACATAGAAACTGTCCTTTTAGGGTAAGACTGTTCCCTATGCGCTATATATGTCCATAAAGAACATTAAATATATCATTGAGTGAGTCACTGTACAAATATCAAACACCCTCAGAGCACAGTGTACAAGGTCTCCTTTTATATTACTGCCCCCATAACTCCTTTCTGGTGTATAATAAACATTGTACTTATCTCAGATATCGTTGTATTTCATAGCGATACCCAAATTCTGCTCACTACGAGGGGGCTCCACACATCAGCGTATCATAAATCACTGGGAAGCTCGTTTCCCTCTGAATATCTCCCAACGCGTTTCATCTACCACAAATTCATCAGGGGAGTAGTGGCATCCAGTCAGGTGGCATTGCGCGCCATATCGCGTACTGTTTACCTTTTATATATATTCAGAAGTCCCGCGGTCTATCCCTATTTCCGGACGCCGGGACTGGCACTTCCGGTTTTCACATAGCTTAGTCTCTATGCCGCCTCTCCTGCCCCACTTCCTGGGCATGTCTAAGGGCCAGAGACGTCACATCCGGTGACGCGTCATAGCTAGATCCTATGCCCCACTTCCTGGGTTCGTCCTAGCATCAGCGACGTCACATCCGGTTTAAACAGCGATGTAAACACATCACGTTCATGTGACTCGCCCGTGCCCATGGCAACCAGCCGCTATTATGCATATATAGCTAGTCTCGTTCCATAGAAAGGGGCCCGGGCTGGAAACATCATACATCCACTCTTATTTAAGTATATTCAATATTAATAACTTAGAGGCGTGTATAATTTGGAGAAATCAGCCAAACTATATTCTGTTTTTTGCTGATGGACCCATATAAGGGACATTTTCAGTACATTCCTAAATCCAAAATTTTTACACCAAAATCAAGGTGCAGAACGTATGCTTACACTTTTCAGAGGCCAGAACATTATCAGAATATAATTGTCATAATGACATATTAGTCAATAAATGTTGCATGATATACAATGGATACCACGGACCTTTTTTTGGAAAAATAGAAAAGGGTGCTCGCTAGATCTCACCCTAACGTACCCTCTCTATATATCACCTACCTAACGCGGAGGTTGGCACCCTAGTTCCTGCGCAAGTGGTGCCCCCACTCAACGGCGGCTCTCCCTATACTATGATGGCCCTATTAAAGTCCTCCCTACAAGAAGGAAGAATAGGTAAGGAGTTCATTAAGTCCCTTAGGATGTATTGTTCGTAGGGAGAAGATCCAGAAAGTTTCTCTTTGAAGGATTCGCTTATCCCAGTCTCCTCCCCTTTGATTTTTTGGGACTTTTTCGATGCCTATGAAACTGACGGCCTTAACATCCTCATTATGGACCTGATTGATGTGATTCGCGACCGGTGTGCCTCGTTTGTTTATGATATCCCTGTGGTGCTCTCCAACTCTTACTCTGAGCTCTCTCTTTGTTTTACCAACATATTCTAAATTGCATCTACAGGTAATCTTATACACAACTCCGACCGATCTGCAATTGATGAATTGATATATAGGAAAAGTCTTTCCTGTGACACTGCTGCGGAATATTTTGTCCTGTGTGATTGATGCACAATATTTGCAGTTGCCACACTTATAACACCCTTTCGGTTGAGTACCCAGCCAAGTAGGCCTAGTGTTAGTGTATGAGGAAAAATGACTACGGACTAATCTGTCCTTGATGGAACGACCTTTTCTATACGTAATTTGTGGGGTACCAGGTAAAATCCCTAGGAGGTCTTGATCCATGAGGAGAATTGGCCAATGGCGTTTCATGATTTCCCTCAGGTCATTGGCTCCATTGGAGTATTTCGTAATAAATCTGATCGTCTCTTTGTCTGTGTTTTTCTGCCTTGGAATTAAAAGCTCTTTTCTATCCCTGACTGCGGTGGTCTTATATGCCTCCTTGAGAATATCATCCGGATATCCACGCTCCAAAAACCGAGATCTCAGATCATTTGCTTGTTCCCTGAAGTCTCTATGATTAGAGCAGTTCCTTTTCATTCGTAGGTACTGCCCCTTTGGAATGCCTTTTCTGAGTGGAGCTGGATGGCTAGATTCCCATCTCAGCAGAGAGTTAGAGGAGGTGGGTTTTCTAAAAGTCTTAGTTGTTAGCTGGCCATTCTCCCCTCGTTCAATGCTGATGTCTAGGAATGCTAGCTTATGCCTATCTACCTCAAAGGTGAATTGAAGACCTAGGTCATTCTTGTTAAGTCCCCTTACAAAATTACCAAATCCCTCCTTGTCTTCTTTCCAAATTACGAACACATCGTCGATGTAGCGGAGCCATAGCACAATATTGTCCCCTGCCACATCTGTGTGCTCTCCAAATACGATGTTTTCCTCCCACCAGCCCAGGAGCAAATTTGCGTACGATGGCGCACATGGGCTGCCCATCGCGGTGCCCCTGAGCTGGTGGAAGTACTCTCCATCAAAAAGGAAAAAATTCCTAGTGAGACAAAATTCAAGGGCCCTAATGACAAACTTGTTGTGTTCCGCATACTGGATGCCCCTAGTTTTTAAATAGTAGTCTGCAGCCATTAAACCTTTTTCATGGGGGATGGATGAGTATAAGGCCTCTACATCGATTGAACCCAATATCATATTGGTATCTAAATCAATGTTGTCAAGTTTCACTAAAAGGTCCATGGTATCTCGAATGTGTGAACTTAAGGAAATGACAAATGGTCTTATGATTTGGTCCACATATAATCCCCAATTTTGTGTTAGACTCCCGATCCCAGAGACGATGGGTCTTCCTTTTAAAGGGACCAGGCCTTTATGCACTTTCGGTAAAGCATAAAAGGTTGCAACAACTGGATGCATTGGTGTCAGAAATTCTCTCTCATTCTTATCGATTATTTTAGAATGAAAAGCTCATCAATTCGTCCCTTCAGTTCTTTAACATAGGATTCTGTGGGGTTACCCTTAAGCCTTTCATAACCCATAGATCTCTGTAACAGGGAGTAACAAAGTGTTTTGTATTGGGCCACATCCATCACCACTATGTTACCCCCTTTGTCTGATGGTTTTATTATTATAGACTTGTCTCTTTCAAGATCCAACAACCCATCCATTTCCTTTTTGGAAAGGTTGTGAAATCTGCGTTTTTTAGTCTTATCAAGTTCCATCAGATCCCTAGAGACCAAGTTCAGAAAGATATCTATAGCACCAGCATCACCGCTAACAGGTGGCATACGTTTACTCTTATTTTTTAGCGCTGTGAAGGGTCCCTTACCCTGTTCATTTGGGTTCATATCTCCCAAGTGATACAAAAATCTAACATCATTTAACAGATCTTCATCAATCCCAAGTTCGGCACAACTTTTTTTATCAGCGTTAATGAAGTGCTTTTTCCACTTCAATTTGCGGGCAAACAGATTGAGGTCTTTAGTGGTTTCAAAACATTCAAAGTCAGAGGTAGGCACAAATGACATGCCCTTACTATTTTTCCAAAAAAAGGTCCGTGGTATCCATTGTATATCATGCAACATTTATTGACTAATATGTCATTATGACAATTATATTCTGATAATGTTCTGGCCTCTGAAAAGTGTAAGCATACGTTCTGCACCTTGATTTTGGTGTAAAAATTTTGGATTTAGGAATGTACTGAAAATGTCCCTTATATGGGTCCATCAGCAAAAAACAGAATATAGTTTGGCTGATTTCTCCAAATTATACACGCCTCTAAGTTATTAATATTGAATATACTTAAATGAGAGTGGATGTATGATGTTTCCAGCCCGGGCCCCTTTCTATGGAACGAGACTAGCTATATATGCATAATAGCGGCTGGTTGCCATGGGCACGGGCGAGTCACATGAACGTGATGTGTTTACATCGCTGTTTAAACCGGATGTGACGTCGCTGATGCTAGGAGGAACCCAGGAAGTGGGGCATAGGATCTAGCTATGACGCGTCACCGGATGTGACGTCTCTGGCCCTTAGACATGCCCAGGAAGTGGGGCAGGAGAGGCGGCATAGAGACTAAGCTATGTGAAAACCGGAAGTGCCAGTCCCGGCGTCCGGAAATCGGGATAGACCGCGGGACTTCTGAATATATATAAAAGGTAAACAGTACGCGATATGGCGCGCAATGCCACCTGACTGGATGCCACTACTCCCCTGATGAATTTGTGGTAGATGAAACGCGTTGGGAGATATTCAGAGGGAAACGAGCTTCCCAGTGATTTATGATACGCTGATGTGTGGAGCCCCCTCGTAGTGAGCAGAATTTGGGTATCGCTATGAAATACAACGATATCTGAGATAAGTACAATGTTTATTATACACCAGAAAGGAGTTATGGGGGCAGTAATATAAAAGGAGACCTTGTACACTGTGCTCTGAGGGTGTTTGATATTTGTACAGTGACTCACTCAATGATATATTTAATGTTCTTTATGGACATATATAGCGCATAGGGAACAGTCTTACCCTAAAAGGACAGTTTCTATGTGGAGTTATAGGCTGTCTTTGTGATATCTGGGTCTAGGGACTGAGGCCTAATACGCATGCTACATTTTGAGGTGTGGCTGCTGAAAATAAGGCACAATACGATATAATAATTGCTATATTGTCCTGTATGGGCTAATTCAGGCGGCATTGAATAGTTTGATATTTTATATGCACTTATGCACGAGCACTCTATATGGCACTTCTTGTAGACATTATTTGATTTTATAAAGGATGATTAAAAGTTAAGTTTTAACAAACCGGTCCGTACCAATTTGCTATTAATAAGGATTTAATAAGCCTTAATGTGTCTGGTGATACATGCCGTTAGTTTGCGACATAAAAATCTCATGACAGGTTCTCTATAAGCTTAACTTAGAAGTCTGCATTCTGCCTTTCCTCTGTTATGCTTCCTGAAATTGTATGAGTAAATTGATAGATGAATGTTACCATTCTCTTTAATAATGGAGTTTGGTACTGTTCACACTGTACAGCAACAGAGTCCTTAAAGGGAACCTGTCATATCCAAAAGTGCTACTGCGGATATAATATGAATCTGTGTTATATTCCTGCCTGGCTGCCTTATTGAAGCAGGATGCTACAGGGGAAAAATAAACTTGAATCATCCGTGTAGCCAATCGCTTGCAGCCATAGGGGCGCTGCATGCTGTAATCACTCCCCAGCACTATGACATCCTGTTCTGCACACATAAGCTGTCGAGCAGGCTGTCAATCAAAGTGCCGGAGAGAGATTACAGCCACACTCACCGTACAGAAAGCTGAAACTGCCTGCTGCACCACACCTATGACTGCAGGCAGCCATAGAAAGGATAGAAGTTTGTTTTCTTCACATAGCTGTTGCTAGAATAAGGCAGTGAAGTAAGAAAAAAAGCCATTCATAAAAAAAAAAATATATATGACAAAAGCAAGTGCCATATGGAAACACATGGAGCCTATCCTGTACATTGCTAAATGTGCCATATAGTAAACGTTTTTCTACGTAATGTCTTTAAGTACAAAAAGATCATTAGATAATGTTAATCATTGATAATTTCCTACTGTGGAAATATCATTGGCTGCCAAGCGACAGGGAAAATAAGTGATTCCCCAAATGACCTGGAACCCGGCTGAAGAAGATGACCATTTTCCCATTGCTGCACTGATGTAATACTATTAAAAGCAAATCATCACTTGGAAGAAGACGCAAAGTAACATGATGTATATGTTTTGCGTTCTCGTGTCATTACCCCGGCCCGGCATTAACAGGCAGCAGATTTAATTGGTGAAGCATGCCACAGATGTGGGCGCATTGATTAGCCGAGCCGTGCCAATCCACAAGTGATGTGTCACTGTAATTGTGACAGCTGGATGAGAGGACACTGCTCCTGCCGGCGTGCGATCCTCATTATGGGAGCTCTGCTGGAAAGGAATCATTTTCTTTAGGATTTTTGTTCCGTTTCCTTTCATTATTCCCGGGTACAGAGATCACGATTGCGCACATCACCGGCTTCCAGGCCCCTTTTTCTGGGTATTTTTTTTGAATATCAATAAAAAGATATTTCTGTATGTATCAAGTCCCATCGGTGACACATAAAAGCACAAGTAGCAGCTCTTCTCCTAAGGATATGTTCCCACAAGACAAAACAAATTGCAGATTTCATTAAGGAAATACCGCTGATTTCCTGTCTTTTCAGCCTTTGTATAGCACAAATTGACAGATTGGAGATTTTGAATCCACAGAGCCGGTCAATTTTTGATCCAGATTTTCTCCACTGTCTGCATGTTTTGGTGTGACAATGGCCAAAACCCACACTGTAGATCTATGCGTTTACTGCACATTTTTTTGAGATGCGGCTATCAAAAAAAAAAAGTTTTCCTTTAATAACCCACATGATCAATAATCGCAAAAAAGTGGTAATACAGTAAAGCTAATGCAGTTCTACCGCACACTACTGCAAAATGTGAACCCAGCCTTATAGCGGCGATTGCTAATGTGAACTTCTTAATCTTTTTCCAAAAGTACAGCTCTTGGAACCAGAATTTAAAGCTACAACAGGCCAAACTGCAGTAACAAGCAAAAGGGTAGCTGGGCTCCCACAAGAAGAAAGGTGCGAGTGTGACTGCAACCTCTGCACCACTCTTAGTGAGGGCTCGTGCACACGAGCGTGTAAATCGGACAAGTGTTACCAGTGGTTTTCACAGACCGCACTCGTACCCATCTTATTCTATGAGGCTGTGCACATAGAGTAGTTAGAGGAGAAAACAATTGCAGCATGCACAATTTGCCTCTGAGAATCGGATGGCACTGCCCCATTCAAGCTTATGGGTCCCTAAAAAAAACAAAAAACAAACTGCACTCTGATGTCATTCAAGATTTAATATTTCATGTTTTTAGCTGTGCCGGAAAAATATCTGGATCCGACTGGGTGCAACTATATTTGCCATTATAGATTTCGGATTCATGGAGTAAACGGCCGCAAAAGAACTGATAATGGGCGCGGCGACTTATCTAACAAGCTCGCTGAGCTCTTACTTGCACAAGATTTGCTATCCTCAGATGTCGGCCTAATCGTGTACGGTATAAAACCTCGTTCCGCATGCTGCAGCGTGTAAAAACAAAACTAACCCAAATGGTATTATTTCTGTTAGGCCATGAAAATGGCAGCTGGTATAATCCTCCCGCCTCCCAGATGCATTGGTTTTTATTTTGTGCAGAGTTTAGGCTGCCGTACGATTAAACACACAAGTAACGGCTTTACTGGTTGATTGTCTCAGTGTTTTACATGTTCAAATTAAATATGATATAAAAATATAACCTCAAGAGGAAGAGTCAGGCATAACCGCAAAGAGCAGAGGAATGAAGACGGAGGACGCCGTATTTTCTGCCCTCACAGAGCAGCACTGAAATACCGGCGTAAGAAATGAATAAGATACGTATGCCTTCCACTAAAACAGCGTCTCCTGTGAGCTAATACATGGAAGCCAATTTTTTTTTTTTTTTTTTAGACTTGACCGTGGACATTTACATAGAAAATGTAACTTTAAAAAATAAATCTGGATCAGCAGAAATGCTTCTTTACTGCACAAGGTAGTCTCATCAAAGAGATTGTTATTGGTAGATACCAGGTCTGTGATACAATCTAAGCTTTGGATGATCATTGTTTTTGGACGGAACGCTCTAGTGATCAGGTTGACGAGTTATGGCCACAGACTAACGCTGGCCAAACCCACTAATATCGGCGCGATTGGTGGACAGGCTAATGGCACGGGGACCTCCTGACTCTCACCCAACGGATGATGTAGGGAAAGAGAGGGATCTGGCATGATGGATTTCCAATGGCGGATCCTTTTGTTACTGCACCCATAGGAGTCAGTCAGCGCCTTACTTACAGAGAACACAGGAGCGCTCGCCTAACCAAGCATTCCAAAATAACTGGAAAAAAATTTAAGTTTATTGAATCAAGTTAAAAGTCCATCAAAAGTTAAAATGTGACATGTTTCTGGAGTACTAAGATGCCCTTAGTCATAGGATTGGGCATCCAAGTGATGACATGGTTCCATTGGAATCAGTAGGCTGTATTGCAATGAACAGACATGCTGGGTTCTCCAGAACAGGAGACGCTTTTCGCTTGGGTAAATAGATATAGATTCAGAACCCATTAACGTAAATTCTATTTAAAGGGGTTTGACTCATGAAGACAACCAAAATCCCTAGGTGCCCAGCTCTTCACTACTATCCATGAGCCAAAAAAGGAGAAAAACTATTACAACAGATTCAGTGAATGCGACCGCCTTATAAATGTAATGGAAACTCATGCATGCTACGTGGGAAATGTCTGGTAAGGTTACAAAAGATGATGGCTTCCATCTAAAGGAGACAGACTTCGGGAGAAACCCCTTGGCTCGCCAAGAAGAATATGATAGAAAAAGAACTGTCTGATTTATGGAAAACACTAAACACCATAAATATCCCATAAGTAAAGATCCCACCTACTGTGAAGACTAAGGACAAGAAGGTGCAGCCAAGTAACGTTACGGACGAGTCCTGTATCTTCTTTAGCAGGAAGCCTCTATTTTGGTCATCTGTCCTAACAGGTCCAGCGCGATCCTACATAACGGCTGCGCCTCCCCCACTGACTGCACAGCTCATAGCGGTGGCATTTTCTAGAGAAGGTTTCAATCACTCCGTGCCCCAGGTTTGCGGCGTTGGAATTATGTCACGCATCTGTCTCATTATGCGCTATAAAAACCATAGAAAATGAACATACATCAGCAGATATCCCCCCAGGAGCTGCACAGCCTTTACATCTCGCCATCAGCTTCTCCCCTTGTCCTTCCGACTGAAAGTTTAATCGTTATTTCCCGAGTAATAAAGTGCAGGAACACGACTCAGTTTTTATAAAAAAACTATTACGGGCAGCGCTGTGTGCACACAGATGTGGACTATTGTCTATACTCTAAAGGCAAAAACAGAAATTCACATTTTTTCCTTACTTAAATGTTTTCTTGAAAATGCCGTGTTGTTAGAGGAAATCCATAAAGCTTAATGATGCTTAAAAAAATTCCTACCTTTAACAAAAAAGTTCAAAAAGAGCTTTGTGACAACCCTGCAGTCATGAAACCCTCCTCTACGGACGCTATAAAAAAAAAAAAAAGCAGCAGAGGGAGCGGAGTGCCACATAACGGCAGGGTCTGACTACACATAGGGATTGTTTGTAGTCTGTTGCCATGGAGACAAATAGGGCAGAATTGGAGATGTAGACACAAGTGTTCTTTGGACTGATTAGTGGAAATAACCTTCAACTGGAATTTTTTTTTGTGCAAATCATGGTTAGCCTGTGTACCTGATTGATTGTAGAAAGCTTCGCTAGCCTTCTGAAATGCAGTTGGCACAAGGTGCCCCGCTGCCATCGCAGTCACAATTTGGTCATTTAGAAGCCGGAATAGTGTCACTGTAATGAATACGCGGGGAAGCACAGAACTCTCATTAACAATGGGAGGCATTATTCTCTTTGATGATCAGAGATGCAATATTGCGGAGTTCATTAAAAACACCATCATGTCTAATTATAAATTCTAATCAACAAGTGAGATCATTAATACTTCATAGGATTTGTTGGTAAGTTACTGAGATTTAAATGTTGTGTGTTACACTCTCATGTAGGATTGTCTGTTATTCATTGCAATAAAGGCGTATCAGCTGGACTGCAGTATCAAATATCGTTATCTTGCTCTCCGAAACACTGATCCCAGGATCTCGACTGTAGGGTGGTCATGGAAGGTGAAAGAATAGAACCTGACTAGTGGCTGCATTACATTACTTCTACTGCCCCTGGGTTACAGCTTCTATTATAGTCCAGGGGAGATTGAACACTTGTAGATGACAGAAGTATATAAATGCAGCTCTGGGGTACAAAATAAACTGTAACTCAGGATTATGATAAGTAATGCATGTACACCTTAACTCCACCAGCAGAATAGTGAGTGCAGCTCTGGGGTATAATATAGGATGTAACTCAGGATCAGTAATGTAATATATGTACACAGTGACTGCACCAGCAGAATAGTGAGTGCAGCTCTGGGGTATAATACAGGATGTAACGCAGGATCAGTAATGTAATGTATGTACACAGTGACTGCACCAGCAGAATAGTGAGTGCAGCTCTGGGGTATAATATAGGATGTAACTCAGGATCAGTAATGTAATGCATATACACAGTAACTCCACCAGCTGAATAGTGAGTGCAGCTCTGGAGTATAATACAGGAGGTAACTCAGGATCAGTAATGTAATGTATGTACACAGTGACTGCACCAGCAGAATAGTGAGTGCAGCTCTGGGGTATAATATAGGATGTAACTCAGGATCAGTAATGTAATGCATGTACACAGTAACTCCACCAGCTGAATAGTGAGTGCAGCTCTGGAGTATAATACAGGAGGTAACAAAGGATCAGTAATGTAATGCATGTACACAGTGACTGCACCAGCAGAATAGTGAGTGCAGCTCTGGGGTATAATACAGGATGTAACTCAGGATCAGTAATGTAATGGATGTACACAGTGACTGTACCAGCAGAATAGTGAGCGCAGCTCTGGGGTATAATACATGATGTAACTCAGGATCAGTAATGTAATGCATGTACACAGTGACTGCACCAGCAGAATAGTGAGTGCAGCTCTGGAGTATAATACAGGATGTAACTCAGGATCAGTAATGTATGTACACAGTGACTGCACCAGGAGAATAGTGAGTGCAGCTATGGAGTATAATACAGGAGGTAACTCAGGATCAGTAATGTAATGTATGTACACAGTGACTGCACCAGCAGAATAGTGAGTGCAGCTCTGGGGTATAATACAGGATGTAACTCAGGATCAGTAATGTATGTACACAGTGACTGCACCAGCAGAATAGTGAGTGCAGCTCTGGGGTATAATACATGATGTAACTCAGGATCAGTAATGTAATGCATGTACACAGTGACTGCACCAGCAGAATAGTGAGTGCAGCTCTGGAGTATAATACAGGATGTAACTCAGGATCAGTAATGTATGTACACAGTGACTGCACCAGGAGAATAGTGAGTGCAGCTATGGAGTATAATACAGGATGTAACTCAGGATCAGTAATGTAATGCATGTACACAGTAACTCCACCAGCTGAATAGTGAGTGCAGCTCTGGAGTATAATACAGGAGGTAACTCAGGATCAGTAATGTAATGGATGTACACAGTGACTGTACCAGCAGAATAGTGAGCGCAGCTCTGGGGTATAATACATGATGTAACTCAGGATCAGTAATGTAATGCATGTACACAGTGACTGCACCAGCAGAATAGTGAGTGCAGCTCTGGAGTATAATACAGGATGTAACTCAGGATCAGTAATGTATGTACACAGTGACTGCACCAGGAGAATAGTGAGTGCAGCTATGGAGTATAATACAGGATGTAACTCAGGATCAGTAATGTAATGCATGTACACAGTAACTCCACCAGCTGAATAGTGAGTGCAGCTCTGGAGTATAATACAGGAGGTAACTCAGGATCAGTAATGTAATGTATGTACACAGTGACTGCACCAGCAGAACAGTGAGTGCAGCTCTGGGGTATAATATAGGATGTAACTCAGGATCAGTAATGTAATGCATGTACACAGTAACTCCACCAGCTGAATAGTGAGTGCAGCTCTGGAGTATAATACAGGAGGTAACTCAGGATCAGTAATGTAATGCATGTACACAGTGACTGCACCAGCAGAATAGTGAGTGCAGCTCTGGGGTATAATACAGGATGTAACTCAGGATCAGTAATGTAATGGATGTACACAGTGACTGTACCAGCAGAATAGTGAGTGCAGCTCTGGAGTATAATACAGGATGTAACTCAGGATCAGTAATGTAATGTATGTACACAGTGACTGCACCAGCAGAATAGTGTGTGCAGCTCTGGGGTATAAAACAGGATGTAACTCAGGATCAGTAATGTAATGTATGTACACAGTGACTGCACCAGGAGAATAGTGAGTGCAGCTATGGAGTATAATACAGGGTTTAGGAGTTTCAGCTCCTTAACATGTGCCACCCTGTTTTTAAAGGGACCAAAAGTAATTGGACAGATTAAATGTAAATAAAATGTTCATTTCTAGTACTTGGTTGAAAACCCTTTGTTGGCAATGACTGCCTGAAGTCTTGAACTCAAGGACATCACCAGACGCTGTGTTTCCTCCTTTTTGATGCTCTGCCAGGCCTTCACTGCAGTGGTTTTCAGTTGCTGTTTGTTTGTGGGCCTTTCTGTCTGAAGTTTAGTCTTTAACAAGTGAAATGCATGCTCAATTGGGTTGAGATCAGGTGACTGACTTGGCCATTCAAGAATATTCCACTTCTTTGCTTTAATAAACTCCTGGGTTGCTTTGGCTTTATGTTTTGGGTCATTGTCCATCTGTAGTATGAAACGACGACCAATCAGTTTGGCTGCATTTGGCTGGATCTGAGCACACAGTATGGCTCTGAATACCTCAGAATTCATTCGGCTGCTTCAGTCCTGTGTCACATCATCAATAAACACTAGTGACCCAGTGCCACTGGCAGCCATGCATGCCCAAGCCATCACACTGCCTCCGCCGTGTTTTACAGATGATGTGGTATGCTTTGGATCATGAGCTGTACCACGCCTTCGCCATACTTTTCTCTTTCCAGCATTCTGGTAGAGGTTGATCTTGGTTTCATCTGTCCAACGAATATTCTTCCAGAACTGTGGTGGATTTTTTTAGATTTTTTTTAGCAAAGTCCTGTCTAGCCTTTTTATTCTTGATGCTTATGAGTGGCTTGCACCGTGCAGTGAACCCTCTGTATTTACTTTCATGCAGTCTTCTCTTTATGGTAGATTTGGATATTGATACGCCTACCTCCTGGAGAGTGTTGTTCACTTGGTTGGCTGTTGTGAAGGGGTTTCTCTTCACCATGGAGATTATTCTGTGATCATCCACCACTGTTGTCTTCTGTGGGCGCCCAGGTGTTTTTGCATTGATGAGTTCACCAGTGCTTTCTTTCTTTTTTTCTCAGGATGTACCAATCTGTAGATTTTGCCACTCCTAATGTTGTAGCAATTTCTCGGATGTTTTTTTCTGTTTTTGCAGCTTAAGGATGGCTTGTTTCACCTGCATGGAGAGCTCCTTTGACCGCATGTTTCCTTCACAGCAAAACCTTCCAAATGCAAGCACCACACCTCAAATCAACACCAGGCCTTTTATCTGCTTAATTGAGCATGACATAACATAGTAACATAGTTTTGAAGGCTGAAGGAAGACCTTATGTCCATCTAGTTCAGCCTGTTTTTAGTGCAGCTGTTCTGCATTGTTGATCCTGGGGAAGGCAAAAAACCCACAGAGTAGAAGCCAATTTTCTCCATAGGGAAAAAAAATTCCTTCCCCTGACGAAGGGATTGCCCACACCTGTCCATGAAATAGCCTAGGAGTCAATTGTCCAATTACTTTTGGTCCCTTTAAAAACAGGGTGGCACATATTAAGGAGCTGAAACTCCTAAACCCTTCATCCAATTTTAAAGTGGACACCCTCAAATGAAAGCTGAAAGTCTGAACTTCAACTGCATCTGAATTGTTTTGTTTAAAATTCATTGTGGTAATGTCTAGAACCAAAATTAGAAAAATGTTGTCTCTGTCTAAATATATATGGACCTAACTGTATGTACACAGTGACTGCACCAGCAGAATAGTGAGTGCAGCTCTGGGGTATAATACAGGATGTAACTCAGGATCAGTAATGTAATGTATGTACACAGTGACTGCACCAGCAGAATAGTGAGTGCAGCTCTGGAGTATAATACAGGATGTAACTCAGGATCAGTAATGTATGTACACAGTGACTGCACCAGCAGAATAGTGAGTGCAGCTCTGGGGTATAATACAGGATGTAACTCAGGATCAGTAATGTAATGTATGTACACAGTGACTGCACCAGCAGAATAGTGAGTGCAGCTCTGGAGTATAATACAGGATATAACTCAGGATCAGTAATGTAATGTACAGTTGTGGCCAAAAGTATTGACACCCCTGCAATTTTGTCAGATAATACTCAGTTTCTTCCTGAAAATGATTGCAAACACAAATTCTTTGGTATTATTATCTTCATTTAATTTGTCTTAAATGAAAAAACACAAAAGAGAATGAAGCAAAAAGCAAAACATTGATCATTTCACACAAAACTCCAAAAATGGGCCAGAGAAAAGTATTGGCACTCTCAGCCTAATACTTGGTTGCACAACCTTTAGCCAGAATAACTGCGACCAACTGCTTCCGGTAACCATCAATGAGTTTCTTACAATGCTCTGCTGGAATTTTAGACCATTCTTCTTTGGCAAACTGCTCCAGGTCCCTGATATTTGAAGGGTGCCTTCTCCAAACTGCCATTTTTAGATCTCTCCACAGGTGTTCTATGGGATTCAGGTCTGGACTCATTGCTGGCCACCTTAGAAGTCTCCAGTGCTTTCTCTCAAACCATTTTCTAGTGCTTTTTTAAGTGTGTTTTGGGTCATTGTCCTGCTGGAAGACCCATGACCTCAGAGGGAGACCCAGCTTTCTCACACTGGGCCCTACATTATGCTGCAAAATTTGTTGGTAGTCTTCTGACTTCATAATGCCATGCACACGGTCAAGCAGTCCAGTGCCAGAGGCAGCAAAGCAAACCCAAAACATCAGGGAACCTCCGCCATGTTTGACTGTAGGGACCGTGTTCTTTTCTTTGAATGCCTCTTTTTTTCTCCTGTAAACTCTATGTTGATGCCTTTGCCCAAAAAGCTCTACTTTCGTCTCATCTGACCAGAGAACATTCTTCCAAAACGTTTTAGGCTTTTTCAGGTAAGTTTTGGCAAACTCCAGCGTGACTTTTTTTATGTCCCGGGGTAAGAAGTGGGGTCTTCCTGGGTCTCCTACAATACAGTCCCTTTTCATTCAGATGCCGACGGATAGTACGGGTTGACACTGTTGTACCCTCAGACTGCAGGGCAGCTTGAACTTGTTTGGATGTTAGTCGAGGTTCTTTATCCAACATTCGCACAATCTTGCGTTGAAATCTCTCGTCAATTTTTCTTTTCCGTCCACATCTAGGGAGGTTAGCCACAGTGCCATAGGCTTTACACTTCTTAATGACACTGCGCACGGTAGACACAGGAACAGTCAGGTCTTTGGAGATGGACTTGTAGCCTTGAGGTTGCTCATGCTTCCTCACAATTTGGTTTCTCAAGTCCTCAGACAGTTCTTTGGTCTTCTTTCTTTTCTCCATGCTCAATGTGGTACACACAAGGACACAGGACAGAGGTTGAGTAAACTTTAATCCATGTCAACTGGCTGCAAGTGTGATTTAGTTATTGCCAACACCTGTTAGGTGCCACAGGTAAGTTACAGGTGCTGTTAATTCCACAAATTAGAGAAGCATCACATGATTTTTCGAACAGTGCCAATACTTTTGTCCACCCTCTTTTTTTATGTTTGGTGTGGAATTATATCCAATTTGGCTTTAGGACAATTCTTTTTGTGTTTTTCATTTAAGACAAATTAAATGAAGATAATACTACCAAAGAATTTGTGTTTGCAATCATTTTCAGGAAGAAACTGAGTATTATCTGACAAAATTGCAGGGGTGTCAATACTTTTGGCCACAACTGTATGTACACAGTGACTGCACCAGCAGAATAATGAGTGCAGCTCTGTGGTATAATACAGGATGTAACTAAGGATCAGTAATGTTATGCATGTACACAGTGACTGCACCAGCAGAATAGTGAGTGCAGCTCTGGGGTATAATACAGGATGTAACTCAGGATCAGTAATGTTATGCATTTACACAGTGACTGCACCAGCAGAATAGTGAGTGCAGCTCTGGAGTATAATACAGGATGCAACTCATGATCAGTACAGGATCAGTAATGTATTACACTGTGGCGCAGATTTGCTTACAGTCTAATTTTTATGCAGTGCACACACGTGGTCAAAATTGTTGGTTCCCCTTGTTTAACTTGAATCTGACAAAAGTAATAATAAATCAAAAACCTATGAAAATGAACAAATGAAAGTCAGACACTGATTTTCAGCCATGCTTCCACAGATAATGAAAAACAAAAAATAAAACTCATGAAATATGCCTGGACAGACATGATGGTTCCCCTGAAAATAATCTGACAAAAGAGACACGTTGAAGCGCGGTGTGTCCTCTAATTAGGTTGTCTACAATCTTGGAATCAGTGAGTGGCCTGTATAGAAAGCTACAGATACTCACTGTGCTGTTTGGTGACACGGTGTGTATCACACTCAACATGGACCAAAGGAAGTGAAGGAAAGAGTTGTCTCAGGAGATTAGAAAGAAAATTATAGACAAACATGTTAAATCTAAAAGTTATAAGACCATCTCCAAGTAGCTTGATGTTCCTGTGACTACAGTTGCACATATTCAGAAATGTAAGATCCATGGGACTGTAGGCAACCTCCCTGGACGTGGCTGCAGGAGGAAAACTGATGACAAATCAGAGACGGATAATACGAATGGCAACAAAAGAGCCCAGAAAAACTTCTAAACAGACTAAACGTAAACTTCTAGCTCAAGGAACATCAGTGTCAGATCGCACCATCCGTCGTCGTATGAGCCAAAGTGGACTTCATGGGAGACGACCAAGGAGGACACCATTTTTGAAAAAAAAAATCATACAAAAGCCAGACTGGAATTTGCCAAACAACGTGTTGACAAGCTACAAAACTTCTGGGAGAATGTCCAATGGACAGATGAAACAAAAATGGAACTTTTTGGCAAGGCATATCAGCTCTATGTTCACAGACAGAAAAATGAAGCCCATCAAGAAAAGAACACTGTCCCTACTATGAAACATGGAGGAGGCTCTTATGTTCTGGGGCTGCTTTGCCGCATCTAGCGCAGGGTGTATCAAATCTGTGCAGGACACAATGAAATCTCAAGACTATCAAGGGATTCTAGAGAGAAATGTGCGGCCCAGTGTCAGAAAGCTTGGTCTCAGTCGCAGGTCATGGGTCTTGCAACAGGATAATGATCCACAACACACAGCTAAAAACACCCAAGAATGGCTAAGAGGAAAACTTTGGACTATTCTGGAGTGGCCTTCGATGAGCTCTGACCTAAATCCTATTGAGCATCTTTGGAAAGAGCTGAAGCATGTCTTCTGGAAAAGGCAACTGTTGTGAGTTCATTTTTCCCTTCACCATTGAGGTCTGATGAACTCCCTCCTCTAGTGAAAGAAGGTAGTGAGACTGATTACCAAACACCTGGGCAGCTGGATGATGACTGGGTGGCTGGAATTGAGGACTGGATATACGCCCTTCTTCCTGGCTGGTGATTTTCCTGCTGGATTCTTGGAGACCTGTCTGATTCCTGCATCTCAAAGCTAAGTTTTTCTGCTCTGCTTTGTACTCTTCAGTTTTGTTTTTGTTTTGCCTTGTTTTTTGGGAGTTCTGCCATTCCCGGCCGGGGGTGAGCTGGTTTCCATTTTTGTCTCTGATCTGTTGATATTTTGCTCTGTCTTCAGAATATACCTGAGTGCTGATATAGTCTTTTGAAGCCTAGCGACTTCAGGGCCTGTTTTTCCTATCAGTCGGTTGGCTCATTTTGATAGGGTTTTTGCGGATGGCAGACAGCAGCTTTCCTATCCTGTCCTATGTAGTTAGCTTGGGCCCCATCATTTGCTCAACCTATCTTTCTATCTGTGTTAGTGTTTTCATCTTGCTTCACCGTCATTATATGTTGGGGGGCTGCCTATTGCTTTGGGGTCTGCTCTGGGGCAGTTTAGTTTTTCCCCTTTCTGTCTTTAGGCTATATAGTTCTCCGGCTGTGATCGAGGGGTCTAGGGCACCGTAGGAACCCCCCACGGCTACTGCTAGTTGTTGTGGATAGGTTCAGGGGTCTGCAATCCGATAGCTGCCAACCTCTCTGGTTTTTCTGGACTTAGCTGGTATTTTGTTTTTTCCTCCTTCGGTGCCTCATCATAACAGGCAACCTTCAAACACGAGACAACTGGAGCAGTTTACTCTAGAGGAGTGGCCAAAATAGAGGAGCAGGAGTCACATTGACAGTTACAGGAATCGTTTGATTGCAGTGATTGCCTCAAAAGGTTGTGCAACAAGTTAAGGGTGCCATCATTTCTGTCCAGGCCTATTTCAGGAGTTTTATTTTTTTAATTCTGTGGAAGCATGGTTGACCAGCAACGTCTGACTTTAACTTGTTAATTTTCATAGATTTTTTATTTATTACTTTTGTCAGATTCAAGTTATTTCGGTCACCATTGTGGGTTTTTCTGTCATTAAACGAGGGGTGCCAACAATTTTGACCACGTGTGTAATTGTATTACCGTATACTTTCCTAACCAGATTAAAACATTTTGACGCACGTTTGGTAAATGCATTCCTTATTTCTTTACTTGAGATTTTTTTTTTTTTATCTTGGCAAAATTACTCTTACATCTATGGCTTCCTCATACAAAATAAAAAATACACAACCAAGTTTATATAAAGCGCAGTGGATCTGTGTACCGGTGACTCCGAATCTATTAGAATCAGTGTCATCTACAACATGATGCAGTTCCCCGATCAGAAGACACATGTAAATCTAATGCGATACATTTCTTAATATCGTTCTTGAGGACAGCTTGTTAAATTAAGCTAAATTAAAACGAGTATAATTTACAGGGAGAGAAAACAAATCTTTTACTACAGTTTATCCAGCAAGCTCGCACAGACAAGCTGGCCTATTTTATCTCAATTTTATGCTGTAGCAATTTACAGCGGTGTAAGTGTATTTCACGTTTGGCTCTTGGCTGGAGAGAGATCTGATCTCTGTGAAGCGTTTGTTCCCGACACCAGCGCATCTACAATAAACGTTGGCAAGAAGCAATGGACATTTAGATTTAGCTGTCGAAAAACAAAACTAACAAACTTTTTAGCTGTGGATGCTCAGCACTAGACTATCAAGTAATGCCCCAAAAAGTAGGTAATGCGTGACAGAGGTAGATCATCAGAGATCGGGCCCAGATGCCACTATATCACTAGGCATGAAACAGCAATACTATTAGATCACTAATTACTGGATATAAATCGCTAGGACACCAGGGATGTGGTACAGATACCGCTGGTTTCCTTAAGAATAGACTGTGATACAGAGGCCACTAACTTACTGCTAGTGCACCAGGGACTGCACACTGTCATTATTAGGTCACCGAGGAATGGACACTTGCCACTAGGGCACCAGGGATGGTGTATGGATACCGCTGATTTCCTGAAAAATGGACTGACACAGCTAGGTCATTAGAGATTAGGAACAAATGCCAGTAGCTTACTGCTATTAGATCACCATGGACTGGATACATACCACTAGACCACCATGGATGGCACACTAATACTATTAGGTCACCAAGGACTGGATAAATACCACTAGACCACCATGGATGGCACACTAATATTAGGTGACCACAGACTGTATACATACCAACAGACCACTAAGGATGACACACTAATACTATTAGGTCACCATGAGCTGGATACATACCACTAGACTACCAGGGATGGCACACTAATACTATCAGGTCACCATGGACTGGATACATACTACTAGACCACCAAGGATGGCACACTAATACTATTAGGTCACCAAGGACTGGATAAATACCACTAGACCACCAGGGCTGGAAAATCGATACTATTGGGCATCTAAAGATTGGACATAATTTTATGGTGCTGTAGTATTCTGTCACCAAAGAATAGACTGTTAGGCATCAGGTTTCAGCATCTGCTCTGCAGGAATCCAGAGCCTCACATACTGCGGTCTCCTGTTGTCTTTCTACTGCAGAGGAGATTACTTTGCAGCAGACCGTTCCATAGACTAAGTCCCTCTGTGCTCCTACTGGGCATGCTCATGAGACGATCTCCCATTGGAGATCGGGAGTCATGTGCCCAGGTCCTGTTCCAGATCTTATTGGTCCATCTCGGAGATCTGGAAGGTCCCGCACGGCTATAAAAAGCGCGCATGACCGTTCCGCCATGCGCTAGTATAGACTATACTGCTATGTGTGAATGGTGACGGATGTATGATTCTGGTGACTGACTTATTATGAAACCTCTTCCCTCTGATAATACGCATGTGGTTAGGGAATTAGTTCAGTAGTCTGCGCCAGTCTGTGGCAAGCCTTAGGCCACTGTGCACACCGCACCTCTGCGCTAGCGTCCGACATAGCGCCTGCTTTGTAGCTGTGTCGTCCAGCGGCAGTGTCCTGCGCTGCGCTGCAGCCCTTCTTGGCATTTGCAGTAGCGACGCCGCACACCCGATAGGTCTAGAAGGACGCAGCTCCTGTCTTTAGTTCCTGCTCCTTTGACCTTATACCGTGTGTGCATTTACCTGAAGCCTGTGTCACTAAAAGGCTCAGCCTTTTGTATGCTTTTGTTGCGGCGCCTGTGTGTGTGAACAGAGCCCGCTCTGCGCACTTCGGGTGAAGTTGAACCGGTGCGCATTATACCGCCATATTGCTCCTCTGTCATTACCTAGCAGCGGTGTAACACCTACTGCACTGTGGACCACGAGCGGCGAACGCACTTTATTATTATTTTTATTTAGTGCGTTCCGCCGTTCCTAACAATAGACATTGACAGAGAGCTACGGTATGTCCTTAAACTTTGGAGATGTATGCCACTGGTTCACCAGGGATGCCACAATGAAAGTGTTAAATTGCAGAACTAAAATGAAACTATGTGCAAGTCTTCACTGGTTGATACCTTTTGATTGCTGACTGTTAAGATGGTAATGCTCAAAAGTTTAATATTTTTCTATCTATTGTCTAGCATTGTACAAAGATATATTTTTCTTGGAACTAAAACTAAAAATTTGTTGCAAACGTATGGACTTGGCAATATCATCAGAGGCTGAGCACAGATAATTAAAGAAACTGTCAACTAGAATTGAAAATAAATAAAAAGATTAAAAATTAGGCAAATAGGTCGTCAATTTCAAAGTGGGCGGTGTCAGACACACCGCACCTCCACCGATCAGCTTTCTGCAGCTAGAGGGTAATAGAAATCACTGGTTGCAAAAGTGATCACCCTTTAAGAACCTCTACTGTCGTCAAGCCGTGTTCCCCAATGTTTCTTTCCATTCTTCCTCCTGCTCCTTCCTTTTACAACAGGACACAAAAGGTAAAATAAGTATCACACGGGAAACATCCTCCTGACCGTGCTAGGAGCGGTTTTGTGGGCCCCTGTCTTTTACTTCAATCAATAAGACATGATAACGATATGGAAAAGCCATTATAAAAAAAAACGGCAGTGCCCTACTTTATGTTTTCAAAGGAAGAGCAAAAAAAAAAAAGAAGCTATCTCCAGTCAAGGAGTGAAGAAGATGGAAAGAAAACTGAATAAATCATTATTTCCCTGTCTGCAGATTAGTGATGAATCTATAATAGCATTTATATAGACTGATGAGAAGAGACAATATCGAGTGGAGGCTTCTAGTCTTCACCATCCACAGACACACTGGACGGCACGTGGAAACACAGCCAAAACCGGACCACTTTACATTCACCCTTTCAGAAAGGCAAAAGCTAAAAATCTATCAAGACCCAAGGGGGATCCCATCTTTTATGTAAATGTAACGTGATCACTGTATCATTCCAATATACTGTGCTTCAAAATCTTTGCTGTCAGAAGATAAAATTAGTCTGTGTCTAGAAACAAAAACCAAGTCAGACTTTGTGTGCTCTCTGCATTCTGTCTGTACAACAATCTAGGTGGTTACATGTTACCTGCACTGATACATTGTTGCAAACTACCAGGACAAAAGAGTGATTTCTGCAGCAGAGCAGGCAGTCTGCTATTCTGATGTAGCTGTCCTTTCCTGCTGAACCATAAAGTGGATGTTAGATGAGGAACACACAATATAATCCGTTCAGGCAAAATTTGTACTTTTAATAGGAAATGACACAGGCGGGAACATATAGGGAACAAGCCTAGAGGGGCCACGTACATAACATTCTGCTGTCCAACCGGGGCTAAAACATCACACTGTAAGATTTGATTAAGGCTTCCATGAATCTTTCATGGCCATCCCTCTGTGTGACAACACATCTTGTTGTGTGATACGCCGCCTCTTGATTTAAGGCATGCATGAGAGATCTGAGAGGTACAGTTTCATGCACTCTCCTGCAGCCCTTCACATTTTCCCTCTCCTCTCAATGGAGATGGCTGGCTCACAATTTCCATTATGACAAAGAACGCAGCTTAACGCAATCAATATTTCATAGAGCCTCATGTAAAAATAATATTCAAACTTTTCAGGATTGCAGTAACACAGGAATCAGATTTGCTTTACTGACAGGTTAGGAAGCGTACTTATTAAGTTGTGCCCATAGCTTACATGGCATGACACAGATACCGTAATGTGACGGACAAGGCTGGACATTAACATCAAACCTCGCCAATTCTGATTGCCATCAAATATGGCGAACAATATTATGATCTCACGTTAGATTACCGCATTCTCCACCAAATTAAGGGGTATTTTCAATAAAATATCTCGTGTATATGGCCAGCTGTAAGTTGGGGTTACATAATGGCAACCAACGATATAACACACAACCTGGAAATCTGGATGCACAATGCTTAGGTTGGGGGGCACCCGGTGTAATACGCTCTATTGGCACCTCCTTACCCCTTCACTGCACCATTCTGCAATACCAGAACTCCTAGATGTTTGGGTGCCGTTTTTGGAAGAAAGCAGCCATGTTTTTCTAATCCTGGACAATCAGGATAATGTCCGATGATTTGCTATGGGGATGATGATTACCACTTCTTCCCCTGTAATCATTCAGTGCATGTAGGTGGGATTGTGAACCAGGTTGGCAGGGACTTTAGGATATTAGCACAAGTCAGAATAGGAAGTAATCAAACCTTCATCTGTATGAGCTTGACACAGCCTGGGATATATACTAGAGAAGAGCGGCTGCCAAGCCCTGCCTCATGCCAAGAGCTAATCAATTTCTAATTAATATGTGCGTCACATTCCCTATAAACAGATACGAACTTCTATGTAAAATACACTGTCTCTGCATTAATGAGGGTTTAACACAGACTTTACGTCAGGCATCTGAGCAAGGTAATCTGGGTGAACACATCACCATTGGAATGACACCCGAGTCGTTTCTTGACATCAGGTTAATGGGAAATGTATTGTGTGTATATATGTAGTGTGATTATCAGTCACCTGTCTGTGGACCCCACTGGGATAAGTGCAGCTCCGGCAAAGACATTTGCTCATTTTCCTATTCATTTAAAGCCAACAAAATGACATAAATGGAGGCGACTGTGGCTCTAGGTGGCATATTTGAATAAAAATACGGACTTCTTGTTTGAAGTCTTGCAAAAAAAAAAGCAACAAAACTGATGATCAGACCAACCATCAGCGGTAAATAACATTATCGGCTGTATGTAGAGCAGTACTTTATTGGTATGGAGTGTCGGTAGTTGACCGTATATACTCCCATTAGTCATCTACTGAATGTGCACGGTATTTCAGCAGAGTAGGGGGATAAGTGGCCGCCAGATGCCTCCGCTGCTGCATAACATTAGGCTCTTAGATTTTTGTTGGAAAAAAAAAAAACTATTTGGCTGACATTTTCGTACTCACAATGTTTATGGGGGCACTTTCTGGGTGACACAGCTTAAGGGTGCTCATTGGGAGACTTTTATGGGGTATTCTCTGTATGACACTTTATAGAGGCACTTTATGGGGTTATTATTGAGTGATAGTTTATGGGGGAACTTTCAATGAAAGAACTTAAGGGGTGATCACTGTGGCAAATGGTTTATACTGATTGCCTGTGCTCTATCTGCGATCACTGGGTAATATAACTTAGTGTACATTCTCTGGGTGACAATGTTTATGCGACACAGTTTAAGGGGTGCACACTGCCCCACAAACTGTCACCTACTCCAAATGGCATAGTATATAGGGGCACTCTCTGGGTGACACAGCTTAAAGGGACACACACTGAGTTGACAGTGTTTATGGGGTACCTCCTGGCTGACTTTGGGGGGGAACCCTCTGGGATACACAGCCTGTAGAGGTATTCATTTGTTGTCAAAGCTGGTGCTGTATAACATTTGACCGTTAGATATTTGTCCTAATGCAACAGTCTTTGGCTGGCTGGCAATTTGTCACTGACTAGTATATAGGGGCACTCTCTGGGTGACACTAAGCTGTGAGTGCCCTCATAAACAAAGGGGTAACTCATTGTGTTGACAGTGTTGATGGGGCACTGCCTGGGTAACACTTTTCCGGGGAACTCTCTGGAAAAAATACACCTTTTTGGGGTGCTAATTGGCTACACATTCTTTAGGGCACTCTCTGTGGGTGACAGCATTTATGGGGGCACTCTCTGGGTGACAGCGTCTATGGGGGCACTCTCTGGGTGACAGCGTCTATGGGGGCACTCTCTGGGTGACAGCGTCTATGGGGGCACACACTGCGTGACAGCGTCTATGGGGGCACTCTCTGGGTGACAGCGTCTATGGGGGCGCACTCTGGGTGACCGCGTCTATGGGGGCGCTCTCTGGGTGACCGCGTCTATGGGGGCGCTCTCTGGGTGACCGCGTCTATGGGGGCGCTCTCTGGGTGACCGCGTCTATGGGGGCGCTCTCTGGGTGACCGCGTCTATGGGGGCGCTCTCTGGGTGACCGCGTCTATGGGGGCGCTCTCTGGGTGACCGCGTCTATGGGGGCGCTCTCTGGGTGACCGCGTCTATGGGGGCGCTCTCTGGGTGACCGCGTCTATGGGGGCGCTCTCTGGGTGACCGCGTCTATGGGGGCGCTCTCTGGGTGACCGCGTCTATGGGGGCGCTCTCTGGGTGACCGCGTCTATGGGGGCGCTCTCTGGGTGACCGCGTCTATGGGGGCGCTCTCTGGGTGACCGCGTCTATGGGGGCACTCTCTGGGTGACCGCGTCTATGGGGGCACTCTCTGGGTGACCGCGTCTATGGGGGCACTCTCTGGGTGACCGCGTCTATGGGGGCACTCTCTGGGTGACCGCGTCTATGGGGGCACTCTCTGGGTGACCGCGTCTATGGGGGCACTCTCTGGGTGACCGCGTCTATGGGGGCACTCTCTGGGTGACCGCGTCTATGGGGGCACTCTCTGGGTGACCGCGTCTATGGGGGCACTCTCTGGGTGACCGCGTCTATGGGGGCACTCTCTGGGTGACCGCGTCTATGGGGGCACTCTCTGGGTGACCGCGTCTATGGGGGCACTCTCTGGGTGACCGCGTCTATGGGGGCACTCTCTGGGTGACCGCGTCTATGGGGGCACTCTCTGGGTGACCGCGTCTATGGGGGCACTCTCTGGGTGACCGCGTCTATGGGGGCACTCTCTGGGTGACCGCGTCTATGGGGGCACTCTCTGGGTGACCGCGTCTATGGGGGCACTCTCTGGGTGACCGCGTCTATGGGGGCACTCTCTGGGTGACCGCGTCTATGGGGGCACTCTCTGGGTGACCGCGTCTATGGGGGCACTCTCTGGGTGACCGCGTCTATGGGGGCACTCTCTGGGTGACCGCGTCTATGGGGGCACTCTCTGGGTGACCGCGTCTATGGGGGCACTCTCTGGGTGACCGCGTCTATGGGGGCACTCTCTGGGTGACCGCGTCTATGGGGGCACTCTCTGGGTGACCGCGTCTATGGGGGCACTCTCTGGGTGACCGCGTCTATGGGGGCACTCTCTGGGTGACCGCGTCTATGGGGGCACTCTCTGGGTGACCGCGTCTATGGGGGCACTCTCTGGGTGACCGCGTCTATGGGGGCACTCTCTGGGTGACCGCGTCTATGGGGGCACTCTCTGGGTGACCGCGTCTATGGGGGCACTCTCTGGGTGACCGCGTCTATGGGGGCACTCTCTGGGTGACCGCGTCTATGGGGGCACTCTCTGGGTGACCGCGTCTATGGGGGCACTCTCTGGGTGACCGCGTCTATGGGGGCACTCTCTGGGTGACAGCGTCTATGGGGGCACTCTCTGGGTGACAGCGTCTATGGGGGCACTCTCTGGGTGACAGCGTCTATGGGGGCACTCTCTGGGTGACAGCGTCTATGGGGGCACTCTCTGGGTGACAGCGTCTATGGGGGCACTCTCTGGGTGACAGCGTCTATGGGGGCACTCTCTGATTGACAGCGTGTATGGGGGCACTCTCTGATTGACAGCGTGTATGGGGGCACTCTCTGGGTGACCGCGTCTATGGGAGCACTCTCTGGGTGACCGCGTCTATGGGGGCACTCTCTGGGTGACCGCGTCTATGGGGGCACTCTCTGGGTGACCGCGTCTATGGGGGCACTCTCTGGGTGACCGCGTCTATGGGGGCACTCTCTGGGTGACCGCGTCTATGGGGGCACTCTCTGGGTGACCGCGTCTATGGGGGCACTCTCTGGGTGACCGCGTCTATGGGGGCACTCTCTGGGTGACCGCGTCTATGGGGGCACTCTCTGGGTGACCGCGTCTATGGGGGCACTCTCTGGGTGACAGCGTCTATGGGGGCACTCTCTGGGTGACAGCGTCTATGGGGGCACTCTCTGGGTGACAGCGTGTATGGAGGCACTCTCTGGGTGACAGCGTGTATGGAGGCACTCTCTGATTGACCGCGTGTATGGGGGCACTCTCTGGGTGACAGCGTCTATGGGAGCACTCTCTGGGTGACAGCGTCTATGGGGGCACTCTCTGGGTGACAGCGTGTATGGGGGCACTCTCTGGGTGACAGCGTGTATGGGGGCACTCTCTGGGTGACAGCGTGTATGGGAGCACTCTCTAGGTGACAGCGTGTATGGGGGCACTCTCTGGGTGACAGCGTGTATGGGAGCACTCTCTGGGTGACAGCGTGTATGGGAGCACTCTCTGGGTGACAGCGTGTATGGGAGCACTCTCTGGGTGACAGCGTGTATGGGAGCACTCTCTGGGTGACAGCGTTTATGGGGGCACTCTCTGGGTGACAGCGTGTATGGGGGCACTCTCTGGGTGACAGCGTGTATGGGGGCACTCTCTGGGTGACAGCGTGTATGGGGGCACTCTCTGGGTGACAGCGTGTATGGGGGCACTCTCTGGGTGACAGCGTGTATGGGGGCACTCTCTGGGTGACAGCGTGTATGGGGGCACTCTCTGGGTGACAGCGTGTATGGGGGCACTCTCTGGGTGACAGCGTGTATGGGGGCACTCTCTGGGTGACAGCGTGTATGGGGGCACTCTCTGGGTGACAGCGTGTATGGGGGCACTCTCTGGGTGACAGCGTGTATGGGGGCACTCTCTGGGTGACAGCGTGTATGGGGGCACTCTCTGGGTGACAGCGTGTATGGGGGCACTCTCTGGGTGACAGCGTGTATGGGGGCACTCTCTGGGTGACAGCGTGTATGGGGGCACTCTCTGGGTGACAGCGTGTATGGGGGCACTCTCTGGGTGACAGCGTGTATGGGGGCACTCTCTGGGTGACAGTGTGTATGGGAGCACTCTAGGTGACAGCGTGTATGGGGGCACTCTCTGGGTGACAGCGTGTATGGGGGCACTCTCTGGGTGACAGTGTGTAAGGCGGGCACTCTGTAGGTGACAGCGTGTATGGGGGCACTCTCTGGGTGACAGCGTGTATGGGGGCACTCTCTGGGTGACAGCGTGTATGGGGGCACTCTCTGGGTGACAGCGTGTATGGGGGCACTCTCTGGGTGACAGCGTGTATGGGGGCACTCTCTGGGTGACAGCGTGTATGGGGGCACTCTCTGGGTGACAGCGTGTATGGGGGCACTCTCTGGGTGACAGCGTGTATGGGGGCACTCTCTGGGTGACAGTGTGTATGGGAGCACTCTAGGTGACAGCGTGTATGGGGGCACTCTCTGGGTGACAGCGTGTATGGGGGCACTCTCTGGGTGACAGTGTGTATGGGGGCACTCTGTAGGTGACAGCGTGTATGGGGGCACTCTCTGGGTGACAGCGTGTATGGGGGCACTCTCTGGGTGACAGCGTGTATGGGGGCACTCTCTGGGTGACAGCGTGTATGGGGGCACTCTCTGGGTGACAGCGTGTATGGGGGCACTCTCTGGGTGACAGCGTGTATGGGGGCACTCTCTGGGTGACAGCGTGTATGGGGGCACTCTCTGGGTGACAGCGTGTATGGGAGCACTCTAGGTGACAGCGTGTATGGGGGCACTCTCTGGGTGACAGCGTGTATGGGGGCACTCTCTGGGTGACAGTGTGTATGGGGGCACTCTGTAGGTGACAGCGTGTATGGGGGCACTCTCTGGGTGACAGCGTGTATGGGGGCACTCTCTGGGTGACGGCGTGTATGGGGGCACTCTCTGGGTGACAACGTTTATGGGGGCACTCTCTGGGTGACAGCGTTTATGGGGGCACTCTCTGGGTGACAGCGTTTATGGGGGCACTCTCTGGGTGACAGCGTTTATGGGGGCACTCTCTGGGTGACAGTGTGTATGGGAGCACTCTAGGTGACAGCGTGTATGGGGGCACTCTAGGTGACAGTGTGTATGGGGGCACTCTCTGGGTGACTGTGTATGGGGGCACTCTGTAGGTGACAGCGTGTATGGGGGCACTCTATGGGTGACAGCGTGTATGGGGGCACTCTATGGGTGACCGCGTGTATGGGGGCACTCTCTGGGTGACAGCGTATATGGGGGCACTCTCTGGGTGACAGTGTGTATGGGAGCACTCTCTGGGTCACCTTAATAGCAGTACTTTGCCTGTAAGGTGAGAGTGGTTAATATGCCACATGTAAAACTGCAGATAGAATGCATTGATAAAATTGCGTTGACAGGAGCATGCCCAGATGTGTTCATGGCTGACAAGCACTTTTCGAGCAGGCACTTGTCAATGCAATGTCATTAGCGTCACTCACCTACCGATGCAGAAGAGAACAGTGGTGAAAACTTTTCAACATGTAAATCTTTAATTGATGAAAGGCAGGAGGGATGTATTAACAACTCGTAAAACATTGAGAATTTCTCACCAGTAAATCTGCACATGTTTAACAGCAGCTTTGGATGTGAACGGAGTATACTATGCCATCAGTATAAATAGATGAATAAACCAAGTAACTCTACATAATATGTATTTATAGATATATGGCAGAATGCAGCTACACTTCTGGTAGGATCTGCTTCATTTCCGCTCCCCCCCGTAATATTTACAAACCTCGGAGCTGGTAGCATTATTTCCTTTTTATTACTGCGCTCCCTCCAGTCATATTCCCCACATTTAGAGACATCTCCATGTATAAAGTTATTGTGTGAAGCCCGCAGTGCGGATACAAGTCTTCCAGGTTCGGTGACAGTTTTGTCTATAGCAGCAGAAACCCCACAGACTCACCTTCTAATTAAATCCCCACACCTGGACTGGCAGAGCCGCGCTCTGCACATGGGTCAACCTCTGCCATTGTGTCATCTAAGCGTCAGCGACACAGTTCATCTTCATCTGGCGGGTATTGTGAGGTTACTGCCTCATTGTATTCCCGTCACTGAGCGCTAATATACCCAGCACTTAGCTGGGGTTACGCCTAGCGTACGGGCGGCAGGAATCCGAGGTGCGTCTGTTGAGATGCCTCTTCCTAAATGTGACAGAAGAAGTGCAGCAATTAAAATAATTAAATTTCTAATGACAATGGAAATCTGCCACATTCAGGAGGAGGCACCTCGGCTGACACCCCCCAGATGCCAAGCGCTAGGTGTGGATCTAGGCTGCTGTGGTTTTCAAATTGGCTATTAAACAATTATTTAATTTTGCCGAGGAACATATGAAAACCATACTGGTATCTATTCTGCCACCGTTCTCATGTCCTGATATACCAAACACTTAGGGTGTTGATATTTTGCCCACCTCATGGCAAGTGTGGAGCCTTTCGGCTATGTATTGAGTTGTTCCATCTGGCTTCACCCTTGAATATTGCGCATTTATATGTATCTGGATTATTTAGAATTATATTTATAAGTAAAAGTAACCAAAAAAACGTATTGTTACCCCTTTATAAATCACTGTTGAGGTCGAATCTGTAATATGGGATCCAGTTTTGGGCTCTAAATTTTAAAAAGGATATTCATAAGTTAGAGTCAGTCCAAAGGTGGCATCTAGATTATTACAAGGGATGGAAGGCCTCTCATATGATGAGGTTGGAAAAGTTGGGCTTGTTTAGCTTCGTAAAAAAAAAAAAAGTCTCAGAAGGGATCTTATTTACATGTATAAAACATATGTGTGGCCTATCGGACTCCGCTCCCTTCTCCTGGATCTGTTGCCCTCTGGTATTGCAGGTGCCCGGCATGGATCTATGATGTTATTTCCCTAGACCTATTTAATGCCATTGACACACACCCCGGTGTCTTGGGATTGAGACTCTAGTGTTCCATGTTTGCTTTGCTCCATTACCTGTACTTGGTGCATTTTCAACTTGCACTAATTCCTGCTGAGTTCTACTCCATTTGTCTGACTGCTATTGAGATTCCAGATAGTCCAAGTTCTCGATTCTACACATCCTCTGGAAAGATGCACCGGCCAAGATACTCAGCAGATGCACCTCACAAGATGAGCCTTAGACACACATGTCATAGGGATCAGACAAGTGGGTGCTGGGAAACCCACCAGTTCCCAGAATGAAGGGGCTGCACAGCTTGGTAATGTGCTAAACCCCCTCAAATGCTACAGTAAATGCTATGGAACCTCACTACGTTACAATTAGCATATTTTCCACAATGCTGTCTCCATTGTATGTAGAGACATTACCAAGCTCCACGTCCAGGAGGAACATCCAATTTTCTATAAATCAGGTGTACGGTGTGAATCATCTCCTTTCTTTGTCGACAGATAAATTACTCTGCCATGTTGGTCATGTAAGTTAGATTAGAACATGGTGGTTCCTCTGGAAATTTGGCTCCATCTCCAGTCCATGTGGCACTGGGAAAATTCAGGTTTAGGAGTCATGAAGGGAAGAAGATGACATTTTTTGTTTGGCAATGTCAGAGCACAATCAGAAAGTTCAGCTGCATTACTCACATGAACCCATGATGGATGTTAAAAAGGACAGTCCTCCCCACATTATGAGAGATGGGCACAGGCTGGCATCCTAGGTGGTTATTACTGGGGAGTCCGGAGTGCCGATACCACAACAGAGAGGTGGGTGAGGGACCCGAGTCTGGATCTGAAGATGACCAGTCTGGATTGCTGTTTGAGAAATACTGGAGAGCTGCGGAGGAAACCCCAGTACTAGAGTTCAGGCTATGGCTAGGGGTCCTCTATATGCTTGACATGCATAAGCAAAGCCTTCTTTTAATTTTTTGTATTTGAAAACTTAGAATTACCAAATAAATGTTTTTTTTGTGTTTTTTAAAAAAATTGCAGATGCTGCAACTATCCCCTTTACCTTATTACCTTCTTCCTATCCTTACAAACCTGCTCTTCATTCCGGCATGCTAACCATAGACACCTGTTATGCACATGAGAAATCTACCTATTGTCTTCCTACACCTGAACTAGACCAAAAAAGGTCCTTTTAGCAGCATATTACTTCTTCAGTGGCAGGTTATCATCAAAAGATGCCACTGGATGCCTATAGAGCGGCAGCGGAGGTATATACGTCAGGAATAGGAAAAGTTCTGCAACTTTCTAGCTAACTTTGCATGTCAATTTCTCACCATTTTTTGTAGATCTCTGATTGTTCGGAGTGTATGGAAACATTTATTAGAGATAAAGACAAATTTGTTATTTTGGCCAGAACAAGTACAGGACTAATTTCCTTCATTTAGGATTTAATCAGCAATCTGATGAGAAAATCCATGTGCAGCAACGCATAACAATAAGCCTGGCATCAGCGCAGACGATCCCCGGTGTGGCGTGTCTCGTAATCCCTCTCTACTAGACAGAGTATGTAGCATTGGATGATAACAGCGAAATTCACAATTACACACATTCATAAGTCCAGGCTCAGGTTGTGACCTTTGCATCCTCGATAACGGCCATAGAAATGACCGCTCTGTGCACAAGACACCTCTAACCCAATAACCATCCTGATTTCCGAGCAGAAGATGTTCTCCATTAAGAGAAAAACAAATTAGAAGTCTGGAGAGAACATAATTACAGCCATAAATCAGAGCTCACTTAAAAGCAACTATGTCAGATATCACACCCCTTATCATCCGCCCAGACACTGCCGGAGTGCGAAGCTGTGACCCACATCAAGAGAAGATAACCAGGAGCTGGTGAGGCTGGAACCTTCCCTTCTCATCCATTGCTCTCTGCGGAGATTAGCGGTGCCAGGGATGTCTGACGGCTCCTTGTCCTACAAGCATGCAAAGGGCACTACTAGGTGACTGGGGTGTCAGGGAACACCAATACTGGCCCTTCTGGGTCATACGAGAAATGGATCCGTCAGGGATCAATCTTTATTTTACGACTAGTCAGAATTTTCTCTTATTCTCTCACTTTCAACAGGGATTTAAGGAAAGTCATAAAATATAGAAATCTCAAAACATAATTCCAAGAAATACCCTGCACCTTCCACTGGTTGTGAGGTGCAGAAGACATCTCCTGCTCGGAAGTGATCTCTGATACAGCCATTTTCTCCTGAAATAGGAGTAGATTTGACAAGGTGAATAAATTAGGGAATTGATGCTTATGCAGTTCCCCTCTTGTAATGGGCCAGTTCACACCAAAGCTAAATAGGCACTTTGAGGCTAGGGTCACACGAGCGTATATTTTCTCATCCAAGAGAATCGATTGGATTATGCTACTCACACCACTCTGATCAGAATGGATGAGAAGATGGAAAAAAAATGCCTCCAACTTCTCCATTGTGTCAGTCCGTGTAAATTCAGACCACACTCAGATGTCATCCGAGTGCAGTCCAATGGTTTCAACTGACTCACTGGCTTGCATGGCTGAGTGCGATCCGAATATCGGATAAAACTCGGGCATGATGAGATTTTTTTTCCCAGGACTGGCTCTGTCCAAGCAAAAAGTCTGACATGTGCATGGACCCATAGACTAACATTGGTCCGAGTGTGATCAGATGTTTTTAGAAGCCAATTTCTGATCCGGTGTAACAGGCCAGAGTATTCCCTGAGTCCAGACTATACCCGGGGTTAAAGCGGCCTAGGCTTGATTTCTACCCCGAGTATATTATGGCCTAGGCCATTTCATATCCCCTGATGCCAGATTGTGCCCCCCCTTGATATCAGAAGCGTTGC
Source organism: Dendrobates tinctorius (assembly GCF_039654945.1). Lineage (NCBI taxonomy): Eukaryota > Metazoa > Chordata > Amphibia > Anura > Dendrobatidae > Dendrobates > Dendrobates tinctorius. The sequence goes on from NW_027361677.1 coordinate 27,165,016, forward strand.
AAAGAATTACCATACTTCATTTTTCAACATCTTACTTGGGGTTCAGGTTTGTCAGGTAACTTATGTGAGAAGATAACGGACTTAAATCCTAAAGTTCTAAACACATAGACTTTTATTACTAGAAGCAGAAAAATGTCAATCAGGTAAAAGCACTTATCTTACCGGACACCAGTGTAATCTCAGATGTAATGACTGTTGTGTTACCAGTCACATTGTATTGTAAGATCAATCTTCATTATGAGATTGAGCACAAATACCTTGCCAATACGTGTAAGGCTATGTTCACACATTACATGTGTTTTTCTGCAGGCAAAACTTGTTCTCATGGCAGTAAAGGAGCTGCTTACAAAACAGCAGGTTTTTGCTGAGTATTTATCAGGCACATTTGTCTCTTTTGCATGCTGATAAAAAAAACACATGATGCAACTTCCTGCGGTTTTTGCACCAAAAACACAGCAAAAGCTGATATTTGCGTTTTTTTTAACTTACTCAGATTTCTATGGTTGAAAAAACGCTGCAAAAACACGGAAAATAGTGACACGCTGCAGTTTTCAAAAATGCAACAGTTTTCCTATTCAGTCAGGGAAAATAATGTATGTGCATGAGATTTCTGAATTCTGATAGCATTTGCTGGTACTGTAAAACACAGCTTAAAATTTGTATTAAAAAAACGCAGCAAAAACGCAACGTGTGAACACAGTCTAAGTCAGCTTTAAGTTATTATAAATGGCATCTAAAATCTATCTAGTTTACAAGGGCTCATAAAATAGAGGGATATATTGTAGCCTGGAGGGGCATAGTTTGGCCTTGGCTATTTTACACCCCCAGGTATTAGTTTGGCTTAAGACAGTTTATTCCCGGGATGTACTCTTACTTGAGCCAAACTAACCCCGGATTTAATCTGAATACAGGTTAATTTGCATTTACTGCTCGAAGTGGCTTCAAAGTCATCTGTGAGCCAAGGTGGAGTAGTTGAGTTTGTGAAATACGCACCCAGATTAACACATGTGCAGAGGAGAGCAGGGAACCGAGAAGCGAGAGGAGCAGAAGGTGATGGAACCGTGCCCATTGGGAACCATCACACCAACCACTGCAGCCAGGAGGATGTAAGTTAGCGTCGTCAGGCCCAGTGTGTGTAGGCGCTATCGAAAAAAGTGTCAATTTAATAATACATTTCCAGGAGAAATAACAATGGGGCGGAAAAACAAGAGTAAAGAAATAAATATATATTCTCTTGAATGTTTAATAAAGAATGCAACTATTCACTGAAACAGAAATGTCAGGAAGCCGACAAATCCTCGTTCACCCACAAATAAGATGTAAGTGATCTATTTTGGTCAATTTCAGATTCTTTTTTTTCCCAAGTTGCCTTTTAACTTTTCTTGCAACATAAGAAGAAAGTAGGCTGCTGCAGTGAGGGAGACGGCACAGAGAAGAGAGTCACTGAAGATAGAATTTTTTTTTTTTTTACCCCCAAAGAGACTTATACTTATTTCTGGCTGAACCGGGAGAGTTCAGCTTCATTGCTACCGAATATTCCTGATTTACCGGACTCCGAGCTGTTATCCCAACGCCGGAAAGAAGCAATAAAGAAGACGACGGCGTCTCCATGGACGAGAGAGAAAACCCAGGAGAATTTCTACAACCAAATCTCAGACTGTTATTACATAATTTGCAAACCCGCAGCAGATGTATAAGGAGGTGACGGAGCCATTATGTTCTCTCCCAAGTGTTCCGAAATAATCCTGGATGGAGCTTTTCATGCACAACACAATGGCTGAGCCGCTTCCCGGGGCACCGGCTAAAGCGTAGGGTCACACAGAAATAGGACAAGCCAACATTAAGACGTTTAGTCTCCCGCCAACGGACTCCATCACACGTAAGGGCTGTCAAAATAGCAAAATAGAGAAGCGGGAAAGGCAAGATAAGACTATTAAAGACAGGGACACTGCCGTCAAACGCTGCCGTATATTATCAGAGGGATAAAGCACAGATCCCGGCCAACCGATCGCATCTTCATCCAGGAATGTACAGGGAGGACTTAATGAGTTTGACGTTAGATAGTGGCTATTCTCTTTGATCAAATGCTCTCTGCGGGATTAAATGCCATGCTGCCTAATAATATGATTTATACCCTCGGTGTCCCCTGCCCAGATCAAAACACGGCAACAATTCATTGCGAGGATGCTGCGAGGAGTGATCCTGTTTGCAGAGCTCAAATAAAGAGGAATTTGGGCATCGCCTGACACATACAATTATATTTCAGGAATATTTAGGTCTAAGGGTGATTTAAAAAAACTGCAATTTCCACTGCTACTCTTCCACCAGACTTCTGCATGTGTGTTTTGAAGAATATTTAGATTTAAAGCGATGTGTCAATGACCGAGTACTGCTGTATGTAAAAGCTCATGTTAAAATCGCATTGGATGCGGATGTCATATGGATACTAGATGTGAGGAAATCGCATCATCGCATTGCAAACGGATTACATACAGATCACCATATGGAGAACACTCATGCGATTCTTGGCTGAGAAAATCGGACCGACTTTTCATATGGCAAGTGTGACTCTGGCCTAAAACTCCCATGTCTTTTACCCACCCCCTGCTAAACATCACTGCCAGTCAGTGACCGTCCCCTTCTGGCATCAGTAGGTTTCTAGTTAACTGGGCTTTACACATAGCGATATCACTAGCAATATCGCTAAACCGTCACCGATTTTGTGACGCAGCAGCGATATTGCTACATGTGATACTTACCTCCGACCGGCTCCCCCGCTGGCTATCGCTGATGGCGCGAGATCGGCCTGGTCCATTTCTCGTCGTCGACTTCCTGCTGGCACCGACGAGTGAGCCATGGACGCAGGCGGAAGACGGACACCCTCGCCGAGTCTGAAAGGTGAGTACGACCGCCGACCGCTGCTGCATCGCTAGTGAGATCTGCCTGTTTGGCAGCTCACTAGCGACCATTTAGCGATGCACCAGTGATCCTGACCGGGTCGTATCGTGGTCGGGATCGCTGGTGCATCGCTAAATGTAAAGGGGCCTTAAGTCTTGAACCTCAAGCAGCTGAAGTAATCTGATATCTCTCCCCTGAATCAATCCCATAAACAGTCATGCTAAGTTCGGTAGCAAAGCATCATGCACACGTTCGTTTTTCAAGTACGTGTTCTATATCCATGTTCGTCACGGCTGGAACACTTACCCACTAAAGTGTGTGACTGGTCACATGTCCGTGCTTTTGTGTGGACCAAGTGGTGTGCAAAAAAAGGAAATGTTCATATTTGAGCAAAGTTATAGATCAAAATTACCCATAAAAGTCTACACTCACTGGCCACTTTATTAGGTACACCATGCTAGTAAGGGGTTGGACCCCCTTTTGCCTTCAGAACTGCCTCAATTCTTCGTGGCAGAGATTCAACAAGGTGCTGGAAGCATTCCTCAGAGATTTTGGACCATATTGACATGATGGCATCACACAGTTGGCGCAGATTTGTCGGCTGCACATCCCTGATGCGAATCTCCCGTTCCACCACATCCCAAAGATGCTCTATTGGATTGAGATCTGGTGACTGAGGAGGCCATTTGAGTACAGTAAACTCATTGTCATGTTCAAGAAACCAATCTGAGATGATTCGAGCTTTATGACATGGCGCATTATCCTGCTGAAAGTAGCCATCAGATGTTGGGTACATTGTGGTCATAAAGGGATGGACATGGTCAGCAACAATACTCAGGTAGGCTGTGGCGTTGCAACGATGCTCAATTGGTACCAAGGGGCCCAAAGAGTGCCCAGAAAAAATTCCCCACACCATGACACCACCACCACCAGCCTGAACCGTTGATACAAGGCAGGATGGATCCATGCTTTCATGTTGTTTACGCCAAATTCTGACCCTACCATCCGAATGTCGCAGCAGAAATCGAGACTCATCAGACCAGGCAACGTTTTTCCAATCTTCTACTGTCCAATTTCGATGAGCTTGTGCAAATTGTAGCCTCAGTTTCCTGTTCTTAGCTGAGAGGAGTGGTACCCAGTGTGGTCTTCTGCTGCTGTAGCCCATCTGCCTCAAAGTTCGACGCACTGTGCGTTCAGAGATGCTCTTCTGCCTACCTTGGTTGTAACGGGTGGCAATTTGAGTCACTGTTGCCTTTCTATCAGCTCGAACCAGTCTGCCCATTCTCCTCTGACCTCTGGCATCAACATGGCATTTCCGGCCACAGAACTGCCGCTCACTGGATTTTTTTTCTTTTTCGGACCATTCTCTGTAAACCCTAGAGATGGTTGTGCGTGAAAATCCCAGTAGATCAGCAGTTTCTGAAATTCTCAGACCAGCCCTTCTGGCACCAACAATCATGCCACGTTCAAAGGCACTCAAATCACCTTTCTTCCCCATACTGATGCTCGGTTTGAACTGCAGGAGATTGTCTTGACCATGTCTACATGCCTAAATGCACTGAGTTGCCGCCATGTGATTGGCTGATTAGAAATTAAGTCTTAACACACAGTTGGACAGGTGTACCTAATAAAGTGGCCAGTGAGTGTATGGGTCTGGGTCTATGAAAATCACGGATGACATACTTATGGCATCAATACAATGTCCATTTTTAACATTGCAATTTATAGGAGAAATTTTACATTTTTCTTAAGCATACGAGAAAAATCACTCATGGTAAAAAACTGACCCACTGACAAAACATTGATGAAAATCTGAAGGAAAACATTGATGAAAAGTGAAGTTCTCTCCCTCTAGCAACCATAATTATAGCACTCAGTAAGTTCAACAAACAGTCTCCTTCCCCCCTGGCAGCCATAAGTATAGATTTAAGTAAGTTCACAGTCAATTTTCTTCACCCTCTAATAGCTGTAAAAATATGTATATATAAGTATGTCATATCTCCCTTCTGGCAACCATGAATATCGTCCCTAGCAAGTTCCTTAGGAAGTATTTTCTCCCTCTAGCAGCCATATTTATATTTCCCATTCAGTCTCCTTCAGCCTCTAGCAGCTGTAGTAAATGTAGTCTGCCATCTCTCTCCTCTGGCAACCACAAATATGCTACTTGATAAGTTCCTAAGTAAGGGTCCCGTTTCACTTAGCGACGCACCAGCGATCCCGACCACGATATGACCTGTAGGGATCGCTGGTGCGTCGCTAAATGATCGCTAGTGAGCTGCCAAATAAGCAGATCTCTTCAGCGATGCAGCAATGATCCAGCGATAAAGCACAGCGATGCATGCTGGCCAGTCGGACGGCGACGATCAAAAAATGGCCCAGGACATTCCTGCACGATCAGCGATATCCAGCAAGGGGGGGGGGGCGGTCGCTGCTGCGTGTCACATGCAGCGAGATCGCAGGCGAGATCGCTGTTGCATCACAAAATCGGTGACGCATTAGCGATCTCGCTAGCAATCTCGCTATGTGAGACGGGGCCTTAAGTCTTTTTTCCCCTCTGGTAGCCATAATTATAGTCCTCTGTAAATTCTCCAGTCAGTCACCTTCTCCCCTCTTGCAGCCATAATTAGACCTCAGGAAATTCCCACATTATTTGTGCTCTTCCTGAGGGTACCAATTTTGGATATTAAGTTTGACTTTGCATGTGTGTTCACTCGCTAAGCATAACCATTTCAGTGACACTCGGCCACATCCCCTCCATATGTCCCTGAGTCTGCGCTGATCACCTTTATGTAGAACTACAGCATTGCTATGAACGCCGACCACAGGGTGGCGCTCATAGCAATCTGCCATCAACAACCATAAAGGTCTCGAGGAGACCTCAGGTTGTTATGGCAGTGTGTTGCTGACCCCCGATCACGTGACGGGGGTCGGCGATGCGCGTATTTCCGCCGGAAGTTTTACTTAAATGCCCGCTGTCAGTGTTTGACAGCGGGATTTAACTAGTTAATAGGTGCGGACGGATCGCGATTCCGCTCGCGCCTATTGCAGGCACATGTCAGCTGTTTATAACAGCTGACATGTCACAGCTTTGAGGTGTGAATAAGCAAATAAAGTCCATGGAGCCTCATTTAAGAGTCTCAAACACGGGACTAGCCAGATCTTCCTCCAGGGAAGTCCCGTGTTTGAGACTCTTAAGGCTATGTGCACACGTAGCTTTTTGGGTGTGCGGATTTTGGAGAGAAAACCGCAGGTAAATCCGCAGGACAAAAGTCCTGCGGTTTAGCCTGCGGTTTTACACCTCATAATGGATGAGGTGTAAAACTGCAGCGTTTCTGCACCAAACAATTGACATACTGCGGATTGTAAACCGCAGTAAAACCACGCGGAAAAATCCGCAGCGTGAGCACAGCGGTTTTTTTTTCCATTGGAAATAAAGGTACTGTACAACGCAGCAGATTTCACTGTGTGCACACACCCTAAATGAGGCTCTACGGACTTTATTTACATATTCGTATTTCCCAGGGAGCAATGCACCTAGGATTTCACTGTGATTGAGCGCCTTTGCCGGCTGCCGCAGTGTTTTCTTTGACTGGTCTCCCTGAGGTCAGTGATTGTTTCGTGATGTTGGTCTACTAGGCATTGCTCCCACCTAGGGGCTGAAAGGTGACATCAACAACCCAACTATTACCCCATATGCCACCGCTACAGGGCAGTGGGAAGAGCAAGTCTATGTGCCAGATTTGGCGCATCTTAAAGATGCACCTTTTCTGGGGCGGCTGAGAGCTGATGTTTTTAGCCAGGGGGGGCCGCTATCCATGGTCCCTTTCTAGGCTATTAACATCAGCCCTCGGCTGTCTGCATTGTCAATTGCTGGCTATTAATGATAGGGGGACCCCACGCCATTTTTTTTTCCGTAAAAGACTCTTTTATTCATTAAATACATGTCCAGAATTTTACACACACTATACTAATTGTATTTGTCACTGACATCTATATATCTACATATTCTATATGGATTTACTGTATGTAATTCATCTCTTCTATCTCTCTCTGCAATATAAATGCATGTACACATATATATATATATATATATATATATATATATATATATATATATATATATGTGTACATGCACATATGTGTGTGTGTAATGTATTCTGTGTGTATATATCTATTCTTTTCTAACCTGTCAGTGTGATTTTACTGTACACTACACATGAATTGTCGGCTTTTCAAAGGACACCGGTGCGTATTTCTCGCAAGTCACACGGATGGTCGGTGTAGTGTGCGACTTTTCTCTCGCACCCATAGACTAGCATTGGCGAGTCTCGGCTGATATACGCAGCATGCTGCAATTTCCCTCACACGTATAATACGGCAGAGAAAAAAAAATGATGATGGGAGCTGCCCCAGAGATTAACAGCGGTCCGAGTGCTATGCAATGTTTTTTCGCATAGCACTCGCCCGTATTCTTCTCTAGTGTGACCCCGGCCTTATGCTGAAAATAGAGGAATGTGATAATTAATAGTAGATATCAGCAGTGCCACTGAGAAAGACACAAAAGAAAAAAAAATAGATGAAGAGAGTATTTTTAAGTTAGAAAATCAGATTAAAGTAGTGGTTGTAACTTTTTCTGGAACTTTTTGTATGAACTTAGGGCCCCGTCACACACAGCGATCTCACCAGCGAGATTGTTGTGTGTGACAGCGACCAGCATCGCTGATCGCTGTTGGAAAGCCCCGGACCTTTTTTCGGTCGCTGGTCTCCTGCTGACCAGCACGCATCGCTGCGTGTGACAGGCGGGAGACCAGCGATCAGCTGGTAACTAGGGTAAATACAGGGTTTCTAAGCACGGCGCTGTGCTTAAGGCCCCGTCACACAAGTTTTGTGACACAACAGCGATCTCACCAGCGAGATCGCTGTGTGTGACAGCGATCAGCGACCGGCCCCCCTGCCGGTATCGCTAATCGCTCTGGGAAATCTCTGGATATTTCTTTCGTCACTGATCTCCCGCTGGCCAGCACACATCGCTGCGTGTGACAGGCGTGAGACCAGCAATAAAATAATAATAATAAAAAAAATAAAATTATTACTATTCTCACCTTCCGACGTCCCGTGCAGCATTCCCGCCTCTCTCCACGCTCCGGTCCCAGTAATCCTTTGCAAGAATGACCGCGAGACTTTGCGATCCCGCGAGAACGGACATCATCGCGGTAATTCTCGCAAAGGATTACTGGGACCGGAGCGTGGAGAGAGGCGGGAATGCTGCGCGGGACGTCGGAAGGTGAGAATAACAATATATATTTTTTAAATTCTATTTTTGACATGAATCAGCGCTGACCACAGCGATGCCGCAGGCGCGGCGTCGCTGTGCTAATCGCTGGTGAAGCTGTCTGTTTGACAGCTCACCAGCGATCACATAGCGACTCACCAGCGATCCTGACACGTTGATATCGTTGTCGGGATCGCTGGTAAGTCGCTTAGTGTGACGGGGCAGTTAGAAACCCTCTGTGTACCTTAGTTACCAGCGTGCTGATGCAGGGAGCTGGTAACTAAGGTACACATCGGGTTTCTAAGTGACGCACGCCCCTTAGAAACCTGATGTGTACCTTGGTTACCAGCTCCCTGCATCAGCGCGCTGGTAACTAAAGTACACAGCGACGCCGGGCGCTCGGCATCGCTTGTTCTGATCACTGGTGAAGCTGTCTGTGTGACAGCTCACCAGCGATCACTTAGCGACTCACCAGCGATCCTGACACGTTGATATCGTTGTCAGGATCGCTGGTGAGTCGCTATGTGTGACGGGGCCCTTACTGCTGCATTTTAGAAGACAACAGGAGGCAGTGGGAACAATCTGATAAGATAACAGGAAAGCAGCTCCATGGGCTAAAGCCCCCGTTACACACTGCGATATCGCTAGCAATATCGCTGTAAAGTCACCGATTTTGTGACGTTATAGCGATATTGCTAGCGATATCGCTACATGTGATACTTACCTCCGACCGGCTCTCCCGCTGCTCATCGTTGGTCACGCGAGAAGCTCCTGGATCATTTCTTGTCGGTCACTTCCTGCGGGGCTTCCTGTGGCGCCGACGAGCGACGCGTGGAGCCGGGCGGGAGGACGCAGGATCGCCGCGTCTGACAGGCAAGTAGCGATCCCCATCCCCAGCGGTGTCGCTGGTGAGATCTGCCTGTTTGGCAGCTCACTTGCGACCACCCAGCGATGCACCAGCGATCCTGACTGCGTCATATCGCTAGTCGGGATCGCTGGTGCATCGCTAGGTGTAACGGTACCCTTATACAGGGGCTGTAGGCAGTAACTATGGTGAACACAGCAAACCATTACTCCCATTATATAGACAAATGAGCTGGAAAGTTGATAATGGACTCCCAGACACCTAGAAATCACCAAGGTACATCCCTCAGAGGGACACTAGCACTGTAATTCACTTTAGTCTTAATTAGAGGGTCCTCTAACAAGTCACCAGCTGGGGGCAGCAGTGATGTCCTGAAGCACAAGAACTAGTATAAAGATAAAACCTGTGCAGCTTTGGATGTGAGTGGAGTACAAACAGGTTAAAAGTGTTATACAAATAGCCTATAGGTTTTAGGTGCCAAAAATGCCTCTTATTACCCCAACATTTCTAGCCCCTGAGCAGTCACGCCACAATCCTCAGACACATCCAAGCGTTAGGGGGGTCACTAATTTCATGGCAATTTTTTCTATTGCTGAAGCGAGAAGCACTTATTTTCTTCCAGCCCCGGCTATCATGACCAGGAGGGCGCTCCTGACATGAATAGAAGTGGCCACACAGAGTGACCTTTTCTCCGCTTTCCAAGCAGTAAATAATTTATTTTCATTGCAAAGATCCAGAAAATGCAGAAGGACGAGACAAGAAAAGTAATATGGATTAATGAGGGATTCCAAGATATAGTCAGCGTCAGGGGGGGGGGGGGGGGCAAATAAACAACAACTTTGTCATGACCTTGGGCATTGCCATAAGAATGAATATAATTTATGCCCAATTCTCCCACCTGCTATGGGGCATTGGAAAGCTGCTCCAGTGGGTGCATATAATAATATAGGGATAGAGGGAGCAAAAGTATACATCCCGATGCAACTGTATCTGACCACATAAGTCACTATTTCCAAGATTACCCAAAGCATCACTCATCTCCACGTCCGCAGTCTGCACAGAACACATTTCCATACATTGAGCCTCATCCCTTCCTATACTATATAGGTCACATTCTCAGATGATTCTTGTTGTCAGACTAATCCATAACGTAAACCTGATTTTACAGCGTAATCTGATCAAGGATACTTAGGATCAACAATCATTGTTGTCTTAGCCCAGAGACATAAAAAAAAAATCCCCCAAAACATATATCACTTATTGGAAGCAAGCAGTAAAACTTTCATTAATATTTGCAAAGGTTTATTCAAACAGGAGTATTAATTCAATGATGAGGCCACAAGGGGCGCTACTGAACAGGGTGTCTAGTCTTGCAGCGGCAGCACTGATATGGAGTATACACCCCGTATATTACTTACGTGAGAAAGATAGGAACTAGCATTTACAAAATAGCCTCCTGTGAGTAGCCAATATTATCCAAAAACAAAAGGGAATACTAACATAAAATTCCAAAACAATTAAGAGGAATAAAAGTAAAATAACAAATACAAAAATAGTAAATAATATTTAAAAATAAATAAGCTGAATACAATGAATTCTATTATAAAGCACATTTTTGTAGAACTCAGTTTGAAAGCCTAAAAACGCAAACTGTGTAAAGGCCACTGGGTGTATAACGCTGACGCTAGTTCCCAGTGTATGGCAGGGCACACTCTAGGCACTCCGACTGAGGCTTTATGGCACCCATTCTCTCATAGGATTCATGCTGCTGTGCTATACAGAAGGTGACAATTTGTATCTTATCGATTTCATATAAATTTGAGGAACCAGAGATTATATGTGGGCGCCATATTGAGGATCACTATATATCAGTCACCACAATAACAGTATAGGGCATGAAGGAGAGGGAGAGGGAGAAGGAGAAGGAGGGAGAAAGATGGAGGAGAGGGAGAAGGAGAAGGAGAGGGAGAAAGATGGAGAAGGAGAGGGAGAAAGATGGAGAAGGAGAGGGAGAAAGATGGAGGAGAGGGAGAAGGAAGGGGGGAGGAGAGAGAGAGGAATGGAGGGATGGAGGAGGAGAAGGAGAGAGACAAGGAGAGGGAGACAAGGAGAGGGATGAGGAGAGGAGGAAGGAGAGGGAAGAGGATGAGAAGCAGGAGAGGGACAAGGAGAAGGATAGAGAGCGAAAGAGCGAGAGGAAGAGAAAGGGAGAGAGAGACCGGAAATAAAGAGAGGGAGAGAGAAAAAGATATTTGAAAGACAAGACATATAACATATACGAGACATATAACACTGATCTATAGAACAGCCGTGTGCATAAGGTGTAATCCAGTAATACGTCTCCTCCCGCGCACCCCTCGCCTATAAACCCAGGTGACTTTTCACTTAGAAGTAAAAACATCTCATCATACACCACTTGAAAAGGGACTTTCTCCAGCATCGCCCGTACGGTCTCCATCAATGTACGCTCTACACTGTCACAGCCGATAATACACTCGGGTCATTTACAGTGGGGGTGCCACCCTGTCAATACTTCATTTACAGCCTGAGGAATAACACATCTGAACAGCATGAGAAGAAAAGGTTTTTCACATACGCCACTGAAGCTTCTGCACTTAACGTAAACCTGTCACATCAAGTGTGGTCTGCAGGTCGCATGCATTAGGTCAGTGGGAGCTGAGCAGATTGATATCTATATATATAGGTCTACGGGAAAAGATTTAGTTTACCAGTAACTTGATTTATTATTTTTTTTCTCCACTTATTTCAGGCTTATTAGTCCAGTGGATGCTCCAGTTCAGTGACTTACAGCTATTTCTAAATGTACAGTCGTACAATCACTTGTAAGACCACCCACCGGACTTCGAATTCACAAATTAACCAGTAATTGATACGAATGAATTACACATTATACCTAAATCTTTTCTCACAACTATATATCAATTTGCTCAGCTCTATAACAGGCTGCCTGCAGATTGAAATGCATAAGTAATTTAAAAGGGTTGTCCACTACTTGGACAACCCCTTCTAAACCTCTATGGTTCCCCCTAGTAAAATAATAGCACCTATACTTTCACTTGCCTCCATTACCATTGGAATTCCAGCAGTGTTCGCACTAGCTCTCCTGGAGCTAGCTTGACATTATGTCACTCAATCCTTGTGGCCAGTCAGCACTGGCTTCACTCACCTCTCATATGGACGTAATTGCAATCTGGAATAAATGAAAGCTGTAGCTGTTCTCTAATTTCCTCTGGATATCTTAATTTGTCCTAAGAGGGGGAGAGTAAAGCCAGTGCTGGTTGGCAGCAGGGATTGCATAGCATAGCAATGTCAAGCGATCCCAAGGAGAGCCACTTCCAACACCGGAGCCAAATATAAGAGCTATTATTTTACTGGGGGAGGGGGGCACATAGGAATTCAGAAGGGGTTGTCCGACTAATGACCAACCCCTTTAAGATTTTTTTTCTTGCCATTTTCTTAATAGTGCACAGATCATCTAATGGGAGAATGTAGGTAGCACAGGCATACATTGTATTATGAATATTCTCCAATAAAAGAATTGCTCACAGCAGCTGTGTACTGACTCGCCTGATCCGCATATGATTTCGACACTGGATTTCTTACGACTGATGCATCTGATCTCCAAAAAATCAATATTTTTATGCAGGGAATCAAGTGCCAATGGTTGTCATTCCGCTACTTCTACAAGTAAAAACATGCCGACAGATTCCCTTTAAACCACCGCCATGTACTAATATTACATTGCCCACTGCCAATTATAGCACAATTAGAAATTCTGTATATAAATTGCCGCATTGACTTCTTACATCTGTGAGATCACGGGGTTTTCTCTCTCATTGCTAGAATAGCTGTAGATTATAAACAAGCGTCCCCTTACTTGCGCCATTTATTCTCGTAGCAAATCATATCAGAAAAATACAAGTTTTATGAGCACCTCCAAGATTTATAGCTCTACGCAGCGTCGTAGGACCAGTGTGGCTTCTCCATTATCATATGAAATATATTTTTAATGATGCGTTTTTGAATTCACTGCCTTATGATGAATCTTCTCACTGAGGCAATTTGCATTCTTCTGATTTACTTACCTGCTGCCTTAATTCAAAGGAAATATTTGAAGAGCGGTTTAGATGAAGAGAAGGTATACTAAAGACATGGGTGTCTGCGTGACTTCTTAACCACGCGAGGGAATCCACTACAGAGCAGGCACGTCAATAGAAAGCCGAAGAAGCAAGATGTTCTGACATTGTAAAGTAAATTAAAGGTCCTGGGAAAACAGGACCATAAACAATTAAAGAGCGACTCCAGATAAAATACATCAGCCCTCGAAAACTTGGCTATTTTTGCCTTATTTTCTTTGTTCCTTTTTTATTACAAATTAATATGAGCATTTGTGTTATTTTTTTCTTTTCAATTTCCAACATGCAACTTTTATTTTCCTTTCTGCCAACCATCTTGATTGTACAGACATCTTTCTGCAGAGAGTAAAGGTACTGTCACACTTAGCGATGTACCAGCGATCCCGACCAGCGATATGACGCGGTCAGGATCGCTGGTACATCGTTAAGTGGTCGCTAGTGAGCTGCCACATAGGCAGATCTCACCAGCGACATCGCTGGGGACGGGGGTCGCTACTTACCTGTCATACCAGGCGATCCTGCGTCCTCCCGCCCGGCTCCACGCGTCGCTCGTCGTCACAGCAGGAAGCGCCGCAGGAAGCTGACGACGAGAAACAGTCCAGCCTGTTCTCGCGCGATCAGCGATAACCAGCGGGGGAGCGGGTCGTAGGTAAGTATCAGACACAGCGATATCGCTAGCAATATCGCTATAACGTCACAAGTTATAGCGATATTGCTAGCGATATCGCTTAGTGTGACATGCCCTTAAGCTCATTTGCTCAGGCATGTGTGGTCAGATAATATGATATAGATATAGCTATACAAATACAGATTGTGAGCAGGGTGCTCAAAAAACCTAGACCCAGGTCTGAGGAACAAAAGAGGAAAAGCCTGTGCCTATGCAGCAGCATGCATGTCAAAGGAGGTGGGCAAACGCCTGGGTGCTGCAGAGAATATTGTACACTCCCTGACTGAAGTTATGTCGCTTATGCATGTTATGTAAATAAAAGCTTATAACCTGAAGTTAAATTCACCCATTGGTTGTATAAATTATTCTTTTGAAAGCTGAAACCCTCCGAAAGGTGGTTTAGGTTAAGAAAATAAATTGGCATCAATGTAGAAATATTGATCATTTAATGGACACAGAATGGTCAGATTTTGGCAAGACAAAAGTTTTGTCGGCCACAGAAAGTAATGTGATATTCCATCAAATAATTAACTTAAAATAGAAATATATGTTGCATAACATTGGTGAAAGTTGTGGTGCTATTAGTCATATTTTGTGTGACTTCCATGAGCTTGAAGGACTGCATTCATGCGGTTTAACAATGATTCATACAATTTATTAATGAAGTCATCAAGAATAGCAAAGAATGCAGTCTTACACGCCTCCCAGAGTTCATCTCGATTCTTTGGTTTTGTCTTCCAAGCTTCCTCTTTCATCCTATCCCAAACCTGCTCAATGATGTTCATGTCTGGTGACTGGGCTGGCCAGTCCTTGACCACCTTGATCTTTTTTGCCTGGAGGAACTTTGTTGTAGAGATGGATGTATGAGATGGAGCACCATCCTGCTGCAGAATTTGACCCCTTTTATGATTTGGAATATAAGAGGTAGCGAATACTTCTTGATATTTTAGGCTATTGAAATAGCCTTCCACCTTGCAAATGTTTCCACACCCCCATACTGAATGTAACCCCAGACCATGATCTTTCCACCACCAAAAGTAACTGTTTTCTGGGTGTATTTTGGATCCATACGAGCTCCAGTAGGTCTCCTGCAGTATTTGTGGTAGCTGTGGTGTAATTCTACTGAACATTCATCAGAGAAATCCACCTTCTGCCAACTTTTCCAGCGTCCATCTGTTTAGCAGGCTGTGGGACTTTGCAAATGCCACACGGTTTTTTATTTGCCTTTTGTTTAGTGCTGGTTTCTGGGCACTGATTCGACCATGGAGGCCATTTCAAGACATAATCCTACAAACTGTTCTAGTTGACACAGGGACTTGAGGAGACCAGGACTGTGGGAGCTCTGCTGCAGTAGAAGAGGGGCTTGCTTTGGATTTTCTAACCAACAAACATTCCTCCTAAGCAGTTGTCTTGCGGGGTCTGCCGGACCTGGGCTTGTCAAACTCATCTCCAGTCTCTTCGAATCTTTTTTTTAATTCTTTGTACTTGACGCTGAGACACATTAAAGGTGCCAGCCACCTCTGCAGTGGATCTGGTCTTCAGCCTCTTGATAATCCAGGCTTTGATCACAGGGTGGCTTTTTGGCATTTTGTCAGAGCTCAAGTTGCAGTTCAAGTGAACCCAGTGATCATTGGCACCCAGCATTTGGGGAACCCAGCAATCCTTGAAATTTAGCATTACATAACCCAGTGAGAACCCAGCTATCTAAAGTGACTGATTAGTGCAGAACCCAGCAATCATGGGTGCCCAGCAGTGGGGAACCCAGTGATTATAGATGCCCAGTAGTAGGATCCTCAGCGATAATAGGAACCCAGGAGTGGGGAACTCAGCAATCCTAGTCACCCAACAGTGCAGAACCCAGCGATTGTAGGCACCCAGAAGTGGAGAACCTAGCAATAATAAGCACCCAGCAGTAGAGACCCAATGATTATAAGTGCCCAACAGATGTAACCTCAGCAATCATAGGTACCCAGCAGTTGAAACCCAAGTGATAAAAAATGCTTCAGTAGTGGCAACCCCAGTGACCTTAGGTACTTGAGCATTGAGAACCCTAGTCATCTTAGGCACTAGAGCAATGGGAATCCCCACCAAGTATACTTTTATCACTATTATATTTCACTGTGGATAGGTGATAAATGTTGTTCATGGACCAAGGCAACTAAGACAACTACCACAAAGGCTTATGAAACAACCCAGTAGTATCACCCAACTGCAGCACTAAGTCCCCTTCTGCTGTTTTGGAAGTAGTATCCATTAGCCAAATATAATTATGTGATTATTAGGTATAGATAAACCGATTATACTATTCATTGGAGCGTGTCTGCCACCCTAAGCCGGCATCTCGAGCATGATAGTAATCTACTTTCCTAATGAAATTCATGAGGATTCGCAAAGAGACAAAGAGAACAACCTGGAAGCGAAGAGAAGGGGGGATGGGGGCGCTCATCAGATGGCTGAGATTTGAATACTAACGAAGATTATGAGGTGAGGAACGAATCCTAGACTTGCCCAAATGCATAAAATTACCAAGTCCAGATGATTAGGCAGGAAATACAGGCAGAAGAATATATTTCATGACCCAATGACATTTAGCATCTACACTGACTGCCTCTAATTGAATTGCTTCTTGGTGTGTACAGAGTTGGTGGTCTGACAAAAGAAAAGCAGAGACATCATTCATCCCTTATCTCCATTAGAGACCACACATCCCCAGCCTTGATGAAGTAGAGGATGTAGGATTATGTGTTAATGCCTGGGTGATCTTCATTATGGCAACTGCACAGCAAAATCACAAAAAGTTCTTGGACAGCGTTGTACGTTGGAGCCGGGGAACGAGCTCTGCCGCCATTTCTCGCAGCCTTGTTCACAGCCTGATCTGACACTAAATGAGAGCTGGGAAGATGAGATAAGAGATTGATGGACTTCAAGGCTGGAAAAGGCAAAGAAGAAATATGACTATGTTCTCTCCTGGCGAAAGATGGATGACCCTGACATGTTTAGATAGTCAACCCCAATTAATTACAGCCAACAAACCATTACCGGGATCCAGGGAGACTTAGACAAGGAGGACACTTTATACTGGCAGGAAAAGAAAAACACCCGGTAATCGAAAATAAAAGCAAGTCTGCAATTACTTATATTGTTTTCTAATTTTATGTAGTTTGCATCATTCATTACCCCGGTCTTGTGTTACAAACTCCTGTGCTGCTAATTATCCAAAGTTTATAGCAATTATATAGAATGATATATGATTCATAATAATAATTACACAGAAACAGAAATTACCCCCGAAATAAACTGTTTATTTATCAATCCACCACAAGAATAACCCAATGACACCTGAAAAGAATAGCACTGATTAGGATGTTGCATCAGTGCCTGTCGGGCTGGGATATAATAGACAGCAAGTGATCAGTCACTTCTAGAAGCAAAAAAATGAGCAACTGTAAAAGACCTGAGCGGCTCTGACCAGGGACCATTTCTGATAACTATAAAATGTGGTCAGCGCATTAGTCGGTATAGTGCAAGTTTTGTGGGGTGTTCCTGGCATACAATGGGTCCTCTGGGGTGCTCCCGGCATAAGGCATAAATGTTCCTGGTATACGGCAGATCTCTGTGAAGTGTTCCTGGCATGCGGCAGATCTCTATGAAGTGTTCCTGGCATGCAATGGGTCTTGAGGGGTGCTCCCCGTAAAGGACAAATCTCTGTAGCGTGTTCCTGGCAAACAACAGTCTTGTGGGGTGCTCCCGGTATATGGCAGATCTCTGTGGGGTGTTCCTGGCATACATCGGGTCTTGTGGGGTGCTCCTAGTATACGGCGGATCTCTGTGGGGTGTTCCTGGCAAAGAACGGGTCTTGTGGGATATTTCGGTACATGGCGGATCTTTGTGAGGTATTACCGGTGTATCGTAGATCTCATGGGGAATTTCCAGTATACAATGGTTACTAGCAAAGTGGTCCATGGAAAGATCAGTGATTCTAGGACAGGATCATGGAAACTCAACTTCTTTCATCCACCTGGAAAGTTAAAGCTTGCCCAAACCCACAGAAAAACTACTGTAGCACAAATAACTGAAAAAAGTGACCACTGGCTACGATATAAAGGTGTCAAAACTTGCAGAAAATCGCAGCTTACTGTGTATGGGGCTGTTTAGCCATAGATGGGTCAGAGTTCCCATGCTTAATCCTGTACAACCCCCAAAAACACTTACAACGTGAACATGATTATCCGATCTGATTGGGGACATGTTCTGATGAGAAACTGTAGGTGCTGGTGTTATGTTGCACCTACTTAACTTTTATCTTGAGAATACCCCATTAGTGAAGTCGAAGGATAGGAGCTCCTATCCATGGATGAGGGTTTACATTTCTAATCCTTATAATTTACCATTCCTGAGAACCGGAGCTCTGAGAAACCCTGTGTGAATGAGGCGGTGGTTGATCATGAGCACTGAAACTCCATTCATTATTATAGGAGCGCCAAAGACCAGCACTCGGCGATTTACAGAGGTAACCATTAAGCATGAACGGAGCAGCAATGTGCATATGATCGACCACCGCTCCATTCTCACTAGTTCTCGGGATCGGTGGGTGTCCCAGACCCCAGCAATCAGTAAGTTATCTCCTATGCTATGGATATGGTATCTAGAATACCCCTTTAGTGGCAGCAGTATTCCCCAATGGCAGCACAAAATTCATCAGTATAATGGTTGATCAGAAATGAAGGGAGACGAAGAGATCAAGGTGATGACTTCATATTCCACCAGATCTCCATCTAACTGATCATCGGTGGAATGGGCTGGAAAACCAAGTCAGATCCATGGAGGCCGCACCAAGAGCAACATCTGCCGTATTTTTCTTATGTTCTCCTCATTCTACAGCATATGTTGGCTCTATATGAGGAACAGGATGTAAATAATGTTATCATGACTCTTAGTAACCATCAACTTTGTGTATGTAGATTCTCTATTAACTGCACAAGTGTGGATAGTGTCTCTTTTACAGTGCAAGGACTCCATGTACCACCATACAGGGTCCATAAGAGCGGCAATGCCCCATAACCTTCCGCACATGCTCAGATTTTTTTGTATACAGATTGAGCTTTTTCTGCTTTTCCTGTGAAACTAGATGAAGCATATTTTGCATCTCACATGCTAAACAACGCAAAAAATAATCATCTTTGAGAACAAGTAGATATTGCGCGGATGATTCAACATGGAGCACAGCTGAACAAAGCCTATATCATTTACTCCACAAGGAATCAATTATGTTGTGGTAATGTAATATAATCCCAGCGTTCACTTACTGCGTAAATGCACTGTCTCCGTACTGAAAGCGGTTATAGGTGAATGTGTCGTACTTACACATCACCTGTAATTCTGCATTACATTGGGCAGATAAAGAAAAGATCAGTTAAAAAATCAACATTAATATTATCATATTCTAATTTTAGGAAAAATGTGACAAAATTAGAGAGAGAAAAAATCCAGGAAAATCTAAGATCCCTCTGGTCTTTGGAATCTGTTGAATCTCACTGCAACTACATTGAGAAACTGAGCGGCTGTGTCCATTAGATAGCAGCCAGCCAAAAGCGATCTTCCCCCGACAGTCCTATAAACTTGCACTGAGGCTGGACATCTCATTTAGGGGAGAAGGAGACAAGCTGCTCCCAAACGCCTTATCTCCTACAAAAAAAAACAAAGGATGAGGCATGTTGAAATTCAATATGTCTAATCTCCCAAGAACATCCTCAAACTCCCTCTTTTGGGAGTGATTGTGCTAATTTTTGACGTAGAAATTTGATATCTGATTTTTAATGTTATTCAATAATTCCAATCGCAATCAGCCTTTGCACTTTTGCACAGCCGATCTTGCAGAAGACGATGTTTATCTAGTAAAAATGGACACTTTTTAAAGTAAAATCTTATTCGATTGGTCAATATAGTCCTCAATGATGGGTTTCATGGCCAAACGCAGATGTAAAGAAAAAAAAATTATTTTTCAACTTTCTTCTAAACTTTATGCTTCTCTCCTCACCAGTTTCTGAAAGAAAACCTTCTCGAGGCTGAAGACACTATATAGCACTTCTTCGGGTTACAACTCTATCCAGTCCTCTGAGGGTAATAGAACAGAAGCAGAAATCCGCAGTTTGCTACGTAAGAACAATTGTATAGTAATGAAAAACAATCCATTCTGTCAACAGCACAGAACAGTGGAAGTAGAGAGTGACTCTTCATATTTTGCTCCCTTTACAAATCCATAGTCTATTTTTTGCAATGAAATAGCTCCTTCCACCTAATTCTTTTTTTCAGTCACTTGCCATCTTTCTTATTGACGCCTTGCTTCTCCCATTTCTTCAGACAGCCGTCATTTCCTACCATCCCCATGAATTATGGCAGCGCCTTCCTTCATCCACCCATTCACAGACATTTCATTACATTCTGCTGAATATTCCTCTTCTTTCCTAATCGTAGAGCGTTTAATACAGATGCAATGTCATCTGTGAAGGATGCAGACACCATGCACCCAGTTATCAGTAATATCGGACTATCCAGCAATGCCAGAAAAGATGGAGTAAATGGGGTCCACTGACTCGAGTCGGGGCATGTCTATAAGAGCTGCAGGAGCCCCTGGTGCATAGGCTGTCAAAAAGGTCTCTTTGGCCCAAGTGAAAAGACAAAGGTCTGTTGGACATCTTAGAATTATAGAATAGTAGAGTTGGAAGGGACCTCCTGGGCCATCTGGTCCAACCCCCTGCTCAAAGCAGGGTTCGCTAAATCATCCCAGTCAGATGTCTGTCCAGCCTCTGTTTGAAGACTTCCATTGTAGGAGAACTCACCTCTTCTCGTGGCAGCTTGTTCCACTCATTGATCACTCTGTCAAAAAGTTTTTTCTAATACCTAATCTGTGTCTCCTCCCATTCAGTTTCATCCCATTGCTTCTAGTCTTTCCTTGTGCAAATGAGAATAAAGTTGATCCTTCTACAATGTGACAGCCCTTTAGATATTTGTAGACGGCTATTAAGTCTCCTCTCAGTCTTCTCAGTTTCCTCATAAGACAGGGTTTGCAGACCGGTCACCATTCTGGTCGCTCTTTTCTGAACTTGCTCCAGTTTGTTGATGTCTTTTTTAAAATGTGGTGCTCAAAACTGGATACAATATTCCAGATGAGGTCTGACCAAAGAGGAGTAGAGAGAAATAATGACTTCACGTGATCTAGACTGTATGCTTCTGTTAATACATCCTAGAATTGCATTTGCCTTTTTTGCTGCTGCATCACACTGTTGACTCATATTCAGTCTGTGATCTATTAGTATACCCAAGTCTTTTTCACATGTGCTGTTGCTTAGGCCTATTCCTCCAATTCTGTATATGCTTTTTTCATTTTTATTGCCCAGATGTAGTACTTTGCATTTTTCCCTATTAAAAACCATTCTGTTAGTTGCTGCCCACTTCTCCAGTTTATTTATATCTTTTTGAATCCTCTCTCTCTCTCTTCTCTAGTATTAGCTATCCCTCCTAGCTTTGTGTCATCAGCAAATTTAATCAGTTTACCCTTGATAAAATGACAATGACAAAACCCCGCAAAACATATGATCAGCTCAGCCAATGACGTATGTGTCCTGAATGGGAGAATGGAATAAGAAAACTAGCGACAATTTATCTCATCTACCCACAGAACAAAAACATCGGCCATGATGAAATATAACTCCCCGATCCTTAGTTTTCACATCTGCAGTTTTGGAGAGTCAGGAGACCCTCTCACACATTAGTCTGCCAGTCCCACCAGAATTGGCTGGTTTGGTAGATAATAGTCGATACTTTCTATTATCCAGACACCACTTTTTTCTGTACCGGACCTGTCCTGGGATCAGGATGCCTCTATGTTGTGCTTCTTGGAACCTTATGTATAAGTGACCTGCGTACAGTTTAGGGATTTCATGGTTTACCCAGGGGCGGACATATCATTTGTGCAACCTGTGCAAAGCAGATAAAAGGGTCCCACTTCCAAATCACGTGGACTTGACTTGTGCGTTATGATAAGCTTTTGGACTGTAGAGAGCCCATATATTGTTTTTGTACAGGGGCCCTTCTCGGTCTGTGTCCGCCAGCAGGTTTACCTCCCTGTAGCAGGTACTGAGAGCCACTGAGGAATCCACATTGGAAACCATTCTAGATTACTGGTGTGGGGGCACTGGTGCCAGCTGGACTTACAGTCCCTCACTTCACCTCCACAGCTAAATCTGACTTCCAAATGTCAGTGCTGTCCCTAAAGTAATGAGTGCATAGTTATTGGCAATTCTATTTCTGGCCTGGCACCCTGCTGAGGCTGATTTTTGGCATCCATCGATTGGCCCAAAGCTGCGGGAGACATGTTTCATCCAGGTTTAGCAGCACCCCCACCCTACAAGACCACAGGAGAAAATTACCAGAATCTGCCAAGGAATTCTCCAAGGCTCTTGGCTGGGTGCCTCACCCTTATCTAAGTTAAGAGGCACCGTTACCGAGAGGGAAAAAGGGGATTTTCTGCCACTGGTAAGACCAATCTATCCTGTTCTCGGAGCAGTGGACTCTGTCTGATGACCCAACCTTAGCAGATTGGACTCCCCTAGTCTTCACTTTCCTTCAGAGAGACGCTTGAGACCAACCTCAATGGCAGCCTTCAACAAGTCAGTGGTCGCATCTGGATAACGGAAATATACTCATTATTCTAATGTGTATGGCCTCGAGAGGCCTTCCAGCAAAAGTTCAGGACTAGTGCTTCCTGTTATGGATGAGTCACCGAAGGAGGAAAAAACAAAAATACAAGCTAAGTCCAGAAAACCGGAGAGGTTGGTAGCTATCGGATTGCAGACCCCTGATCCTATCCACAACAACTAACAGTAGCCGTGGGGGGTTCCTACGATGCCCTAGACCCCTCGATCACAGCCGGAGAACTAAATAGGCCTAAAGAAAGAAAGGGGAAATCTAAACTGCCCCAGAGCAGACCCCAAAGCAATAGGCAGCCCCCAACATATAATGACGCTGAAGCAAGATGA
Organism: Dendrobates tinctorius; assembly: GCF_039654945.1. Lineage (NCBI taxonomy): Eukaryota > Metazoa > Chordata > Amphibia > Anura > Dendrobatidae > Dendrobates > Dendrobates tinctorius. Next base: position 27,187,913 of record NW_027361677.1, read on the forward strand.
AAACACTAACAAAGATAGAAAGATAGGTTGAGCAAATGATGGGGCCCAAGCTAACTAAAAAGGACAGGATAGAAAAGCTGCTGTCTGCAATCCGTAAAAAACCCTACCAAAAAATGTCCCGACCGTCTGATAGGAAAAACAGGCTCTGAAGTCGCTAGGACTTCAAAATGACTATATCAGCACTCAGGTAAATTCTGAAGACAGAGCAAAGAGACAAACTGATCAGAGACAAAAATGGAACTCAGCACACCCCCGACCGGGGATGGCTGAACTCCAAAAAACAAGGTAAACAAAACTAATAAGTTCAATAGCAGAGCAAAAGCATATCTTTGGGAAGCAGGAATCAGACTGGTCTCCAAGAATCCAGCAGAGAAATCACCAGCAACTCAGAAGGGCGTCGGCTGCCTTATATCCAGTCAGAAGTTCCTGTTACCCAGTCATCATCTACCAGATCAGGTGTTTGGTAATCAGCCTCACTACCTTCCTTCACCAGAAGAGGGAGTTCATCAGACATCGACGGTGAAGGGGAAAATGAACTCACAACAGCTTCCATTATTATGAACTTAGATGACTTTCAGACTTTGTCCTCTAACCATAGGAGGCGCTAGTAGTAATGTATGCCCCAGCAAACTGGTTTATATATTACAGAATGGCACATCAGGTTTATGCAATGAGACATAGCCCAAATACTCATCTATACTCCTAACTACTTAAGAACACACAGATCATTTTCATGATTTGTCCCCTTCTGGATTACTAGGATTTATCATCCCAGATTAGCAGATTTTTACTGCACTTTACAACAGTCTCCCTGGCAATTGTCTCAGAAAAGCGAGTCGTTCTCGGTGCTGCTGCTGTGCTTATAAAATAGATAGGTGACAGCAACAGTGTATTATTCTGGTCCGGAGGTGACCGATCACCCAAGACCCAGCACTAGTATTCCAAAATAATGAGCAAAGAAAAGGTAAAAATATAAAGGTGCGTGATCTGTGGGGGCGATGTGGGAGGAAGGAGCTTCTCCCTTCCCGATACATGGCTAGAGATATACATTGTGAAGTTAGGCACTTTTCTTTCAGAAGCAGAGATTTAACAAGCACACCCACGCAACTATGCACAGCAAGACGGAGTCATACAATTATAGCATAGAAGACGTCGTCTCTCCATCTGATCCTCATATTATCAGGAATAACAGGTATCAGTGAAGTCACTCCGCCATCAAAACAGATACAGGCATGCCGCCGTCAGCACCGCTCCTCCCGCCTCATGCAGAACTTCACACTCTTCAGAAAATCTGTGATTTCTGATGAGATTTCTTCCACCAGCTAAGTCATTACAGTATTTCATGCAGCGTTACTGGTTTTGCAAGCTATGCCATATGCTGAGAAGTGGGGGAGGTTACAGTACCTCCAGGGTGGGCTCTTCCTGCTGCAGGAGGGGTTTGCACAAGAAATTGAACAATACGGAAAATATTCCGTAATATTTACAAAGCCTCAGAACACAGACGCCCAACACGGACGTTTGGATATCAGTGTTTTTCACAGATGGAACAAGTACCCATTATAGCCTATGGGGCTGTTCACATGTGGACTTTGCATGCAAAAATCACAGAGACATGTACTTTTTTTTTTACCAGCATCATGGATTAAAAATACCAGTACAAATCTACGGGGACAGCACATGGATGGCATCAATGTGCTATCTGTGATTAAAGGGGGTGTACAGGACAATTTTTTGTGTTTAGGCCTGTTACAGTAGGTTTTTACTACCTGCCTGTTGTACCCAGCGCTGGCGTAGAGCGATCATGGACTGTTCATGCCGGTTATTCAGTGGCTCCATATCAACGTGGCAGCTCTTCTTTTTCCAAGCTGCCAACGTCATACTGATTGACAGCTGGTTCCCCGCAGTTAGGAAGTGAGCAGACAGCTGTCAATCAGCATGACGTCAGCAGTCACACCCGGTCAATAGAGCAGAGTGAAAAAGAAGCCGATGCAGAGATCAGCGCTGAGCACAACAAGGCAGGTAGATAATAAACCTTTGCTGATTAAGAAATGAGTATTCTGACCAGACTAGGAAGAGTTTACATCGAGCCATGACACATGTGACACTGATAGAAAGTGCGAAGCTCCGCCATAGACTATGACTAGTCGCAGTCTCTCAGCTTGCAGGGAATTGGGACTTTGGCACACACAAGGCGGCTCCAATATTTATAACTTATCCAGTACCGAAATAACGAATGCTCTGGGCAGCAATATCCTGTTTAAGAATTGCGATCACATTCATTCCCCTAATCAGGGTGATAATGAAAATCTTCTGACAATTGTCAATGATCGCAATTGTACGAATAGTAACACTTTTGAAGTCCACACCATCAGGCTCTTTCGTCCCCTCTCCCTCAGAGTAGCGGTCATATACCGGCCCCCAGGCTCACCCACCCACTTCCTGGACCATTTCTCTGCCTGGCTGCCGCACTTCTTGTCCTCAGAACTACCAACCCTTATCCTGGGAGACTTCAACATCCCCATTAACAGCCCCACTTCCACATCTGCATCCCAGCTTCTATCACTAACCACTTCTCTAGGCCTCTCTCAGGTCTCAACCTCTGAAACACACAAAGACGGTAACACCCTGGACCTGGTTTTCGCCCGGCTCTGCTGAATCTCCTATCTAGATAACTCACCGCTTCCCCTCTCTGACCACAACATTCTCTCCTTTACACTCACAAATCCTCGCTCACCCCAGCACCCTCCTACCTACCATTCAGTCAGAAATCTACAAGCCATTAACCCTCATACACTTTCAGACTCCCTACACTCATCATTGTCCCCAATCTCTTCTTTGTCCTGTCCTGATCTGGCTGTACATCACTTCAATGACACTCTTAGAAGCACCCTTGACCAAGTAGCTCCCCTCACCCTCAGAACCTCCAAACACAGAGTGAAACAGCCCTGGCTCACATCGCAAACCCGATTTCTCCAGCGATGCTCTAGGTGTGCTGAACGCTTATGGAGGAAAACACGCACACCAGAAGACTTCATACACTTCAAATTTATGTTAAGGACATATAACTCTGCCCTTCACCTCGCCAAACAGACCTACTTCACCACCCTGATCTCCTCACTATCCAACAACCCCAAGAAACTTTTTGACACCTTTCACTCCCTCCTCAGGCCAAAAGCACAAGCCCCTATCACAGACATTTGCGCTGATGACCTTGCCTCCCACTTTATAGAGAAAATAGACAATATCCGTCAGGAAATCCGCTCCCAATCACCAAATTCAGTGACTCCCATCCCTCCCTGCATTTCCCCTGGCTCACCTCACATTCGATCCCATCACAGAAGAAGAAGTCTCCAGGCTCCTCTCCTCTTCTCGTCCAACTACATGCACAACCGACCCCATTCCCTCACATCTCCTCCAGTCTCTCTCTCCAGTCGTCACAACTCACCTAACTACAATCTTTAATCTCTCCCTCTCCTCTGGCATCTTCCCCTCCTCCTTCAAACACTATCATTACTCCATTACTAAAGAAACCCACCCTCGACCCATCCTGCACAAACAACTACAGACCAGTCTCCAATCTCCCCTTCATCTCTAAACTCTTGGAGCGCCTGATATACTCCCGCCTTACCCGTTACCTCTCCACTCACTCCCTCCTAGACCCTTCACAGTCCGGTTTCCGCCGCCTACATTCAACAGAAACTGCACTCATCAAAGTGACCAATGACCTTCTGACAGCAAAACGTAATGGTGACCACTCTCTGCTCATTCTTCTCGACCTTTCTGCAGCTTTCGACACTGTTGACCATCCTCTCCTACTCTCTAGGCTCCAGTCACTAGGCATTAAGGACACTGCTCTTTCCTGGTTCTCCTCCTATCTTTCCGACCGCTCCTTCAGTGTTCTGTTTTCTGGCTCCACTTCATCTCCTCTTCCTCTCGCTGTTGGGGTACCTCAGGGCTCAGTCCTTGGCCCCCTTCTCTTCTCTCTCTACACGGCCCCAATTGGACAGACCATCAGCAGATTTGGCTTTCAGTACCATCTTTATGCTGATGACACACAACTGTACACATCATCCCCTGACCTTACCTCCGCTGTACTACAGAACGCCACTGACTGTCTGCAGTCTCCAACATCATGTCTGCTCTCTATCTGAAACTCAACCTCTCCAAAACTGAACTACTTCTGCTCCCACCATCTACCAACCTCCCTAAATCTGACATTTCCCTCTCTGTGGGTGGCACCATAATAACACCCCGACAGCAGGCGCGCTGTCTGGGTGTTATGTTTGACTCCGATCTCTCCTTCACCTCCCATATACAATCTCTTGCCCGCTCGTGCCGCTTACACCTAAAGAACATCTCTAGAATCCGCCCTTTTCTCACCATGGAAACAACAAAAACTCTCACTGTCGCCCTGATCCACTCCCGCCTGGACTACTGTAATGCTCTATTAATTGGCCTCCCTCTCACTCGACTCTCCCCTCTCCAGTCTATCCTTAATGCAGCAGCCAGGGTTGTCCATCTGGCTAATCGTTACTCAGACGCGTCCGCTCTTCGCCAGTCGTTACACTGGCTGCCAATTCATTACAGGGTACAATTCAAAGTACTTGTTCTCACCCACAAAGCTCTCCACAGTGCGGCACCCCCTTACATCTCCTCCCTCATTTCTGTCTATCGGCCTAACCAACCGCTGCGCTCTGCAAATGACTTTCGACTAACCTCTGCCCTAATCCGTACCTCCCACTCCCGACTCCAAGACTTCTCCCGTGCTGCGCCAATTCTCTGGAATGCTCTACCCCAAGATATTAGGACCATCCACAATTTGCATAGTTTTAAGCGCTCGCTCAAAACACATTTGTTCAGAGCGGCCTATCACATTCAGTAATCAAAGTCATGTTATGTTTGTGTGTGTGTGTGTAGCCCATTCACTATCTCCATCTAACCCCCACCCCCTGAAGATGGCTGGACCATCATTGTAAATACATCATTGTAAATACAAACCTGTGCTTTGTATCTCCCCCACCTCATTGTAGATTGTAAGCTCCCACGAGCAGGGTCGTCTTATTTCGCTTTAATTATTGTATTGTTAACGTTGTTACTTATGACTGTTGTGTTTGAAACTGTTCAACTGTAAAGCGCTGCGGAATATGTTGGCGCTATATAAATAAAGATTATTATTATTATTATTATTACCAGGCCGGTTGATCTTCTCAACGGGGGTTGTCACGGCAGCAGTGACCCGGTCCGTGGCCCTGGGGCTCCATTATAAAGGGGGTTGTTTCAGTGTGCTTATGGTGGTGAAAGTTTATAAGTGATTCGTGACGCCACCTGTGGTGTTCGGTAATAGAGATGTAAGCAGGCGCTGCAGACAGATCCTCTGGGACAGATGGTGTGGTGCAGCAGTGATGCTATAGCCCTCCACAGGCAGGGCTGTAGTCCCAGGGCAGTGTAGGTGAAGCGACACGTAGATGGTGTAGTGTCAGGCGCCAGGGATGTAGCAGTGCTGGGCAGGTTGGCACAGGAATAAGTGGAGGACACCAGGGCATGTAGTTCCAAAGCTTTACTCAAAGTCTGTTGCAGGTACAGGTGCCCGCATCGATGCCGTGTCCTCCAGGTCAGGAGCTCAGCCAACTTCCAGGCAAGATGAAGTGCTCCTTTCCAACACTCCGCCAACATATGTGCCTTTTCTGAACGTCTCCTCTTATAGTGCCTTTGAATGAAGTACTCCTAGTACTGAGTTACACTGGAGTTCCTCCTGTCAGATGTTCCTATGAACTCTACTTGTACGGCAGACAGCTGTAGCCTGCTTAGGGGACGTCTTGCTGCTAAGTCCCAGCTCACTAATATGTTGCTGTTGTGCCCCCAAGTCTTGTGTGAGAATAAAGTGGTCACTACTTCTATTCCTCCGGTGTCTGCTGCAGGACCATTAGTACAACCTCGGGGACCGGGCCCCGGCCTTGCGCTTAGAACTTGAAAAGGATTCTCCTCTAACCCTGGTCCTTGTTCTCTTATTCTCCTCACGTTCCGTGCTAATCCTTCTTCCCAATGGAGAATCAAGCTTCCTTTCTCTGTCTCTTTCCTGTGCCAGCAGACCCAGATCACTGTGGCCTGCTGCAGCACTTCCTTCTTCCATCCCTCTCCCGGGGATCTTCTCTGTCTCACACTCAGTCCTTTTACATCCTCACCCATTAACTGAATGAAAGACTGACTGACTCAACTCTTCCCACTCTTTTGTGCGAACTAAACTCCACCCACCTCCCAGCACGTTTCGTGTTCCAAGCAGGGAGCCACCAAGGGGTGCTATGCTACACTCCAAGTAGGGAGCCGCCGAAGGTGCTTTGCTACACTACTTTGTGGTGTGGGGTGCAGGTGTTGGAGTGTGGTCAGGTGTCTCCACCTTACCTGGATGGTGGGGTACCACACCTCAGGAGGAGGTGCAGTACCTCTGTGGCGACTGAACCCTCAGGGGCGCCACACATGTATGGAGAAGTTTTGGGGGGAAAATAAGGAAAAAAAACTCAATATATCATTTGTAGTTATTGTTATAAATTCCATAAATACACACCAATGCTAAACACAGAGCCAGACATGTCCTTGATGACCTCTGTCGGTGTCGAAACATCATGTATGTCTTCGGCATTGTAAGTACAACTTCTTGAGTTACTTTATACCTAGATCCAACTGAGATAAACTTGTCAACTAAAAACACAAGAACAAGGTCTAAACTTTTTTTTTTTTTTTTTTATTTTCCATGGAGTCATTTTTCCCTTGTGTGATTTAGTGCTCCCAACTTTTACCCATCTTGATGGATTCCCTTTGTTCGCCAGGCAAGTAATACATTTAACAGTGGTCATAAAGTAAAGGGGAAGCGAGATGGCATCATTCACGGCCCGAAACCTGCTTAAATAATGACACATTCAGGCAAGACATAAAACTTGTGCGCCACCGTCGGATGGCAGATTCCTGGGCTTTCTACAAGTGACTGATTATTCTGCTCTTTGTCATGCAGAAGGGCTAGATGCACATAATCTTCCCGGCCTATTGATCTAGAGGACGATACTTCGCTGTTTCTCTCGGGGGAATTATTTTATCTCTATAATATGACAACGGCTTACCGCCTCTTCTTTACTTCCGTAACATCTGTGTTTTGGCTTTATCGCACCTTGAACTTGGACAGACAGAAACAAGTCTTTGTTGTTCGGAAACCTGAGGCTTAAAGGACTAAAAAAAACAAAGCCCATTGACTCTTAGCCAAAGACTTTCTTGAGAAAGTCAATATGGCATAAATACACCTACATGGCACAAGGTTCAGGTTGGCGGTAGAGTCAACGGTTGGAAGTGCAGATGCAATATGGGTAACAACATTGTGCTGCATTACACTTACAAAAATGAGCAATCTAGCAGAACATTGAAGAGGAATATATTGTAATTTCTTGAAGAACCATTACTTGGAGGTCACATAGAAAATTGGGGCTTTGGTTTGCCATCATTAACTCAGCTGTTTTAACCATGGAAATCCAGTGCCAAGTATTCATATTTTTTAACGAAGCATTACCTAGCAACTAAACATGGACCTCCTCTATGTATATTAAGGATGCCTTGTTAGCCCCACTGAAACTTAATAGTGAAAAGCAGACAAACCTCTCCGACCTTTTCTTATTATGGTTGCAAATGAGGCCGCTGTAAAATTGTCAATGTAAACAGTAGACAAGGGCCGATCAGCCTAATGAATTCTTCCATCAATCTGTCCAGGATCTAAAATGGTCTTCTCATAAAGTGACGTCTTGGAGTAGTGTTACGACGCGTTATTAAAAAAATTGGGAGAGAGAAAAATATAAATTAAACCGTACTAGAGGCATTGTGTATCGCAACAAATCAAGCTCTAAGCTTACGGTGAAAATGAACACTAATTAATCACTTTAATGACATATCGAGAGAAAGAAAGTGGAGATGTATGAAAAAATGAAGTGAAAATAGAAATGACGGAATGACTCAGCCAGATCTGAAAATAGAACAGCAGCTGCCATCGTTAGATCTCTCCTAACGAGACGGAGACCAGGACCATTAGGGAATTGGAGCCGACATGGACCATCTGAGGATCCAAACAATATGGCCGTTCAGGAAACCCAGAGAACAATGGTTTCGAAGATGGAGAATATTTTATTTAAGATGCCTTCAGACAGGAATTTACCCCTAAGGAACCATCTGACACGTCAACAAGGTCAGTTGTTGCTTGGTTTTACTGATACCAAGAAGAACCTGAAGACCCACCTGTTTCGACAAGCCTACAGCCTGCAATGAACCTCGGTCTACTGAACCACAGCATGACCTGCTTTACCCTCTCCTACTGTATCCTCACCCATCCATGTAGACTGTAAGCTCTCGCGAGCAGGGTCCCCTCTCCTTATGTACTTGTGTGTCCCTTGTCTTGCACATGTTTACTGTACTTGTCTATATTTCCCCTTATCCCTGTAAAGCGCCATGGAATAAATGGCGCTATATAAATGTATAATAATAATACCACCATGTAGAGCCATCAAGGGGATCAAGTCATCATAAAGACCCTTCATCATAAGATATGATGGACTAAAGGATACTCTGTGGTTGGAGTTTGTACTTTGTTTCCTTAATGCAATTTTCTGTCTTTTCCCGGTTTCTGCGGCTATAGGCACGGTGACCAAACAGGACTTGGTTTCCCGGATATCGGCCTCACAAGGGTGCAACATTTCCTAACTATTTCTGGGATGAAGTCTTCATCCTACTCATTGCCGAATGAGGAAATGTTTAGATACTTGCAGATTAAACACTTTATTTCCATCTTTGTCTGCCTTTAGGTAAAATTATTTTTATAGTTTTTACTTAAAGGCATATATTTGAGGCTAAAATTAATTTTTGCAACTGGATTAAATTAAAAAAGCTGCACCGTGATTTTGCTTTTACAGACTCTTTGTTTTCCTGCACTGTCCACTTTGATGTGGTCATAAATCAGCTGAGAAGAGCTAATAAAAGACAGGTAAGAATTTAGAAATTCACCTATCAGACCAGACCATCATTGATTGGTTCTCAGTTTACTAGTTCTGAGGCTATAGAACGCAAAAAATGCACAATTTTCAATGAAGCACACATGCAAAAATTATTTTTAGCGCCCAAATCCTCGCATTTCAATAGTAAAAAAAATCCAGTCCAAAAAATGGACAAACCCTGTAAAAATGCTTTATGCTCACCCAGCTTGAAATGTGCCTTGCCCTCCACAGCCAGAGCACGATATTTCTTCTATATTCATGTCTTTTCCAAGCCAAGTCCAGGCGTCAATTACCATATGTCAGAAAATGGGGAATCTGAGTGAAGCAAAGAGTGACAGAGGCCAAATACAAACATGGTCCTCCAATGCCAAAGAACTGGTAAACTCTATTGCTTGAGACTAACATTTAATGACTCATTAGGTGGTACTAGACCCCTGCTCGTGTGGCGAAGATGGTGCCAAGGTCCTCTAGATTGCTTTCGGAGGTGGCAGAGTTATAAGTGACATTTGTTGGCCCTGCCCAAAAACTCCTTTGTTGTTTGGGTGCGAGTATGGACTGCGATGCATGGATATACTATGAGTCTTTAGCCTCATTCATCCATCGTGCTTTATGTGGGTTTTTTACCATTTTTTTTCTACTCAGATGGTGCGTGTACAGTAAGAGTTATAGGTTATTCACACATCTAAGGCACTAGTACTGCCGATCTGAATTTTCAGATGTCTCTGTTGAGTTTTTCACCAACCGATTTTAATTAAAGGGGGAATGGATATTAGAGGAGCATGCATGGCTTAAAAGTCTCCTCACTCTCACTTGCCTGGCTTAGCTTGTTACTCTCCCCAAGAAGAAATGTTACCCTTTTGGGTGCTTTCACAGTGCGTTGTGTCCCCAAGTCGGGGCATATGCCAAAAATCCTCTGCATAACGGGGTCCGGACGTATGTGTCCATAACTCCAAAGTTAATGCAAGGAACTTATTTCTTAAAAGAGGTTGTTAAATCGGTATAATTGCAAAGTATTTGTAAAATCAAGAGACTTTAACAAATACCGTAACTCTCGAGAGTGGAAAGATTTTTAATGTTATAATTTAGCGTCCACTTCTGAAGTCTATCAGTGGTGGCCAGTCTCCAAGGCAATGAGCAAGCACAAGCGCTTGTCGAATCCCTGGATGCAGTTAGCCGCGGAGCTCACCCCATGTTGCAGAAGAAAGCTGCCTGATGTAAGCACATCGATCGGGTCCAGCACTGCAACAGTGCTGCCGGCCTGAACTGTCAATCGTTAGGAGTGAACCACCCCCATAGGCAAGTTGGGAGGCAGGAGGGCAATGCACTCCTGAAGAACTATCATGAAACAAACCTTTTACAAAAAAGGATTTGCTTCACTTCTAGAAACAACGCCACTCTTGTTAGTTGGCTGCGTCTGGTATTGCAGCTCAGTTAAAGGTTGCATTACCAGGCACAGTCAGACTGCTTTTCCTAATCCTAAACTGCCCCTTTAAAGATAACCCTCTGTATAGAGAGTACATAGCTATATATACAGAGAAGAAAACATGACATGGACCATGGTCACTCATGCATACAGTTTCTACAGTGATGTTCTATTTGCTGGCAGGTACCATGTCCCAGAGACCCCTCGCATCTGCCCCTTCTGACAGCTCTGCAGTGATTAGATGGGGCTGGATTTAGGCTTCTGCGTTCAGATGAAGTCAAGCAGAAAGCCAGAAACTCATTTGAAATCCTGACCTGACGGGCGAAGGGTTGTGCAAGAAAATAATATTAAACTGCACTTGGCTGGGAAAAAAATAACAAAGTTTCCAGGTTTGTTAAAACAAGAACACAAAACCTCAAGTGAAAAAAATATAAATTACATTATGGGATTCACAAAAAGGACAATAATATAAACATATCACACAATATTAACACTTGGCTTCATCAGTCACGAACCGGCCGCATGTTTTCCTGTTGTTCTAGACGGTACAAATAAAACATGAAGCCATGGTTGGTGGGTCTCACTCTGCAGACACTGGGGAAATTAAAACACACACGCGTTTCTGAAAAATGGAAATTTTTCAGTAGCTGAAAAGTTTATGAACTCTGGAAAGGTACAAATGAAAAATTCATTACTCTGTAAGACGCCAACGCCATAAAGTAAGATCTGATCTAACACTAAATAGGACCCCAAAACAGAAACGGGAGTCATTTACAAGACCCAAGGCAAAGGAAACATAGAAGAGCGACCCCTAGAAAACACTGGGGACGTGAATTCTTGTTTTTTTGCAAACACTATCTGATCGGTTGATATGACTCCCTCTTGTCCAATGTGGAGCATACCGCCTCTAAACGCTGATTTTGGAGGGGTCGCTCACTGCCGCCCTTCTATCTCCATCTTCTTGCGCAGGCAGAAGATGTGTCCTATTTTAATTTTTCTATGTTGCCCTCCTCTTTCAGTTTAGCACTTTTTCTCTTGGTTCTAGTAGGGACTTTGATGTATGGACTGATCCAAACGCAACAGCCCTGTAAAGTTTGGGTCAGGAGTCCTGCGGACAGTGCACACGTCGCTGCTCATGAAACACATGTGTGAAACCAGTATAAGGCTATGTGCACACACTGCGGAATCACCTGCGGGTTTTTCCCCACAGAACCGCAGGTAAAACCGCAGGTAAAGTGACCTGTAGTTTTCCTGCGGTTTGGCCTGCGGTTTCAAACCTCTACTATGTTAAAGGTGTGAAACCGCAGCGGAATCCGCAGAAACAATTGACATGCTGCGGTTTATAAGCCGCAGCAAAACCGCGCGGAAAAAAACGCAGCGTGAGCACTGCGGGTTTTGAAAACCCATAGGGTTACATGGTACTGTACCATGTCTGTGGAACTGCTGCGGTTCCGCAGGGCCAAAACCGCAGCGGAACCGCAGCAAAAACCGCAGCGTGTGCACATAGCCTTAGGACACCATATCTGCAGGAAAAAAAGCTAAATAGGTGCATTTTTTATGTGGTTTTTTTTTTTACGGGTTTTTGTTGCTAATTTTTCCCCTGGTTAGTCTAGGTTCTCATTTACCAGTTGCATCCGTCCAGCTGTTTTATGCATGGTCAGGTCACAATGAACAGCAGAGTCATGTACTGGTCCAGAGTCCATGGATAGAGGGGAAAAAAATGCATGCTATATTTGCTACAGGTTTTCAGACTCTAGGAATAATCTTCTGGAAGTTCGGAAACAATGCCATAAAAATCTAAGACCCGCTCTGGCATCAGTGTCCTCTGGCATTTTATTACCCTGCCGGATGGAAAAGCAGATGCCGTACACACGGAAGCGAGGCGTTACTTCCATCACATGGTAACGCAACGTAAAATCAAGGCCTTGCATTCAACTTGACATTACTAAAGCATGAAAAATTTCCCATCAGATCCACACACCCCCCTCAAAAAAAAAAAAAAAAAAATTAATGAACCTGCCAGCTTCACTGACATAGCAGGCACGGAGGAAATACTTAGGAAATACAAGGGTATTACAGAGGGAGAAATCTAGGTTTATTTCTGATGAAGGAGCACTGCGTGCCGTATCCATTGCCGGGGCTCAGCGTTCTGGACATAATGATGTGTGCCAGCGCTAAATCAGTGGCCCCGTCACCGCAGTGCTAATATTTACATCATAATAATAACAGCGCGGCACAATCACTTAGCCTCTTTTCCAGTTCATTTGGAGTCAATTATTCGCTGGCACATGGAGGAACGAGGCTTTGCTGTGATACTTGAATGCCTTTAATTAATCCCGTTTCACATGCAGAAGACTGATAAATGAAAGGCGGCCTGCAATCCGAGAGCTGGGGGAAATGGCCTGACATTATGGGTGCTTCTAATGATTGACACTTTAATTCATTACAAGGAGCAGTTCTCTATCTCTTTTGCTTATCCCCACTTCCAATTAGGCTGTGCGGCTCCGAAGGAAGCAGCAAGTTTCCGGAGAAGTTTTCTTTCCAGTTTTTCTTTTTTTTTTTTTTCAAACAGAATTTCAGATGTCCCTTTTGGTGTCAGAGATGTAGCTAAAAAAACCCCACCTGTGGCTTCATATTTCTAATACTTTCATATATAAGAGAGAGAGGACGGTCCGCGCAGGAACATTAAGGAAGAAATATGGTGCATATGTATCATGAGACAAAGCCGAAATATTCTCATCAGGAAAGGAAAAAGGGTAATTGGAATTAAATGTCAAGATGCTGGTTATCTCAGCCTGGTGTCACATATCTATTCTCTGGGTTATACTTTCCAAGTTACTTTATGGGATTTGCAGCCACTTGTCGCAGAAGATGACGGGATGGAAATATCTGCATCGCACTGTGAAGAGCGCAGGGATAAGAGACGAATTACAGCACATCCATTTCCGGCATACAGAGGAGCCAGATTATCAGCAAATTTACACTAATCCGTTAATATATAGAATGCAAGATTGGTGGATTAGCAGACAATGAGATGATGGAATATTTACCAATAATGTATCAGTAGACATTAAATATTTACTATCACTTTTGTTCAGGATTTGCAGCAAATTTATAGCAAAATCTGGATCTTGCAGCTGAAAAAGTCTGCAGGAGATCTCCTATGTGTGAACCAACCCTTATCATTACGTGATGCAAAGGAATTCAAAGTTATGTTTCAATGCAAACATCAGTCGAAGCAAGGATCACCAAGCTGTGACTTGCCTACTTTCGAGACATCATACGAAGAGAGCAATCACTGGAGAAGGACATCATGGTCGGAAGAATAGAATGAACATGGCGAAGAGGAAGATCAGCAACCTGATGGCTTGATACTGTCAAGATAATGGGGGAGAAGATCCTGATGGACCTATCTAGGCTTGAGCAAGATCGATCTCCATACAGAAGGTTCATCCATCAAGTCACCATGGCTCGAGATTCAAGCTGGAAGTCCTTAAAAAAAAAAAATCAGTGCAACATATATGTCTGCTATGAAGATAGGACAAAAAAATGAAATTATTTCCCATCCATAGGATAGGGAATAATTTTCTGGGAGGTAGACCACTGAGACCTCAGCGATCCCAAGATCCACAAGGACGGAGCTCTGCAGCCCAGACTCCATTTTCCTATATAGAGAGCCACCACAAAAAAAAGTGGAGCATGAAGTATACTTTTTTTTGTTCTAGAATGGGTCCCTATGGTGCACAGATGCCATCTATTCTGACTGTGGCTACTAGCGAGCATGTATCTCATGGGCATATGCATCAAACAGTGGAAGCCCTGTACTTTTTTTTCTCATTTAACAAGAAACCAAAACTCTCCACTTGCAAAGGAAAGAACGGAAATTCGAAGAAAAAAAAAATATTACAACTTTAAAAGTTAGCAAAAAAATATCACCAACTAAAGTGTCAGGGCATCTGGGTCCCTAGAACTAAAGTCTAACAGGAGCCGTCATGGTTTGTGTTATATCCGCAGAAATGGCAGAAGATTGGAGCGAAATTGCCTGCAGGAACGAGAGCATCTTAACCTTGCGGAGATTGAAGAGGTTGGAGGAACGCAGACAGTGACTGGGTCAGGTCAGTTCTGCAATATAACACCGCCACTCTCACACCAGCGCACCTGACACTCCTGGTATTTTCACATAATAAATCCTCCCTCCATTATCCATATATTACACTCTAAATCCACGGACGACATTGACTCATTTACTATTTCGCATCAATATAAAAAGTATAGATGATGATAATGTCCTCTTAAAACGATAACCACTTTAGTTTTATTCTGCTTCTAAAATAATAAAATGTAATATACCGTCATTACCTATTCATTTTCACTTTATGTAAAAAAAAAAATATGGAAACCATCAGGAGGTTGGATAATTGAGTTGGATAATACTTTTTGTCAGGATCACGATAAATCAGATATATTCACAAAAGCCATAATTAGAATAAAACGAACCCCCCGGATAACATCAGTCAGCAGCAGCGATCCTACTTGTTGACGGTCTCCACAAAGGAAAAAAAAGATAATTTTCAACATTGCAAAAAAAAAAAAAAACCCAAAAAAAATAAAGTAAATGTAATGAAATTTTGTATCACGTCTATGCACGTAACTTTAAGAGCAGACGGCCGTGGTTAGACCGCGCGTTTCCATCGTATCTGCCTGATTTAACAAGAAAGATATTGACATTATTACAGAATCACTCGGCACATAAATTCTACCCACTAACCAGCGAGGCTTCTCCGAAACCAATATCTCAAGTGGAACAAGCAATTAGCTGTAAAACAGAGATCACGAGATATTTTTTTTGTGTGATTTTTTTCCTTTTTTTGTTATTAAAAGCTTCATTCGATTTTTGATCGAGTCTTTAACCTTTGAAAAATGAAGATCTAGCACTGAGCACAGCGGTTGACAATTAGCGGTGACTGCACCCCTGCGTCCAGATAAATGTCTTCTCTCGGCGTAAAGGTCTTTTCTTCAGAGCGAAATGTTAAAATACTACAGAGACTTGGAAGGAGAAGACGGAGGATTAATTCCTGGAGAATGTGTACAGTTCTGATATAATTGGAACTCGTTTTCTATAGGCTACGAATGCAGCTCCGCATCCTGCAGGCAAAATCGGAATAAGGGTGAGTGCACACGCTGCGGATTCACCTGCGGAGTTTTCCCCCGCGGATTTGCAGGTAAACCCGTGACCTGTGGTTTTCCTGCGGATTTGCCAGCGGTTTTCCCCTGCGGATTGACACCTTGACAAGCCAGAGTTGACATGTCACTCTCCACAAGGAGAAACCCTACCCCTTAGACCTCAGTCCAGAGCCTCTCACCTAGCCAAATCAGTTCTCATACTTTGCACTGACGAGAGCCAATAGCTCGAAACACCGTGCTTGCAAATTGAGATTCTGATTTGGCTTTTCTCCTAAGTCATATTACAAGACTCGTTAAAGGGTTGATTGTGACATGTAGGATCGCTACTACCAACAGGTGGCGCTATAGAGTTCAAGTCCTCTTTTTCTCTGAAGAGGCAATTTGCATGGTATTAACATCAGCACCAACACTGCGCCCCGCCGGGACCTTCATGGCCAAGCAGCTGCATGCAGCCATACATCACCAAGCACAGTGTGGAGCGTCAGATGGAGTGGTGTAACCAATGGACTCTGGAGGAGACGTGTTCTGTACAGTGACGGATCACATTTCTCTATCTGCGTCTGATGATGGAGTCTGGATTTGGTGACCCAGGAGCATGTTACCCCCTGACTGCATTGTGCCTGCTATACAGATGGTGGAGGATAATGCTATGGGCTTGTTATCAGGGGGCGGCCCTGATAAAATCTTTATCTTCAGCACAAGACATTGTGGACAATAGCAGCTTCCAACTTTCTGGGAACAGTTTGGGGAAGACCCTTTTCTGTTCCCCAGGACTGTACCCAATGCACATGGAGGGAGAAGAACATGAGCGGCTGCACAGAGCCCCCATCCAACACCTAGACCGGAGATTGTGAGCCCGGTCTCCCTCCAACATCTGGGTCTGACCTCACAAATGCTCTTCTAGATATGGCTGGTTTGCATTGCTGGCACCATTCTTATTTTCACCACTGGTTCCATGAAGTAGATCTACAATGTCCTTGGAGACGATGCTGCTGCCATGTGTTGTCAACACACTGAACGCTTCCAATTTTGCTGCGGCTTCTATAACTCGTGAGCCCACAATCACTGCGTTCTGCTAATCTGAGAGGATCTTCCACTGCATGCTGGGTCTTGTTGTCCGCAGCGTCATGTTTTCTCCCTCTGGGCTACCAGTCATAGTGAAGGTGACAAGTGTCCCGAGTGACAAGTCATCCTGCAGCTAATTCACCGTGCACATTAGATTAGACGCGTCCCGTGGACCAGACAAGTGGAATTCATTTCCCAAAAAACAAGTGATTTCCGAGCTCCAGAGTGTGTGGTATTAGCCGACTGCGTTAATTATTCACGGGGCCTAATTGCTCCCTCATTAGTATCATACTGTTGGAGTCATAAAGCCAGCGCTGATCTCTCGCCTCTTCGCAGAGGGACACATTTATAAGCCCAATATGGGATTTGTCACTCGGTGTCACATTGCATGAGAAAACCCGAGCAACCCAACTGGAAAAATATAACAGCGCCTGCTGTGGCCGTACATAAAACAACATGCAGCCGGGGAGGGAGCAGCACTTTGGGGATCATCACACACAAGACTCGCTGTGTTCACACTTGGCAGCTTTGTGCAGAATCTTCTGCTGCTCTCTCCTTATAATGCAGAAATACATACTCCTGTTCAGATGTAAAGAATGGATCTATAGTTGCAGAAAAGTCTGTGTGGATGCGGTATTTTACATATGCGCCTATAAGACATAGGAACACGGACCATAAAGTACGGTCGTATGACTGCCCCCTATGGCCGTAGAACATGTATTGGTCCACGTGCTGTCGGCAGATGTAGTTGCTTTGAGATGGCAGACGGAAACATGTAGCGACATCTCAGAGCTCTCCTGATCACATCCACTGACAGGTGTAGAGGGAATGGTGACTATAGATAGATCTCATCACAATTATCAGCACTGACAGGTGAGAAACTGGAAATATCAACAGAATTAGGCGACAGTGACAACAGGATCATTGTCACCGCGGCTATAAATGGAAGATGTTCACACATTGGCGGCCTGTGCCGAAGGTGGTGTTAGCCAGCAGGGGGCTGGAGTAGCAGAAGGAGGTGGTCAATGGCACACCACGGACTAACGGGGGCGCTACACATTCCCAAACTTTGCAAAACATGGAGTGGTGATGAACAAAGCTCCATACATCACAGACTGTGAGATTATGAGGACAGATGTGCCCACTTTTAGCCTTCTCACAATACAAACGCAATACATCGTCACATCCAGCAAAAACCCGGACGAGGCTGCAACTCACATCACAACCACTGGGTGGCCGCAAAAAAAGCATAAACTTCTCCTGGCAAAGTATCAGAATCTTTTTTTTTCAAAGCTATTTATCTGATGTCACTTTATTAGGAAAGGATGGATACATGTGTATCTCCCCCACTTTATGCACAAGCTTTACCTCTGATGCAATCTAGGGACGATTAGGGGAACATCATATTGGTACACCAGGTCTATAATATGGATCCACAGGCACTCTACTATAGAAGGTCTGTGCACATGGCAGTGCCATGTGTGTGTACCCCAACCCATGAAGTGTAGGTGCAAGGCTCCCCTCCCCCATCCATTGATCCTGTATTCCAGGCTCCTGTAAATAATGTTTTACTTTGTATTTTCCTCCCTGGAACAATTCTGACCTGAAACCTTTTTTTCGTAGCTGAAAATAATAAGAACAAGGAGGAAACGTCAAAACCAGCAAAATATATAAAGAACACACGGATGAAAAGGGAAGAATTCGGAATCATTTGTACCTGCAGTGTTAAACTGTGGAATTAATAGTGTGCAGCCGACATAATAAAGCGCGGCGATAGCCTTTGTACTTGGCAGGTATATGTGCTCTCTGTGTATTGGGGATGGAGGATTATCAGATGATGTCTCATTATTCCTGACAACAGAATTCTGCGCTAACAATTACTCTCCA
Organism: Dendrobates tinctorius; assembly: GCF_039654945.1. Taxonomy (NCBI): domain Eukaryota; kingdom Metazoa; phylum Chordata; class Amphibia; order Anura; family Dendrobatidae; genus Dendrobates; species Dendrobates tinctorius. Next base: position 27,206,492 of record NW_027361677.1, read on the forward strand.
AAAACCTGCACACCCGCTACCGGGGAGGAATTACTGAGCAACTGGTAACAAATGTAGATGTTAAATGTTACACTGAGACAGAGGAACACGAGGAAGAAAAAAAGTCAGTATCATTCCATGCTCCGCTCTACAGAAGAGCAATATCCCAGGCAGATAGGCGCAAAGAGACATGGGGGCCATACCATGGTCCCCTGCACCCCCCTCCCCAGATTGCTGCCCTGAAGTTCCATGTTCTGCTGTTACTTCTTCTACCATCTACGTCACATCTCAACTTGGCAATTATATCAATTATGTCCATGAAAACGGCCCCCAATGATTTAAACCAATCTTGATACAATAGTTGCTTACTTTTCTGATACAGAGCGACAAACCCCCTGCACAGCACCTAATAATAACATTCTGTCTGATTGCAACCACCACTAGGGGGAGCTCATGGATTTCTAAGTGTTGCATGCTCCTTCTAGTGGCCGCTGCAAGTATGAGATCTCTCATCAATAATACCATCTCTAATCTGCCAGCATAGTTCTATACACAATAATAATCATTTTATTTAGTTGTTGGTCTTTGAAACTGGGCTTCGAACAAAACAAAAAAAAACCAAGTTATAATTTAGGATGCATTATCGGGAAAGATTCAAGAAGGCGGTTCCAGTATCACACAGATCTGGCATTACAGGGCAGCTTCAGCGGCATTTAGTACATGAGCAGATGGTGCCGATGCCGACCCCAAGAGACTGCGTGACTGTAAAGGAGAGAGGGACCGCCCCTTTGACTCTCTATAAAAACATGATCCAAGGGCCATTTCAGGAAGGACATTGTAAAAATAAAAAATAAGCTATTACTCATATGAATGACATTAGACTGTCAGTTTATAGATGACATATTTTGATGACACGTTCTCTTGTATGGGATTTGGCACTCTGGAAGACTTTTGCAAGGAGCGACATGTAACTTCTCCCAGCTCAGAGGAAACAAGTCTCCATTTTGATGGATTTGATTAGTGGGGGTCCCACAGACCCCCACCGGTCTAACAGTTATCACCTATCCAGTGCACAGGTGTCAGCCTGTTTAGGCTGGAATACCCCTTTAAGTTTCCCTGCCCTTATGACCCCACCATGTAAATAGGACGAGTGGCAGGGCGCGGACACTTGCACCCTCTCAGAAACACTCGCTTTTAATTACTCCACATTTCCGGCTATTTTATCTAAATAAAACTAAATGAGCTGTATCCGAGAAGCTGCAGGATCAAGCACATAATAGCGATACACTGTACATAGCAATTACCCAGAATTAATTTAATTAGCGATCGCTACCTCACACCGTCCCGGGTTTGTGCGCAGCCTGACAATGTCCATCGGTAGTTTTACCTCCGTTAACTCTTACCCTTCCAGAACTGCAAAGACTATAGTGATACAAAGCGTCCGGAGCAGCTGGGGAGAGTCACAAATGATAAAGCCGCCATCAGTACGGCTCCACCGCCGCCGCTGAATCCAAGTGACAGACAAAAAGCGCTTTAATGCCAGCTCACTCCATCTGCCGACAACAGCTTTTTCATTACACGAAGCGAGAACATTGTAATAAACCGCTGGATTTCCATACAGGTTCACAATTGAGAATCACTCCGATATTAAACGCTGACATTTATTTAATCAGCGGGGAGATCAGTCTTCCATGATTGTAGATTACATGTCCTTAAAGAGTCCCTGCACCTTCATATAAAGTCATACTGCACGGCACCCTGTGTAATGGGGGGATGACAAGCCCCCGAGAAAGCGACAACTATAGTCCTAAGCTATAAATGTACTCAGAGTGCAAGGGTGTAAAACTGAAGGATGTGCCAAGGTTGCAGACGCACCTGGGCCCTGGCATCGGATGGCTGCCTGTGGCACATGGGACGACACCAGTGCTATAAATGGAACGCGATTGTTGGGAGAAGGGAACAGATGATGTATTGAAGGGCAAAGACTCCAGACAAAGACACTCGAGTTATACCTCCGCTGAAAGGATGTGAAAAATACTCATATGGGCAAAGGAAAGGTGACAACCCATAGATCCATGGAGACCCAACCACTGGGACCCAAACCGATCAACAAAACAGGGCGACTTTATCCCTGTTGGCATGGAGTGGCAGTGCACACCTCGTATTGCCAATCAATTCATTCTCTAAGGGACAGACGGAAAAAGCCAAGCGCAGAGCTCAGCAGTCACTTCACAATCATCACTAGGAATCAGGCCGGTTACACACTAGCGTTTGTGTCCGCAGCGTAGGACTGCATGCGGAAGTAGGCGGATCTTAAGGGAAGAAGTATGCAGCCCTACGCTGCGGACACAAACGCTAGTGTGTAACCCGCCTCATACTAATGCTTTTTTCTTTCCTGACTTTTCAGCAATGTCATTATCACAGACAGGATAAGAATGATTGATAACATGTCTATATAGAGTAGATAACACAGGATCCACCATTCACAATAGGTGATCTCACAGCTCACCTCCTCCTCCTGTACAATGACTGATAACACCTCTATATACAGTAGATAACACAGGATCCACCATTCATAATAGGTGATGTCAAAGCTCACCTCCTCCTCCTGTACAATGACTGATAACACCTCTATATACAGTAGATAACACCGGATCCACCATTCACAATAGGTGATGTCACAGCTTACCTCCTCCTCCGCAGTGTAGGACTGCATGCGGAAGTAGGCGGATCTTAAGGGAAGAAGTATGCAGCCCTACGCTGCGTACACAAACGCTAGTGTGTAACCTGCCTCATACTAATGTTTTTTTCTTTTCTGACTTTTCAGCAATGTCATTATCACAGACAGGATAAGAATGATTGATAACATCTCTATATAGGAGTAGATAACACAGGATCCACCATTCACAATAGGTGATGTCACAGCTCACCTCCTCCCCCTCCTCTACAATGACTGAAAATACCTCTATATAGAGTAGATGACACACTAACATTTAAAGGGCTGCAGCCTTGCGTGCACTTTACTCCATGGCCGCCTACTGTGCAGAAAACTTCAGCAAGCCTCTATTCATGTGACTAGGATGATGCCGCAGTGCCCTGCACAGTTGTACTGAAGTCTTTGCCGTAATTATGGTCAAGGACCACGAAAATGAGTATTTTTATGCACTACTGGCGAATAAGTGAATATGCAAAAGCTTCTCCTGCTGAATTTGGTCCCGATTTGGAAATACAGGTACTAAGTGTCATAGTAGAAAGTATGAGACAATATGGAGCGGGAATTACTCAATAATGATCAGTACTGTGGCACTACAAGTCTAAGTTTGGCTAATCTGGCAGGCAGCTTATTCCGGAGTGTTCATTAGCAAACTCCCCACCTAAAGTACACGTTCTTACCCGCAGACATTTCCATTCTACGTGTGGCAGAGTGAAGCCATACAGCCGCTCTGTACAGCACATACTTATTCAGGGATAACAACGGTGCGCGCAGCAGGAGGGGCGGCAGCAGCGGGGTCCCACATTCATCCTGCAGGTATCGTCTATTGTCAGCTCCACAATCACTGATTCCAATTTGCATGTCACTTCCCAGAGCCCTTTGCTGCGGCTTATTCATCTTTGTGCTCCATTATTTTTTTATTATGCAAAATATGAAAAGCTGAAGAAAACAAACTGAAAAGAAAATTATAGGAAAATTCTTACAAGTAAACAGGTAACGGAGGTTAAGAAGTGGAAATGAAGAGAGGAGTAAACGCGAATAAAGGAACCGCGTGCACTGAACAATAAGGAATCAGCAGAATCTGTACATGATGGGGGATGTAGTGCGGGGCGAAACTCTGAGAATCCATCACATGGATGTGGCCATTAGCAACTTAAGCAAAAGTTTAAGAAAAATCTGTCCAGAAGTCCTTCTGCCTTCAGGGCTACAAAGCCAGCGGTGCAGAAGACGACGTCATTGCTCTGCCATCTGCAGGAACGTCCAGCCGATCACAGACCTAACTATGATATGATGGTTACTAACGCATCTGTCATGGGTCCATTTGTGGCGGCTGAGCGGAGCCTACAGCCGGCAGAAAAGTGACAATGATTGAGGAGCGGCCGTGTTTACTGTTTAGCAGGACGATTAATCTACCGCACATCCCGTCTCCCCGTCCATTGTCTGGGTAATGACTTTATTAAAACTCTACAAGGGGACAGTTCATTCCGGGAATGTCGTTTAGAGAGGATGAAGCTGGAGGAGTGGCGGCTGAAGATGTAAAAAAGAAACTAAAAAGAAACCTGCAGGGGAAAAAACTACAATGGAAAGAGTCCGAGTCTTTTTGCTGAGTTTTTGGAAAGAAACTAAGCAAAAACTTTACGTTTTTGAGGACGATTTTGGATATTACGAAATAAAAAACAGCAAAAAGACTCAGTGTGAACAAACTCTTGTGCTCACTGACATGAGCGTATACATGGGGATGAGTGCTATACAATATTTTATCAGATAGCACTTACATCAATGTTATACTTTGGGGCAATGATGATCTGAATTTTTTTTTTTAATGCCGATTTGGAAAAAAATGCTAAAAAAAAAAAAAATTGCAGCATGCTGCATAAATAAATCGTAACACGCTCACCAATTCAAGTATATGGATGCGTGGAAATCATCGGCTGTACTTGGATGACATCCGAGTGCAGTCTGATTTACGCAAATACAAACAATGGTGAAGATGTAGAAATTAAGTTCTCCATCTTCTCCATACCTGTGCTGTGATTCTCTCACCGTAAAATGACACTCGAATGAAACCTCTCATGTCCACGTCGCAGTGTCATCCACTGGTGGCTTGTCTGGCATCGTTAACCCATTAGTCTAAGTAATAGTACAGATGCCCAATACCCACGACATTTACAATGGACTCCAAATACGGAAATGAAAGGAGCTGGATAACAAATAGAATGTGAAATCTTTAGTGAGAAATCCTCCTTCCTAAAGTCGGGGTGTCCCTGTAGAACAGGGAGGTCTGGATTGCTTAAGAGGAGACTAACCTAAGTTGCCCCATAGCAGTCATTCAAGGTTCTGGATAACCGGGGCTCAATGCTCAAATAAGACCCGTCCCCGACATAGGGATAAGCACAATCAGCTCACATAATGCAGGCAAAGGATAGAGATGTCTCCTCTCAGGCGCCGCTGTAAAGTGCTTTCAACAGTATCGTCTCCAGCCTGTGCAGATAACGTGTGCCGAATCCTGCCAGCGGCTAGCAGATTTATTATACGGCTGCAGATTATGTAGAGTGGATTTTCTGCTACGTAATATGGATAAGCCATTGGAATCTAAATACGCCATGGTCACATCTTACAGGTGAACACCGGGAGCGTCCATACATTGCCTCCATTCTACCATCTACATGTACTGTATCCTCTGTAACAATATGGATTAATATGATGTGGGACAACGCCTGAAATTACTTTATATTTTAGCAGGCAGGTGAGAAAATTACATCATCGTGTTGATGGTGATTTAAATGCAGTGGAACAACAAGCAGTTGAAAGAACAACCACCTGACAGTATAGGTATTGGTATCGTACCGTGTTCAATCATGCCACACTCACTCACGTTTCCTCCCTTGTCACTATGTCCACAGGTGGAGATCTTTTGTAAATTGGTCACTGAAGATCTGCGAAGGATATCAGGGAATATATGTAGGGACAACCTGACTGCGTTACAGAGACAAGCTCTGAGAGAGCTACAATCCATTGATTCTGTGGTCATAAAGCCTGCTGACAAGGGAGGGAACGTGGTGATCTGGCCGACAGAAAAGTATGAAAGAGAGGCATTTCGCCACCTTAGGGACAAACAAACCTATCGCATTTTGCCTAGCAACCCCACTGTGTCTTTCTCTTTGGAGTTGAGGGCTATTCTAGATCATGCTGATGAGTCAGGTATCGTACCGAGGAGGATTTTGGACGCCCTTGTGCCTAAATATCCCAAGGTACCTACCTTTTATTTACTTCCAAAGGTGCACAAGGACGTTCGAAATCCTCCCGGAAGACCCATTGTCTCTGGCATAGGGGGGTTGAGCGAAAACATTTGTAAGTTTATTGACCATCACTTGAAACCTTTAGTCGAGACGCTCCCCTCCTATGTCAGGGATACCACTGATGTTCTAACCAAAGTTGATGGGTTGTTTCTAGAGGTAGACATGCTCTTAGTAACTATTGACATAGAGTCACTATATACCTCTATTAGACACAGCGATGGCCTTCGGGCGGTCCGCTTCTTTCTTGAGACTGCCAACTGGGATGGCCATTTTTCTGATTTTGTTCTAGATTTATTGGAGCTTGCTTTGACCAAAATTTTTTTTGTTTTCAAAGACAAATTTTATTTACAGTTACAGGGGACTGCAATGGGCGCGGCATGTGCCCCGGCCTATGCAAACCTGTTTCTTGGTTTTTGGGAGAGGCAGGTTTTTTTGTGGGGATGGGGCACATGCCGCGGACCTTGTGGTGGGCTGGTTTCGATACATCCATGATGTATTGATGATATGGAGGGGTGACGAGACCAGCCTATCCAAATTCATGCAGTCCCTTAGTGTGAACCCATTCAATCTTAGATTTACATTCAACTATCATGCGAAATGTATTGATTTTTTGGACATTAAATTGTATGTGGCAGAGAACAGGTCTATTGAGACCGATTTACATCGTAAGGAAACGGCAGTGAACTCTCTTTTACATGCCTCCTCGGCACACAATTTCTCTGTGATTAAAGCAATCCCAGTTGGACAATTCTTAAGAAACAGGCGGACCTGCTCGACTATGGCCCGCTTTGAACAGCAATCTACCCGCCTTATTGAACGGTTTCGTAATAGAGGTTATAGTAATCGCTGTATTAGAGAGGGCTACAGACGTGCCAAGCGTACCAAAAGGGAGGAACTTCTTGTACCTTCACCTAGGAAGGTTTCGACTGATTCCAAGGAAGTGAGATTTATCTCAACTTCTAATTGTCGCTGGGATCAGATTCGTGATGTATTAATCAAACATTGGCCAGTCCTACATACGGACAAGTTTTTGGCCGGGAATTTACCGCAGCGTCCTTTGATGGTACAACGCAGGGGGAGGAACCTGAAAGACCATCTGGTCAAAAGTCATTATACAACTAAATCACAGTTCATTTTTAATATGAGTAATCCTAGGGTCGGGTGCTTCCCCTGCGGCGCATGTGTCGCGTGTCCCAATATCCTTAGGAGTGGGACCTTTAGTACATCTGATGGGAGCAGGGAGTACAAAATACGTGATTACATTTCATGTAATACAACTCATGTAATATATTATGCAACATGCCCCTGCTCCCTGATCTATGTAGGTCTCACTTTAAGGGAGTTAAAGGTACGGACGCGCGAACATGTCCGCGATATCGTTGCCGCAAGGGACGCTGCGGACTCCACTTTGCTTAAGACCCTACCGAGACATTTTTTGTTATGTCATGGTTCTGACTCCAGTGGCCTTAAGGTGAGGGGCATTGATAGGGTCCATGGCGGTGTTAGGGGTGGCAATTTGGTCCGCCTTCTGGCACAACGTGAATGTAGGTGGATTGTCACCCTTGACACCGTCACACCCAAGGGACTTAATGAAAAACTTACTTTTGTCCCTTTTCTTTAGAAATAATTCCCCCTCTTTTTTTGCCTTTCCACCCATCTCTGTCTTAGTCTCTGTGGCAGCGTCCGTTTATATATATATACGGTATATGCATTTGTATGTATATAATATACAAGAATTTGTATCATCGTCCCACGTTTTTATATTGTATTATTTTTAATTTTGTGATGTCTTTTAGTTTTTCCTTTTTAGTTTTTGTCTTGCCGGATCTTGACCCTTTGGAACCTATGTTGGTTATGATGCCCCATTATCCTATGCTGGGATAATTCCTGGATGTGGGACATTATTAAATATCGAACAGAACCAAGGGATTCCGTCCAATTGGATGAGAAGATTTTCTGATGATTTATTACCTTTATTATTTTTTTCTTATTATTTTTTTCTTTTTTTGTTATTCTTTCTGCCCATATATACATATATTTTTTATCTTTTATTTTTTATGTATTTATATATATATTCTTTTATGCATTGTCTTTTGTCTGTACTATTTTTATATATATTTGTCACTGTTTCTGTATACTTCAGTATTGTAATTTCCTATGACGAGAACATAGGTTTGCACTTTGTCACTTTGAGGATGCACTTTTGCACTTTACATCACTCTCTGAGATACCACTAACGCTGTGCCGTTATTTGCATTACTCCTTTGCGCTTCACTTAGCATTGGATCACTATAACTTCTTTTTTCTTGTGTATATGGGCTGATCTCTATCCCTTCCAAGATGGTTGCCGCCATGGTCTTCAGTAAAATGGCGGTTGTGGCGCGCACGCGCGCTTTGCCTCACTCCCTTCCCACTCTCCTCCGTGGCTATCTGGATTAGCTTGGCGCGCATGTGTATGACGTCAGCAGGTGGATTTCCACCTACATGCGTGCCGTCTACTGACGGCCACGGGGGTGGGAGGTAATGTTCTTGGCGGGTGACGTCATTGGCGCGTGCGCCCGATACTCCGGCATTGATTGATGACACTATATAAGTATTAAGGATATGGCACTTATGTGTACCCCTTTTGAGAAAGCATTCAACGCGAAACGCGCGTCAGGGGGTCACAGAGGGGCACATTGACGCACTGGCGATCATGGGTAAGTGACACTATTTAGATACTGAAGGGCATTTGACTTGCTTAATGCTCTAGACAATATCCATTACACCTTGTATGGGTACTTTGCCCGGGACTTACCATGTTGTACCATATTGTCGCTTTATACACTTTATAACCCTTGGTCACAGGATCACCATGTGTACCTCTGTTTTGGCCTTAGTATCCCTCCTTTTCCTTTTTACTTTATAAGCCATTATTGGTATGTGTATACTTTTGTATTGTCAATTATTTGAATCAATAAATTAATGTTTTTTATTGGATGGTGTTCTCTGCTCCGTTTTTTCTGTGTCTATTCCTAATGGGAGCATTTCCATTTCCTATTGCTGTTAGGCGTTGGCCTTACTTTTTGGACTGAAGTTATTTTCTTCAGCATTTATTATAGTTTACATATGCTTATTTTTGACTATTTTTCGTTTTCAAATGAGAGGGAATGGTCCGGATCTGCTTCATACAAGCACATTCATACAGCACAGGCATGGACATAAGCCATGGAGGCCGCTGCCAGCCCATCTGGTGCCCAAGATGTACAGCACCCACATTATATGGCACAATTCCCCCCAGCACATGAATCTTCTGTACTAATGTCCATAAATTAACATGCTGTCCTGATTGCAAGCACAGAAAATGGAGACAAATATCTGTTAATATTAGTTTTGCTCCCCCACATCCCTTATTGAAATAAATCCTGATTGTAAGCCACCTACCAGAAGCATTTATGTAACAGTTTGATACATACTGTATACCCAAGAGAAGCAAGCAGGGACATTTAACGGGATTTAGGGTAAGTCTGAACCCCTAGTCCCACTGGACATCAGAAAACTTTCAAATGGCGTCGAAAATCAGATTATTTTGACTCTAATGGAAGTGGACCAGACTTCATGATACAAACTGGATCTCTTAGATCTGATGAGGCTGTTGTATTTACTATGAAAGTAAGACTGGTTTGTAATTCTTTGTGAAAACTTAAACTGAAGTTTAGATTCAATTTCCAACCTCTTCCTCACCTCCAGGCTGACTGACAGCTCCTCAGAGTGCCTCCTCCCTGCTGCAGATGAATTTCCATACATTTATCCTGACTAACAGCACCTTAGTGTCTTCTCAGCTGCTGAATCTCCATGAGCTAAGACTGACTGAAAACTCCTCAGTGTCCTCTCTGCTGCTGAATCTCCACATACCTAGGCTAACTGTCAGCTCTTCAGTGTCTAACCTCTCTGCTGCTGCTGAATCTCAACACATTTTGCCTGGCTTACAGCACCTTAGTGTCCACTCTGCCGCTGAATCTCCAGGATGCTCTAAGGCTGACAGCTCCTCAGTGTCTCACCTCCCTGCTACTGCTGCTGAATTTCCACACATTTAGCCTGACTAACATAACCTCAGCCTTCTCTCTGCTGCTGAATATCCATATACCTAGGCTGACTGATAGCTCCTCTGGGTTCCCCCTTCCTGCTAATGCTGAATCTCCACACACTTAATCTTATTAACAACACCTTAGTGTCCTCTCTGCTGCTGAATTTTCATGCACCAGGGCTGACTGACAGCTCCTCAGTGTCCCTACTATCTGCTGCTGCTGAATCGTTACACATTTAGCCTAAGAGCTCCTCAGTGTCCCCCATCGCTGTTGCTGAATCTCCACACATTTAGTCTGACTGACAGCACCTTAGTGTCCTGTCTGTGCTGAATTTTCATGCACTAAGGCTGTCTGACAGCTCATCAGTATCCCTCCTCTCTGCTGAGATCTCCAGCTGCCCAGTAAGCTGCAGCAGTTGGTCAGGCTGGGTTGGAGGATGGAGCAGTCACTCAAGCAGGATGGGTGAGGACTAAAAGCACTTGGACTTCATGTCTCTCACTACAGATTTTCTTACTAGGATAATAAGTACAATGGCCTCATCAGGTCTAAGAAATAATAATGTATGCCTCTTTGCAGTGTGAAATTTGGTGGCAAATGTTTTTGTGCCTCAAACTTAAGCTATTTGAAATATTATCGGAGACGACATTAATCTATCCCATGGGTACCAAAAAATATTGTGGCTCAAGACGAGTCGTCACTATGCAGTGGGTGTAGATATTCAGATAGTCCGTCATTCAATGCAGCAAAATAATATTTAATATCAAAGTGCAAACTGCAGAAAAAAAAACTAATTAAGAAGTTTCTTCATTGAAAAACACAAAGTAACAGTAAATGCCGTGCCTTTAACCCTACAGGTGAATGCTACACTCACATGCTATAAACACCAATAACCCAGAAGACTTGCTCATTTGGTGCCCGCCAGGATCTATTATCGCCAGATTGATGAAATGTTACTGTATTTATGGCTAATTCCACCGCTCCGAGATAAACAAGCATATTTCTGCATGAAGCAGAGCTCCACTGCCGGCTATTGCATAGGCGCCCTGCTGAGCCAACATCCCTACAGGCAAGATCTTTACAATTTTAAATCACATTATATCCATATTCAATGCAAGAAAATCCCCCAAAATAAACATTTTCAGTGAATAATAATCCAATCCAGGTAGGAAATGAAACAGGAGCGGTATTAAATCACGAGCGGCGCGTATCTCGCCATCACACATCATTTGTCTGACTTGCCAAGGTTACAAAGTTAGTGTTTAATCAGCTATTAGGCGCCATCTTTCATCCTGATGTCGCCCCGGACGACTGCTCGGGATTTATCCCGCTGATGACATCCCCGCGTGATGACTTTTTGAATAGAGACATTTCAGGAGCATCGGTGGGTTTGAAGCCGACTCTTACTGTCAATTTTGGCTATTTATTTCACAAGATAAACCAATATATTTCTTTTCTGAATGGATCTGAGGAGTTGAATATAAAGAGCGAAACCTCTAGTCCTATAAAATATTGCGGACATTAGTTATAGGGTAAATCATTGTCATTAATGTTAAAGGGGAACTCTAGGAATGGGTCCATTTTGAGATAATCAGTGGGATGCAGAGCAGTACTAAGTATAATGCTCCATTGGTAAGGGAACCGGACCCCCAGTGATAAGCCCTTTATGATTAAAGGGGGATATCTGACTTACAAAAAAACCTGGAATCTTTGATAAGAAGGGGCTAGCGGCAGCCAATTAGATGCCTCAGTGGTCATGTGCTCAACTAGCAGAATCATGGCTACCAACGCAGTATGACTGCAACAGCCATGTGCTCCCGTCTCGTGATCCGGAGGATTACCGATGCGTCACAGCTCTATCATTGGATGAAAAAGGAAGTGAGAATTTATTTTGCAGCTTTTTTTATTTTCCTTTTAAATATAAAGTTGAATAAAACTTCATATTCCACTTAAAGAGGGACTCCAAAATTGTATTTTAAAAAATAAATTAATGACCAGACAATACCTAAAGCTCCAGGTGATAGCGCTTTTTTTTTTATTAATGATGGAAGCTGCATGATTTGTGTTTTTGATGGATGACATTGACTTAAAAGGGGACCTTGTCTCTTTTCTGGTTTTTATACAATCTTGAAGACAAAAATACCAACCGAAATTTTGGAAACTTGAAAGAACCAAACATAAAACTATGGGATTCTTCAGAATTTGTTGGGTTCCGTTCATGCCAGAGCCTAATACAAGATCATCCGCCCTATGATGCAAACAGTAATGGGCACAAACGGCTCAATATGTGGCACGGCTCGCTAGCCATCCTAGACAGCACCTTATGGTTGGCTTCGTAAAATGCATGGCAGCAGCAAAATGGACTTTTATTGCTAAACTATTCTCCGGGTTAAATGAGGTCTTCTGTTTGGTGCCACATTGGCAAACATGACCCAGGGCACATAATATGGTTGCCCAGCAAGTATTGCCCCTGTAGGAAGGCAACTGCTTAGCAGAGGTGACCAGGCTGGCTATATCTTAGCATGGCTACCAAAAAGGACTATTGTGAGCCTTTTTCACTGATGGATAGCCTGACCACAGGGCGGAGAATTAGAGGAGTGCAATTATTTTTCAGGGGAGGGTTTAAGTGTGGGGTTTTCCTTTAATCCACTGATTAACACAACAATTGCACCACTTTACAAAATGTTTTCCCCGGCAGCAGCTCTCCAAAAAAAAAAAGTCTCTGAATTTATAATAGGTTTTCGGAGAGATTTTATGGAGCAGATTGTTTTGTGCTTGTAATAAGCAGCTAAAGAGCCTCATCACAATAGTTGTAAGATGCTATCTGCCGAGTGCTCTGTCTGATAATAAGAATCGGAGAAAACGCCAGCGTTATTGATGTGCTGCCGCTCAGATTAAGTCCTGTGCTGCGTGTTCATTTACTGTACATAAATACGAGTCTATATGTCACAGCGCCAACATTACTACCACATTGTTAAGGCTTTATATATGCGGAGCAGCAGGCGGTGCAGCCAGGTAACAATGGATCTCCACCCCGACAACACAACAAAGGTAAAAGCTCAGATCAGTGGTGTCTAATACACACATTTATACAATAAAGCGTTATTTATAGCGTCTATGTTCATTTTTATATGTGGTAATATAATACAAGGTCACAGCTTACTGCGTACTCGGATTTGCATTGATAGAGATGAAGTCAAGGCGCCAAGAAGATGATAAATCAAAGATGCTGCACAAGAGGCTAAACAATGAACTGTCAGCAAGAAGAGGGGAAACAGATTCAAGAAAACATCGTACATGGAACGCAGAAGGAGTGGTCCAAGAAAAATAATACACTTTCTAAACCTATCACTTCTCAAATTCATTCTCATTTGGACTGAAATTTACTATAATACTGCCCCCATGTACAAGAATATAACTACTATAATACTGCCCCTATGTACAAGAATATAACTAATATAATACTGCCCCCATGTACAAGAATATAACTACTATAATACTGCCCCCATGTACAAGAATATATCTACTATAATACTGCCCCTATGTACAAGAGTATAACTACTATAATACTGCCTCTATGTACAAGAGTATAACTATTATAATACTGCCCCTATGTACAAGAATATAACTATTATAATACTGCTCCTATGTAGAAGAATATAACTACTAATATTCTTGTACATAGGGGCAGTATTATAGTAGTTATATTCTTGTACATAGGGGCAGTATTAAACTACTATAATACTGCCCCCATGTACAAGAATATAACTACTATAATACTGCCCCCATGTACAAGAATATAACTACTATAATACTGCCCCCATGTACAAGAATATAACTACTATAATACTGCCCCCATGTACAAGAATAGAAGTACTATAATACTGCCCCCATGTACAAGAATATAACTAAAATAATGCCCCCTATGTAGAAGAATAGAACTACTATAATACTGCCGCTATGTACAAGAATAGAACTACAATAATACTGCCCCCATGTACAACAATATAACTACTGTAATACTACCCCCATGTACAAGAATATAACTACTATAATACTGCCCCCATGTACAAGAATATAGCTACTGTAATACTGCTCAAGAATATAACTACTATAATACTGCCCCTATGTACAAGAGTATAACTACTATAATACTGCCCCTATGTACATGAATATATCTATTATAATACTGCCCCTATGTACAAGAGTATAACTACTATAATACTGCCCCTATGTACAAGAGTATAACTACTATAATACTGACTCTATGTACAAGAATATAACTACTATAATACTGCCCCATGCACAAGAATATAACTACTATAATACTTCCCCATGTACAAGAATATAACAACTGTAATACTGCCCCTATATACAAGAATATAACTACTATAATACTGCCCCGATGTACAAGAATATAACTACTATAATACTGCCCCGATGTACAAAAATATAACTACTATAATACTGCCCCTATATACAAGAATATAACTACTATAATACTGCCCCGATGTACAAGAATATAACTACTATGATACTGCCCCCTATGTACAAGAATATAACTACTATAATACTGCCCCTATGTACAAGAATATAACTACTATAATACTGCCCCGATGTACAAGAATATAACTACCTCATACTGCCCCCTATGTGCAGGAATATAATTAATACAATTGTTGCACTGGTTGTGATCTTCACATGGCTGTTACTAATGTTGCTATATACGCGGAGTGAGCATCTTCTTATTATATAACATCAATTAGACGATCAGGATAGAAAACAATGGATTATTTAATTGGATCTTGCTTTTGATGCTGCTGGAAGAGCAGGAACAATTGCAGGAACCAGAAGACACAATCCTCCAATAAGCAGCTGAGGAGTAGGTTCACACTGAGCTTTTCAATGTCAGAGCCTGTTCTTGATGTAATATGATGGAGACTCTCAGAATGTCACATTGTGTAAGAACACATCACAAGTCATCCATGATTTCCTCTCCTCTAATACAAGATATCCTCTGACTCACAAATAAAGTTGGACCTTTAGACCCAAAAATTCCCCTGTAGAAATCGTTAGGAGACGTCTCTCTCTGCACGGAGATGGATGAACATGGGAACGAGGAGTCGTCTGCTTTATTTGTTTTGCAGGGAAAGGTCGTCATTAATATCATGGATGACAAAACCACTTAAATCACAAAACCAATCAGGTAAAATGGGGTAGCCAGCCGATGGTTAGGGGCAATGTACACATTCATTATTTACCTTTACCAAGTCGGATTTACTGTAGTGAATCAGGACACAATCCTTCCTACTAACATGGAGAAGAGCAGGCAAGTCTACTAAAAAGGGATTGATGGGAACTTACTAACTACTAATTTACTAATTTTATTTCTATAGCGCCGACATATTCCGCAGCACTTTACATTTCAGAGGGGACTTGTACAGACGATAGACATTACAGCATAACAATAATCACATAGATCATAACAGATACCAAGAGGAATGAGGGCCCTGCTCGCAAGCTTACAGTCTATGAGGAAAGAGGGAGACACGAATGGTGGGTGATAACAGTTGCTCTCATTGTTCGGACCAGCCACAGTGATCGGGTGTTCCTGTGATGCTGCATGAACCAGTTAACAGTCTAAATATGTAACAGTACAGACACAGAGTGCTATTAAATGCATAAAGCTTGTGGGAACATGATGCGGGGAACCTGGTTATGGTAAAAGATTTTGAATGGGCCACAGAGGGATATTTAGGTTTATGCGATGAGGCGATAGGCCAGTCTGAACAAATGAGTTTTCAGGGCACGCTTAAAACTGTAGGGATTGGGGCTTAATCGTATTAACCTGGGTAGTGCATTCCAAAGAATTGGCGCAGCACGTGTATAGGTCATCAGCAAAACGGAGGGCGCGGGTAGGGTGGTAGGCTGAGACGAGGGAGATGTAGGGTGGTGCTGAGCAGTGGAGTGCTTTGTGGATTCTGGAGTGGATGGGTAACCAGTGTAATGACTGGCACAAGGTAGAGGCATCGGTTTAACGATTGGTGAGGAATATGATCCTGGCAGCAGCATTCAGGACAGATTGGAGAGGGGAGAGTTTGGTAAGAGGGAGACTAATTAGTAGAGAGTTACAATCATCCAGACTAGAATGAAAAAGAGAAAACAGTAAGGGTATATGCACGCACACACTGCAGATTTGCCTGCAGAATTTTCTGCATCTCTTGGCGGAAAACGCAGGTAAAAATCTGCGCTTTTTTTGCGGATTTTGTGTTTTTTTGTGTGGATTCTTTGCAGATTGGCATGTGTTTTTTGCCATGCAGATTTCATTAATGGAATGGGTGTAATAACGCATGCAGATCCGAAAAAAGAATTGACATGCTGCAGAAAATAAACCGCTGCGGATTCATTCCATGCGGAATTTTCAGCAGCATGTGCACAGCTTTTTTTTCCCTATTGAATTATATTGGTTGGTCACACACTTGTGGATCTGTGGAAAATCCGCTGCGAATCTGCAGCAAATCTGCAACGTGTGCACATACCCAAGAGTTTTTGCAGAGTCGAAATTAAGAAAGGGTTGAATTCTAGAAAAGTTTTTGAGATGCAAGAGCGAGCCAGCGATCGGATGTGGGGAGGCAAATGAAAGATTGGAATCAAGTATGACCCCAAGACAGCGGGAATGTTGCTCGGGAGTAATAGTGGAACCACACACGGAAATGGCAATGTCGGGTATAGGTACATTAGTAGCGGGAGGAAACACAAGGAGTTCAGTCTTTGACAGGTTCAGTTTCAGATATAGTGAGGACATGATGTTAGACACAGCGTTTAGACAATTGCCAGTGTTTTCTAGAAAGGCTGGCGTGATGTCAGGAGAAGAAGCGTATAATTGGATGTCATCAGCATAGAGATGGTACTGGAAACCAAATCTACTGATTGTTTGACCAATAGGGGAAGTATACAAAGAGAAGAGGAGGGGGCCTAGAACCGATCCTTGACGAACCCCAACAGTAAGTGGAAGGTGAGAGGAGGAGGAACCAGCAAAAGATACAGTAAAGGAGCGGTCAGACAGATAGGAGGAGAACCAGGAGAGAACGGTGTCCCTGAGGGCCCGATGGAGCGAAACATAGTGAGGAGGAGCCAATGGCGGATCTTAATAGGGGCGGATGGGGCGGTCGCCCCGGGCCCAAGGTTTTTTGGGGGCCCGGGGGCCCAGGGGCAGGGGCGGGCTGGGCCGGGTGGCAGAGAGGCAAATGCCCCCCGGACCGCTCCCCCAGCACCTGTACAGGGCCGGTCGTGCCCTGTGCTGTGACGCCGCCAGCAGCAGACAGCCACCCGCGTCACATTCTATGAGGGGCCGGGAGCTGTGCACGGCCGTCACCTTGACGGCTGCTCAGCTCCGGCTCCCTCCAGCTGTACTTCCGGGTCAGATGTCGGGCGTGCACGGTGACATCATCGTGCACGCGCCGACATGTCCCGGAGGATGCTGAAAGCAGAGGCGCTGCTGGGGAGCGAGCCGGCTGTGAGGTAAGTATGGGGAACTTTTTTTATTTTTTTTTTATTTATAAAATGAATTAAATGGGGGAGGGGGTGAGTGGGGGCTGTACACAATGAAGGGGGGGTGACTGGGGCCTGTATATGATGAAGGGGGGGGTGACTGGGGCCTGTATATGATGAAGGGGGGGGTGACTGGGGCCTGTATATGATGAAGGGGGGGTGACTGGGGCCTGTATATGATGGAGGGGGGGGTGACTGGGGGCTGTATATGATGGAGGGGGGGTGACTGGGGGCTGTATATGATGAAGGGGGGGTGACTGGGGCCTGTATATGATGACGGGGGGGTGACTGGGGGCTGTATATGATGACGGGGGGGTGACTGGGGGCTGTATATGATGACGGGGGGGGTGACTGGGGGCTGTATATGATGACGGGGGGGTGACTGGGGCCTGTATATGATGACGGGGGGGTGACTGGGGCCTGTATATGATGAAGGGGGGTGAATGGGGGCTGTATATGATGACGGGGGTGACTGTGGGCTGTATATGATGACGGGGGGTGACTGGGGGCTGTATATGATGAAGGGGGTGAGTGGGGGCTTCACAGGATGAAGGGGGGGATGAGTGGGGGCTTCACAGGATGAAGGGGGTGAGTGGGGCTGCACATGATGAAGGGGGGGTGAGTGGGGCTACATATGATGAAGGGGGGTGAGTGGGGCTGCATATGATGAAGGGGGGGTGAGTGGGGCTGCACATGATGAAGTGGGGGATAAGTGGGGCTGCACATGATAAAGTGGGGGATAAGGGGGACTGCACATGATGAATTAAGGGGTAAGTGGGACTGCACATGATGAATTAAGGGGTAAGTGGGACTGCACATGATGAATTGGGGGTAAGGGGAACTGCACATGATGAATTAAGGGGTAAGTGGGACTGCACATGATGAATTAAGGGGTAAGTGGGACTGCACATGATGAATTAAGGGGTAAGTGGGACTGAACATGATGAATTGGGGGTAAGGGGGACTGCACATGATGAATTGGGGGTAAGGGGGACTGCACATGATGAATTGGGGGTAAGGGGGACTGCACATGATGTGGGGGTAAAATTAACTGCACATGATGATGGGGGAGTGGGGCTGCACATGAAGTTGGGGGGAAGGGGACTGCACATGATGAAATGGAAGGGGGGATAAGGGGCTGCAAATGATGAAGCGGCACTGCAGATGAAGTGAGTGGGTGATAGGGGACTGCAATGGATGAAGTAAGGGGACTTCAAATTAAAGTGGTGACATTAAAGTGGATCCCCTATGGCCAGGATCACGTTGGGCGATTTTGTGCGTATTGGCCGTAGGCCTACAGCTTATGTGCAACGTCTTTTTAGGCCATGTCCACACGTGGTGGAATGGTGGCGGGTTTTCCGTATGGACCCGTAGCAAACCAAGTGCTGCGGTCCGTACGGCTGTCAATTCCCGCACGGGGACCGCAGCGCTCAGGTAGGAAGGGGGGTACAGGGGCCCAGGTTTTATGAACAGCCCCGGGCCCATAGTCCACTTAATCCGCCACTGGGAGGAGCTGATGATCCACAGTGTCGAATGCTGCAGAGAGATCCAACAGAATTAGCATGGAGTAGTGACCATTAGATTTAGCTGTTAGTAGATCATTAGAGAATTTAGTGAGGGCAGTTTCAGTAGAGTGTAAAGAGCGGAAACCGGATTGGAGAGGGTCGAGAAGAGAGTTATCAGAGAGATAACGGATCAGACGGGTGTGGACCAGGCCTTCCAGGAGTTTAGAGATGAAGGGAAGATTAGAGACAGGTCTATAGCTAGCGGCACAGTTTTGGTCGAGGGATGTTTTTTTAATTAGTGGATGTATGACGGCATGCTTAAATGAGGGAAAGATACCAGAAGAGAGAGGGGTTAAATATTTTTGTTAGCTGAACAGTGCCAGCAGGGGAAAGGGACTGGAGGAGATGTGAGGGAATAGGGTCACTGGTGCAAGTGGTTGGGCGAGAAGATGCAAGGAGCCTGCTTACTACTTCTTCTGTGACTGGTTCAAAATCAGAGAGTGAGCTAGATGCAGTGGGGGGAGGGAGGACAGTGCATGGTATGAGGTGATTGGGAGATAATTTCCTGTCGGATATGGTCAGTTTTTTCTTTGAAATAATTGGCCAGATCGTCAGCTCGGAGCTCCGTGGTTGGGGCCTGTACTCTTGGGTTGAGTAGAGAATGAAAAGTGTCAAAGAGATGTTTAGGGTTATTGGACAGTGAGGTGATGAGGGTGTTGAAATAGCCTTGTTTGGAGAGGTGAAGGGCAGTGTTGTATGTTCTAAGCATAAACTTATAATGGATGAAATCTTCGGGTAGGTTGGATTTTCTCCACAGACGTTCGGCGCACCTGGAGCACCGATGCAGGAAACGTGTTTGTAGGGTGTGCCAGGGTTGTCGCCATCTGTGTTGTGGTGTTCTATGTATAAATTCATCCAGGCCACATTGAAGTGTTTCATTGCAATGGTTCAGTGCAGAATCAGGACATGAGAGGGAGGAGATAGGGGCCAATGAAGACTGCAAGTTCTGCAAGTTCTGCAATGAAGACTGCAAGTTCTGCAAGTTCATGGCAAGTGGGGGTGACCTGAGCGGGATGGCAGTTGTTGATAGAGAATGATAGAAGGTTGTGGTCAGAGAGTGGGAGAGGGGCGTTTGTAAAATCACCCACTGCACAAAGTCGAGAGAAGACCAAGTCGAGGGAGTTTCCGTCTTCATGCGTAGGAGAGTTAGGAAGCTGCGAGAAGCCGAAAGAGGAGGTTAGAGATAAAAGATGAGAAGCAGATGAGGAAAGGGGAAAAGCAATGGGGATGTTGAAATCGCCCATGATGATGGTAGGGATGTCACAGGAGTTAAAATGTGGAAGCCAGGTGGCAAAGTGATCCAGGAACTGATGAGAGAGGCCCAGAGGGCAATACACCACCGCCACTCGCATGGAGAAGGGGATGTAGAGTGACGGCATGGACCTCAAAAGAAGGGATGACAAGTGAGGGTACTTGAGGGATAACCTGAATAGGTACATTTGGGTGATAGAGCAGGTGGAGGCGTTCGTCTGTTCCTGTTGTCCGAACTTGGGGTATGAGAGAAATGTAATCCCCCATATGAAAGAGCAGCAGCAGCGGTAGTATCTGACTGCTTGACCCAGGTTTCAGTAAGAGCCAGAAGGTTAAGAGAATTAGAAAGGAAGAAGTCTTACGAAATGGGAATTGCTGTTTACGGACCCTGATCTTTTATCCAAAGAACAGAGCACTTCCAAAGATCGTCTCTTACTCTGGAGGACCCGGTATCATATAAAACACTTTGTTTTTAATGAGCATGATGCAATTCTCAATTTCCCCAGTAGAGGTGCTGCAGGTAAAGCAATTGCTGCCAATTTCCCCCACAGTTTGCAGTTGATCTCTGGGAGGTGGGGGTCACAGCAGAAGGAGAAAATGCAATGAATACAGTGACTTTTCCCCCAAAAATGTAAATGTCACGGTTCCACCCCTCAGGGTGTCTGGGATGCAGTTACTGACAGCTCGGCCGTCCAGTCTGGTACAGGGGCGTGCTTAAGATGTCAGTACTTTGATGGGCAGCATGGCCATCCAATCTGGTACAAGGGAGTGCTGAGCTGTCAGTGTGTTGATTGACAACTCGACTAGCCAATCTGTGACTGGGAGGCGTCGGCTGTCTCGGGTGTTCACTATCCCGGGTAATTGCAATGCCTACTTAACTGAGCTGTTTCTCCCAGACCACTGCCAGACGTACATTCATCTTGTGAGGTTGGTGCTCGCCTGTGCCTTGTGTTCTGTTTCTTGATCTGTTGCCTGACTTTAGACTTCGTTCTGACCATCCGCCTGTTTAACCCCTTCCGCTCTGATCCATTACCCTCTCAGTACTCTGACCTTGGAACGTCACCTGACTACGCCTTTGTCTCTTCCTTCTGTTTATGACGTACCCTCCTGGCTTCTGACCTTGGACTCCTTGACCACTTCGACTCACCATTTGGCCATGATAAGTGACTAGCGTCACAGGTAAAGCCTACAAAGGAAAGAGCAGCTTTGGCTTTTGTGCGCTCTCCTATGCATTTATTGTTTTAACCCCTCTCTGCCATCAGAAGTACTATTCCGTCCATGTGACCTGGGCTTTACTTCCCATGGACGAAATAGTACGTCATCATGATTGGCCGCACAAAAGGGTGGTGTGCGGCCTAGTGTCAGCTGATTCTCACAGCTGACACCCGGCACTAAGTGCCAGGAGCGGTCACAGACCGCTTCCGACACTTTGACTACCGGAATACTCTGATCAAATAATATCGCAGCGTTCCGAACCCAGCACAGAGGCTGACAGCCCCTGTGCCTTTGAACCTGAGATCCCCGCGGCGTGACGTGGGGTCCCGAAAGCTGCCATGGAGTCCCAATGTCATCATGACGACATCCGGGTCTCCAGAGCTGAGAAACTTCCTGTCATGCGCAGTGCATGATCAGGAAGTCTTTCAGGTCAGTGTAAATTACATGCAACGCTGACAGCTTCTATAGCATGCAGATGCTGCTTCATCTGCATGCTATAGAAGCGATCAGCCTGCACAAAATGATTGTCCTATACTGGGACAAAGTGTAAAACATAGAAGTAAAAAAATTTTTTTTTTAATAATTGTAAAAATATTTAAAAAAAAAAATTCAATATATTCTATCAACATTTGAATGAAAAAAAAAAAATCTAAACAATAAAAGTACATATATTTGGTATCGCCGCGTCCGTAATGACCCGATCTATTAAACTGTCCCACTTGTTAACCCCTTTAGTGAACACCATAAAAAAACAAGGCAAAAAACAATGCTTTACCATCATACCACCGAACAAAAAGTGGAATAATACGCGATCCAAAAGACTGATATAAAGATGGTACCGCTGAAAACATCATCTTGTCCCGCAAAAAAACGAGCCGCCATACAGCTCCATCACCAGAAAAATAAAAAAGATAGCTCAAAGAATTAAGCGATGCAAAAATAATTATTTTTTATATAAAAGTTTTTATTGTATAAAAGCGACAAAACATAAAAAAAATATGACTGAGGTATCGCTGTAATCGTACTGACCCGAAGCATAAGACCGCCTTATCAATTTTACCACACGCGGAACGGTATAACCCCCCCCCCCCCAGAAAAAAAAATTCATGAATTGCTGCTTTTTTGTTTCGATGGTACCAATAAAAACGTCAACTCGTCCCACAAAAAACAAGCCCTCACATGACTCTGTGGGCCAAAATATGGAAAAATTATAGGTCTCAAAATGAGGTGGTGCAAAAACTATTCTTTGCAATGAAAGGAGTCTTTTAGTGTGTGACAGCTGCCAAACATAAAAACCCGCTATAAGGCCTCTTTCACACGTCCTGATATTTCCGGTGCCGGAGGTATCAATGTCCATGTGTGTAATACTTGCGGCACACGAGTGGTATGTGTGTGCCATATTAGTACCACAAGGACGGGCGCGAGGGCAAGGTAGAAGCGTTGCAAGTAAGCGCCGTTCCCCGATGCTGAACACAGCTCTCATCATTCTCCCCTGCTCTGCCGGTGATCGGCACAAGCAGGGGAGAATGATGAGAGCAGTGTTCAGCACCCGATGCCGGGGAACAGTGCTTACTGTAACGCTTCTTCCCCGGGGCCAATGCGTGTCACATGGATGACATCAATGTGTGTTATGCGTATACACGTGTGCTGGTTTGTTTTGTGGCCTGTGCTGACATTAAAAAATGGACACGTGGGGGGCGTGGCATGGCAGGCGAGGAGTGAGGACGCGCTTTGGGGAGGCTCCCGCTCCTATACCGGTAACTGATCAGAAAAGAGCCCGATACAATGCCCTCTACCCCGATGCCTACCAGGAGGAGCAAGGGGAGTGTGTCCACCGGTTCTGCAGCGCCCGACAGGGCTCCCCAGAGCATCTCCCGCTACTTTTCGGGAGTGGGGAGAAAGAAAGCCGCAGGCGCCATGATGGACGCGGCGCGTGGAGCGCAACCATCCCCGCCGGTGACAGGAGGCAAGGCACAGGAGGCAGGAGAGAAGCCCGGGGAGAAGAAGGTACACGGGGGAACCCCTCGGGGATCTGGCGGAGCGAACGCGGAGGCCTCAAAGGAGATGAGACACTCTCCCCATGATAAGACTGCTGAGCCCCTGGGGATCCGTCTCCCACAGGGAGACCCCGCAGGCATACAAACACAACCACGCGCCAGTGAGACAGGCGGGAACCCTGGAAAGACTTCTGCAGAACTCCCCACGCTATGTCCACAGGGAGACATTATTAATCCCCCAGATACCAATATTAATGCCTCCATTAACACCTCCAGTGATTCTTCAGCACAAGGGGAAGCGGAGCCCATGATAAGAGGGCAAGCAGACTACGCTATGTTGCCTACCCATCAGGTTAGACTGCCATCTAACACAGCTTCGCTGTCTGTCTGCCAAATGGTCGCATCCCTACCGCCACAATGCGGGACATCGGCCCCTCTGTAGGGCACTCCACGGCACCCATGGGAGTCGATTTCAATCTATTATATAGCAAACTAAAAGACATCAGGATATGGAACAGTACATTGTCCGCTTGGAATCTTCCTATAAAGCTGAACTTTCCAAACTTAAAGATGATATCCAACAATGTGGTGAGAAAGTTGAATCTCAAGACCAACTCCTGGCCTCCCTAAATGAAAGAATGGAAGCTCAGGAGAATATCACAGCAGCTCAAGCCAGACAGCTGCAGACCCTAGCAGAAATGCTGGATGATTCGGAGAACAGGGGACGTAGGAACAACATAAGAATACGGGGGCTCCCCGAATCTATACCTCCCCAGGAGTTAAATTCCACTCTGAGAGGCATCTTCAACTCGGTGTTGGATAGGCCCCAGGACACTCCACTGGAATTGGACCGTGCCCATAGGGCTCTGGGCCCGCGTCCTAGTGAGCAGGACCCACCGAGAGATGTGATATGCCGGGTACATAAATACCAACTTAAAGATGCGGTCATGGGGGCAGCCAGGAGGGCAAAATCCATAAACCACTCGGACACCCGCATACAGCTTTTACCAGATTAGTCCAGATAGACCTTGCAAAAACGCAGAGCTCTCCGCCCCCTTCTGGAGGAGTTGCGGCAGTGTGAACTTTCTTACACATGGGGGTTTCCGTTTTGAATTCGAGTCCAGAAGAGAGGCAGAGTTCACCGACTGAGCCACCCTGGCGGCATTCCAGCCTTTTCGGCCGCCTTGGATATACCCGAGGTGGATATTCCTGAGTGGCCATCCCTACCATCGTTTTATAGAATGGAAGACCCTCGCGGAGGTCAAGATCCTCAACGTCAGCGTAGACGCGGGAGACGGCCCAATGGACATGGGCGCGTATATCTAAGAGAGGCAGAAGCTGACTGATCATCCATCAATTTTTTCTATCCGATTTGACGTGGGTCTACATATATTTGGATGGGGGTGGGACTCGGGGATCTTTGCTACGAGTAATACAGGACTAAAATGTAAATATGCTTACACTATCAGATGATTCCCCTCCTCCATTCCTTCCTTTTCTCTTCACCCCCCCCTCCCGCCCTTAGACAGTTAATTCTTCGTATTAACTACTCCCACAAGCTTTTATTAGTGGATTAATGTGGGGCGCCCTAGTCTAAAGGGAAGACTTGTTTTCTAAAAGTTATGCTGTTTTAGGATTATAGATTGGGGTGCCTTTAAACAATGGCGGGTTTGGTTGGGTTCTATTTTTTTATAACACTGAAAGTAATTACGAAATGGGATGGGTCACGGCTCATGTGTTCACAGTTAAGCTGGGTTGTATATGGCCGGTATCCATATGACTCACTGCTTTAGAGGTTCGCGACTGATATATCATAACGGGGTCGGAAACCAGAGGAGACGGCGTCTCCGACTCGTCTTCTGTCGTACACTTACCCTCCGGAGGGCTGCTTGGCTATTGAGGCGCGCAGCAATTAACAATAACCTCCACTAGGTTCTAAATTTTTTGTTGGAGTGTGCCTATCCACACTCGTATTGTTATAATTTCTTTTACCATTGTTTTCTTTAACCCTTACCTATTTTCTCTTATTTCCCTTTCTTAGTTTTTTCTTTTAATGTTTCTTGAAGTACACCTCTGCTGGTTACATGTGAGACATTGTTAAACACGCTCGCAGTTACTACTCTTTTATATTCGTTTATTAATGATGTTGATGTCCTGGAAGAAACACGGGGCGGTGTGACATCTCTTCAGGTTGATGTCTGAATACGAGTCAACAATGTATAACAAATGTATATACAGTTGAGATTAACAAACCACGGGATGAAATACGTTTGTCCTCTGGTATATGACATTACTGATGAATATGCACCGATTTTCATTCAACAGAGGAGTTACGAGCCTTAGAACCAGAAGATATCTCGTCCTTATGAGAGAATGATTATAGTGTAACCTTATATGCCTTGGTGTACACTGTTTGTTGTCTTGTACGTTGTTACGTCTAATTGTTTCCAATAAAATAGATTCAACATAAAAAATGGACAAGTCAGCGTGTTTTGCCCACGGACACATGGTCCGTGGAAACACGACATGTGCACTGACCCATTTACTTGAATAGGCAAATAGCGCTCCGCTCCTCCCGAGTCTCTCCGCATGGCTACCCAATGGTATGAAATTCTGTGACACACCCATGGTGTCAACATGATCACTGCACCCCTATATAAATTCATTGAAAGGTGTATTTCATAAAATGGGGTCACTTATGGGGGGTTCTGCTGTTCTGGCACCTCATGAACTCTCACAGTTGATCATGGCACCTGCAAACCATAACAGTAAAATCTTGCGCTCCTTCCCTTCTGAGCTCTGCCATGTGCCCAAACAGTGGTTCCCCCCCCCACATATGGGGTATCAGCGTACTCAGGAGAAATTGCACAGTAACTCTAGGGGTTCAATTTCTTCTGTTACCCTTGGGAAAATAAAAAATTTGGGGCGAAATATCATTTTTGTGGAAAAAATACAATTTTTTTTTATTTTTACGGCTGTATGTTATAAACTTCTGTGAAGCCCTTGGGGGTTGAAAGAGCTCACCACACATCTAGATAAGTTCCTTGGGGGGGTCTACTTTCCAAAATGGAGTCACTTGTGGGGGTTTCCACTGCTTAGGCACATCAGGGGCTCTCTAAACGCTACATGACATCTCATCTCAATTCCAACCAATTTTGTATTGAAAAGTCAAACGGCGCTCCTTCCCTTCCGAGCTCTGCCATGCGCCGAAACAGTGGTTTCCCCCCCACATATCGGGTATCAGCGTACTCAGGACAAATTGCACAATAACTTTTGCAGTCCAATTTCTCCTGTTACCCTTGGGAAAATGAAAAAAAAATTGGACCTGAAGTAATTTTTTTGTGAAAAAAAAGTTAAATGTTAATTTTTTTTTTAAACATTCCAAAAATTTCTGTGAAGCACTTGAAGGGTTAATAAACTTCTTGAATGTGGTTTTGAGCACCTTGAGAGGTCCAGTTTTTAGAATGGTGTCACTTTGGGGTATTTTCTATTATCTAGACCCCCTCAAAGTGACTTCAAATGTGACGTGGTCCCTAAAAAAAAAAAAAAAAAGTGTTATAAAAATGAGAAATTGCCGGTCAACTTTTAACCCTTACAACCTCCTAACAAAAAAAAAATGTTGGTTCCTAAATTGTGCTGATGTAAAGTAAACATGTGGGAAATGTTATTTACTAAGTATTTTGTTTGACATATCGCAGTGATTTAAGGGCATGAAAAATCAAAGTTGGAAAATTGCAAAATTTTCGCCAAATATCGGTGTGGGGGGGGGGGGTTTCAACAAAAACGCAAGTCATATCAAAGAAATTTTACCAATTTTACCACTATCATGAAGTAAGATATGTTGCAAGAAAACATTGTTAGAATCACCGGGATACATGGAAGCGTTCCAGAGTTATTACCTCATAAAGGGACAGTGGTCAGAATTGTAAAAATTGGCCCGGTCATTAACATGCAAATCACCCTCGGGGGTAAAGGGGTTAATTCACTCTTTCCCACACCAAGGCTACGAATTAAGAGGTTGGCCTTTTTAATTCCTATGGGGTGTTTTTCTGCATTTCCCATATTGATACATTTCTGCTTTTATAGAGATGGGTTTAGTGCTGAAGTGGCCACATCAGGAGTCAAGCAGCAGAATTCTGAATGCAGCTCTGGAGGCGACTGGAGAAGAAGTAATAAAATAGGAGACTTGTTTAAGTCATCATCATATTGTGGTTTTTGATCTGCACAGCACATGATGACCTGGTCAGAGAACAGATTCTGGAGTGCTACTCGTTTGCTCCTCTGGTTGCAGATTCCAGGGCAGCAGGGAATATGGCTGGATATATACTTTTCCAAAGCGAGGCGCAGAAAACAGAAGCCATCATTTCAATAAACACAGTGATCACAGGCTTCGTGCACCGGTCTGCCTCATGCCGTTCCCCAGCGCTGGCTGCACCTGGCCCCCGCCGTGCACTTGTGCTGTGTGCAATCAACTCGACCCCGGGCAGATTTCATTTTATTTCTCAGCTGCGTTTGATTGAAAAGTTACTGGACATGAAATCCCCAACACGTCCTCTAACAATCAAGACTAGAAAAACAATGGCGGAGAGTCTGGCAGCGGCAGGAGATAATCTCAATGCTGTACTTGTCACCAAGCGAGAGAATAACACTGGTGAAAATCTGAGGATCGCAGCTTGTCAGACCCATCAGTGCTATAAAAGAAGTTCTACCCGACTGAATAAATAAAGTTTATCGAAGCGAGCCCAGAACGCGGTCCATTATAATATACTGTGTGCGGCAATTCCAGCCCAGAGCTTTGGTGTCAGGGGCTGCAACTAACAAGCAGCGGCACTCGCTCTCTGGTGGGCTCAGGCCATCAGTGTATCACATTCATCTGCATCCCTTACAAAAATCATTGCTGGAAAATATTGGGATCTGTATCTATATAAGCAATTTTAAGAAGGCTCTTTAATTCCCTGATATGAAAATGCTCTGGATACCATCTTATTAAATGGGTAAAACTGCAGCTTGCTTGTAAAAACAATTTTCCAATTTACTCTTTTTTAAAAAATCCACTTTTCCTACAAACAAAGGGATTTTCAATTCTGTAGCGCACTGCTCATTGCAGAAGGTTACCGACCTCCTCTGCAGTTTATCAGAAGTGGTCGAATTTCTAGACAAGGAAGAAGCAATAGCAAATTGCTATACATTTTTTTCCATTTTCCCAGCACTTATTATGGGTGGCAAAACCGGAGTGGCAGCACCATTAAACGGCCCCAGTAGAGGTTCTCTCTTTTTTAACAGTCGTTCGTGACCAGGTGAATATCATCAGCGATGGTATTTCTCCGTTAGCGATGTTTGTGATCTATTTGTATATAAATATTGTACAAATATTACAATAAATGAACTTTTCCCAATGATATTCTTACGCAGGTGTAAACTACTAGATGTCAGACAAACATGTCAGGGGCAGTGTAAGGAGCAGAGTGTTGCAGAGGATCTGTCAGGAGGAATTCCATTGAACTGACTCATTAGTCACACACCAGAGCCCAACAGTAACAAAGCCGAGATGAGGAGGGGGTCCTCATTAAATATAATGAGCGTCTCCAAACACTTTCTACAGAAATGTAAAAAACAAAAGTTCATAATGTATTCAACTAAAACTTATTTTTAATGAGGAAACAATCCAAAGTGGCAAGTTCTAGAAATTATACATCTGTAACGGTAAAGAGCAATTAATAGTATTGACTGGATAGACATGTTTGGGGTGTATACAATCACACACACTGCAGTGCAGCGCCAGAAAGCAACATGCCAGGCACTGACATAGCGGCTTAGTAAAATGTTTATATTTCAATCACTTGCCGATCCTCCTTTGCATGGAACCAGAGTTACATTCTGTATTATACTACAGAGCTGCACTCACTATTCTGCTGGTGCAGTCACTGTGCACATACATTACATTACTGATCCTGAGTTACCTCCTGTACTATACCCCAGAGCTGCACTCACTATTCTGCTGGTGCAGTCACTGTGTACATACATTACTGATCCTGAGCTACATCCTGTACTATACCCCAGAGCTGCACTCACTATTCTGCTGGTGCAGTCACTGTGTACATACATTACATTACTGATCCTGAGTTACCTCCAGTATTATACCCCAGAGCTGCACTCACTATTCTGCTGGTGCAGTCACTGTGTACATGCATAACATTACTGATCCTGAGTTACATCCTGTTTTATACCCCATAGCTGCACTCACTATTCTGCTGGTGCAGTCACTGTGTACAAACATTACATTACTGATCCTGAGTTACATCCTGTATTATACTTCAGAGCTGCACTCACTATTCTGCTGCTGCAGTCACTGTATACATACATTACTGATCCTGAGTTACATCCTGTATTATCCTCCAGAGCTGCACTCACTAGTCTGCTGGTGCAGTCACTGTGTACATACATTACATTACTGATCCTGAGTTACATCCTGTATTATCCTCCAGAGCTGCACTCACTATTCTGCTGGTGCAGTCACTGTGTACATATATTACATTACTGATCCTGAGTTACATCCTTTATTATACTCCAGAGCTGCACTCACTGTTCTGCTGGTGCAGTCACTGTGTACATACATTACTGATCCTGAGTTACATCCTGTATTATACTCCAGAGCTGCACTCACTATTCTGCTGGTGCAGTCACTGTGTACATACATTACATTACTGATCCTGAGTTACATCCTGTATTATACTCCAGAGCTGCACTCACTATTCTGCTGGTGCAGTCACTGTGTATATACATTTACGGTAATTACTTTAGCTGATGCTGAGTTTTTATAAAGCTTCCTCTAATGTGTTGGGTGCAGTGAGCTTGATTCTCCACCAGAGGCACTGTGTAGCTCCACATTTCCTGTGCGCACACTACAAAATCAGCATTCTATGAAAAAGAGAGCGAGCCGGGCGCAGTCATTACGGCTTGGCACTGCGACGCGGATAATGCACAGTCATTTGGATACATCTTTCTGGATAAGTGTTTTCAGTGTGACAAATTAGAAGAGAAGAAACCAGTTTCACAATCAATGATTTATCATTTTCTTGCTCATAAACCTCACATTAAGCGTCATTCTGTGTGTGAACCTCATAATGCATTCAAGAATCCTGGAGGAGCCGGCTCATCAATAACCATCTCTCGTTTTACCAGGGAAAAATAAACATACCGGAGAAAAAAAAAAAAAAAAGAGATAACCGAGCACGGAGTAATGTTTTGCCTGCAAGGTGAATTTTATTTGTAACCATTATGTGGAAAAGTAGGACAACAAAACAGTTGTGTTACTTATGACAACTAATGAGATACTTACAAGTATTGCATTTAATAAAAGAGTTTCTCACCTTTACATTCAACATTCATAATAATGGAGCTGCGTGTTTACCAAGGACAACTCTTGGTGCCGCTGATCACCATTATGTTTGCCTTCCTCATACGGGGATCACATTTTACAACAACTGTTGCTTTCAATACACATTTTTCTATTTTCCCATCAGGATCCCAGGCAAATCCCGAATTTAGAAGATGAAAGTAACAATTCAAACAAAAAATCTGAACAATCATGCTGATGCGTTTCAGTCCTTAGCGCCAACGTTGTGCTTCAGTTTTTTAAAATGGTTTTCCCAAGCTCAAAAGGTTTCACCAATCCACAGGGAACTGTGAAGATCTGAGGTTGTGGGTTGTAATATGAACATAGGCAGGGTTAACAATGCAACTATTTTTTATTCTTTATGGCCATGGTCTTACAGCAACTCTGGGTTGATGGTCACACTGCAATGCCCCAAGTCCACAAGATCCCAACCTGGGATGGGTAGTTCCACTGCCCCTGTGCCAGGCGATATCCACTGTCTTCCAACTTTTGCTGGGCCCACAGCTTTTGTATCTCCCGCCAGTATAGTCTGCAGTCTAAGCTACTCCAGACGACTGATACCACGACCGTAGCACATGTATCCAGCTCTAGCCAGCAACCACTGCTCCATTTCATTGTCATTGTCCTAAATACCCCAAGTCACCCCTCCAGAATGGAGTCCGGCCATCGGGAAACACCTCCCACAAAGCCAAATGTGCATTGGTGGAGGTATTTTGCTGCAGCCAAGCCCCTCACCTGTGACTGCATGTGAGACCCCCTGTGGTGACAACACCACTGGGTCTACTACCTCCATTCCCATAATGGGCCTAGTGACTAGGAGAACAATGGCTTAATTAAGGCTCCTGAGACACTGATGACAGAAATGGAATGATTGCTTTACCTTTACCAATTTTGTGTCTGACCTTATGTATACATAAGATCCATCCCACACATCTCCTTCTGCTTACAGTCACTGAATGGAAACATTGATTCCTGAGGCTGAACACTTTCCAGGAGAGGTTTGTGCACCTTAAACTGATGAGACATCAAATCTCTAATAAAACTCAATAAGATCGACGTAACCGATGCTCCGTGCTGGAAAAAGTCTGCATCCCTTAAATTGTATTTAATCCGTGGCCAGCTCCTAAACAGTGACAAGAATGTGAATAATTGTGGGTCTAAGTTCAGAGACCCTCAAAAATCACAACAGGGCTTGAGTGTGAATGGAGCAGTAGAAAATGTGTGAGCTTATGAGATTGCTACACATAGCCCAGAACTCAGCTATCTCTGGCAGCCTCATAGACTTTAAATACGAGTGAAGTCTTAAAGTTACACTACTACTTCATTCCAAAAAAGTACATGGGACCCCTTTTCTTTTTACAGTAGGCAGACCCCATTATAGCACATGCTTTATACCTATCCCATAGATACGGGATAGTTTTCAATATGAAACATCCCCTTAGATTTTATTCATAGAAAGTGTTGGGTTCACCTGCTAATTCCCACCTGTACTTATCTGACAGTTCCCATAGAGGGTCCGATGGCAAATATACAGTCATGGCCAAACGTGTTGAAATTGTTCCAGAAAATTAAATATTTCTCCCAGAAAATTATTACAATTACAAGTGTTTTGTTATGCACATATTTATTTGCTTTGTATGTATTGGAACAACACAAAAAAACTGAGAAAAGGGCAAATTGGACATACCGTAATTTTACAACAAACCCTCAAAATGGGCAGGACAGAACTGTCAGCAGCTTTCCAAAATTATTGGTACACAACTTTGTTTAAAGCATGTGATGCTCATTCAACCTCACCGGTGGCAAGTAACAGGTGTGGGCATTAAGAAAATCCTACTTGAAACCAGATAAAAGTGGAGAAGTTGACTCAATCTTTGCATTGTGTGTCTGAGTGTGCCACACTAAGTATGGAGAACAGAAAGAGCAGAAAAGAATGGTCTGAGGACTTGAGAACCAAAATTACTGTAAAATATCAACAATCTCAAGGTCACAAGTCCATCTCCAAAGATCTTTAAGTTCCTTTTTAAACGGTGTACAACATAATCAAGAGGTTTACAGCCCATGGCACTGTAGCTAATCTGCCTGGACGTGCAAGGCAAAAAAACAATTGATGAAAGATTGCAATGCAGGATAGTCCGGATGGTGGATAAGCAGCCCCAATCAAGTCTTAAACATTCAAGCTGTCCTGCAAACTCAGAGTGTATCAGTGTCAGCGTGAACAATCCAATGACATTTGAATGAAATTAAATACTATAGCAGGAGAACCAAGACGACCCCACTGCTGATAAAGAGACATAAAAAAGCTAGACTGCAATTTGTGAAAATGTATGCGAGTAAACGAAAATCCTTCTGGGACAGCTTATTGTGGACTGATGAGACCAAGACAGAGCTTATTGGTAAAGCACATCTGTCTACTGTTTAACAAACATGGAATGAAACCTACAAAGAAAAGAACACAGTACCTACAGTCAAATATGGTGGAGGTTCAAAGATGATTTAGGGTTTTCTGCCTCTGGCACTGGGTTCCTTGACTGTGTGCAAGACATTATATAATCTGAAGATTACCAAAGGATTTTGGGTCACAATGTAGTGCCCAGTGTGAGAATGATGGGTTTGTGCCCTAGGTCATGAGTCTTCCAGTAGGATAATGACCCCGAAAGATACTTCAAGAAGTCCAACTAATTACACCACTATGTGGCTACGCCCTTAGGGGTATATAAATCTGCTATTCGACCAAGTATAGACCATGGTTAAGACGCAAGTCGAAATATCTTGGTCTTAAGAACAGCACCTAACGTATATTTATTCCAAGCATGAGTCCACATGAGGATTAATTATAATTTCTTGTTTTAAATGGCTACATAAAAGTTATATTTTATTCAACAAGGAACATAGCCTACATCTCTAAATCACCACTACTTTTTGTTTTCCTATTCCTACCTTGGCTGCTCTGCCCTGATCCGTGCGAGGCTTGGACCTATTCTGAGAACTACATACCCGCACAGGTGAGCTGACTATATTTGTTCTTTATACTTCAAGAACCCCCCACAAATGGATGGAAACAAAGCGCTGGACAGTTCTGAAGTGGCAGCAATGAGTCTGGATCTTAATCCCATAGAACACCAGCGGAGAGATCTTAAAATTCCTGTTGGAAGAAGGCGCCTTCACATATGAAAGACCAGGAGGAGTTTGCAAAAAAAGAATGGTCCAAAATTCCAGCTGAGAGGTGTAAGAAGCCTGTTAATGGTTGTAGGAAGTGACTGATTGCAGTTAGTGACGAATGAGTATACTCGTTGCTTGGGTATTCCCGAGCATGCTCTGGTGTCCTCTGAGTATTTTGGCGTGCTCGGAGATTTAGTTTGTGTTAACGCAGCTGCATGATTTGCGGCTGCTAGACAGCCTGAATACATGTGGGGATTCCCTAACAAACAGGTATTCCTCACATGTATTCAGCCTGTCCAGCAGCCCCAAATCATGCAGCTGCGTTAACACAATCTAAATCTCCGAGCACGCCAAAATACTCAGAGGACCCCCGAGCATGCTCGGGAATACCCAAGCAACGAGTATACTCATTCATCACTAATTGCAGTTATTTATTCCAAAGGGTATGCAACCAAATATTAAGTAAAGGGTGCCAACAATTTTGTCCAGACCATGCTGCGGGTTTTGGTGAAATTATGTCCAATTTGCCATTTTTCTCTATTTTTTGTGGTGTTCCAATACACACAAAGGAAATAAACATGTGTATAATAAAAAGTGTAATTGCAATAATTTTCCAGAAATTGTTCTTCACTCCAGAAAATACTTCATTTTCGGGAACAAATGCCAACACTTTCGGTCATGACTGCAGCTGAATGTTAATACCACTATAGATGATGGTGCAGGAGGCAAAGATAAGAAAATCCTGATATATGAACAACCCCTCACAAACAGGGCAAAAACAGACTAAGTCTAAAAGAGGCTCCGAAGATTTTGGATCATCTTCATAATTCATCTTTAGAGTTGTTCTCCAGTATTCCACACTTGGACGCGTTTTGGCTGGAAGGTATTCTAGAAAGCATATAAAGGAAGAAGAAAAAGTTTCCGTTTTTGGATCAATATTGCTACTTTCCTGCCATGTTCTTTTTCAAACTCCAAAAAATCTTGGATTTGAATACCAAGTCTATAAAACACGGTAATAGTGCTTTGTCAACAACTTCTCCTGCACAGCACTACATCCCTGATGCCCCGAAGGGTCGTTCTGTGTCACAAAGCAGCTCATGAAAAATGCCGCCTGTTTGCTACAGAACTTTTATGGTGTCAGAAAAATCCTCGGCAGAAACTTCATGTTTTCGCTATGGGGGAAGGAACAGAGACAGAAAGCAAATTTTGCAGAACATAATGAAAATCATAGTGAGACTTTTAGGATCTTGGGGCTTGTAGAAAGCTGAAAAAGTCAGAAACGAGGCCAATGAGGACTGTGTTGTTCTATGATCCTCAAAGTCACCAGGAAAGGATAACACGGCTGGAGATGTCTTGGGAGAGATGATAATTGCAAAACTTAACATCGTTCTAAATTGTCGTTTAAAAGTGAAACGTTTTATGTTGCGTCACAAAATTCACAGATGAGGATGATAATAGGTTCCTATTTGCATACATCCCATTTTAACATATGGAAAAAAAAAACCACATTAGGTGTCACGTTCAAGACCAATGTTTTTTTTTTTCTCTAAGTACGTCCTTGCACCCTCAAGGTGGTACCAAGGCTCTGGTCAGACCTACATTGAAGGTTCCACGACATGTCAACACTTAGCCATGTAGGAAAAAGTGTCTTTTTTGGAGCAGAAAGGAGCATCAATAAGTACCAGAAGGTACAAGAAGAGAGTGAAAGGTTCTGAAAGCCAACATAAAACTGCGGCGAGCCATAAATCAGGCAAAGTTCAAGGGTCGGTACTTGAAAACCTTGACAATCCCACTGGATCTGGGTCAGTTGATAGGTATGGGACATATATGCATCCCTATTTAGGGTACAAAGAAAAACTTACAAATAAAAACTATGCTATGCACAATGAAAAACCCAAGGCAAATTCTAAAGATGTAACATGAACACGGAAAGCTTCTGTCTGCAATCAGAAAATAAAAAAGTTATAAGGAACAGGAAAAGCACAAAAAAGCTTCTAAACAACAGGAAAAAGAAATGTTCATGACATTGTGCGATGTAACACACCGATCATGGTATATAAAGCATCACTGTTATCGTGATGGAACAACCATGGCCCTGGAGAATAGACAAAACATCCATATAACGGGAGCCTAGGAGACGTACCGAGAGCTTAATGGACGGGTAACCTTGAGTTTTATAGAAGTTTCCCATTGCTAGGCAGAGATCTTCTGTTTCTCCACAATTTAACATGACCTGAATTGCACATATGCGGGAACCAGCAATCCTGTGAGTCAGACGTATACAATATAGAGAATGCGGCATTTCATCTTCATCTCTACCCGACTGGTGGGCCTGAAGGTTAAAGCTGCCAGCCACAATGGATAAAAGCTGGCGAAATTCGGAATGATCGGGCGACCCGATGTGTATGGAGGCCTCCTGACTCTCCATAGCTAGATGATATGGAGGGAGATCAGGATCCTCCATCTCCGATTTTGGGCTGCAGATTCTTTTGTTCTCAATGTGACAAGTCACCACCGGAGGAGTCTATCAGTGCTCTCTTATAGAGGACACAGGAGCATTCACCCAAACTGAGCATCCAAGCACATGGGAGAAGAGTTATTCCCAAACTTCTTGAAGAGATGGCAAATTTCCTGCGCACTACAGAAGCCTGTCTGGTTAGCAGCGCTCGCTGAATGTTTCCTTTGCATGGTGACAGGATGTTTTGATGCTTTGCCATCACTCCGATCCCTGGTTCCCAGATATATATTAAAGACATGGAAGGAAGGGGCTCAACTGGTTGCAAAAACTTCTGGATGTGAACCTGGACTAGGAGTTAACTTCCCAGAAAGTACAAGATAAAACTTTAAAACTACTGAAGACATCAGGTGCCAAGTGACTCAGCGCCAAGACGGATGAGGCACGATGTTCTCTGGCAAAGCTCCAGATACAATCTTTAATTAATTAAACCAAACTCTCCGCTTTGTAAACATATCACTCGATCACTTTATACCCCAAGAATACAATCTCGAGAATTCTGCGGCAAAAAAAAAAAAAAGGAGATTATCGTCAGAGAAGTAACTTTTTATCTAACCCCATAAATAACGCTCTTTAGAGGGAAATTAAATTCACAAGCATGCCTCTGAATAGATGAATAATGTAAATGCACGGCTATTAAACGTCCCCTCCACCCGATCCTGTACTCCAGCAAACAGCCCAGAATATATGGAGGAGAACGAGCACTTTATTGGCCATCCAATATTCACTGCTGTGGGATTTCACCATTAAGAAGGAATTCTTGATTTGCCCTTAAAATTACACTTAAGGGGGAGATTGGGACGTTACTAAATGCCATAGCTGCTTAAATCATATCTTCTCCTCCCTTCTCTCCTATAACCCATCGTCCATGTAGAAAAATGTTCTCACAAGTGGGATTATAATTACCGTCAGATGCCAGTTTACATAGCACTGTATCTTAAAAAGAGATTCAATATTTCATGGTGGGAAATAGCTGGCGCCTGCCAATATCATGTATCAGCAAAGGGCATGTGCCGGCCTTTGGGGGTCTTCCTGCAGACAAAGCCTGAGGGACATGGACATACAGATGTCCGCTAATGCCTTATATGCCGTATCCTTATAAGTATGGGATTGGGCCAACAACTTTGCTGACTTAAAATTACAAGTAAATAGTTCAAGAAATCAATAGTATAAACGAATATAAGAAACTTAGTAATATATATTATCAGAGAAAAAGATGCTTCTTTTCTCCACTCATGAGCCCCTTCTCCTCTCCACCTCCTGAAAACTACTAAAGGATGCCCTGATTGAGACAAGATGGACTGCCTGCACACTGAGGGATCAGATTATAGATGGCTATTGACAAGACTAAGCAGGGAAAGAGAATGCTGAGAGGGAGTTGCTGTTTTCTAGAATGTGTTTATTTCACCCTCAGAGCTGGATTCACAGCTACACTGCTCAGAAGTGCTGCATAATGTGCTCTGTTCTGCTGCTGCGGCTCCTGAACATGCAATACATGTTCATGTGGAGAGTGAGTCTGTGTGTGATGTGTATGGGATATGTCATAGCAGCTAGTCTACACTTACTAGCTCAGATATACACTGCCTACAAGTAGTATTCAACCCCCTGCAGATTTAGCAGGTTTGATAAGATGCAAATAAGTTAGAGCCTTCAAACTTCACACAAGAGCAGGATTTATTAACAGATGCATAAATCTTACAAACCAAAAAGTTATGTTGCTCAGTTAAATTTTAATAAATTTTAAACATACAAGTGTGGGTCAATTATTATTCAACCCCTAGGTTTAATATTTTGTGGAATAACCCTTGTTTGCAATTACAGCTAATAATCGTCTTTTATAAGACCTGATCAGGCCGGCACAGGTCTCTGGAGTTATCTTGGCCCACTCCTCCATGCAGATCTTCTCCAAGTTATCTAGGTTCTTTGGGTGTCTCATGTGGACTTTAATCTTGAGCTCCTTCCACAAGTTTTCAATTGGGTTAAGGTCAGGAGACTGACTAGGCCACTCCAACACCTTGATTTTTTGCCTCTTGAACCAGGCCTTGGTTTTCTTGGCTGTGTGCTTTGGGTCGTTGTCTTGTTGGAAGATGAAATGACGACCCATCTTAAGATCCTTGATGGAGGAGCAGAGGTTCTTGGCCAAAATCTCCAGGTAGGCCGTGCTATCCATCTTCCCATGGATGCGGACCAAATGGCCAGGCCCCTTGGCTGAGAAACAGCCCCACAGCATGATGCTGCCACCACCATGCTTGACTGTAGGGATGGTATTCTTGGGGTCGTATGCAGTGCCATCCAGTCTCCAAACGTCACGTGTGTGGTTGGCACCAAAGATCTCGATCTTGGTCTCATCAGACCAGAGAACCTTGAACCAGTCTGTCTCAGAGTCCTCCAATTGATCATGAGCAAACTGTAGACGAGCCTTGACATGACGCTTTGAAAGTAAAGGTACCTTACGGGCTCGTCTGGAACGGAGACCATTGCGGTGGAGTACATTACTTATGGTATTGACTGAAACCAATGTCCCCACTGCCATGAGATCTTCCTGGAGCTCCTTCCTTGTTGTCCTTGGGTTAGCCTTGACTCTTCGGACAAGCCTGGCCTCGGCACGGGAGGAAACTTTCAAAGGCTGTCCAGGCCGTGGAAGGCTAACAGTAGTTCCATAAGCCTTCCACTTCCGGATGATGCTCCCAACAGTGGAGACAGGTAGGCCCAACTCCTTGGAAAGGGTTTTGTACCCCTTGCCAGCCTTGTGACCCTCCACGATCTTGTCTCTGATGGCCTTGGAATGCTCCTTTGTCTTTCCCATGTTGACCATGTATGAGTGCTGTTCACAAGTTTGGGGAGGGTCTTAAATAGTCCGAAAAGGCTGGAAAAAGAGATAATTAATCCAAACATGTGAAGCTCATT
Source organism: Dendrobates tinctorius (assembly GCF_039654945.1). NCBI lineage: Eukaryota > Metazoa > Chordata > Amphibia > Anura > Dendrobatidae > Dendrobates > Dendrobates tinctorius. The sequence continues at coordinate 27,246,106 of NW_027361677.1, forward strand.
GTTCTTTGTGCCTGAAATACTTCTTAATACTTTAGGGGAACCAAACAGAATTCTGGTGGTTTGAGGGGTTGAATAATAAATGACCCTCTGAATAAACTTTTCACAATTTAAAAAAAAATTAAACAAAGAAATAACATTCTTTTTTGCTGCAGTGCATTTCACACTTCCAGGCTGATCTACAGTCCAAATGTCACAATGCCAAGTTAATTCCGAATGTGTAAACCTGCTAAATCTGCAGGGGGTTGAATACTACTTGTAGGCACTGTAAATGAACATTACAGCCTGCAGTGGAGAAACCTGGTGAAAATGCAAAATAAAATTCATATAATGTTACTCATCACATACACAAACGACAGTTTGTACTGAAGTGTCACCTGAAATGATGGGTAGGCTTTAAATAGAGGTGCACTATTATGAACAAATTGAGAGACGGGGTTTATATACAGTTCTTTGGGGGGACTTGGCTGCTCTTCCCATCTGTCTACTGTACAGTGTGTGCATGCAACATATATACATACATATATGATTTGTGATGTAATGCAGCATAGCAGTGGCCATATAGGCACAGTCCATAGATATCTGGCACCGGCAGAGTACGATGCAGAATGGCTGCAAGCACGGTCACCTCTCAGCTAAGAACAGTGGACATAGGAGACTGAATGCAATGTGCCACATCTGTGACTACAATACCTGTACTCCAAGTCTCCTCACACTGCACAACTACCACCCCGGCTGTGTGCAGACACCGCCTTCAGTAAAGCTATACTAACGCAATTTATCCCTTCAATCCATTAATTGCTAATTAATTTTCTTTTGGCATTTGCAAACAGCTCTGACAACTCATTACGACTTGCAGAGCACAAATCCCGCACACGTACATACTCTGGGTTTCTAAGAAGAGCGGAATATTGCTGCCAATTATTCTGCAGGTGGCAGATTGTGAGGTTAGGACGCCGGCTAGGGGCATATTGCCCAGTCTTGGTTCCCCCTCCACATTATTGTGTTTTTCTTCATAATCCAGGTTTTATAAGACGGCGACCTGCATATTATAACACTATAAAGTATCCCGTTGCTCTTGGCTACATATATTTCTTTGGATTTTTTCTTACTTTCTCCATCCAGTGTGACTGAAGATCATGTGTCATATCGGGAAGCGGATCTCAAGCAGATGGGGAGTGCTGCTATAGAGCATGGCTGTACTGCAAAGCATGGAGGGGTCGGACCACCAAGTAAATGGTGTAAGTAATAGTGACGCCCCCTCATGACAAACGTTTAAGATAAGTTTACACATGGTGGTACGGTGCAGCTTTTCCACCCAGATTACAGTAGCAGGAAAGTGGATGACTTTTCACCAAATCTCATCCACACGTTGCAGCGGAAATTGACCTGCGAAGCAGCTTTTACATCCACGTTATGGATTTTTCTGCTGATTTGCAACGCATAGAGCAACTCCGCATATAACACATATAAACTATGTAAAATCCAAAGTGGAAATTCTGTATGTGTGCATGTAGCCCAACTGTGGTCACCACCAACGCTGTGGTCCACCCATCCCGCCTGCTGAAAATTGACATTGATACAATGAATTAGAAAATGAATGCAGAGTATTACAGAGGAAGAGATTTTTTAGAAATGCCTTAAGGGCAAAAATGATAAAATGATATATCGAACACTGCACACGTCAGCTCTGATGTGTACAATCGTGAAGTGGCAGGGAAGACATGGGCAAAATTGTAAATTAACACCATGAATGAAAATTATATTTACAGCGTAGGAAACTGGAAACACAATTATAACGACCAGCAATTTATATTGCAACTGCTGATTATACCAAACGTATCACTGCCACCACTCAGGTCTACAGGCTTATAACAGCCATGTTTCCAGGATGAGAAAAACATGGCTGCTTTCTTCCCCAAAACTGCGCCACACTTAGTTATAAGTCATCTGCAGTACTGCAGCTCAGTCCCATGCACTTCAATGGATCTGTTTTTGGAACAAAGAAGTCCCCCCCAAAAAATATATAAATAAGCTTTAAATAATTAAACAACTTTCCAAAATGGTTCATTTTCACCATGTGCTTTTATCCACTCGTGGCTGCTCATTCCAGAGTCCTGGTCGCTTGGTTTCTGGACTTGTTCTCTGGTATTGGCACATGACGTTAGCAGTATGTAAAGGCGCTGTCCAATTGTATTTTTTTTTTTTTTATAGCCAAACAAGCCCCCTTTATGTATAGGCCAGCTTTGACAAACAAGGGGGCAATAAACCAGCCACCTTCAAATACTAATTTGGTTGAAAAGATATGCAACATAGCTCTCTGCCAAAGAAGAAGGCGACTGATTTTCTAGCGACCTTTTAACGAGACTAAATTAATAAAGCCAAACCAAAAGGAAAAGATATCCACCCGAACACAGCTGTTTGGGCGGTACTGCCCTTCATTAGTGCAGAAATGGCTGGCTAGGTGGGTGACAGCCCTTTGCCACAGGTCTAGGTGTAAGGTAACTTCTTGTGAAGATCGCAAGGAGACTTATAGGCAAGGAAAAAGGAATGGAAGAAACATCACATCTGGCGAACAGACCTTTTTCGAGTTTGTAGCAGAAATTGAGGGAGGTCATCTGCCGGCGCCATTGCACCCATAGATCGATTTCAAGTGGAGAACGGTCCTCCGGATCATATATTTGATAGCCGGTTTAAGCACGAACACAGTTTCTATCTTAACAGTCATACACTGGTTCCATGCACCGCCATCTGTCAGAGTGATGGAAGGAAAGTCACCGCCACGCAATTGAAATGCCACGTTTGAGGTCGGTGATCAGAGCTGCACTCTTATCCCGTGTCCTCCAGTTTTCTCCTCCCTAAAATGTATCACACACAATGTCATGGCGCCTTCAGAACGCGGCCGGCTCACAGTCATACATTACTGCTAAATGTCCTTTGTTTGGCAGAATGAGTCAAAGCGGAGTATGTTTGTTCTCCAAAATGGCCCCGCGCTACGGACCAAATCGAGTTATCTCCCCGAGAAATGATGAACAAGAAGAAGAAAGTGTCTACAAAATATAATGTCTGTTGTGAGATGCATGAAGTTCATCCATTCACAGGGTCAGGAGGAGCGTAGCCATAGTAGCACAAAGCATTCAGTGTCTCCTTACAAAAGATGCACATTAACTCCTGGATGTCTCTCCCCAGCTCTGGGTTTCCGTAGGAAATATATTGAATTACCGGCAATGTTAAATATTCAAGTTTACTGAAAGGACAGTACAGCACAAATAAGCATCACCCAAATTACAAGGATTGATTTGTTTTGTTACTTTGGAACATTTATTCTGAGAATCAGAGGAAAAACAACAGAAAATACTCAATAAAAAAGAACAATTAACAAATAAGATTCCAACTACCTCTTCACAGCCATTTTGGTCCATAACATTTATATACTTTTAGAGAGCAGGATTATAGTAGTTATATTCTTGTACATTGGAGCAGTATTATAGTAGTTATATTCTTGTACATAGGAGCAGTATTATAGTAGTTATATTCTTGTATATAGGAGCAGTATTATAGTAGTTATGTTCTTGTACGTAGGGGCAGTATTATAGTAGTTATATTCTTGTACATAGGGAGCAGTATTATAGTAGTTATATTCTTGTACATAGGGGCAGTATTATAGTAGTTATATTCTTGTACATAGGAGCAGTATTATAGTAGTTATATTCTTGTACATAGGAGCAGTATTATAGTAGTTATATTCTTGTATATAGGAGCAGTATTATAGTAGTTATGTTCTTGTACGTAGGGGCAGTATTATAGTAGTTATATTCTTGTACATAGGGCAGTATTATAGTAGTTATATTCTTGTACATAGGAGCAGTATTATAGTAGTTATATTCTTGTATATAGGGGCAGTAGTATAGTAGTTATATTCTTGTACATAGGGGGCAGTATCATAGTAGTTATATTCTTGTACATAGGGGCAGTATTATAGTAGTTATATTCTTGTACATAGGGGGCAGTATCATAGTAGTTATATTCTTGTACATAGGGGGCAGTATCATAGTAGTTATATTCTTGTACATAGGGGGCAGTATTTCAGTAGCTATATTCTTGTACATAAGGGGCAGTATTACAGTAGTTATATTCTTGCACATAGGAGCAGCATTATAGTAGTTATATTCTTGTACATAGGGGCAGTATTATAGTAGTTATATTCTTGTACATAGGGGCAGTATTATAGTAGTTATATTCTTGTACATAGGGGCAGTATTATAGTAGTTATATTCTTGTATATAGGAGCAGTATTATAGTAGTTATATTCTTGTACATAGGGGCAGTATTATAGTAGTTATATTCTTGTATATAGGAGCAGTATTATAGTAGTCATATTCTTGTACATAGGGGGCAGTATTATAGTAGTTATATTCTTGTATATAGGAGCAGTATTATAGTAATTATATTCTTGTATATAGGAACAGTATTATAGTAGTTATATTATTGTACATAGGAGCAGTATTATAGTAGTTATATTCTTGTACATAAGGGGCAGTATTACAGTAGTTATATTCTTGCACATAGGAGCAGTATTATAGTAGTTATATTCTTGTACATAGGGGCAGTATTATAGTAGTTATACTCTTGTTCATAGTGACAGTATTATAGTAGTTATATTCCTGTACATAGGGGCAGTATTATAGTAGTTATATTCTTGTACATAGGGGGCAGTATTATAGTAGTTATATTCTTGTACATAGGGGGCAGTATTATAGCAGTTATATTCTTGTACATAGGGGGCAGTATTATAGTAGTTATATTCTTGTATATAGGAGCAGTATTATAGTAGTTATATTCTTGTACATAGGGGGCAGTATTATAGTAGTTATATTCTTGTACATAGGGAACAGTATTATAGTAGTTATATTCTTGTACATAGGGGACAGTATTATAGTAGTTAGATTCTTGTACATGGGGCAGTATTATAATTGTTATATTCTTGTACACAGGTGACAGTTTTATAGTAGTGTGAGGTAGTGCTGTCATTCAGTTAGGGGATCACTCGCTTGACAGTGAACACATCTGGCACCGGATTTTCATAAACCATAACATAGACCATGCGGTTTATTGCTCCATCATAAACCCACAGCAGCAATATACAACAGCTTAGCGTCCATTACAGAGCTTCACTCAGGTTATCCTGTACTCACACAGGTTATGGAATGTCCATTGTGCAGGCTTTCTAGCCTCACAGTTCTCACCCCGTCAGGTTTTTACCTCTTGGCTGCTTCATCCATACTGCAAACGTTCATTCCCTCTCCCTGGGAACTGTCAGAAACTTGCAGCCATTAATCACAGCGTCCACATGTGCTGTTAGGAAGACAGACATCTCTTTGCACGAGATCTTCCAAATGGTCCAATCGGGTCCCTGCATTCACCATCTGTGACCTACCCTGGCCACCATTTATGGTCCGTAGCCACGGCCTCCGGGTCACATGGCTATGACCTCATCCCAGGTCATTCACACACTAAGTCTTTTACTATAGTGTACTAAACACACCCCTTGGGTGGGTTTGTCGGTAACTCCCTAGTTACCTCGAGACTTCTCACTGACACATTATCACAGCACCTCAGCAGTATCACTGCTGCTAAACACACGCATCAGTCTCCATCTCAAGGCCACCCACCTTGAGATACATTATGATCATTCAGCATCCTACAACTATTAGGACAATGGAAATGTTTATACGCCTGTCCTGGGACACCCACACAGCGCCCCCTAGTGGACACAGTGGTCACTACACCACAGTAGTTATATATTCTTGTATATAGGGGACTGCAGCTTTTAGCCTCATGTTTCGATTTTATGAATTACTACAGTGATTTATCTTTTCTAATTGCCTGGCATGTTTTTTTATGATATTGATGATGATTATTATTATTATTATTATTATTATTACTATATACAGATTTCTTATATCTCTGCAGTGCACCAAGAAACAACTGAAGTTATCATTGGACCTTCCAAATAAAACCAACATCCTTCCTTAACAAGATTAAAATACATATTCCTATAACAACGTACGACGCATTTCACGATAGTTACAATTACCCGAAGGAGTAAACGCACCAATCACATTAGCTTATTGAGCCCAATAAGGATACTGGGATACTGGAGATATAAGCGCAGTACTAGGACATTCTCTATGTGAAATCTCACCATAAAACACAGTTTTCACATATAAGTCGGAGCTTCGGATGCTACACCTAGCGACTAGCTATTTATATATTTATCAGAGCTTTTCCTCCCTGCCAGCTGTAAGTAAGAATCAATAAGCCGTCAGAAGCAGGGGTCCCATGGAGACAAATACTGCTCTGTTGATCCAAGACCCCCTCACCTGATGCAGCTGAGCAGCTCTTACCATCAATATACCCTTGCAGCTCAAGGGGGGGCTTCTAGCCAGATTCACCTAGGAATACTGCAAATAAACAAAGGCCAATGTAAGAGCTAGGTGAGAGACACGATGAATAGAAGCCGCTTCTTCACAGATTCCAGGAAAAAGAAGCAAATATCAAGTTTTATATGTAAATGGCAGAGGATAAGCAGCCGCCAGAATCGGCGTCGATGGGAAACAAAGAGTCCAAGAATAGCTCCAGCTTACATCTGATTGTTTACGACTGTGTCAAATCGTCCAGGGGGATGTTTCTTTTGGACTAGGACCAAGCTGGCACATCGCACGTCACCTCCCAAATAAACCTCTTATTTCATCTACTTAGAAAGTAAAGCACAAGAAAAAAATAAAAACTAATTATTCCAGAAACATCCAAACCTATTTTCCATCTCAAAATGCCCAATTTTTTTAAAAAAGTTTTATACAGGATTAGATAGAAAAATATGTCTGTTTCCTGCCAAAAACAGCGCCACACCTGGTCACAGGTTGTGTGAGGTATTACAGCTCAGTTCACTTGAAAAGGAGGATAAGCTGTAACACCAGACACAACCCACTAACCCATGGGAGCTGTTTTTGTAAGAAAGCAGCCATTTTTCTAATTCTGTACAACCCATTTTTATAGGGACAGGCCTACTAGATAAGGTGTGTTAAAAAAAATATTTAGGAAAGGTGTCACATTCTGAAGATATCAGCGCCAGTCCCGGGTCTTGGCAGCTTCAATTCTCTATTGTGTATGATAGGGGAAACTATCCAATTATCAGTATTGCATGTGAAGGGAACTGGATGCCAACTTATTTCAATAGCCAATATAGACCCTTTCTTTAGCTGTGGATAAGTCATGACAGAGAAGGGGGTGGGGTAGCTTGGCGTTTAAAATAAGCAGCCTGACAGCAAACTTCTCTTTCAATAGATTGGCTGTTAGAGAGGGGGGCTGGCCTTGCTTTCTAAGATGATCAAGCAGCTAATCTTTGTCAAGGCCAATGCACTGACAGAAATTACAGACTGGTTTAGCTGTTGAAATAAGTAGTCAGCCAGGCCCCACCACAACACACAATGGCTAAGCCAGACCCCTTCTTTGTCACTTCAGTGATTAAGCCAGACCCCTTCTTTGTGATTTCCACGATTAAGCCAGACTCCTTTTTTGTAATTTCAGCGATAAGAGAGAAGGCGGCAGATTGAGCTACTAAAAAGAGCAGACAGTCTCCTTTAAACACAATAACTAAGCCAGCCCCCTTCTCCATAAATGCATCAGAAATAACAGGAATGAGCTAGCGTAGCTACTGAAAAGAGATGATCAGCCAGTCCCCTTTCTCTTTCAATGCTTTAGAAACAATATAGGAGCAGGATATTGTAGCTAAAGAAATGAGACAATCAGCCAGCCCCCTTCAAACACAGCGCAGATCATAAATAGAATCCTCTGTTTGAAAACCATGTTGTTAGAAGTAGTTTTATTTCATCTTGTTTTCAAAAATTTCTGCAAAATATCTGCAGCCTGTGAATATACTCAATTTTTTTTTGGACCAGCTGTGAATCTCCTGACCTGAACTTAAAACCTTATAAAGGCCGGTCCGAAAATTGCAATTCAGCTCTGATACGCCTATAACCTTCCAGCTATAAGGCCAAACTAATATTGATACTTGTTTTTTTTTACCTTAAGAAAGGCGCCGGACTGGTGCCGAAAGGCGTTGGAACAATAAAGAGTAGTTTTTGAAAACAAAAGGTTTCTCATTTACCGCAGCACAGCCCGTTTAACGTGACAGTGTCCTCCTCTACTACAAACTCTTAATGTGGTCTTCTACATTTGTGTGTGACTGGAACCTCTGAATCAATTGTATTCCCCGCACAATTCTGCCATCGTTCCTGACCTTTACACACTTGATTACAGGTCTCTCTCTTTCAGCAAACAATCCATTCGCATCAACAGTCATCGCCATGTAGAAACAGCCAGCAATCCAAGAGTTAAGAGAAATAGAATCTTCTGTATCTTCTGCTACATCCAGGTGGAAACAATGTATATCCCCAGCAATAATGTAACAATGTACCGCTGCCTCTGGCGCAATGTGTCTCCATTTATTCCCCAATGATTGGTCCAAACAAGGAGGATAAACCTGGAGCGGAGGATTCTTTTTTTTTCCTATTTTATCAGCCATGGGTTAGTGTAAAGATGACTCAACCGAAGTTTTATGGCTTTGCAAATTATCTTGTAATAGTCATTTCATCAAGCTCCATTTTACTGGCTTAGAAGTGTAATTGCTGCACATAAATAGTCTCCACTTTGGCTGTATATATACACAAAAAAAGCAAATATGTGTTCCAATTTCTTTGAAATTGGTGTGCGGTTAGCTACTAAGGAAGAAATTGCTCTTGGCTTTGTAAAGGTGTCATGTCTGTGTTGCTCCAGACATAAACATCGCCTAACGCAGGTGATTCCTGAAATAACACCCTATGGATCTTAAGTAGCTGAAGACGTTAAGCGAGATTAGGCTACAATATTGTACACAGATAGGATACTCCATTCTTGGAGGCCACGATGGGTAAAGTAGTTGCCTGCTGTACGATGGAGTCTTTCCTCACCACTCTAAACAATATGCAGGGTCATTTTTCACAGGTCTTAAAGGGACCCTAAGCCTAAAGTCAAATTCATCTCGGTTAGGGTCACGTAGTGATGTGGATCCTCCAAGTCCAATGTTTGGGTGGGCACATGGGCATCAGCGTAGCAGGCAGGTGAAGCACCTGGTAGACAGCAGAGAGAATTGAGACCGTAGGAAGCCAGGACATGTCTTGGAGACTGCAAGATAGGTTGCAGAGGTACTGAAGGCCACAGGCAGACAGGAGACTGAAAGACTGGAAGCTGCAGGCAGCCATGAGGCATCTTAGAGACTGCAGACAGGTTGCAGAGATAGTGAAGGTCGCAAGTAGATAGAATACAGAGGTACTGGAAGCCGCAGGCTGCCAGGAGACACCGTGGAGACCATAGACCGGTTACAGAAATACTGAAGGCTGAAGACAGACAGGAGACTGAGGGACTGGAAGATTCAGGCAGCCAGGTTATGTCTTGGAGACTGCAGCTAGGTTGCAGACACTGTAGGCCGCAAACAGACAGGACACTCAAGTCTTAATACCAAGACACAGGTGTGTGTCTTAATGAGCCTTATATAGGTTCAGGAAGATCACATTGGATCATGCCAAGCCATCTGCAAAGCCCGACATGGAGGACAACAGTATAGGGAGACTTAAGTAAAGACCGGATCCGAGGCAGGTGCGTAACAATCTCCATACGGCTATAACATGCTACTCTAATATGGCACCAAGTTAAGTTCATAAAACCATGTGTCACTTTAACATTTTTATCACTGGATGATTTGTTACTGAGATATCCTTCCCCTAGAAGCAATGCTTATTTCTATAATACAATGCTACACTGTGACAAAATATACTGTACTGATTGGAATTCTAATTGCTGCATAAATTTATGTACAGAATGCGTATATTCATGAAGGGTAGAAAATAAACGAACACTCCTTTAACATTGGAGACCGTTGGAAGTCACAAGCTGTTCATTTTTTATTCTCACCGTCCATAATCTGGATACTAGAAACTTTGTAAGTTAGAATTAGCGCTGGTCTAATAATGAGTCTCCAGATCATGGAGCCTAGAATTTCTGTGAGCCAAAAATGTGGTGGTTAGGTATTAATTGTCCTGAGTCGTGCATTCCAAAAGTCTGACACAGCACAATTCAAGTCTTGAAGATGGAAGTGAGCAGTTTGGATTATAGAGGATGTTAATCTTAGTCAAGTTGCAGAATGGACAAGATAGCAAGTGTGTGGCTTGGGAGTTATGGTTGTACCACACATGTAAATTGCTTTATCGGGTGTGGGTAGGTTAGCAGAGGGAGGAAACACAAGTACATCTCTTTCCATTCGGGCCAGTATGTTTATGGTTGTTTTTGTTGAGGAGTGTCAGAGAGACAACGTTCTGAGCAGCAGAGTTTTAGTGGTCTCTGGCGGCTCTCGCTAATCTTGGAGCATAAATGTTGCAGAGGTTTTGTGCGCGGTGATTTAATGATTGGGGGCGCTGCTGGAAGAGGACGGTGAATTTTCCCTTCCATTATTCCATCAGTGGTGGAGAGAGAACAAACTGTGATTCAGGGCTTCTCTTTGCCGGGCCGATCACTCATAAAATTGTACGCTCTTATGTGTTTTTATCTCTGGTGATGGAGAAGACAGTGAGTGCAATGCATTTTCTGTGGGATGCTGGAAGAAGCTGAATCTGCAGTAAAAGGCATCAGCAGTGCAGTTTTAGGTGATGAAAAATTACGAAAATTTGCAAGGAATCAAAAAAGTTAGAATTCATGATGCCCGTTCAAATTAGTTAATTCACCGGGGGTTATGTAAAATTAAAACTGTACGAATAACAGCGCCACGTCTGTCTATGGGTCATGAAAGGTATTACAGCACAGCTTTACTGGACTGAAGCAGAGGTGCAATACCTGACAGAGTCCATGTACAAGGGTGGTGCTGTTTCTGCAAAAAAAAAAAAAAGGAATTGAAATGAGCGAAAAAGGTTAGTATATTTCTCTTACTCCAAAACGTATTCAAAAACTTAAGGTTCTGCTGCTATACATCATCCCCACAACTACAAATCTAACATTGGCTCCATCTGTGTCTTCTTAACGTTGACATTTCACGTTCTAGCTCAGTATTTGGTTTCCTGGAGAAAACAAAAGTACAACAATAAACAATGATGGCCAAACTTGCATTCACAAGCCTTGGTTTCTACGTAGATATTTCCATAGCAACTGGACTTCTTAAAGGGAATCGATTTAGAATATAGAATTCTACTTCTTATGTCATGAGATCAAGGGAGGAACGGTGTGTCCATATTTTTGTCTTTTGGGCTCCAATAACAGAGGAAACATCAAACTCAGAAAATGACTTCCTGTTTACATGTATTTTTTTCAAAGTTTTCACAATTTTTTTTTTCATATCATGATCTTTATCAAAACAAAAAATTGAGTAGTCTTGCAATTTTCACACCGGCCCCTGAGACTTTTTTTTTTTTAGACTTTCAGGTAGAGGTAGTATTAAAATGACTGATAATAACCTCTGTACACAGTTGATAACACCAATCAATCATAAGAGGCGATGTCACAGCTCACCTTTTCCCCCTGCCATCACAATGAACTTTGCACACTCTCATTAGGTGCTTCAGTACACCAAACATGGGTGGAGTCTGTTCATTGCTGCTAATGTACATGTGAATTTCCTGAAGTCACAGGAAGTTAGGCTACTTTCACACTTGCGTTTTTTGTGCTGCGCACCGTGCGCAGTGCAAACGCACATAACGCATCATGCGTTTGTGTGCTTTTTTGCGGGTTTGGGTGCGTTTTATTTTTAAACGCCTGCTTTTTTTGCGCATACGTGCGCATTACCTTGCGCACGCATGTGCACCCATAGACTATAATGGGTGTTTGGCTGTAAAAAAAAAAAACCGCATTGCGTGCGCATGTGTTTTTGGGGGCAAGTCGGACGCACAAAAAATGCAACAGGATGCATTTTGTGCGCCCGAGCGCACACTACAAAAAAACGCATGTGCGTACAAACGCATGTGTATGCGCACCCATGTAAAAGATAAGGAAAAAACGCATGCTTTTTTTGTGCTAACAGCGCAAAAAACACAAGTGTGAAACCAGCCTTAGGCTGAGTGCAGACGGAGTTTTGAGCCCTGCGGATTTTTCCGTGCAGAATGGAAGAAAACCGCAGGTCAAATGACCTGCATTTTTCCTGCGGATTTCTTCCATTTTTCACGCGGTTTTCATGCGGTTTTCCATTGCGGTCTTCCCCCTGCAGATTTGGTAACAGGGGAGATAGAAAACCGCACAAAAGAAGTAACATGCTGCGGATTTTGTACCGCAGGAAAACCGCGCGGAAAAATCCGCAGCGTCTGCACAGCGTTTTTTTTTCATTCATTTTAAAGGTACTGTACATCACAATGCGGATATGCAACGTTTCTGCGCGGTAAAATCCGCTGCGGAAACGCTGCAAATCTGCATCGTGTGCACATGGCCTTAGAGTCTAAAAAAAGCCCCAGTGAGAATTGCAAGATTTTATTATTTTTTCTAATTTTAATACAGATTGTGATATGGAAAAAAATACATTTAACCCAAAAACAGATTTAGGTCATTTTCAGATAAAAATCTGCATAATATGATCATTTATCAGGAAGTTGTCCAAAACCACATCATTTATGGATAGTGGGCTTGTGTCTGAAGCTTCTGTGGTTCTGCTGCTTCCAGTCTCTTTTGGGGGGTGAAGAGACAAACAACTCTGCGCAGTCAAAGCAGAGAGGCGTCTAATTTGTAAGGATTCATTTCGATTTTCATCTTTCGCCTGTCACGGAAGAATACATGAAGAGCAGCAGTTGGTATTATCTGGAGACCCAAACAGACGTGTTTCGATGGTTGACTTGACAGCTGTTCAGTAAAACAAGATTCATACAACATCTTAAATATCAGGTGGGTGGGGGGGGTTTGGTATGGAGATCACAGGACGTCTAGTGATGGATTCTCATGTGATCAGCAGCCAAAAAATAGAGACCCTGACCATGAAAAAGGAGAATTTCTAGTGAATTAAATTTAGCCATAGTTCAATGTATGAGTCTCCCGAAGATGGTAACATCTATGTTCTAACGGAATTGATCAAACTGGATTTTAGCAAGTTGGTAAATGATTACCAATTCCCAGAAGTATTATTTTGTAGTATATCTGCGCTTTGTTACTATTTGCCAAAATCTTCCTCCTGCCAGAATACAGCTGTGTCATCATCAAAATTTTAGAAAAATTTTACGTCGTCAGCAAAAATAGAAACGCTTTCAGTTGTCATCAAAACTTTAGAAAAACCTTCAGTCATCATGAAAACTTTAGAAATATCTTCAGCCATCATCAAAACTTTAGAGACGCTTTCAGTCATCAAAATTTAAGAAAAACCTTCAGTTTTCATCAAAACTTTAGAAAAACTTTTAGTCGTCATCAAAACTTTAGGAAACCTTTCAGTCGTCATCAAAACTTTAGAAAACCTTTCAGTTATCATCAAAACTTTAGAAAAACCTTCAGTCATCATCAAAACTTTAGAAACACTTTTCCAAGTCTGACGCCTGCTAACGACTAAGATCACTCACACTCTTCTGGTTTTCATGCCTCAAAAAGGGAGAGTAAAAAAATAAACAATTTGTAACCAAGAAAATAGAACAAAAAAGGAACAATTGAATCCTTCCGGAGGTTTATTTCTCCCCCTTTGATCCATCATAAAGTTTTACTGCACAGTAAACAGCAAACATCACGGCTGCTGCCACCAGTGCAGTCAAGCAGCTGCTCCGCGGATCGATATTTACCAATCTGCTGGGGCTATAACATTGTAATAATATAGTTCTGTGTGACCTGCAGCCAGGCACCGGCAGCATTGCATTGTGCAGTCCGATGATCCAGTGTCAGGTCTCTGCCCTCAGTGGCTATTAGAATGCAGGGGACGACCCAGTTAATTTGCCGGCCTGGACGGCTTCCAGATGCAGCTGTTGGTACCATGCATCACAGGCTGATACTGGCCGCAGGGTTCTGCCGCTGGGTCTCTTGCTGCCATTACTTACCATTACAGGGATCATAAATGTTAACATTAAGGTGAAAAACTAAATAGAATATTATTACGGAAAATCTTTATGTTTTTACTAAATGTTAATGATATTATTAAAGGGAAGAACATTTTGTCGGTTGGATGGGGGAGGTGTGATCAGGACGGTTTGTTTTGCAGGAAAGGTCAAATTCACAAGACTTTTTGGCAGGGTTAGAATAAGAGGAGCGTAGAGTGATACTAGCGCGACGCTTTATCCATAAATGAGACTTTATATCATGTAATAATTAACACATCTCACATAATCGGACAATTCCTAGAATTAAAATCTATGTAGAATATTAAACAACTTTAGAAACATTTTACATCTCTTTTACTTCTATCGAGTGACTTTACAATTTTTTCTACATTTGACTTCAAATAAAACTCTGAATTCTGCTGAAATGGGTGTTACCAGAGGGAAAATCATTGTGGGATCTCGCATCAAGTACATGAGCGGTCTCACATCTTATTCTAACCACTTAAAGGTAATCTGTCGTGTCGAATGACCTAAAAATATTCATACCTTCGTGTAGCTCATCTGCCCCTCGATGACGGGAAAAATCTGCATTTTAATCCATATGCAGATGAGGCTGAAATGATTTGGGCATGATCGGAGCACTTCCCGGATCTATTTCCAGTTTAGAGCCACCTTCTTCTCTCTGATTGACAGCTCGCTGTTTTGACTACACAACTAGTGAGCTGTCAATCAAGTAGAAGGTGCTAGGAGGCGGAGGATAGGGAAGAGCTCTGTTCACGCCCATAGCATTTCACCCTTATTTGCATATGAATTAAAATGCTAAATTTTTAGTTATCGAGGGATGGACTGTATAAACAAAAAAACAGATTGGTTATCTTATCTATTAACCACTTTACATACCGGCAATGTTAATGAAGACGACGCTGGGCAACGGGCTCAGTCACGCGGCTTATCTTAAGATCCTGCATGAAGAATAAGTCATGTTTACTATGTGATTCTGTGATTCCAGGTGCAGGGAAGGAGACCCTTATTACATCCGTTAATCACCGGTTGGAGTGGCGCAGTAAAGGGGCAGCAGCACGCGCAGGATCCCCTCAGCAGATGATTACAGCAGTTACTGTAGAATTTCCAAGATTACTTTAATAATACAGGCGGCCGCTGCCTGCTGAGCAGCCAGACACGGAGACGCAACTCCAAGCATGCCCAGGCATCAATATGAAGGTTTAATGCTGCGCCAAGAAGACGATACCAGATATTGCAGGAAGGAGGCCGAGATTATGTGTAGAAATGTCATTAGAACAGTATATAAGACACAAGAGAAGAGCAAAATACATTAACACCCAGAAAGGGCGCTGCTCAGGGTTTCCGCCACTAGGAGGCGCCGTCCCATTGTATCTGTGGCTGATGGATGCAATGTAATATTATGAGCAGATAAGTGTTCTCTACTGAAGACGGATCTCATCGATGTCGCTGCTGAGACTGGACAAATAAAGACAACCGAGCCATTGGTAAATTTGCAGCCTCTATAGTGAAAATATAGAATGAAACAGCCCCTATGCAAATAAAAGGGGCAACCAGCTAATATATGGCTGCATTAAGTTCACACGGGGTCGGCGACAAATATATTTATAGAGATAAGCAAATCAATTCATAATTAATCAAATTTGTTTTAAATTTCCAAAAATCTGGGATTCTGGAAAACTTTACATTTTTGGGTTTCGGTTCATCCGGTGCTCCTTTCCTCCACTGAGGTGAGTGATTAGCTTAAAGCTTAAAGAGGTGGGACGTCACTGGCGACAAATCATGCGATTTGTGCCAACGTGATGGCGATCACTAACCTCAGTGACGAAGGAACCAAAAACCAAAAGGGAACAACAGCTAAGAAGGAAAAATGACAAATGAGTATAATGTATTTTATTATTTTAACCCCTTCTTGGCCATCAGTTTATGGTGCTTTGGGGTCTGGTGAGACTTCAACTAACGTCTTTATGGCAATCAAGGCAATTTTGATTTGTACCAATTTTATTAAAAAGGAATCAAATTTGTCAGCTGCATTGAACGAACTGGCTCAAAATTTTTTTGGGGAGTTTCCCTCATTACTATGTATGATCACTGGGACCCCCCAGAAAGACAAGAATTGGCGTTTCCAAAATCCCTACACTGGGAATTGTTCCCATTCACTAGCAGCAAGCAGAGGTCCTGAAACTGTCAGGAAATGAGACCTAAAGCATATCATAAGATTGCAGAGCGGACCTTTACCGTAGTATCCAGGACCCCAGTGCTGCACTGTGCGTCCGCCATCTATTTCCATGGGAAGGAAGCGCCGCAGAATATTGCACAGGATGCGCCGAGCCCCAGATCTATCCCATACAAGCGGAGCACTGTCTGACAACTGTTTCAGTGTTAGCATTCATTAGACGGCTCGGTCAAGCAGCCCATGTTAGATTAATTGATTACTCCATGGTGCCAGCTTCATTGTTCAAAGCAGCTGCCAGGAGGAAGAGAAGCCGGAGCGGTCAGAGCAATGACACCAGGCGAGCGGCGCTCCACCACTGACTTACATGGGAACGTGTGAGTGACAGCTCCATGCAAAACTTTAATCAATGCATCAGCGCGGTGACACAGACCGAACGCCGAGCTATGTGTGCCCCGCGCATTTTATGAATCTCTAATAGGGGTAACCATTATGTATCCATCTTGCATGTGACACCAAATAAAAATGTATCTGGTACAGAAGGTGAAATTAAGAGGTGCAGATTAGACAAGATAACTTGACACCGAATGTGTTGGTGACGCGTTATTCTGCATTTGTGATGCTTTTTTTTTCCCCCACACTCTTTATTTATGCGAGACGTTTACTCAAGCTTCTGTATCTACAGGCGCCGCTCACACGTTCAGATATGGGAAGTAAATTTAGAAACAATTGTTATTCTGTAAACTATTGTAGTTCTACATCTCACCACTGGCGGAGTCAAGGCACAGATACACAACAGCTCCCCCTAGCTGAGGGCAAAGGTAGCGCAGAAATCGACTGATGCTAGAATCTCTACTTTTATTTAATGGCAAAAACTTTTGATCTGTTTTCAGGAGCAAATGTCTCTGCTTTAGGAAAAATGTATTTAATTCTAAAGTGCAGATTAAAATGACCTGAGGGGTCTCTAGACACCAAAGCATGATTAATGGAGATACATAGAATCATAGAATCGTAGAGTTGGAAGGGACCTCCTGGGCCATCTGGTCCAACCCCCTGCTCAAAGCAGGATTCGCTAAATCATCCCAGTCAGATGTCTGTCCAGCCTCTGTTTGAAGACTTCCATTGAAGGAGAACTCACCACTTCTCGTGGCAGCCTGTTCCACTCATTGATCACTCTGTCAAAAAGTTTTTTCTAATATCTAATCTGTGTCTCCTCCCATTCAGTTTCATCCCATTGCTTCTAGTCTTTCCTTGTGCAAATGAGAATAAAGTTGAGCCTTCTACAATGTGACAGCCCTTTAGATATTTGTAGACAGCAATTAAGTCTCCTCTCAGTCTTCTCTTTTGCAAACTAAACATTCCCAAATCCTGCAACCTTTCCTCATAAGACAGGGTTTGCAGACCGGTCACCATTCTGGTCGCTCTTTTCTGAACTTGCTCCAGTTTGTTGATGTCTTTTTTAAAATGTGGTGCCCAAAACTGGACACAATATTCCAGATGAGGTCTGACCAAAGAGGAGTAGAGGGAAATAATGACTTCACGTGATCTAGACTGTATGCTTCTGTTAATACATCCTAGAACTGCATTTGCCTTTTTTGCTGCTGCATCACACTGTTGACTCATATTCAGTCTGTGATCTATTAGTATACCCAAGTCTTTTTCACATGTGCTGTCACTTAGCCCTATTCCTCCCATTCTATATATGCTTTTTTCATTTTTATTGCCCAGATGTAGTACTTTGCATTTCTCCCTGTTAAAAACTATTCTGTTAGTTACTGCCCACTTCTCCAGTTTATTTAAATCTTTTTGAATCCTCTCTCTCTCTTCTCTAGTATTAGCTATCCCTCCTAGCTTTGTGTCATCAGCAAATTTAATCAGTTTACCCTCAATTCCTTCATCTAAATCGTTGATAAAGATGTTGAACAATACAGGGCCCAGGACAGAGCCCTGTGGTACCCCACTTGAGACATTCTTCCAACTGGATGTGCAGCCATTTACGACCACTCTTTGGGTCCGATCACTAAGCCAGCTATGAATCCACCTAACAGTTGCCTTGTCCATTCCATACTTAGTCATTTTTTCAATAAGGATTGTATGAGAGACTTTGTCAAATGCTTTGCTGAAGTCAAGATATACTATATCTACAGCATTTCCTTGATCCACCCAATCAGTGATACCGTCATAGAAGGAAATTAAGTTAGTCTGACATGACTTATTAGTTACAAACCCATGCTGACTCTGTTTGATCACTTCATTCTTATCCAGGTATTACATTACTTACATGTTGTTTAATAATTTGTTCAAAGATCTTTCCTGGTATAGAAGTCAGACTCACCGGCCTATAGTTGCCTGGGTCCACCTTCTTCCCCTTTTTGAAGATAGGAACAACATTTGCTCTTCTCCAGTCTTCTGGCACTTCTCCTGTTCTCCAAGAATTTTCAAAGATTATGGAGAGTGGTTCAGAAATTTCTTCTGCTATCTCCTTCAGTACTCTGGGGTGTAATTCATCTGGACCTGGAGACTTGAATTCATTTAGGTTAGCTAAGTGTTTCCTCACTATCTTTCTGTTTATAGATATCCTGGATTCTTCTATTCCCTTAATAGGACAGTGAATAACAGTTGGTGTTACATTTCCTTTCTGAGAGAAAACAGATGCAAAATAGGAATTTAAAAGTTCAGCCTTCTCAACATCCTGTCTTACCATTTCATCATTTTCATCCTGTAAAAATCCTATAGCATCTTTGACTTTTCTTTTACTTTTGACATATCCCCAAAATCCTTTATTATTGCTTTTGACATCTCTTGCAAGCCTCAATTCATTTTCAGCTTCAGTTAATCTGATTTGTGCCCTGCAGATTCTGCAGACAGCATTATATTCTTCTTTAGATATGCCTCCCTCTTTCCATTTTATAAACATTTTTTTCTTCCTTTTTAGCATGTGCTTAAGTTCTGTGTTCACCCATCCTGGTTTCCTTAAATGCTTCCTATTCTTCCCTCTTTTCGGAATTGTTAACAACTGTGCTTTGAGAATTTCATTTTTCAAGATTTCCCATCCTTCCTGGACATTTTTGTCTTTAAGGATATCCAGCCATTGGATTCCTCCAATTATCTTTCTGAATCCCTTAAAATCTGCCTTTCTGAAATCTAACCTTGACGTCTGAGTCTTCACAGGTCTTCCGCCTCTAGTTATCCAAAATTCTAAAATAGCATGGTCGCTACCTCCTAGGGTTCCAGCCACTTTTACCTCCTCAACCATTTCCTCCCTGTTTATAAGGATTAGATCCAAGGTAGCAGTTCCCCTTGTTTTCTCCCCTACCTTTTGGAAGATAAAGTTGTCAGCAAGAGAGGATAAGAATTTCCTTGACCTGTTAGTTTTGCCTGAGAGAGATTCCCAACAAATGTCTGGATAGTTGAAATCTCCCATGACAACTATGTCATATTTTTTGGAGAACTTGGCCATTTGATGCATAAAGAGTTCATCCATATCTTCAGCTTGCACAGGCGGCCTGTAGTAAATGCCTACAATGGTGTCCTTTCCATTGTTCTGTCCTTGTATTCTTACCCAAACAGTTTCCACAGAACTCCCAGTCTCTGAAGCTTCAATCTCTGTGCAGATATATGCGTTTCTAACATACAATGCAACACCCCCTCCTCGTTTATCAAGTCTGTTTCTTGCAAATAAGTTGTATCCTTCTAGTCTTGTATTCCAATCATGTGTATCGTCCCACCAAGTTTCAGTGATTCCAATGACATCATATTTCTTTTCCTGTGTTAGTAGTTCCAATTCTCCTTGTTTGTTGCCCATGCTTTGTGCATTAGTATAGAAACATTTTAGTTTGTGATTGGTTTCTCTTTCTCCAATATTTTTATTAATTAGATTCTTTCGTCTTTGTTCTTCCTTTCCACTTCTATTAGCAGAGTTCTCAATAGCATTTGTCAGGTGTATGGCTTTTTCTGGTCTTTTGCTTCCCTTCCCATGTTGTTCTAGTTTAAAGCTCTCCTTACAAGTGTAGCAAGGCGACTTCCAAATACATGCTTTCCAGTCTTCGTAAGGTGCACCCCATCTCTAGCAAGTAGTCCATCGTATAAGTAGTTCACTCCGTGATCCAGAAATCCAAATCGTTGCTGACGGCACCATCGACGTAGCCAGTTGTTCACCTGCAGAATCTTATTCCACCTCCTTGTTCCATGGCCATCCACTGGGAGGATGGAAGAGAAGACCACCTGCGCTCCCAGTTCTTTCACTTTCTTGCCTAAGTCTTCAAAGTCTCTGCAGATGGTTTCCAGGTCGTTTCTTGCGGTGTCATTTGTCCCCACATGTAGTAGCAGGAATGGGTAGTCATCTGTAGGTCTGAAGAGTCCTGATATCCTGTCAGACACATCTTTAATTTTTGCACCTGGAAGACAGCACATTTCTCTTGAAGTTATATCCGGTCTGCAGATAGCGGCCTCTGTTCCTCTCAACAGGGAATCCCCCATGACCACCACTCTCCGTTTCTTCTTCACAACATTTTTCTTTCTCCATCCAGGAGGACTCTGAAGGCGTACAAGGTTGCTGTTTGTTGGCAAAGTCTTATCCTGATGTATTTCTTCATCATTTTCCTGCGTGAGAGCCTGGTACTGGTTCCTGAGCAGTATGGGTGCTGACTGCCTCCTGATCCTCCTGCTTCTCTGGGTCACATGTCTCCATTCCTCTGTTTCTTCAGGTGCACTTCGAATTTCTTCTCTTTCTGTAACATGAAGAGATAATTCTGCTCTGTCCAAGAACTCTTCACCTTCCTTAATGATCTTCAACGTAGCCAACCTCTCTTCGAGATTTTGCAACTTTTCCTCCAACAGGGACACAAGCTTGCATTTGTGGCATGTGAAGTTTGGCTTTTCCACTGGTAAGTCTGTGAACATGTAGCAAGAAATGCAGCTCACCAAATGGCTCCTGGCCTCTTCCATCTTGAGATTTCTTAAAAACGATGAGAGATGAGCCAAAATCTCCTCAAGACTCTTCCCCTGGTTTTCCGATTTCCTCTTTTCAGCTGCAACGGCCAAAACCCAGTGATCGTTGAGCTCGCGGAGACTCTTCACTTATCCCAGAAGGCACTGGGAATATGCAAATGATCTCCTCAAGACTCTTCCCCTGGTTTTCCGATTTCCTCTTTTCAGCTGCAACGGCAAAAATCCAGTGATCGTTGAGCTCGCGGAGACTCTTCACTTATCCCAGAAGGCACTGGGAATATGCAAATGATCTCCTCAAGACTCTTCCCCTGGTTTTCCGATTTCCTCTTTTCAGCTGCAACGGCCAAAACCCAGTGATCGTTGAGCTCGCGGAGACTCTTCACTTATCCCAGAAGGCACTGGGAATATGCAAATGATCTCCTCAAGACTCTTCCCCTGGTTTTCCGATTTCCTCTTTTCAGCTGCAACGGCCAAAACCCAGTGATCGTTGAGCTCGCGGAGACTCTTCACTTATCCCAGAAGGCACTGGGAATATGCAAATGATCTCCTCAAGACTCTTCCCCTGGTTTAATACATGGAGTATTAAATAAATTATGCTCACCTTTCTCCTTTTTGTTTTTTCCAGCACGAAGACCAGTGATTGGTCTTATGTGGTCACATTGGGTGGAGGAGGGAACGCATGTCATTGACGTCAATTGTGTGTGTCATGCCCTCCCCCAGGACAGGTGAGCATAATGTGCAATTCCTTCACTGTCTCTCCTGTAAATTTAAGAGTAAATTGACAAATAGGGGATTAGTCCCTACATGGTCAGCACAGATTGAACAGTGCACCTGAGTGCATACGAGGGGATTAGATGGGGTCGTTATTTGCTGTCCTGTATCTATGGCTCCGGGATTCCTGGCAGCATAGTTGTATGCGAGTGACAGGATGGATTTGGACATCAGTATTCGGAATTTGTGATCTTTTTCATAAGTGCTTTCGAATCAGCCTCCCAGAGAAGTAGCATTTACAGAGGTCCTTAGCCGAAATGTGAAAACTATGGATGTTTGGAAATGTCACCACGAGTCTTTGACATGACATATAAATAAAGGCTGAAGACAAGACTACGAGATTCATCGCTGACTCCATATTACAAGGGGAAATTATTCAAGACATGATTTACGAAGGTGCAAAGCCCTAATCACAACCAAAGGTGATTGACACATGTAATACATCTTTTTGCCCTGTCGGTGTCACTATGGGTTCCTACGGTAATTAAAGAGCATCTAAAGAAACTTATCCCCATCAGCAGAAAAGGTATTGCTTCAGGCAATATATATTACCAAACCGAACTGCTTACCGATTTCAATAATATTGTTATCTAGAGCCGCCACTAAGGGGAGCTCACTGCACACAGATTCAAGTTCCATACTTGGGGATCCCAATAGTGGTGGCTGAAATCAGCAAATAATATATAAATTTATCAAATCCGAAAGTAAACAAGAAAAACAAACAAAAGATTTCCTTGAAGAAGTGGCCATCAGGGGGAGCTCGCTGCATACAAAGTTTTGAGTTCCATACTTGTATAGATCCCTATGCAGTGAGCTCCCCCTGCAAATATAAAAAAAACTCTCTTTGCCTGCCGCCACTACAAGAGGGAGCTCACTATTAGAGATGGGCGAACCAGTACAGCAAAGTACGGCGTCCGTACCAAGCTGCTACAGTTCAGGCACAGACACCAAACACGGACTTCACCAGGAAGTCTGTGTTACTGTTCAGGTTCGGCTGCCCGTTGCACTGTCATGTGCATGACAGCATGGCAAACACCTTTTCAGATCAGTGGTCAGAGGGCCGCGGTTCCCACATGTGCAGCTGTGATCGGAGGTATAAAGTTTACCGCCAGTCACTGGTGTCACCTGATGGGACAACTGCTCCCATTAGCAGACAACTGCTGCTGCTAATAACAGTGAGAGCAGGAGCGGCTGATGGGAGTATTCATCAGCCAGCTCCTGTGCTGTAAATAAATAAAAGAAAAAAACAGCACGAGTTCCACCGTATTTTTGAAAACCAGTCAGGCAAAACACACAGCTGGGGGCTGCAACCCTCAGCTGTCAGCTTCAGCAGAACCGGTTATCAAGAATAGAGGGGTCCCCACAAATTTAATTAAAGTAATTTAAAAAAAACGAGTGGGGTCCTCCCTATTTTTGACAACACGCCTAACTAAAGCAGACAGCTGGGGGCTGGTATTCTCAGGCTGGTAAGGGGCCATGGGTATTGGCCCCAACCAGCCTAAAAATAGCAGCTCACAGCTGCCTAGAAAATGCGCATCTATTAGATGTGCCAATTCTGGCGCTTTGCCTGTCCTATCCATTACTAACAAAAATAACAAACACATTTATACTCACCTAACTAATTCCACTGAATCCCTCGTCTTCTTTAAGAAAACAAAAATAAAAAACAACAATATCCCTCAGCTCTCCATTGTTCTGTCCCACCCCGAAATACATGTCTGCGGGAGAAACCGTATTCAACCTGGAAATTCTCACAGTCTAAGCGGGGATCTCACCGAGGTCACTGCAGTTTAGTTCAGCTAGGAATGCAGCCTCAGTGACTGGAGGTGACCTCGATGAAATCACCGTCGGTCACTGACTCGGCGCTTGAAACAGTTCAGTCATTGGTGGTTCTCAGCCTGGACGATGGCATCTTGGCACTGTCCAGGCTGAACACTGTTTCTCCCTAAGACATGGATTACAGCATGAGACAGAACGACGAAGAGGTGATGGATATTGTTGTTTTTTTACTTTTGTTTTCTTACAGGAGATGAGATTCAGTGGAATTCGGTGTTAGGGGAGTATAACTGCAGAAGTATATGCAGACAAGCAAGCAATCCGCACCGCTGTGCCACCAAACCAACCAACCCAACAGTAGGGTTACAAACACTAAGGCTTATGCGTCCGGACACATGAGTGCTCAATCCAGAAAGAAACATTGCCAAAAGGACCTGTAGAAGCACGTCGTCCTTGTATCCCACACACTGATCCCTGGTGAAGATTTTTTAATGCTTCAATAAATCATGGATTTTGTAGGATGGTGAGTGTAGGATTAATAATGGATAGGAGTCTTATGGACGCTTCTCCATTACTATGCAGTGGGATTTATGTCGCCTTACAATACAAAGCGGACATCAACCCCACAAATATGAACCCCACTTGCCACCGCTACAGGGCAAGTGGGAAGAGCCAGGCAAATAGATAATAGATGTGCCTTCTCTGAGCATTGTGGGCTGCTGTTTTTAGGCTGGGGTGAGGCCATATCCATGGCCCCTAACCAGCCTGAGAATATCAACCCTCAGCTGTTGGCTTTAGCAAGGCTAGTTGTCAAAAATAGGGGGGAACCCAGGCCGTTTTTTTTTTAATTTAAATAATTTTAAAACAAGATGTGGGGACCCCTCTATTCTTGATAATCAGCCTAGCTGAAGCTGACAGTAGAGTGTTGCAGCTCCCAGATGTGAGTATTACCTTGCTGGTTATCAAAAATATGGGGGAACTCACAATGTTTTTTTTAGTTTAATTATTTACAGTGCAGGAGCCGGCTGCTAGTGAATACTTCCATCAGCCGCTTCTGCTCTCACTGTTATTAGCGGCTGCCGCTAATAACAGTGAGAGCAGAAGCGGCTGATGGAAGTATTCATTAGGGGTTAGCTGATGAGAGCGGTAGTCCCATCAGCTGACACCAGTGACCGGCCAGAGGTAAACTTTATACCTCTGATCATAGCTGAGCGTTCACACTGTCTTTTGACACCATGGGAACCGCGGCTCTCTGACCGTTGGGGATAATATCACCGCTGATCAGAAGCGGTGTTTGCCGTGCTGTCGTGCACATGACAGTGTGGCAAACACTGGATGTTCGGGCCTCCCATTCAAGTTAATGGGGTTCTGGTCCGGATACTGTTCTGGTACCCGAACCCGAACTTTTTGCAACTGTTAGGCCGAAACCGCCGGACCTGAACATCCAGGTGCCCGCACATTTCCACTCACTATATGAAAACTTCAGTTCAGCGATTCCTGTAGAAATCTCTATGCAATTAGCTCCCCCTAGTGTTTTCTGCAGGCAGCAAATACATAAGAGTGCTACCTGCTGTTGCCACAAGAGGGAGCTCACTTTATAAAGGCTTGAGGACAGTACTAGCTATATAAATCACTATGCAAGAACTCCCCCTAGTGGTGGCTGCAAGTAACCAAAATGTTATTATCAAAATCAAGAGAAAAAAAAAAAGATTTCATTAAATAAGTGTAAAAAATTTTAACTTTTTTTTTTTTAACAAAAGACCCCTTTAAACTCCACCTAATGCAGAAGCAATGGGACCATCTAGGAATTCAAATGCTCTTATAATGTATATCAGGGCATTGCTGGGAGGTTTAGTTCATCTAGTTCATTCGGAATATATATCCCATGGATCCCATGGATGTTCCTTTGCTGGAGACCTGAGTGATCATGGCCGTACAATCAGCTCATCATTGACTTCACCTTCCCAAAACAGGTCAATATTGCCGGTGACTGCGAGGTGACCGCTCACTGCTCCTCTATATTAAATATTAAACAGAAGAGCCATTAAGGACGAAAATACCAACCTATTACACCGCGCTGACAGCTTAAAGGTTCCTGTGGGCACAAACAGCGAGAACCTAAAGGTAATAGAGGAGAGGGCTTAACACGAGAAGCTTGATGTGTCCCCCGAGAGCCTCAATGGTGATAACCTCGGATGCTCTGTATGGACAGCAGACGTAAAATTACAGGAGTGATGGGAACAGCCGCTTATTGTCACGTCCGTACAAATCTATCACATAAAAATCTTTATTTGGTCTTCAGAACGCTGAAGCGTTAAAGGGTTTAGTCCCCACTGCATAAATGGGTATGATCAAATAGTGCACTCTTACAATTCACTGATTATTGAAATTTGCAGCCGTTCTTGAGATATTAACATTTTTGTTTACAGCTCATTGCCTAGGAGACCGACCACCGCTGTTGTCTAGTTTGTAAGCCATGCGCTGAAGCTGGCCGGGACTAGGAGGAAAGAGACCGCTTTCGAGAACCTGACCAAAGTCAAAACAGTGCTTACAAGCTCAGCAGAAAAGAGCCTGTAAGCGCTGCGCATGTTCTGCTGTCTAGCAGCAGTGGCCAGTCTCCAAGGCAACGAGTTGTAAACAAAAGAAATGTGTCAATATCTCTCAAGAATGGCAGAATTGCTTCTATTTACTAGAGGGCATGAATAATTCGTAAGAGTTTTATTACATATTGAATACTGTTTTGTGTATACAGCTCCAATGCAAACCTCTTAAAGTGTAGTACTCCCCACTCTCTTCTTCCTGAGAAGGAGGAAGATGAAGGAAGTAAAACGTGACTGCAGGACCTTTGTAGTCTGTAACCATGGAAATCAATAGGTCTGCACAGGAGCTGCGTACACAATATGTTTTTTTCTTCTTTATATGTAATAAAACAATGAGAATTATTTTGTTTTGCTATCTCAAATGAGACTAAACTGCAATCCTGGCCCATTTCCGGACTGAAGCAGCCATGTTTTTGTACCCTCATACAACCCGTTAGTGCGCATATCCCTGCTGCGTGTTTTTCAGGAACACTAAGGTGCAATGAGACAGAAATGAATTCTCCATGATAGGAGCCGTATCTCATATATCTTAAGCTGAGATAAGCCGCTGAACCCTGCGCATATATAAGCTCGGATCGGACGACTTTAATATAAAGCGAGTGGATGGTGCATCTATTGTTCTTACGGAGATCCTGCGAGAGAAACATTAATTCCTGAGCACAAACAATCATAATCCTTGCTAACAGGAATAACGGAGCGATGAAGGCGGCAGATTCGGCGAAGTTCACCTCCTGTAGGGTTTATGAAGGACGCGGATGGTAGGAATCACATCACTGTGTGTCCTACAAGAGCCTCCACAGAGAGAATTAGGAATATATCAGTGGACACAGAGACGGCCGCTGGATGGCCACAAGCAAAGAATCTCACCTCCAGCGCCACCTATAGGCTTGTTTTGACAGTGAAGGATTTTGCATCAGTACCACGATAACTGCGGCGCCCCTGGTGTGTGGGTGGTAGAGTACCCGAAAGTCTCAGGAAGAGGTGGTGATAGATATTTTATATAACATTTGATAACTAAATTTTATATGATAGATCATAAATATATAATAGAGAGATAGATAATAGATATATGTGTCATGGCCGAAAGTGTTGGCACCCTTGAAATTGATTCATAAAATTTAGTATTTCTTCCAGAAAATTATTGCACTTACATATTTTGTTATACACATATTTATTATTATTTATTGTTATAGCGCCATTTATTCCATGGCGCTTTACATGTAAGGAGGGGTATACATAATAAAAACAAGTATAATAATGTTAAACAATACAAGTCATAACTGGCACAGGAGGAGAGAGGACCCTGCCCGCGAAGGCTCACAATCTACAAGGGATGGGTGAGAATACAGTAGGCGAGGGTAGAGCTGGTCGTGCAGCGGTTTGGTCGATCGGTGGTTACTGCAGGTTGTAGGCTTGTCGGAAGAGGTGGGTCTTCAGGCTCTTTTTGAAGGTTTCGATGGTAGGTGAGAGTCTGATATGTTGTGGTACAGAGTTCCAGAGTAGGGGCTGATGCGCGAGAGAAATCTTGTATGCGATTGTGGGAAGAGGAGATAAGAGGGGAGTAGAGAAGGAGATCTTGTGAGGATCAGAGGTTGCGTGCAGGAAAGTACCGGGAGATGAGGTCACAGATGTATGGAGGAGACAGGTTGTGGATGGCTTTGTATGTCATGATTAGGGTTTTGTAATGGAGTCTCTGGGCAATGGGGAGCCAGTGAAGGGATTGACAGAGGGGAGAAGCTGGGGAATAGCAGGTGGATTAGTCGGGCAGCAGAGTTTAGAATAGACTGGAGGGGTGCGAGAGTGTTCGAGGGGAGGCCAAAGAGCAGGAGGTTGCAGTAGTCAAGGCGAGAGATGATGAGGGCATGGACTAGGGGTTTTGCAGGTTTTTGGTTGAGGAATGAACGGATTCGTGAAATATTTTTGAGTTGAAGTCGGCAGGAAGTGGAAAGGGCTTGGATATGTGGTTTGAAGGAGAGATCAGCGTCAAGGATTACCCCGAGGCAGCGAGCTTGTGGGACTGGGGAGAGTGGGCAGCCATTTACTGTAATGGTTAGGTTCTTTGGGGGGGTCACGTAAGATGGGGGAAAAATGATGAATTCAGTTTTGTCCATGTTAAGTTTCAGAAATCTAGCCGAGAAGGATGAAATAGTGGACAGACATTGAGAGATTCTGGTTAGTAGGGAGGTGATATCTGGTCCAGAGATGTAGATCTGTGTGTCATCAGCATAGAGATGATACTGAAAGCCATGAGATTCTATGAGCTGTCCCAGGCCAAAGGTGTAAATGGAGAAGAGCAGGGGTCCTAGGACTGAACCTTGTGGGACTCCGACAGATAGGGGGCGAGGTGAGGAGGTGGTGTGTGAGTGGGAGACGCTGAATGTCCGGTCTGTTAGGTATGATGAGATCCAGGATAGGGCCAAGTCTGTGATGCCAAGGGATGAGAGGGTCTGTAATAACAGGGAATGGTCCACTGTGTCAAAGGCAGCTGACAGGTCCAGGAGGAGGAGGACAGAGTAGTGTCGCTTGCTCTTGGCGGTTAAGAGGTCATTGGTGACCTTAGTAAGGGCAGTTTCAGAGGAGTGGTGTGACCGGAAGCCAGATTGTAAGCGGTCGAAGAGGGAGCAAGAAGAGAGATGGAAGGACAGTTCAAGGTAGACGTGTTGTTCCAGTAGCTTGGAGGCATAGGGGAGAAGTGATATAGGGCGATAGCTAGATACAGAGGATGGGTCAAGAGAGGGCTTTTTGAGGATAGGTGTGATAGAGGCATGTTTAAAGCTTGAGGGGAAAACACCAGTTGTTAGTGATAGGTTGAAGAGATGGATTAGGGTTGGGATGAAGACTGTGGTGAGGTTTGGGATGAAGTGGGAAGGGATCGGGTCAAGTGCACAGGTGGTGAGATGTGATCTTGAGAGTAGAGTGGAGAGTCGATCTTCTGTAATGGTGGAGAAGTTGGTTTTGGAGGTGGAGGGCTGGGAAGTTGGGAGGAGGGGCTCTGGGGGTTGTTGACCAAAACTGTCTCTGATGTTATCAATCTTCTGCTTGAAAAATGAGGCAAAGTCTTCAGCTGAGATGAGTGGGGAGGGAGGAGGTGCTGGGGGACGGAGGAGAGAATTGAAGGTGTTGAATAACTGTTAAGGGTTGTGAGACAGGGAGGATATGAGAGATGAGAAGTAGGTTTGTTTAGCTGTGGCGAGTGTGGCCTTGAAAGTAGTGAGAGACTGTTTGAATGCGATGAAGTGCTCGCTGAAGTGGGATCTTTTCCATCTGCGCTCAGCAGCCCTGGAAGCTCGCCTCAGTTCTTTGGTCAGGCTGGTGTGCCAGGGCTGTCTGTTGATTTTGCGAGCTTTGGTATGTGTAAGTGGGGCAGCAGATTCCAAAGCTACAGCTATTGTGGTGTTATATAGAGCAGCAGCGTCATCCGCATTGTGTAAGGAACTTAACTTATATCTGTAGGGGCAGCACGGTGGCTCTGCAAGGAGTTTGTATGTTCTCCCCGTGTTTGCGTGGGTTTCCTCCGGGCACTCCGGTTTCCTCCCACACTCCAAAGACATACTGATAGGGAATATAGATTGTGAGCCCCACCCGGGACAGTGATGAAAATGTGTGCAAACTGTAAAGCGCTGCGGAATATGTTAGCGCTATATAAAAATAAAGATTTATTATCTGTGAGAGGGAGGAGGGATTCAGAGAATGAGTGAAGGTCAAGGTGTTTAAGATTTCTGCGAGGGTGTGAAAGTTTGTGGGGTGGGGATTGTAGACATGGAGTGGAGAGGGAAGAGAATGTGAGAAGGTTGTGGTCAGAGAGAGGAAGAGGTGAGTTAGAGAGGTTAGATAGGGAGCAGAGGCGGGTGAAGATGAGGTCCAGTGTGTGGCCATCTTTGTGGGTGGCTGTAGAAGACCATTAAGTGAGGCCGAAGGAGGAAGTGAGAGATAGAAGTTTAGTGGAAGCTGAGAGGGAAGTGTCAATGGGGATGTTGAAGTCGCCCATGATGATAGTAGGGATGTCCGCGGAAAGGAAATGAAGTAGCCAGGTGGTGAAGAGGTCAAAGAAGGTGGTGGCTGTCCCTGGGGGGCGGTAGATGACAGCCAGTTGGAGGTTGGAGGGGGAGTAGATGCGCACAGAGTGCACCTCAAAGGAAGGGAGGGTAACAGAGGGTGGCAGTGGGATTGGGGTGAAGGAGCAGGTATCTGACAGGAGAAAACCAACTCCTCCGCCATGTTTGCTGCTGGGGCGGGGGGTGTGAGAAAGGTGGAAGCCACCATATGAAAGTGCAGCAGGAGAGGCTGTGTCAGAAGGGGTGAAGCCAGGTTTCAGTGATGGCGAGGAAGGAAAGTTTGGTAGTAACAAAAACATCATGGATGTAGGAAAGCTTGTTGCTTGTTGTTGTGTGTGTGTGCACAGGAACATCACAAAAAAAGAGGAAATAAAGGCAAATTGGACATCATTTCACACAAAACTCCTAAAATGAGCAGGACAAAATTGTTGGCACCCTCTACTTAATATTTGTCATACAGAAGAATTTAGGAAGCCGTATTGCCGTAAAAAATATACAAATTTTTATTAGGTAACAATTAATAGTACAACCAATAGATAAAAAATGGGCACAAACAATGCAAAAAAAAGCGGCTATTAGAGGTACAAAAAACCTGAATTTCATACACAAAAAATAATAAATTGTGCATATAATCCCACAGAATAAATAGTGTAAATATACATACCTATCTATATATCAAGCAGAAAAATGGCCTATAGTCAGAGTGCAAAATGCATATGGAGTCAGTAAAACTAACTTTCCAGCGACCACAGTATTAAAGTGCATAAAAATGAGAAAAATACATGCAATATCTAGCAGCGGCAACAAAATATTGCCCATGTGTGATCTATGTCCAGGACAATCAGCTATATCGCCTATCAGACATGTGCTCCAGCATCAAATGCCCCAGGTAAGATTCAAGTGAAGCGACAAGGATAAGGCATGAGGAGCAGAAGCAAACTAAAATGGGTAGTAATGGCAGCTGGATGTAAAATATCGTACCTCTAAATTCGGCTTCCTAAATTCCTCTATATGATGATTCTGCATTTGGAGGTTGCCATGAATCTAGGCATATTATAGCTTTTGAAAATACTTAAAGGGAACCTGTCACCCTTTTTTTTGGCCTATGAGTTGCCGCCACTGACATCAGGGGCTTATCTGCAGCATTCTGTAATGCTATCGATAAGCCCCCGATGTAACCTGAAAGATAGGAAAAACGAGTTAGATAATAGTCCGGTCCAATGGGTGTCGCGGTCCAGTCCGGTGCCGTCCTCTTCTTTTCTTCCTAACGTGATTCCGGCGCAGGCACACTGCTCTGCCCTCAACAGGGCAGAGCAGTGCGCCTGCGCTGGAGTCACGACAGGAAGAAAAGAAGAGGACAGCATCGTATGAAGATGGGAGGCGCCGGACCGGACGGCGACACCCATCGGACCGGACTGCCCCCCCCAGGTGAGTATAATCTAACTCTTTTTTCTTATATTTCAGGTTACATCGGGGGCTTATCATTACAGAATGCTGTAGATAAGTCCCTGATGTCAGTGTCGGCAGCTCATATTCGAAAAAAGGGGTGACAGATTCCCTTTAATATTTGGTTGCACGCTCTTTGAAATACTGTTAATAACTGCAATCAATTGCTTCTTACACCTCTCACCTGGAATTTTGGAGCACTCTTCTTTTCAAAACTGCTCCAGGTCTCTCATAATTGAAGGTGCCTTCTCTCATCAGCAATTGTAAGATCTCGCCACAGGTGACCAATAGAATTTAGAGCTGGACTCATTCCTGATCGCTTCAGAACTCTCCAGTGCTTTGTTTCCATCCATTCCTGAGGGCTTCTTGAAGTATGTTTGGTGTCATTGTCCTGCTGGAAGACCCTTGACCTAGGACTTAAACCCAGCTTTTTGACACTGGGCATTACATTGCCAACTAAAATCCTTTGGTAATCTTCAGATTTCATTATACTGTACCTGGCACACAGTCAAAGTACCCAGTGCTAGAGGCAGCAAAACAACCCAAAACATCTTTGAACCTCCACCATATTTCACTGTAGGTACTGTGTTCTTTCTTTATTTTTCTTCTTTTTTTTATATATATAGCGCTAACATATTCCGCAGCGCTTTACAGTTTACACACATTTCCATCACTGTCCCCCCGGGCTCACAATCTAAATTCCCTATCAGTATGTCTTTGGAGTGTGAGAGGAAACCAACGCAAACACGGGGAGAACATACAAACTCGTTGCAGATGTTGTCCCTGGTGGGATTCGAACCCACTGCTAACCACTGAGCCACCGTGCCGCCCTCATTCTCTTCATTGTAGGCCTCATTATGTTTTTGGTAAATAGAATGATGTGCTTTACCTTAAAGCTGTCTCGGTCTCATCTGTCCACAATACGCTTTCCCAGAAGGATTTTGACTTACATATTGTACATTTTGGCAAACTGCAGTCAAGCGGTTTTATGTCTTGGTGTCAACAGTGGGGTCCTCCTGGGTCTCCTGCCATAGTGCTTCATTTCAGTCTAGCAGTTTTATGACTCTGTGTCACAGTGGGGTCCTCCTGTATCTTCCGCCATAGTGCTTCATTTTTCTCTGCCGTCCACATCCAGGGAGATTAGCTACAGTGCCATGGGTTGTAAACTTCTTAAGCTGTGCACCCAGGACAAAGGAACATCAAGATCCCTGGAAACGGACTTGTAACCTTGAGATTGTTCATATTGTTCAGCAACTTTGGTTCTCAAGTCCTTAGACAGTTCTCTTCTCCTCTTTCTGTTCTCCATGCTTAGTGGGGCACACACAGACAGACGATGGAAAGACTGAGTCAACATCTCCCGTTTTTATCTGGTTTCAGGTGTGATTTTCATATTGCTCACACCTGTTACTTGCCACAGTTGAGTTTGAACGAGCATCAGATGTTTGAAACAAAGTTGTTTAGTCTTAATTTTTAAAAGGTTCTAACAATTTTGCCCAGTCCACTTTTGGGATTTTGTGAGAAATTATGTTTAATTTGACTAATTTTCCTCTTTTTTGGTGTTGTTCCAATACACACAAAGGAACTAAACATGTGTATAACACAACGTGTACAAAACCTACAAAAAACAAAATGAGCAAAAAC
The DNA here is from genome assembly GCF_039654945.1 of Dendrobates tinctorius. NCBI lineage: Eukaryota > Metazoa > Chordata > Amphibia > Anura > Dendrobatidae > Dendrobates > Dendrobates tinctorius. The sequence goes on from NW_027361677.1 coordinate 27,279,614, forward strand.
CCTGATGTAACTAAATAAGTGAAAAGCAAAAGTGCATCTAAGTAACACAGGGCTCTTAGTAATAGTGTTTTTGATCAAAAATAGCATAAAAGCCATCCCACCATCGACAAGGTGAGCCTGATTGGGATGGTCCTACACTGTCTAATATTGAAAACCTTATCATGTGTCAAAGTTGACGTCAGTGTGTGAATAAGGGCAGACAAAAGGACCAGGTCCCGACCTATGGACACCAGTATGGGGAAGCATTTAAATGTAATTACCAGCTCAGGAGAGGGAGGTCACACCCCGGCTTGCACAGAATGCAAAAATACAAAGAAAAACCACAAAGATTGAGCTTGATTTAAGTTGGTATACATGCGGCATATAAACGCATCATGAACATTATTTTTGATAAAACAGACATTTTCAAGGAGTCTGCATGTTCTCCCCGTGTTTGTGTGGGTTTCCTCCAAGTTCTCCGACTTCCTCCCACACTCCATAGACTGACTGATAAGGAAAATAGATTGTGAGCCCCAACGGGGACAGTGATGATGTCTGTAAAGCGCTGTGGAATATCTTGGCAAGCAGTCATGATAGAAAGTCAGACAGATACTTAGACAAACATATAGACGTATAATAAGTAGTATTCTTTATGACCGTTTTCGGTATGCTCAGCATACACTGGAGCTGTCTGTACTTTTCATCTGCTGCCGTCGGGTAAAATTCACAGAAAATACAATTAAATCCATGCAACAAAGTCTCTGCTAGCAGAAGGTAAATAAGTGCAGCGAATACAGAGACAGGAGGGGCGGCCGAGGACGGATCTCCAGATGAGACGAACAATAATGAACATATAACATTATTAAATCCGCGTGTGTGGGTGGCTGACTCGGCTTTCGCTGCCCCCGCACCATCGTTGACTTCTGCATCGAGACCACAGTAAATGCACATAACGATGCCTCAATCTATGGTCAAATAAAAGAATGATCAGACGGCGAACGAGAATGAAGACAAACAGAGCGACTTTTAATTGTACTCACACTAGTCGCTCCATCCGCCCCCGACGCACCGTGTGCACTGGGATTCTGCCCGGCTCTGGCAGAATAAGGCAGAGGAGGCGTCAGACCGTCCACCATATCATATAAGACATAATGGCTCTCTTACTACACTGACCACCATTTTAACCCCAAATCATTGGACATTTTATACTGGAACATCCCAAAATGATAATTTTTGCATATAAAAATCACAGAACAAAAATTAATGCTGCTCCATTGATTTTGGAACAATTTTAATTTTCTTCTGCGCCCTCCAATCCAAAGTCATGCCCACAACTTTGGGTATACCACAGAACTTCTCCATTTTGATTAGCGGGCTTCAGAGGAGAAAAAGCAAAACGCCCAAAGAAAAGTCCTCAGGTTGGGTGAAAGGGAAATTTGCAGCATTATTACTTAACTTAACTTTGGAATGGAGACGAAGAGAGGAAAAAGAAAAACTGCTCCAGAATCAGTAGAGTGGCGACCATTGGAGGACGGACTCAGTTTAAAAAAAATAATCCAGTGAAATGTCGCTTTAGGGGTCTAAGCTGAGAAAACTCCTTTAAGGTTAATTTTTCAGGCATCACTCTATTATGTGCTATGTCTAGGCCACTGAGCAAAGTCTGAAAACTGAGCTCCAGGCAACGGCTTCTTTATGGCTTCTAATAAGAGACTCCATTGTTCTAGCCTCAGGTAAGGAGGAAGGAGCCAGTTTCCCACATCACTGCTTTATCACCTCGGGGCAACGCACTGAAGGAAGACCTGGGACTCTCATGGGAAATCTGGAGAAGCACAAATCCAGCCAAACCAGGTAACTCACCAACGCCTTACGTGCCGTCTCTTGTAAGATCGGCTAATTGTTCTCCAGACGTCTCCGCTCTTCAGTTTCTGGGATAGAACAGAGCTCTCTGACATGTATGGTAAATTATCCAAAATGCCAGGATCTTCTCCACCCCAACAACGGAGAGTGGAGAGCTCCACTGTGATGGCGTGATATGTTATGTGGGGTATCATTCTGTCTATGTTCATATTTTTACTGATTTTAGGAGTGTTGTCTTGATGCTCTGTATCATTCTGTGTATTCCCTGTCATGTCTAGAGTCTTAATTACTTAACAAGAGGTTCGATGCCCATGCCTCTTGATGAACCCCTGCTAACTCTTCCTGACTGTCCATTCATAACCCCTCTGCTCTCCAAATGCCGCAAATCACACCTTGTAGTGCCTTAATCTCTGAGGTACCGTTCGTTACCAGGTTTAGGGGGCTAAAAACCCTCCAACCTGTCTGCCTATCCTGGATTTAAGGAGGGGGCCTGAGGAGGACTTGTAGACCAGTACGACAGATCCTTTGTGGGATGCTGATGCCAAGGCCAGAACCCCAGAGACATTTGGAGAAAATTGAATTACCCTGGAAAATACTGCTGGAGGAGACTATAAGAAGTACCTGGAACCGCCCTGCCATGTCAATCTCTGAGCGGAGGACTGTGACCCATCTCCCGAGGCATTTATCCCATTACTGGACCATTTGTTTCTCAATGTTTATGGCTAATTTATTAATTGAGACTTTTTAAAAAGTTACTTTTTTTTGCCCAAATGATTTACAATCCCTCAGAGATTTTAAGCACTCCTGAAATTTTTGCACAAATTGTGACACACAAAAAAAACAAAAACGGCAAACTACCACAAGACAAAAAATTAAACGGCCAATCGCGTACAGGAGACTCCCGACTCTTCGATAAGTTTGTAAACTTTTAACAATGTGTTAAAACTTTTTTTTTCATTTGCTTTGGGTGGGATTGGGGGGGGAAGCATTAATTAAATTGTTTTATCTATCTCCTCATCTGCCCGGTGTCAACATGGCTTCCATCTATCATCATCGTGCAGATAAATTTCTTTCTCCAGCCGTCTCGCTGTTTCCCAGCAGTCTCTGCAGAGCTGCGCAAAGGACGTTTCAATAACACTGATGCATATTGATAGGCTCATAAAGATAAACCGCGCTAATCCATTTCCTGCGAACTACATTGGTTTTCTGGACGCATGTCCTATTAATCCAGACACAACCGAGGACTCATTCAATATTTAGCACCTGTTCGTCCTGCAAGCACCAGCTATAGCAAAAGTGCACGAGAAAAAGTTTCCAACTCGAGCTGCTGGATGTGACCCAGATACTTTGCAATTCATTAAGCGTCACCGACTGGAAAGCGACATTAGAATGTGTCAATGGCAGTAGTGGGATGAATTAGACCCCTGTGCATCCACAGTCTTCAGCCTAAGGCCTCATGATACCTTTTAGAGGGCAAAATCTTTTCCAATTTGGACTGAAATTGAAACTAATACTTGCTGGCTTTCTATTAAGATTATATTTCAGATTTTCAAATAATCCAGAAAACCCTGTAATACAGCCTCCTTTGGGTCCAAATAAAAGAGAATCTGTCATTTGCTCAAAAAGTTGAGTTTAATGTTTTCTAAAAATCCTTCAGCTCCCCTGATTTTTCCACTCTTGTCCGTTTTGAGCTGCATCCCTCTGTTGCTGAGATATTCACATTTGTTATTGCTGGAGCGCAGTATGTGATATCTTGGAAGCAGTGCAACTGAGCATTTCTTCAGTTTTTCTCTGGGGGGTGTCAACTTGCACTTTTCCCTCCCAATTGCAGCTAAGAACAGCTCTGAGGCTGATTTAGCAGTGTCAGACGCTACCAAGATGTGATTGGCAGCATCTGGCAGGGAGAGGTGAAGGCATACGCCCCTTGAGAATATACTGAAGATAAGCTGAATTGCAAGTAGAGATTTCACATAGTGCGCTGCAAAAGGAACAAATGGGAGTATCTCAGCAATGGAGTGACGCAGCGAAAAATGGAAAACAGTGCCAGAATCAGGAAAGCTAAGGGATTCTTAAAAGGTATTTGACTATTTTTTTTTTTTTATCAAGTCACAGGTCCTCCCTAATGCTGACCATGTAATGCACATTATACCTGCAGACAGGGGTGCTGAAGTAGCAAATGCACTTGGGCCCTGGTACCTCTTTGCAACATATGATGATGGGGAGGGGTGTAATAGGCAGCAGCCCTGTTACAGTTTTTGCAGAACTTCTCCTACACAAGTGCAAAACTCTTCTTTAAGGTATGTGCGCACAGACTTTTTTTTTTTTTTTTATAGGTTTTTGGATTAGAAATCGAGCAGGAAATCCAAGTTTTTGATGCGTTTTTGCTCCAAAAACTTGTGCACACATACATCAATAGTGAACCTTTCCTCCTCCTATTTCAGTGCGGCAAGCTTCTCCTTCAAAGTTTTCCAATATTTTTTAGCAGATTACCGATTCCAAGGAATTACAGATATTTCATTTTCAGACTTAAAAATAATAGGTTTAAAATGTAACATGAAATTCCATTAATTTGATAATCCAGAAAGTCTGCGAACATATGCAATACATTGCAGAATACCAACAGACCAGGAATCATGTTTTGCACATTTCTGTCAATCCTGATAATCCAGAACTCATTGATGCTGAATTAAAGGAATTTTACAAGAGACAAGCCTTCGATCATGGACTGAAGTCCAGGTGATTCAGCTTGCATTACTGCTCGTCTCATATAACATATCCCCTACCGCTACCGACAGCGGCATAAAATAGGATGTCGTAATATGATTATCTGCAGGTTGTATCCATATAGAGGAGCGTCATCTGCCTGATACAGACAGAGGCAGTTACAGAGTATCAGGCGTCCTCTATGATCAACACCAGAACTCTGCATTATTAAAACTGAGCAAGTCCTATAAAGGTCACAGTCAGAACGGACAACCGGCGACACAAGCACTAGACGCAGGCCAGGAAAAAGTATGAAAAAAGTTATGAAAAAAAGATATGGAAAAAAAGTATCAAAAAAAGTATGAAAATGCAGCTTGTTGTCACCAGAAATAACGAAACATATGGAAAGAACTCATTTACTAAAACAAAAAACAAACCCACCTGCATCCGATAGAGAACAGATGACTGTAGACTATATACCCGGTTCATTAACACATTTGTGCCTTTTTTATCTCCTTTTTGGTATTTTGCACTTTTTTTTAAAGTCTATTTTATATCTGTCCGCCAGTGTTTTTTTTTTTTTTTAATTTTAGACTCCGATTCATCAATTGTAAATTTTTAAAAAGTCGCAACATGTGTTGCACAAATGCGCTACTCCAGTCTTCCCCATGGAACGAATTTATCTATTTTTTTTTCCCCTCCCCAAACTTTGCAAAATTTTAGCACAACATGCAAATTTTGGGGTTAAAAAGTAGCAAAAAGGTTAAAGAACATTTTTCACAAAAATTTATAAACTGCAAGCGCTATTTTGATTAAATAGGTGCAAAAAATATCAATTAATAAAGCAATAATGTGACTTAAGCCCCCCTCCGCAAATGATGAATTGCGCCCGTCTGCGATACTACAACGCTCAGCATGCCCCATCAGCCATAGATTAGGGGCCCCATATATAATGCAGGGGGTGAGGTAGAAGGAGAGGGGGGCTCAATTAAAAACCTGTTTAGTTTGCAGATTTTCCAGCTAGGTTTTCATAGAGCGTGATGCAGAGGACTGAAGATTAATTTCTAGTGACAAGATGAGGGCAGCGGGTTAAGTGGGGGCTGCTGGTTGGGTGTCAGTGGGGTATCTTCACTAAGTAAAAAGCAATTACAGCTCATTTAGGTTATGATTTACCTAAAGGGATTATGCAAGTAAAGGTTAATTACCGAGCAAAACGTTCTGCAAGTTTTTACTGTACTTTAAATTCTTCACCGTGGTTAATACCTCTGCTTAACACTACCATCTCCTCCTTCATCTCAAAACGAACATCCGACTGAGGATCTACCGTATATTTTGCCAAGATTAACAACTTCCATAACCCAAAGCCACCCAATTCCATCTACAAGACTTCTCACGTGCTGCCATAGTTCTCTGGAATGCGCTACCCATCAATAAGGTTAATAACAGCCACAGTTTTTAAGTTTACCCTAAAAATCCTCTTTTTTCAGGCAGGGCTATTGCATTATCTAATCTGACTCTTTTTCGCTTACCTCTTCCCTATTCTACATTATTCCTCTAAATCTACTGGATGGAGACTAGTCGCTACGATGTTTTCTACATAGAGCACACAGCTATCAGAGATTGCTGCTCTCCTGTCTCTTATTTTGCACATAGTGAGAACCAGCAGTGGCCGCAGCATGGAGGACATTATAAAGTATTGAGCAGTGTAGCTGTGAATCCAGCTTTGAAATTCAATAAAACACTTACTAGAAAGCAGTAAGACTTTAAAAGGTCTACTTTTAACAAATGGCTTTAGGAGCGCAAAACTCCCCTGTCTCCCAGCTCATGGGAGCACTCTTGTTAATTGAAAATTTTGACCAGTGGCAGAATTAAGCCACCAATGCAAACTGGGTGCTTTCTCCCATTCTGCAAGCAAAAATCTCTGCCGCATCAGAGGAGCACAAAGGCACTACAAGCTCTATGGTAAAGAGCTTGCAAGTGCTGTGCTTCTTGTCTTGGAGACTGGCCACCGCAGATAGACTGCAGTGGTAGCTGGTAACATTAGCTACAAGTAGTATACACAAGAACTAGAAATCCCTCCACTTTTGATACTAGAACATATTTAGGATGAAAATTGCTGAATTGTTTTCTTTTCTACTTTTACGAGGAGAAAAAACAAATTTAAAGTGACCACTCAGTGAGCTCGCAGTCCGTATTGTTTTGACCAAGATAGATTTTATTGGTTTTCCTAGAGTAGACAGTGTGTTCAGGAGATGGGACGGGCGTAGATGAGGTGTTAGAGAGGATAAGTGGCGCATAAGTGGAGAGCAGAAGACAAGTTCAGGAGGTGGGGCAAGGGAAGATGAGGTGTGAGAGAGGAGAAGTGGCTCATAAGTAGAGAGAAGACGGCAAATTCAGGAGCTGCGGTGAGGAATGATGAGTGATGATTAGTGGCTCATAAGTGGAAAGTAGACAGGGACTTCAGGAAGTGTGGTGAGGGAAGATAAGGTGTGAGAGAAGTGCCTCATAAGTGAAGAGTAAACTAAGTTTAGGAGGTGTAGCAAGGGAAGATGAGGTGTGAGAGAGAAATGTCTCATAAGTGGAGAAAGAAGCAAATTTCTCTATTAAGACATATATCAAAGTTTATAATATTCACTTGTACTATTCATTTGTGGGAAGACTACTGAAATTACAGCAAATATTTTACCAATGTCCTTATATTTAAGTACAATTTAGGACTATAGAGGCGAAGGGCAGAACTGTAAGGAGCCAGATGCCACCATCAGCGGCTGCAGCAAATGTCCCTCTACAGAATAATTGCCTGAAGATCGGTCTCCTCCTAATATCGCAATTGTAGGTACTTTCCCCATAATAGGCAGCCCGCGTCCTTTCATGTGCTTCACTGACAATGTGTTGTTTTTTTTTTCACGTCATACTTCCAGGAATGTGAGAAGAAAGCTTAAGAGAATTATTTAATACACATCCTTTCATCCTTTCTCCAATTCTACAATCACGGCAGATAATGAGGGCAAAAGTATCAACACGAGAGGGGGGAAAGCTCTTTGGAGTGCGTCGGGAACATTCACTTTGGAAAAGAAGCTAATCAGAGCTTTTAAATACAGATCCAGCCGTCTCCTATTCATTCCACAAGTGCACGAGACGGAGCACAACAGAAGCACCTAAGCCCATCTCCCGCTTCTATATAGGCTTTATGTTTTAGAAGACTCTTTACATCCTCGTTCTGAAGCCGAGCATCCAACATAATGCAAACAAAGGCTGTTCCCGAACGCTCACGCTAACGTTACGACTGACAGAATCAGATACAGCTAAAATAAAAGTATGGAAGATAAAGAACATGATGGAGGCGAGGAACAAAAGACGGAACGTTGACTGTGAAGACACTTTTGAAAAGATATAAAACATTTAGCAACGGTGGAAAGTAGGTTACAGCAAAGCTCCATGAATACTGATCGGACAAGATGGAAGATGTCAAATTGCTGGTATAAAGGAAAACTAAAAACTTTGATATGCCACTGCATCATATATACTGACCACTAAGCCACCAGGGACAAGTAATTTTAGTTCTGCTCTAATCATACACAGATATGATTACCTGCGTTGTCTACATGGTGTCTGAAAGCCAATGAAAAATTTTGAATAATAACCCCCCCAGATGTACTGTATAACAAGTTAATAAGATCCCTGTTGTCTAGTGTGTTAGTTGCAACATCCCTGGTGTCTAGTGGGTTAATGATACATTTTCTTATGCCCGTTTGATAACAACCATTACATCCTTGGCGACTAGATTAATAATATTTCCCCACTAGACTCCAGGAAAGTGATGGTCATTAACATCTTGTTAACAGAAAATGTATTTATTAACCAACAAAGCATCAGGGATCATAACAAAAAAGAACAAAACATAATTACTAAGGATGTTGTTATCGATAACCAGGTTTTAATTATTACGACCAATGCACATGGTCTCCAGGCATACAACTGCAAGGTAAGTCTCTTAGTGGCGAATGTCAGATTTACGGAGGAGGTATTACAACTACTCACACAGGACACTAGACACCAGGGAGGTTGTGACTCAACTAGAAACCAGAAATGTTGTAAACACATTATATACTATGGATGTTGTAAACCCATTACATAACAGCCATTTTGTAAAAGCAGGCGGTACTAGGAATGCTATAAACCCACTGGAAACCAGGGATGTTGTGAACCCTCAACACCAGGGATGTTGTACACTCAGACACCAAGGATATCGTAAACCCACTAGGCACCAAGGATGTTGTGAAACCAGGAGATACCAGGAATGCCATAAACCCACAGGAAACCAGGGATGTTGTGAAGACACAGTCATGTTAACCTACTAGAAACCAGGTATATTGTGTACTCTCTAGACACCAGGGATGATGTAAATATAGTAGACACCAAGAATATTGTGTGTCCACTACACACCGGGGATGTCGAGAACCCAATAGACACTGGGGATGTCGAGAACCCAATAGACACCAGGAATGTCGAGAACCCAATAGACACCGGGGAAGTCGAGAACCCAATAGACACCGGAGTTGTCGAGAACCCTATAGACACCGTGGATGTCGAGAACCCAATAGACACCGGGGATGTCGAGAACCCAATAGACACCGGGGATGTCGAGAACCCAATAGACACCGGGGATGTCGAGAACCCAATAGACACCGGGGATGTCGAGAACCCAATAGACACCGGGGATGTCGAGAACCCTATAGACACCGGGGATGTCGAGAACCCAATAGACACCGGGGATGTCGAGAACCCTATAGACACCGGGGATGTCGAGAACCCAATAGACACCGGGGATGTCGAGAACCCAATAGACACCGGGGATGTCGAGAACCCAATAGACACCGGGGATGTCGAGAACCCAATAGATACCGGGGATGTCGAGAACCCAATAGACACCGGGGATGTCGAGAACCCAATAGACACCGGGGATGTCGAGAACCCAATAGACACCGGGGATGTCGAGAACCCAATAGACACCGGGGATGTCGAGAACCCAATAGACACCGGGGATGTCGAGAACCCAATAGACACCGGGGATGTCGAGAACCCAATAGACACCGGGGATATCGAGAACCCAATAGACACCGGGGATATCGAGAACCCAATAGACACCGGGGATATCGAGAACCCAATAGACACCGGGGATGTCGAGAACCCAATAGACACCGGGGATGTCAAGAACCCAATAGACACCGGGGATGTCGTGAACCCAATAGACACCGGGGATGTCGTGAACCCAATAGACACCGGGGATGTCGTGAATCCAATAGACACCGGGGATGTTGTGAACCCCACAGACACCAGGGATGTCGTGAACCCAATAGACACCAGGGATGTAGTGAATCCAATAGACACCTGGGATGTTGTGAACCCAATAGACACCAGGGATGCAAAGAAAACCACTAGGTACCACAGATGTCATGAACCCAACTGACATCAGGAATCTCATGAAAACCACTAGGCACCAGGAATCCTGTGAACCCAATAAACACCAGAGATGTCATGAACCCAATAGAAAGCAGGGATGTCATGAAATCCACTGGACACCAAGGATGTCATGAACAGAATAGACACCAGGGATGTCATGAAAACCACTAGACACCAGGGATGTCGTCAACCCACTCAACATCAGGGATGTTACAATTATGAGCCTGCCACACACCAAGGAAGCTTTTATTATTAGACCTCAAGAAAACAAGTAAATAAGAACCGAAAAATATGAAATAGAAAACAAGAGCGCAGCATGCACAAGCTTTTTTTCCAATGTGAACGTTGGAAGACTTAAGTAAAGGAACCAGGTCTACAAACAATAGGATTTGGGGGGATTGTTATCTTTTGCTACCTGCTTTGTGCTGGAGTCTTATGATAAAGCTTCCTAATACCAGAGGAATAGACCAAATCCATTCGGAGAGGGGATTTATCTCCACACAAAGCTGGATGTGAAGATTTACTAGATCACACTTGTCAGGGCATAAAAACCGAGGCAAAAGCGCCACAAGCCCCGAGAACTCATCTCACTCAACTTATAAAGTTTGACTTCCCGCACTGCCACGACTTAACAAAAAATGATAAAAAAAAAAAGGAAAAAAACATCTCCGCAATGCAGCTCTATGGTGATAGATGTGTAATTGTAAAACAGCGGGGGGAAAAAAAATACAACGCTGCACCGCTAAATTAGATTCTCACTTTTCATAAAATCTTCACAAATATCTCTCAAGGCAGAAGGAAAAAAAGGAGCAGCTCCAGAGAGGTTATATATCATCTTCTGGTGGGCAAGATCCGATAATATGACATTTACATCAATAGCTGCGCGGCTCCGGCGAAGGCTGCACGTCCACTGTGGTTACTCTATACTGCAGAACATGGGATGTGACGGCCAAGGACACGATGAGGAGCAGATGGGGTGTACAATGGAATTTTAACCAAAAATGTTCAGATACTTTTCCTTTTTTATCATTACAACAACATTTTCAATAATCTAAAAAGTTAGCAAAATTACTGAAAAATTTGATGGACTTACAAACGCATTGTGCAGCTCTGGACTTACAAAATACGGTAAGTAGTGCATTGTATTTCCAAAGTTGTCTAACTCTTTGGAGCTTTGGCAAAGTCTTGGTCGAATATAGTTTCCATACATTCAGATCTTGTGATTTTCATCTCACCAGGCAGATGACAAAAAAAGAACAAAAAAAAACCCAGAACAGATGACATTTTTACATTCCGCAGGAGTCAGGAGGCAGACGCTCCTGCTGGGGAATACGCCACTTAAAAACTATTTCTGAAAATTGCTCAGTAATGTTGTAGCTGGTAGGATGCATGTAGGGATCAGAGACTATAAAAGCTGAATGTAGTTGACGGCATTTAGTGGATGTGTTATCACATGGAAGAAACAAGACTATAAAAGACAAAGATACACAGAGCTTATTACACCTCGATGGGAACCAGAGGACGGCGGCTACCTGCGCTAATGGATTACAAATCCTGTTACCTGCATATAGATGAGGGCATTAGGGCTCCAAAATAGGGAATGTCTAACTACGGAATAAAAGAGAGGGTGAAGGTGTGCTGTAAGTGAAGTGTAAAAAAAAAAAAACAACATTGGACTATGTCCTCATTCCTTACTTCATTTTAAGTACCCATCCCTGTTCCCGATAAGCACTTTGTATCCTGCTCCTAGTTTTAGACTTTACACATGTGGTGGTAATACTTGCTGGATGTGATATCTGTGTGTCCAGAATGATGTGATCTTTACTAGTTCTCATGCTATTCTTTGACTAATTTCTCCTTTTCTAAGTCATGAAGGATCACATGCTTTCCTGCCTATAACAGCCTAAGTGACCAACCCTCCCTAACAACTTGGATGCTTTTCCCCTCTAACAATTTCCGATGTGCTGTGTACAAACCCCTCCTTGCTGTGCTTTCTAAGACAGAGTAAAGGAAGAGGAAAGTATAAAAAGTTACCAGTGCCAAGAGCGAAGCATTGATGGATTTGTGTTAGGTTTTGCAGAAGAACTACCGTAAATAGGGGAAAAACTACAGCAGTGGCATCTAAGTGGTAGGGAACTTTTAATGAAATTTTCAACTTAGAAACAAATGAAAAACAAAGACAGTATAAAGTGTGCATAGCTAGTTAGGACTAATATGGCCACCAAGGCACTTCTGTGTGTTGCATCATCCCCATTGCTCCCATCCGCTACATAACTAGTCAGACTTGGCAGTTTTACATAGCTTGGTGTTAATCCTTTAGGAGCTGCTATGAACATATCGACAATCACTTAGTTTTCCAAGCAATATGTATATTCATGGAAAAGGCAAAAATGACTAATCAATATCAGTAATCAATGAGTACTGAGGAGGCATTCATCACGACCGATCCCTTCCAATAACTTGATGAGTCCTTCTTCAATGCTCCTTTTTCTATTAGGCAACAAAGCCAATTTCATCGCTTTGCTTTGAGAGTATTATAAGGGTAAAATTGAGAAGGACATATAAAGTATTGAGCCAGGATCGGAAACTGGCCCTGGGCCATTATTTGATAACATCAGGGGGGAAAAAAAACAAACACATCACCAACTATATAATGAATGAAGTCACATGCGATGTGGTTGACACTGGCGAGAGGATGACAAGAAGCAGGAACCTTCAATCAGTCAGCATGAAGCGATAATTATCTCCTAGGTAATTCCAGCCGTGTAAATGAAAACGTTGCCAGGTCCGCGGTACGCCATACGAGACAAGTGGGCACCGGGCCGCCTCATTACCGTGCACCGAACCGAGCGGACATGCAATCTGCATTAGGTTCGCCTTACAGGAAATGGAATCCGGGGTGAGATCTCCAATCCATAATCATGAGTAATGATCTTTCAGTGCGGGAGAACCCGACTCTCTACAACTCAATTAGCATTACTGAAAAGTGCAGAAAAAAATGCTTCCAACTCCAACCCAAAGTTAACCCATTATTATTGCCACATAGCAAATGGGGAAAAGTGGGTCTAGAAATTGCACAGTTCCGCTCCACTGGCTCGTTAAGGTAATGCAACTTTCACGAGATGCAGTACTCAAAGGACAAGCCTGGCGCTGTCACCGAAAACTAAACTTTTTTTTCTTAATTTCAAACATGCCCTTTAAGAGGATATTAGCAGCCAAATGTGTTCAGATCTTGGGTCAATTATATCGGTTGTTGCTTCCAGAGGACGAGTTACAGGTGACTGCACATAAGCAGCCATTATCCAGAAAAAATAAAGGTAGGATATAATAATGGGTATTAGACATTAAAGCCCCAATACAATTTCCAAGAAAAACTCACCTTTTACTACCACTCAAGCAGAACAGATGAGTGACCCTACCAATTTCAGCCACAGTGACGTGCAAGGACAAGCCTTCTGCTGGTTGTCCACAACAGTGCCCACCAAACATCACTGCCTCCAATGGACAAAATATTCTTCATCCTCAAAGAGCCTTGATAAGAAATCCAAATATAGCCTATTATTACTGGATCCATGCAAGTCAGGACCCCCAGATTGCCCCTTTGTCAACCTGACACCATGGATGGCTTCCATCTATGTTCTTTTCTCCAATCCAGCGTTATTCCTGCTGTCTTGCCCTCTTAGTAGCAATGCCCACTAGACTTACCGGAAGAGACAACCATCTGTAATGTACCATTTTCCTCCGTCCCTGTGTCCCATCAGACTATACTTTGTACCATACACGCCTTAACTTTAGCATGGTGGGAGGGCACCATCTATGGTGCACGTAATAGTGTGGGCTCCTAACTTCTGGACCACTAATGATGTGACCATTGGGATATAATTCCATAAACGAATTTCGTGCATTTACATGCCACCTATGCAAAGACCGCCGTTTGCAATGTGATAGAAAAGATTGTTGCTTTCCTCCCACCAGTCCGTCACGTTCTCACCAACGCCCCCTGTAAATAGCAGTTATTGTAGCGCCACATTTTTCAACTCTTACATTTCAATAAAAGTCATTTTCCCCCTCTCTGCACAAAAGTTATTTTGTTTCCTGCCTGAATACAATGTTCCCGCGGAATCCATAAGTAGGGAGAGAAGGGAGGGCTGCTGTCTCCAAGAACGTCGGCTGCATACGTTTAGCAAATTGCTTTCCTATGGATAAATGCAATCAAAGTTTATGTGAACAGAGAAACCAACGGGAGAGGATTGTTTCACCGGAAAGATCAGAGGAAAATTGTAACTAAATGTTGTGGAAAATGACTTGCATATTGCTTTGCTCGGGACGGCATCACAATTAGGCAGGGCCGGGAAGCGCTGCGAGGGTGAATGCCAACAAATCAACACAAACAGCCGCTGTCAACAGCACTTTACTGACGCGGAGTAATGGAAGCATTACTTAAGGTTCCTCCACAATCCGCTTGGGCTCAACTTATCGGCTGGAGATGTTTCTTCTTTTCTCTACTTGAGCAATAACCTAATTAGCGGCTCCGGGAGCGACACAATTGTGCTTCGTAATAAAAGGAGCGGTGGCGTTTTAGAGGAGGGTACTTCTCGAGCGTCCACAGAGGAACAATTGTGCTTTACCTGCCTCAGAAAAAGGATCTCAGAAACGTCATGCACAAGCAGCTTCTGCAGGGCCTAATATACAAGTCATGCATGAGCGATGCCGACCCCCAGAGTGACACCTTTTTAATTTTTGCAAAAAAAACATTCACTCTAATTAATGCAGAGACTCATATAATGTATTTACAACAGCGCCCATCTCCTCACTCCTTCATATAGTGACGCTCCGGAGCAGGACACGGCCAGCGACAGAGGGACTCTTTAATCCAAAGAAGAAGAAGAAAAAAAAAAAAGCTTTGCTGGATCCTGGAATTAAAACTATCCTTGTTTTTATTAGACAATCATTTAAAAAAAAAAAAATCACATCAGGGTAGACAGTAACTGGTTGACTCGTTTCGGCGTAAGCCTTAGTTGTAACAGAAAGTCCAACCCATATGAGAAGTATGCAGGCGTAACTTGAAGGTCATGGACCTCACTGCAAAACCACCAACAGGGAACCCCAAGTATTGCAAAGGACTTTTTGGGCCCCACTAGACTCCTGGGCCTGGGTGTAATAGCAACCCCTTGTTTACATCCTTTTTTATTGCTATATCATCTAAAATGATAAAAAAAAGTAAACTCTGCAACTAATTTATTATCATTTCATGTATATAGCTCCAATGCAAACCTAAGTGTCTCCAAAATGCAAACTACTAGGCCAATCTTGCAGCCGTTTTACGCTCTTTTTCCCACATACCCATCGATTCTTGCTCGCAAACACATACAGAAGAAGGAGCAACTTCTCTTTATCCCTTTACACGGCAGAACAAATTTTGGAAAATGTCTCACACTTCGAAAAGAATAAAATCACAACCAAATCTCTAAGGGAATTTTATTTAATTTTTTTTTTTTTATAGGGATGGCACAATCCCCCATCTAGAGCCATAATCTAACAGAATAAAACTTTCCCTGCCACGGCCGCCACTAGAGGGAGCTGTGTCAATCACTCAAACTTCCACGTCCAGACCTGCTGCCCTGCATCTGCTCCACCTCCACACCCATAACCTGAACTGTTCAGGATTTTACAAGATTGTAGCAAAAGAAAGAAATGCTTTAATGTACGAGAAATTTGCATCGTGCCCCGAGATCCTGAAAATCCCTGGGAATTCATGTATAAATTGCTAGCGACAAATTGTTCGGCTGGTGGGTTATTAGGAGAACCTTAGGAGGTAAAAATTTGTTTCGGCGGAAGGCCACAGCTATTTGTATTCCGTATCGAATGGCATCAGTTTGGGTTTTATTTCATTTAGCGATCATTTGCATATATATTACATTATAAAAACTGTATGTGAAGCTTTGAACAACATTTGCGGCGCAGACCTCGACAATGAGATGACATCTGCCTGTGGCCAAACCATGAATGCATAAGTATGCACGTCCAAGGTATGGAATACCACTGAGAGCGCTCCTACACGTAGCATTCTTGTATTGACTGTCCAGGGTACAATACGGCTTTCTGCACATTGCAGTCGGCTTCTAATGCAGGCCAAGCCCTACCTGACTCTTGACAAGAACCTCTCTCCTGTCTTTTTACTTTATCCCCTCCCACTCTGGCCAAGTTCCTACTATTAACTCCCTCTATCCATGTCTGTTACCAATGCTACATGTGTTTCAATAAATGGACAATAATAATGAAAAGATAAATATAAATGGAAGATAAAAGATGAGTATCTGACCTGCTGCCAGTCCTTGTTCTGTGACCACTTCTACAGGATCTTGTAAGTGGATAAAAACTACGAGACCGGCGACTCCAAATAGTAAGATGAAGGACAACATGTACGTCAGCCTCATAATTATTCCTCTCAAATCAATCCCGCATTGATCCAGGAAAACAAACCATGCCAGCAACCTCCAGGGGGTTAGCAGCTTTCATCTTGTCATTATTTCACCTTTGGGCTCCGCAGGGCCACACCTGTAAGAAAAGAATACAGTGAGCTCTAAAATATCTCTGCAAAATGTCCACAAAAGTTACATGATGAACATGACTTCACCAAAACGTTCTCATGAGTAAGTATAAAATAGCATTACAATGTAACTAATATATTACTACCCCTATGTACAAGAATATAACTACTATAATACTGCCCCCTATGTACAAGAATATAACTACTATAATACTGCCCCTATGTACAAGACTATAACTACTATAATACTGTCCCTATGTACAAGAATATAACAACTATAATACTGCCTCTATTTACAAGAATATAACTACTATAATACTGCCCCCTATGTACAAGAATATAACTACTATAATACTGCCCCTATGTACAAGACTATAACTACTATAATACTGCCCCTATGTACAAGAATATAACAACTATAATACTGCCCTATGTACAAGAATATAACGACTATAATACTGCCCCTATGTACAAGAATATAACTACTATAATACTGCCCCCTATGTACAAGAATATAACTACTATAATACTGCCCCTATGTACAAGAATATAACTACTATAATACTGCCTCTATTTACAAGAATATAACTACTATAATACTGCCCCTATGTACAAGAATATAACTACTATAATACTGCCCCCTATGTACAAGAATATAACTACTATAATACTGCCCCTATGTACAAGAATATAACTACTATAATACTACCCCCATGTACAAGAATATAACTGCTATAATACTGCCCTTATGTACAAGAATATAACTACTAAATACTGCCCCTATATACAAGAATATAACTACTATAATACTGCCCCATGTACAAGAATATAACTACTATAATACTGCTCCTATGTACAAGAATATAACTACTATAATACTGCCCCTATATACAAGAATATAACTACTATAATACTGCCCCTATGTACAAGAATATAACTACTATAATACTGCTCCTATGTACAAGAATATAACTACTATAATACTGCCCCTATGTACAAGAATATAACTGCTATAATACTTCCCCTATGTACAAGAATATAACTACTATAATACTGCCCCTATATACAAGAATATAACTACTATAATACTGCCCCTATGTACAAGAATATAACTGCTATAATACTGCTCCTATGTACAAGAATATTACTACTATAATACTGCCCCTATGTACAAGAATATAACTACTATAATACTGCTCCTATGTACAAGAATATAACTACTATAATACTGCCCCTATGTACAAGAATATAACTGCTATAATACTTCCCCTATGTACAAGAATATAACTACTATAATACTGCCCCTATATACAAGAATATAACTACTATAATACTGCCCCTATGTACAAGAATATAACTGCTATAATACTGCTCCTATGTACAAGAATATAACTACTATAATACTGCCCCTATGTACAAGAATGTAACTACTATAATACTGCCCCTATGTACAAGAATATAACTACTATAATACTGCCCCTATGTACAAGAATATAACTACTATAATACTGCCCCTATATACAAGAATATAACTACTATAATACTGCCCCTATGTACAAGAATATAACTGCTATAATACTGCTCCTATGTACAAGAATATAACTACTATAATACTGCCCCTATGTACAAGAATGTAACTACTATAATACTGCCCCTATGTACAAGAATATAACTGCTATAATACTGCCCCTATGTACAAGAATATAACTACTATAATACTGCCCCTATATACAAGAATATAACTACTATAATACTGCCCCTATGTACAAGAATATAACTGCTATAATACTTCCCCTATGTACAAGAATATAACTACTATAATACTGCCCCTATATACAAGAATATAACTACTATAATACTGCCCCTATGTACAAGAATATAACTGCTATAATACTGCTCCTATGTACAAGAATATAACTACTATAATACTTCCCCTATGTACAAGAATATAACTACTATAATACTGCCCCTATGTACAAGAATATAACTGCTATAATACTGCTCCTATGTACAAGAATATAACTACTATAATACTGCCCCTATGTACAAGAATATAACTGCTATAATACTGCCCCTATGTACAAGAATATAACTGCTATAATACTTCCCCTATGTACAAGAATATAACTACTATAATACTGCCCCTATGTACAAGAATATAACTACTATAATACTGCCCCTATGTACAAGAATATAACTGCTATAATACTGCTCCTATGTACAAGAATATAACTACTATAATACTGCCCTTATGTACAAGAATATAACTACTATAATACTGCCCCCTATGTACAAGAATATAACTACTATAATACTGCCCCCTATGTACAAGAATATAACTACTATAATACTGCCCCTTATGTACAAGAATATAACTACTATAATACTGCCCCCTATGTACAAGAATATAACTACTATAATACTGCCTCCTATGTACAAGAATATAACTACTATAACACTTTATAGTATGTAAAGGCCTTACAAACTATAGCATAGGATTAAAGGTTTCATTTTTTTATCTTAACTAGTTATAAGATTTGGTCCATTTCCGTGTCACCTCTCCCACCCTTTTGTATTACGTATAGACCAAGCTGCTAGCAAAATGCTATAAGAAAAACTGGGTCAGAGCAAATGTCACTCCTGACACAATCACTGAGGCTGAACAACGTGATCAAACAACCAGGTAGAGATGGGAGCAATAATGAAAACCACTTGTAAAGAAAGCCCCAATCCTCGGTCCGCACATCACTTTTATTAGGACCCGCTGCAATTCCAGGTACTGCTCACCTGTCACTGTGTGTTATCATCCATCCAATTAATTGCACTTCAGAAGATGCAAAAAATAACACTCAGGATGTTTCCACAGCACAAACGATATGACCAAGTATGACAAAGTAACAACCATTGAGGACCGTATACAGATATCAGCCAGGACTCTAAGGCAACACAAATCTGCATTTTGTCCATCTATTGAGTTTTCCATCAATGTTTTCGACTTAGGACTTCAAGAAAACCTTGATGGACTCTATTAGAAGACTGTAGAGTCAGACGACACTGGTGGGATCTATCAAACTATGGATCAGGTATTGTATAATGGTTGGCTATGAATACAAGCCACAAATGTGAACAAAGCCCAATTAATGGGGTCTATTGATCACTGTATAAGTCAGGAACCATCTTGGCCATAGATGACTTTCCATAGTTGTCAATCCCACTTGGCCATGAGAATCATCTTTATATTTCGGTGTATAATGTGCAAATTTCCAGCTCCTAAATCACTCACAGAGAAAAACAACCTTGTATTTTTCAGAACTGCATAGTTTATCAAAACTGCGCTTATTCTGAAACTTTTTTTTATTTTTAGCAACTTTGCTATTTATTTCTCTAAAACAGAAAGAAAAAAAAAAAGCACAAAAAAATATTACAGACGGCAGATGTAGCCAAGGAAAGAAAAGCGACTTTACACATTTTATTCTCAAATTGTACACGCCATATGGTGTTCATTTTTGGTGAATTCAAGTATTACAAATACACTAAACAAGTAGTTTATAAAAAAAAAAATATAAAACAAAACCTGACTAACAAGCAAAACTTTATTCAACTAAAATTAGAATTAAAAAAAAAAAAAACTTTGGTTTTACTAGTATGGGTTTTTTTATCATCATTTCCTTCAATTTTGACATTTATCTTGCACCACAAACATAAAAACATAAACAAATATAAATGAAAAAAGAAACAAGACATTGGTAGTAGATGTTAGATAATAGTAGCATGTGTCTCTAGGGATCTTTTTCACCTCTTCAATCACAGAATTACCATAAATTTCCATGTTCTCATAGTCTCTAAAACATGTGGATAACACTGATTTTCTTAAAAAAAAAAAAAATTGTCCAGGTATATTTGTGGTGAATTAAATTATCATCAGTCGAGAAGTTCTGTGCGGAAACTTGACCTGAGGTGCAGATATTTTAATTTAAAATAGTCAGAAAATTTGCAAAAAAAAAATGGGGGGGGGGACATGTAACAATGCAACATCTCGTTTTATGTTATTTTTTTTCCTGATGAAGATAGATTACTTCGAAACGCAATAAACCGCTTCCCTTCCAATCCTGTCTCCCGTAATGTCCCTTTGGATTTTAGCAGCAGCGCACAGGTCCCACTTATTCCTTCTTGGTACAAAATCCACAACAGCAATAGATCTTTTCGGTCACGTGTCCTTAGGCTTTATATGGGACATCGATGGATAACCCAGATGGTAAATCTGTAGAATCTTACGGTACCAGCATCCTGCATGAATTTTCAGAAATCCTTAGACTATGTGCACACGGACCGGAACTTTTCAAGGAGGTTTTGGAGCGGAAACTCTCCAAAAAAATTTAGTTTCTACTCTCAAAGCTCAGAAAAAAAGACTCCGTTTGCACTAAGAGTCAGTAATAAGCAGTCATAAAGGAGCGCTTAGGAAGCAACCCAGGGGCAGACAAGGATGTCAGGTCTCCACTGCACCTCCAGCCGAAAACCTCCAATGGAGGATAGGAGCAATGAGAAAATGAAATACGGTCTTAGGAGCGCAGGAAGGAGACTCAGACAAGAGATGGGTTTAAACCACAACGCGTTTCGACGGAGGATCAGTCTTCATCAGGTGGACGTTTCACCTGATGAAGACGGATCCTCCGTCGAAACGCGGTGTGGTTTAAACCCATCTCTTGTCTGAGTCTCCTTCCTGCGCTCCTAAGACCGTTTTCCATTTTCTCATCCGTTTGCACCAAGTCTTACATGGCTGATTTTAGAGAATTTTCACCCATTCCAGTCCGCAGCAGTTTTTGCTTCAGAACTCCTCTTTCTCCAGATGAAATAAAGTTTCCCTCACAGTCGGCCATGCTGGAAGCTATGGGAAAAAGTTTTCAGTCACTCTATAGACAAATATATAAAGAAAACGGATTCTACTCCCTTTTCATAGTTCCATTCATTAAAGTCAGCATATGGACACTCATTGATCGGATTTAACGCAACCCCTTGACATATTCCATTCTAAAGCTTCATTTTTCGCCAATTCTCAAATATCTTGCACAAAACCCTTTATCTCCGACACTATTTTGCCCCCCATAATTTTCCATCCGTCCATTCTAAATCTGGCAGACAAGCCCTTTCCCTTCTGATTTGCGGAATGGATGTTACGGTGTCTCCTCTCCGCCCGGCGCTCTCCGCACGCATCATTAGAAGTGACACCTCCATTTCCCTTTCAAAGTCCCTACTTTGGGGATTAGATTCCAATAAGTGATATGGAAATCACTTGTCAAGTCAGCTTCTGAATTAATGGAAGCGCTTCCTTTTTTTTCCATGCGTTTGGTCCTTTCAGGATCCGCTCATGCAGATAAGCTTTCTCCTGCAGGGGTTTGACATCCTAATTCATAAGCATGAAGAAGAAGAAGAGAGGAAAAAAACAAAAAGAAAGCTCTAACAGTCGTGCTCTCTTGTCACACCGTCACTTGGCATGTGCGACACAGAGGAACCTAAATGTGATTTCCCCCATTCAATCTGACTTGTTAGATCTGAGGGTATGGGCGTTTGGCTTTCACTCAGTCTACCGCCCATGCTCAATTAAACATGGGCACTGTGAAGGCGCAGTGCAAATACGGACAACTCCGCTCCCATCTTCACAGAACGCCCAAACAATTCGTTTGTCTTTGCACTTTCCCTGAGACTGGATGTAAAATATTAAGGTGCATTCACTTGCATGGCAATTGGAGAAAAGAAACAATCTATTGTCCACTGTTATCATCCGATGTAGTGCCTAGACTGCAGCGTTATAACGGACAAATCATCCAAACTATACATCATAACTCCAGAGGGGTTACAGTTTTATAGTTTTTTTGGATTTCGGATTACAGGATTCTGTATTATATGGATCTGCAAGCATCAGGGGCAAAAGTCTGTCGGAAGGAAAAACACCCCCAAAACTTCTGTGTGGGATCAGTAATGATCCGTGTGTACAGAATATATTAGTCACGTCCAAATATCAGTTCATAAACATTCGCACATCGGGGGAATTCTTTCTGAAGATGAAATATTTACAAGAAAATAAACACAAATCTTATTTACTGCAGAAGTGAAATCAAATATTTATTCTCAAGTCAATGCTCCTTTTAAAATTTGCAATAAATTATTAGATTATTATGGGTTTATATTACCATAAAGTTTATATACGATACGGGACAATGCACGATAGGACTTCTGGTTCAAGACATCAGACGCTACGGACTATAGAAAATATATCCCGTTCTCTGTATACAGCTCTGATGAAAGCCTATGTGTTTGTCTGTTTATTGAGTACAAACAATCACCCGACAGTCTGTTTCAAGTTAAATTACTTTTGTAGACATTTTTGCAATCCAGTTGCCAAAGTTTTGCCCCATTTGGCTTTTACCAGCACAAATTTGATGTGGTCTGTGGTTATAAATCAGAAGACAAAAAAAAAACCTAAAAAAACCCCAAAACTTAAAACCTTTCCCGTCTGACCTTAAGAATGACCTCGCTGACGAATTCTCAGATAAAGGCGTATTCTAAAGCTTGGAAGTTCTCTAATCCATTGGGTACCGGATAACGTCTTGATCACAGGTGGTCTGACCTGTAGGACCCCCCATCTCTCCCAAGAGGTGATTGCTCATGATCGTTCATTTTGATGGGAGTGCCAAAGACCATCTGGGATCTCTGCCACTCCAATTAAGAATGAATGGAGCAACGGTGTACTTGATCGACCTCTGCTTTATTTCACTTTTCCGAGCCCCAATTCTCAAAATTGGAGGGGTCCCAATTATCGAGAAGTTATCCCCTATCCACACACAATTGGATAACAAGACTAAATTTATATACAGGGAAGAGGGATCCATATCTCCGGAATGGCAAAAAAAAAGTCCAGCGCTGAATTGAGGTGTTTACACCAGGGTAAGAACAATTACATATTTTATGGCTAGTGACCGGTCTTTTTAAGCCTTTTTTCCATAGGCACGGACAATCCCTTTAAATATACATTTATAGATACAATATTACAATATTACTTTGTGTTACCGATCTAATATAGTCCGGCAACATGGAAGGAGGACTGCACGACGCCACGTAAAATAAATTACCTCCTGATTAAATAGTGATTAGTTTTTCATTACATAGTGAATCGGGGAAGCGATGACACCGAACACGGATTTATTTACTGCCAACCTGACAGTGCTTCCATTATCTCAGCAGGTCAGGGAGCGCAGCTCTGCAGCACAGACGACCATTTTTTTTTATTTTTCCTTGCCTCGTCTCTTTTATCTGGGTTTCCTGCACAGGTGACACGGAGCTGAAGCCGCAGCTGCTGAATGAAACCATGGCTTCCTGCCACCAGGCTCCCTTTACAATGAAGGCAAATTCCTAAAACTCTGTGTTCTGCATGCAAATAATCCCAAATGAGCAAGGCCGATTCACTTAGAAGAGCCAAAGGAGGAGAGGGGGTTCTGGATTTTCCACATTATGTGATGGCAAATTGACATTTGCAACTTTTAAGGAATCACTGAGCAATCACTGAATTTGCTAACGACGGAGAGTAAAGTAAATACTTGCAATCCCTCGCCATCTGTGGTGTCAGACGCACACTATTCACCCTAGTGAATTGCAGATGGAGGAATGATGGCGAGTGTGTAGAGAAATCTATCCCATGCTGATCCAGGGAAACGGCGCTGTTCTCCTGCCTCACAGGAGCGGTTCTGCTTCAGTCTGCACAGGAGATACTGAGCCACGTGGTTCATGGGATACCACATTCTTAGGCTTGTTCACACTGCGTTTTTACCATGACGGGAAAAAAAAGCAGCATTTTACAGTACTAGCAAAGTGAATGAGGTTTCTGCTGCTTATTTTTTTCCTTGCTGATTTGAACCAAAGTGTGAATCTGCAGTGTGTCAATTGTTTCAGCGTTTTTGCAGACAAATGAATGGGGGAAAAAAGACATCAAAAACACATATATTTTATGCCGCAATTTCAAGCCAAAATCTGCTGCCAATACTCAGCCCATTCCCTTCAGATACATTCCCACATCGGTCCATTTTTTTTCTCCGACAGCGCACTGATCCATAGAATTTAATTGAACTGTACACGTCAGATTTTAAAAACAGGTCCGCGTCTCCGGTTCGTGGATCTCGGAGCATTTAGGGTATGTGCACACGCTGCGGGTTCCGCAACGGTTTTGGCCGCTGCGGACCCGCAGCAGTTTTAGCTGCGGTGTACAGTACCATTCAAATGAATGGCAACCAAAAACCGCTGTGTAGACGGTGCGGATTAATCCGCGCGGTTTTCCTGCGGTTTTGAAACCGCAGAAAGAATTGACATGTCAATTCTTTCTGCGGAATCCGCAGCGGTTTCCTATCTCCACCATTGTGGAGATGGTGAAACCGCAGGACCAAACCGCAGATAAACCGCAGGTCTTTTGACCTGCGGTTTTAGCAAAATCCGTGCGGATTAATCAGCAGCAGATTCCGCAGCGTCTGCACACACCCTTAGAGGATCAGACTTGGTCATTACTCTATGAGGATCCGTGAGTTACTTATGAAGCTAGGATGACGTACCTCGCACTTCAGTGCTACAACCTAGCTTCATCCGCTGTTAACAAATACATTGTAAAGACTCAATGGATAAAAAAAAAAAAGTTTAGATAGTTTATATATGTCACTTTGGAGGAAAAAACAAGAGGATGAGGAAAAAAAATGGATGCAACATGGATGACACCAGAGGAAACAGTGTAAAGAGCAGAGGAATCTTTGTTAGTTATTAGTGCTTGGGTAAGGTGTTATCTGAGCATGCTCGAGCGTCTTCGGTGAGCTCGAAAAATATGCTCACATCCCCGAGGTTGCATGTCTCGCAGATGTCCATTCATTTCTATGGGAGCTCCAAAACTGCCAATAGAAGTAAATGGAGAGCGGCACCAAGGCAATGTAAACTCTCCATTCCTTTACGGGATCTGTTTTTTTTTTTTTAGATACACGGGGGACTTGAGGACATTTATGTAATATCCTATCAAAATATACCTTGAACATATCAGATGGGACAACCCCTCTAATATCTTTAACACTAAACTATATTGACGAGGACATACTCAATGTGTGCCAATCCCAGGGACACCTATGATTTATTGTATTTTTTTCTTCCCTACACTGGAAAATCCTTTTCCCTAAGAGCAGAGTCCTCAATTTCATTAACTTTCATAAAAAGTTTACATTTCTCTCGGCCGCTCAACAATAATGGGTTGCAGTAAAAAAAAAAAAAAAAAAAAAAGGAGAAAAAGCCTCTCACAAATGTCAGGGTTTGTCTTATTGGCACAGCTGCTAATTGCACAAGGCTCGCACCGGATGTTATTAGGACGCGCGATTAATGAAACAGATGCTGGGCTTGCTCTTTTTATACAGAAATATGTATGGATTTTCTTGCCACCTACATAGGATTGCCTTTTAGCAGCTGCCTAGTAATGCAAATTGATTGCATCTGGCTGAGATTATTAGGCTGCAAAGTATATGGAAAATCAAACCTGGCACCGAGACGTTTGATGCCAACGGCGGCTGCAGGAAAAGGCTGATAGATCGTATTATTAGATCTGCATTAAGTGGCCTCCAAGTGACAAGACCTTAATCACAATATAATACTCGCAACGATCCGTCCATGTGGAGCTGGGATCATGCAGAACCACCTGGTGTGAAAGCCACGGCAGGCCCACACAATGCAAACTTTCTTAAAGAGGTCCATTGCTTTAATGTACAGCTATGCTATGAACAGAGCGCAGACGGAGCGGGCATGACTGTAACCTTATTCATTAAATTGTCATTCATTTAACTTAAAAAACTTAACTATTTTTGGGGATGAGAGAAAACAAAAAGCAAAAAACACAAATGTCCTGAACTAAAAAGTAAAAAATATACTGCAAATAATGCCACGTCACTTGGCAAGTGAAAAGGTTTGAAATACTAGAGTAGGGACTGTCCCACAAGGGTTGCCGTGACGTGGCGGGATGGCTTGTACATTATTTTGATCAAAATTATGTTTACTAAATACCATTATTATTATTATTATTATTATTATTATTATTACTTTTATGCATTATTTGCAGTATATTTTTTACTTTTTAGTTCAGGACATTTGAGTTTTTTCCTTTTTGTTTTCTCTGGTTAATGGTCATGTGTTAATATGCACTTACATTGTGCATACACATTAACTTACTTTTCTCAGTTCAGATTTGTTTTTTATTTGTTTTTTATTTTGGGGGATGGAAGGTTGAAAATGTGGGTGCAAATTCATGATGCTTTATGTTGTGAGTTCATTTTTCCCTTCACCAGTGAGGTCTGATGAACTCCCTCTTCTGGCGAAGGAAGGTAGTGAGGCTGATTACCAAATAGCTGAGCAGGTAGATGATGACTGGGTCACAGGAACTGATGACTGGATATAAGGCAGCCGACGCCCTGCTGCCTTGCTGGTGATTTCCTGCTGGATTCTTAGAGACCAGTCTGATTTCTGCTTCTCAAAGCTAAGTTTTGCTCTGCCTTTTGTACACTTTAGTTCTGGTTTTGTTTGCCTTGTTTTTTGGAGTTCAGCCATCCACGGTCGGGGGTGTGCTGAATTCCATTTTTGTCTCTGATCTGTTGATCTCTGGCTCTGTCTTCAGAATATACCTGAATGCTGACAGTCTTTTTGAAGCCTAGAGACTTCAGGGCCTGTTTTTCCTATCAGTCTGTTGGTTCATTTTTGGATAGGGTTTTTGCGGATTGCAGACAGCAGCTTTTCTATCCTGTCCTATTTAGTTAGCTTGGGCCCCATCATTTGCTCAACCTATCTTTCTATCTGTGTTAGTGTTTTTCATCTTGCTTCACAGTCATTTTATATTGGGGGCTGCCTATTGCTTTGGGGTCTGCTCTGGGGCAGTTTAGATTTCCCCTTTCTGTCTTTAGGCTAATTTAGTTCTCCGGCTGTGATCGAGGGGTCTAGGGCACCGTAGGAACCCCCCACGGCTACTGCTAGTTGTTGTTGTGGATAGGTTCAGGGGTCTGCAATCCGATAGCTTCCAACTTCTCTGGTTTTCTGGACTTAGCTAGTATTTCTGTTTTTTCCTCCTTCGGTGACTCATCCATAACAGCTTTAGCTCAATCCATAATTTGCGGTTCTCTTGCAAAATTGTTTGCAAGATATTACTCCAGTTGTCCTTGTGGACTGCAAAATCTGCAGATTATTGCACATTTGAAAACTTACGACATTTTAAAGAATCATGCAACTTTCTGCTCTAACAAGGAACAAAAAGAAATAGTAAAATGCAAAAGAAAAAAAAAAAAAGAACATCTCATTTGGGGCAAATTTCATCAACTCTCGTGCAACATCTTTGATCCACAATATGTAAATTATGAATTGAGACTTAAGTGTATTAGAAAGTTGCAGAACTTTTCTTACTTGTATCACATTAGACCGCCCCAATATTATACTTTACAGCATGTGCATAATATGACATAGTATATATAAAAGATTCACATCTCAGCCCCTGGCGTTCTCCACTTGCTTTACTTTGTGTTCCTGACAAGGCTGCTTTTGGAAAATTCACACTTTATGTCCCCATATTGTGCATTTTCAAGAAGGGATTTTTATTTCGGTGCCAAAAATAATTTCAAGCTGCATAAAGAAAAACAATGCAAGAATAATGTATCTCTGCTTGTCGCCTGTGAACGGAGGAAGTTGGGGGAACGGTGCACATGGTTTATAAATCTTCCTGCTCTGCATTATAACACATTCATACACTACTCGTGTTCGGTATTAGAGGAATTGTTGATGCATGCTCAATATATTCCAGTCCGCGCAAGGAGACCTCAAGGTCACGCACGGCTGGGAAGCCACAGGTTTATTAAATAGGACAGTGACCTGCAAACTGAATGTTCCAGACAAATATAATTTTGATAAGTAATTTATTACTGAATGTTATAGGACCTTGTATAACCCTTTATCTCACCGCCTGTACAAAATATTTATTCGCTGTTAGGTTTTGCACCAATCTTACAGAAATGGCAGGATATTCAATGTTGGATTAAACTGTATCCAGTCCAGACTGCACTGATACATTATAGCAACCTAACAGGACAAGAAGAGAATTGCACTGTAGATACATTTAGCTCCAAAATTAGAGTCTAAACAGGATTCAATTGTAGCAAACACTCAATGCATAATCGAAATTGAGATGAATTCAAATAAAAAAATATATATTTGGGGTATCTTGGTGACCTTTGTAGTTTGAGATGCTCTGTGGCAAAGGATCTGGAGGGACATTTACGATGGATAGATTTGAGCAGAAAGATTTGCAAGAGCCTGGTGCAGCTGCCACATCAGTAGTCCATGACCACCAGACCAAAAGCCCTGCAAACCTCCTACTAACTATGGAATCTCCAGTGTTTCTCCAAATTGGTAGGCCGCCACAACGTACTGTAATCACTTTTTTAAATGATGCACGCATGATGTCACTATGTCCTTCTAGATGGAGGTGCCTTGGGTAGTAATAGGCTCACAGTACTCTTGTTCAGCGACCTTAGACTTGTGATGGGGCAGCTTGACCAGGTTCCTGTTAATCATTTTGCTCCACTTGAATGTCACGACAGAGTGGCATCTGGTTACACGTACATCTGCACTGCTTAGAACTGCTTCACCTTCCTATTAGCAGTTCAGGTTTTCCTTGCTCTGTTCTTGCAAAGGTTAATCAGTCCTATTCATCTCCTGAAGTTGTCTTAGCTATTCTGAATTCATCACTTCCCTCTGGTTTAAACACTCTCCTCTAAGATTCAGTTGTTGCCAGTGGTAGCTTGCAATGTCTGGTTTGGAGCTGGAGGAGTGAGATGAGAAAGGAGCAGGCATTTGGAATTGTTTCAGGAGATATCTGGGTGTAGATGGTTTGTGTGCGTGTCTCAAAATCTCTATTCCAATTTGGTTTGCCTCACCTTCTCCTTCCCTATTTTCCACTCAATTATTTGAGTGTGTTTTTTGTATGATTGCAGTCGTCTTTTATCCCTGCCCTTTCCCCCTCTGTGTTCTTACGTTAGAGCAACACTAACGTTCCTGCTATCCTACTCACTAATCAGGGTGGTACTTAGGGTAAGACAGGGAAGGGACCCTGTGATTGCTGCATGGGGTCAAAGAACCAGTCTAGGGATGCTAAGAAGCTCAGGGTGGTGCAAGACAATTTTCAGGGGTGCCCCCCCTTGTGTTCTTCCATAGTGGCAGAGCTTCCTTCCCCTTCTGCCTCGCCGTGCATCATCTTGCTTTGGGTAGAAGTGTGACATCTAATGAAGGTTCCTGATTCATCATTGTGGTATTAGAAAGTTGCATATTTGTGTCCAAGTCGTACCTTTGTAAGGAATTTTGACTTTTAGCCCTTTGCTACCACCCTTGCCAAAGCAGGGGCTTAGTGAGGGAGAGCGGTGCTGTCCTCCTCCTGATGGATCCACTAAAGGATTTACTCCAGATGAATAAAATTTCTGTTTGTGGCACATGAGCTGCACACAATGCGCCATGTTCATTAAGGGGTGTACGACTTTGAATAAATTTGGTGCATCTCACTCTAGAGCCCATTTCGATGGATAGATGTTGGCTCGTTAACAAGTGCAGATCAAACTATAAACAAGCTGATAATTGCTCATTTATTGGACTTTTTGCACAGTCTGTAGAAAACTAATGGGAACAGAACAATCATTCTGCCCTTATAAATCATCATGATGTCGGCAGCACATGCCCCATTTATACCCGCCGATATTATGTATACAACAATGACTTATATGCCGGCATTTATGATCTGATCAATCAACGAATGCTAATTTTGCTCGCTCATCAATTAAACGATCTGGCATGGGCTGATAATTGGAAACAACAGTTTTTACGAACGAATGGTCGTCCGCCCATTATCAGCCCAGCGAAATGTGTGGCAAGACTTAGGTATGAAAATCGATCTTGAGCAAACGTCTTCCATTATGACTATGGTGTGTATAAAGATTGGGGGAAGTTGGGAGACCTGACTACAGCTCCGATGCAGCTCAGCAAAGATGATATTAACTTAAAAGTTTCGCCGCCAACCACAGAAACATCATTATAAGCTGCAAAGTCAAAGACGACTTTAATGTAAAGAAACGCTAAAAGGAAAATGTGCTCTTATTCACTGCATGGAAATCAAAGCTTATTACACACAGCGTTAGTTATGCCGTTCCCAATGTAACAAGATAACATCCCAATTAGTTGACAAATAAAGAAAATTCCCAGCGGTGATTTTAAATTCACCCGAAAATGATTTATCTCATCATTAGATTAGATCACAGAAGAATATCCTAAATAATCTCCGTAAAAAGTGGAAGCTTAGGACATAAACACTTCTAAAGAAATATATCAGATAGATAGATAGATAGATGCATAGATCGATAGGTACATAGATAGATGACAGATAATGGATAGATAATAGATGATAGATAATAGATAGAATGATAAACAGATGGATAAATAGAACGATAGACAGATACTCAACTTCTACACTCCCCAGAGGAAAAACAGCAATAATTTCTGGTCGGAATGTCTAAACAGGTGGTCAGCAACTTAAAGGGGTGAGAAGCAGTTGCAAATCTAATCACCCGTTTTATCTTATTAGCCATTGTTTACGGCTTCTGGAGAACAGAGATTTTTGGTTCTCTCTCAATTTTGAGAACTTATATTGCATGTAGACAAAAGGCTCATTCAGACATCCGTTTTTCAAGTAAAAGTTCTAACCATGATTTTCACAGATAGAACTTGTACACCTATGACAGTTTCTGAGAATGTTCACATATCCGATTTTTTTTTCCTTTTTTTTTTTTTTTTTTTTTTTTTTGGACTGAGGGGTCCACACAAAATTGTGGAGACATGCTCAATATCTATCCAAGTGTCGGATCAAAAATCTGCAATGGGTCAGTGAAAAAATTGGACAGCAATCGGATGGCGTCACGGACTGACAAAAACTTGGATTAAAAAAAAAAAAAAAACATTAAATAAAACTCTGTTACTTTCTCTCATGTGTGAATAAAAATCCAGACATCTGAATGAGGCCTTAAATCTTTGCTTTGGTAAGACTTTAAAGACAAATACAATCTAATGGAAAAATTGCATAATGCCAAGTGTCTGGAAGTAAATGGATAATGCAGTTTTTATTTTATTAATTTTGAGAAAAAAAAACCCAAATAAAATGTAAAAAAATAATAGAGCATATTTGAATTTTTTATTTTCTCCAAAGCAAGGGTTCAGTTTTCAGTGCATTATTCTGCAGAAAGTGACAATGCCGAACCACTAATTTTACCGCATATGTCAGAAGATATAAATAAACTGCACCTCAATAGGAATTCACTACACTTGATCCTTAGGTACTTTCTTTGGTGATCCATCTTTTTACGGTTAAAAAAATATAAAATAAAATAGCAGGCTGCGAACAGAAAGCCTTGCATTGTTCCCATTGTCAGAAAGCGGCGTGCAGGTAGCAATTTGTCGAAAGCAGCGCGCTTTACTTTAAGCCTTTATATGTATTTTTCCACTCATTTACTGTACAAACAACTGGTGGAGAATGTGTCAAATATCATTAAAAGGAAAAAAAAAACAAAACACAACTTTACTTTCTGACGCTCTGGAACACTGAATGAAAAACCTACAGAACAACAAGTGCGAATGAGCACGAGCGCCAAGCTGCATCTCCAAGTAGAGCATCGAGAAAAAAAAAGTGAGCGATGCCCGTGGCAGCGTCCTATCAGCCCAGTGTATCCACATTATCGTCTCACAGAGAATAATATTTCATTATCGCTCCTTTCACATCGTGTCTCACCTAAAATACAAGGGTATAAAATAATATGTGTAACGGGATTAATCTATAAAACAAATGCAGTTGTGCGCCCGCCGCAGAGTCAGCCGCCACTTCCCTGATTACATTTCTCACTATTAGAATGGTTGGAAATTGAAACATGGATTCCGGAGAAATCAGTCATTAGTCACATAATTGCAGCGCCATGCTGCAACCTGAGCTAAAAAATTTTTGACAAAATGGGCCAAAAAGTGACTTTAGAAATTTGCTCTTTCTAAAGTCTCTTGTCAGGATCCTGACAGCGCCGGCGTACAGCCTCCGCTGAGCAGGGACTCACCGCACATTGTAGGGACCCCTGGGGACAAGAACAGCCAGAAAGTACAGATGCACAGGACCTGAACGCTGAAGTTTAGTAAGCCGGCACAGGACCTACGGTCATGTGACTGCAAGGGGGCGAGGCTTAGCGTCCTGCTTTCAGAGAAGGTAGATAACTCAGAGTCGGGCAAAACGGAGGTCATACACAATACGGGTGAACGAGGTACAGGAGGGATAAACAGACGGGAGGTCAGACAAAGCCAAAGGTCATACACAAGAGGGCGGTGCGGTACCAAAGGGACGAGCAGAGAGCAGTCGAGTCACAAGCAGAGAATCATACACGAGAGAGCGGTGCGGTACAAGAGGCACAGGCAGAACTCGTAACAGGGACAGAACCGGATCACAACCAAACAAGCAACAAGTTATCAGGCACAAGGCACACGTATACAAGAGGTCAACTATAGCCGCCCTCTGCCAGAGAGAGGCAGAAACAATTAACCCCTTGTCTGACCAGGACGGGCCAAAGCGAAACCCCGTCCTGGATCATGACATTTTTTTTGCTCTTTGGGCCTGGACATGTTCCTTTGTGATTTCTATAGGGGCAGTGTTGTCATGGAGACCAAAGTATGGATGGATATCATCCACTTCCTACACGGCTACTATCTATGTGTATGTAGAGACCCCAATGTGTTTGGTGATTTGACTCTACACCAGGTCGCCATGACAACACTTTAGAAGTACAGACTCAGGCTTTGGGCCTAGAAGTGTGTGCAAGCATTAGGCCTCATTCTTCTCTTTATGCCATATATACCTAGGTTGTGGGGTAATTTTACTTTTCCATTAGAACCAGTACCCCACCCCACAGTTAACCTATTAAAGGTGGCTTTAAATGTTTTTATTTTATTCACGTCGTTTTTATGAATTGTAGAGAACAGTTTTTATCCTCGAAAAAATGTTCTTCTCCATTATGATACGCACATTGTATGCCAAAAATAAACTTGCTATAAAAGAAAGTAAAAGAAAATCCCAAATCGCCATTGCCGGACACAGAATGTAACCGGAGACGTTATTTGTGGCGTAATTTAATGCATTCTGTTAAAACGAAAAGAGAAAAAAATCAATTGGATGTGACCGCATGCACTCAGCATCCAGAGCTCATTTCCTCGGCTCTCTGTAATATAATAATGATAAGTCGGTATTAGCAGGAGAGCGGGGAGAACGTCTAAGGTGAAACATTCATGAGCGACCTGAACAAACGCTGCTGTGCCTCATTCTCCAAGCCCCCGAAATTCAAGGGCGCTGCGCTGAATATTGTGCAGGATCAAACTAAAGGCTAGAAGGGCTATAAAACTGAGCTGCAACTTAAATTCACCCTCTAGACAGGAGTGGTGCTGTTTAGGAGGAGGCAGCCATGTTTTTCTCAAACTGGACAACCTCTATCAGCAATCTGTCTAATCATAAAGTAGTAAAGCTGGGTTCATACATGGCAACCGGTATATCAACTGAAAAGACACTTCTTAAGTGTTTTTTATAGTCTTCATCAAGGGAGGAACGCTCACAGAGCAGCCTAAAGGCACACCCCTGAGGATCATATGAGCACAGGCCCTTTGGTAAAGACCATAAAAATAGCACAGACTAAAAGAGATTCAAAGAAGACAATAAAAATGGAATACACAATGGGAAAAGTGGGAATAAAATTAGGGCAAATACTGACCACTTTTGACCTGGTAAAGCTTCCTTTAACCTCTTCCCGACCGCCCACAGTAGATAAACGTTGGCGCTTGCTGGGCTTTGTGCAGCGCCGACGTTTATCTACTGTCGGCGGTTTTGTGCCCCCCGGGACCCCCTCATACCTTATAACGCGGGGATCCCGGTGCACAATGCATGCTGGGACCCCCGACATCATCGAGACCTGATTGGTTCAGGTCCTGATGACGTCGCGTCACAGCAGCCAATGAGAGAGCTCGCTGGGAAAGCTGCTTGTTTCACGGCGATCTCCCTCATTATAACGCGACTTCTCCTCTGGGCTCATGCTGACAGATGAGCAGAGGTGAAGCAGCGTTACAGTGTGACTAGATCGCTGCCTGGCACAGCTGATCGCTGCCTGGCACAGCTGTGTCAGGCAGCGATCTTGTCACACAGTAACGCTGCTTCTCCTCTGATCATCTGTCAGTGTGAGATCAGAGGAGAAGTGGCGTTACTATGTGCCGGGCAGCGATCTTGTCACATAGTAACGCTGCTTCTCCTCTGATCATCTGCCAGTGTGAGATCAGAGGAGAAGTGGCGTTACTATGAGTCAAAAATACAAAAAATAAAAAACAAAAATAAAAAAAAAAGTAAAGAAAAAAAAAGCAGGTAGGCAGGCTAGGGCTATGTCTAGGGTTAGGGCTAGGGTTAGGGCTAGGGGTGTGTTGGGGTTAGGGTTGGAATTCGAATTGGGGGTTTCCACTGTTTAGGTACATCAGGGACTCTGTAAATGCAATATGACGCCCGCAGACCATTCCATCAAAGTCTGCATTCCAGAACGTCACTACTTCCCTTCCGAGCCCCACCGTGTGCCCAAACAGTGGTCCCCCCCCACATGTGGGGTACCAGCGTACTCAGGATAAATTGGACAACAACTCTTAGGGTCCAATTTCTCCTGTTACCCTTGTGAAAATAAAAATTGGGAGCTAAAAGATCATTTTTGTGGAAAAAAATGATTTTTTTATTTTCACGGCTCTACATTATAAACTTTAGTGAAACACTTGGGGGTTCAAAGTGCTCACCACACATCTAGATAAGTTCCTTGGGGGGGTCTAGTTTCCAAAAAGGGGTCACTTGTGGAGGATTTCCACTGTTTAGGCACATCAGGGGCTCTGCAAACGCGACATGACACCCGCAGACCATTCCATCAAAGTCTGCATTCCAAAACGTCACTACTTCCCTTCCGAGCCCCACCGTGTGCCCAAACAGTGGTCCCCCCCCACATGTGGGTTACCAGCGTACTCAGGACAAATTGGACAACAACTCTTAGGGTCCAATTTCTCCTGTTACCCTTGTGAAAATAAAAATTGGGAGCTAAAAGATCATTTTTGTGGAAAAAAAATGATTTTTTTATTTTCACGGCTCTACATTATAAACTTTAGTGAAACACTTGGGGGTTCAAAGTGCTCACCACACATCTAGATAAGTTCCTTGGGGGGGTCTAGTTTCCAAAAAGGGGTCACTTGTGGAGGATTTCCACTGTTTAGGCACATCAGGGGCTCTGCAAACGCGACATGACACCCGCAGACCATTCCATCAAAGTCTGCATTCCAAAACGTCACTACTTCCCTTCCGAGCCCCACCGTGTGCCCAAACAGTGGTCCCCCCCACATGTGGGGTACCAGCGTATTTAGGACAAATTGGACAACAACTCTTAGGGTCCAATTTCTCCTGTTACCCTTGTGAAAATAAAAATTGGGAGCTAAAAGATCATTTTTGTGGAAAAAAAATGATTTTTTTATTTTCACGGCTCTACATTATAAACTTTAGTGAAACACTTGGGGGTTCAAAGTGCTCACCACACATCTAGAAAAGTTCCTTGGGGGGGTCTAGTTTCCAAAAAGGGGTCACTTGTGGAGGATTTCCACTGTTTAGGCACATCAGGGGCTCTGCAAACGCGACATGACACCCGCAGACCATTCCATCAAAGTCTGCATTCCAAAACGTCACTACTTTCCTTCCGATCCCCACCGTGTGCCCAAACAGTAGTTTTCTTCCACATATGGGGTACCAGTGTACTCAGGACAAATTGGACAACAACTTTTGGGGTCCAATTTCTCCTGTTACCCTTGTGAAAATAAAAAATTGGGGGCTAAAAGATCATGTTTGTGGAACAAAAATGATTTTTTATTTTCATGGCTCTACGTTATAAACTTCTGTGTAGCACTTGGGGGTTCAAAGTGCTCACCACACATCTAGATAAGTTCTTTAAGGGGTCTAGTTTCCAAAATGGGGTCACTTGTGGGGGTTTCCACTGTTTAGGCACATTAGGGGCTCTCCAAATGCGACATGGCGTCCTATCTCAATTCCAGCCAATTCTGCATTGAAAAAGTCAAACGGCACTCCTTCCTTTCTGAGCTCTGCCGTGTGCTCAAACAGTGGTTGAGCCCCACATACGGGGTATCGGCGTATTTGGGAGAAATTGCACAAAAAATTTTGTGGTTCATTTTCTGTTTTTACACTTGTGAAAATAAAAAAAATGGTTCTGAAGTAAAATGTTTGTGAAAAAAAGTTAAATGTTTATTTTTTCCTTCCACATTCCATTCATTCATGTGAAGCACCTGAAGGGTTAATAAACTTCTTGAATGTGGTTTTGAGTACATTGAGAGGTGCAGTTTTTAGAATGATGTCACTTTTGGGTATTTTCTGTCATATTGACCCCCCAAACTCACTTCAAATGTGAGGTGGTCCCTAAAAAAAAATGGTGTTGTAAATTTTGTTGTAAAAATGAGAAATCGCTGGTCAACTTTTAACCCTTATAACTTCCAAAAAAAAAAAATTATGTTTCCAAAATTGTGCAGATGTAAAGTAGACATGTGGGAAATGTTATTTATTAACTATTTTGTGCGATATCACTCTCTGATTTAAGGGCATAAAAATTAAAAGTTTGAAAAATGCAAAATTTTCAAAATTTTTGCCAAATTTCAATTTTTTCAACATATAAGCGCAGTTCATATCTAAGAAATTTTACCACTATCCTGAAGTACAATATGTCATGAGAAAACAATGTCAGAATCAGCAGGATCCGTTGAAGCGTTCTAGAGTTATGGCCTCATAAAGTGACACTGGTCAGAATTGAAAAAATTGGCCTGGTCACGAAGGCAAAAACAGGCTCAGGCGCGAAAGGGTTAATGGACCTAAAAATAAATCCCAAGTTGTGATCGAGGAAGGATCTCGTCTGGATCACCAAAAAACTTTAACACAAACTAAACCATGCAAAAGAGATGCAAGTTTGATGGCGGCTACATGATATCACCAAGGTTCTCCAAACGTTTCTCTGATTGATACTTCATATCTTCGGAGTATTGATGGCAGCAATAACCAATGCAATTAAGATCTTTTCTTATTCCTTTTTTATATAAGGGTATATACTTTATTTTTTGCTGCGTTTTCAGAGCAGGATCTCTCCAATCAAAAGTCAACGTTTTTGACCTTTTGGTTCTCAGAGAGTTTCTGCTCCAAAAACTCGGCGTTAAAATCCTTGTGAATCCACCAGAATGTATTCTGGACATGACACACCCAAGTACCTGTGACCAATTCCTTGTGCATTTCCATGACTTCAACTACATCCCTAGGCAGGTTCTCCTCACCCCTTAAAACAGAAAAGACCCTCTGCCAGAACCCCATAGTGGCCCACTGTTGTCTTTAAGGCACATACGCCATTCTGCACTTGCCATAAAGGAAGGACACCACGACGTCCCAGATGACTCTGGCGCATTTCCTTTATGTTAAGAGCAGATATGTTATAAATTGAGTTTATCCTGGACTAAGAGTGAGAGCCAGGGGCCTGGAATAATAGGAAAATATGATGGGTTAGCAACTATTAGTTGATCTTTTGTTCATTTTCCAATGGCAAATTGCACTTTAAAAACGCAAACAATTATTATAATTGATTTGGACTAAAACAATATTGAATTTCAATACATTTCTGGCCCCTTTTTATGAATGGCTCTGCACAGTCAGGGTGATTATGATGAAAGAGTATTAGCACGCTCAATTTCTTTCCAGCTAGAAACCTTGAAGTGTGGTAATTGTGTTCACGCTGATAATGATAAAGCCCGCACGTTCCGGCAAAATAAGGCACTACATAGCAATTTTGACTGCAGTGTTATAAATTAGCTTTCAGTCTTAAACATGTAGTTTTTATACTGAAGTTTACTTACAGTGGAGCGGAGCGAAATGTAATAAGAGTGCAGCAGGCAAGCGGCCATAAATCTTGGAATTTAGATTACGCTGGCGGCCATAAATAAGTGTCTGGGAGATAGTTGCTGTTGGCTAAGATATTAGGATGCATGGCGAGTCAACGCAGAGTCTAGGTTAGAGGTGATCTCCTAAAATTAATTTAATACATATCGAATTAATACGGGAAACGCAGATACAGAGTGGCATTATTTGGGTACTGTATTATTTGGGGGGGGTCGCTTTCTTGCCACTTTTGTGCCCTCAGGTTTTTTTAGCTTTATGTGAAGAGAATTTTTGCTCTCAAACTGATGCTTGTCAACTTCATTCAATGGGTATGGACAAGTTTGGGATAATTTTTGTTTTATTGTTATTTAAATGAATGTTATTTTTACAGGCTCTTTGCTACTCTGAACATTACTGGCTTCAAAATAAGCTGTCTGAGAATCCATCAGCGATCTTGTTTGGACTTTATAACCCTTAGGCTGGAGTAAAAGCATTAGCCATCTATTACTTAACTACTCTCTGCTGATTTACGACCATATTAAATCTCTTCCAGATGTGCAATTTTTCAGCACAAGTGTGCGATCCTTATTTTTCACGGATAGCACTTGTACCTGTGATAGTCTATGAGGCCATTCACATGTCCGATTGTTTCCTTGGACAGAGTGATTTGCGGAGAATACCAAAAGATGTCCGATGTTGAAGGTCGGATCAAAATCGACAATGTAAGCCAATGGCACAGTGAGAAAAAAGTCTGACTGCACTCTGATCATATCTAAGTGCAGTTCGATTTTCATGGACTCTTAGAATAGACAAGGTGGAGATTTTTTTTCCATTTCTTCATGTATGAGGAAATTGAATGACACTCAGAACACAATGGGAACGCGCTCGGAACACGATGGGAACGCGCTCGGAACACACTGGGAACGTGCTCGGAACACGCTCAGAGCCTGATCAGAATAATTAGTCTGTTTTCTCATCCGCGAAAAAAGTGACATCTGAATGAGGCTCTAATCTGAACTTCCATGTGATTATAAATCAGCTGAGAGCAGATCATTAAAAAATGTTAGAAACTCAGAAGGAACTCGCTAATAGATTCCCAGCTCATTCAACAGCCAGAAGCAGAACCTATAAGGCTAATTTCCCACTATGAGGTTTTTGGTGAGTTTTTGATGTTGCAGATTTTCTGCACTGTAAGATCGGTTACTTGCATGTATTTCAAAAATATGCAGTGTTAAAAATTCACCAAAAACTGATGGTGAGAACTTTACCTTAAAGGCAAAAAGTGCAAAAT
Organism: Dendrobates tinctorius; assembly: GCF_039654945.1. Classification (NCBI taxonomy): domain Eukaryota; kingdom Metazoa; phylum Chordata; class Amphibia; order Anura; family Dendrobatidae; genus Dendrobates; species Dendrobates tinctorius. The sequence goes on from NW_027361677.1 coordinate 27,319,547, forward strand.
TTGTAATAAAAAGCAAATGCAAAATTATTTTTACACCAAAATAAATGCAAGGGTTTTTTTTTTTTTTTATTACCCCGAAGGTGTCCATATCCTTTAAAAATCGGTTGGTGCTCGGCAAAGACTCCCTACTGAAGATCTGATTTTTCACTAGCCTAGAAGCAGTCATTTCATGCTTTTTCCCAGTGCCTCATTATCTTTGGGCCTGTGATAATGGACATGACTTCATTCCACAGGACACCGAATAAAGGGGAATAAATTTGAATCATTGTGTAATTTAATTGCAAAATGTAGTATAACAAGCAAACAAACCTGTCCATTTAATGCATTTGGATACCTCTTAGGGGCCCTGCCTCAGAATTAAGGGCAATAATCTCTACGTCCTAAGGGAAATTGCAAAACAGCAGGAGCAGCCCAGACAAACTCAAGTGGTCTCTAGAGCTTAGCTCCAGTTTGCCATCATCACCGCTTGCTTCCAGCAGCACCATTAAAAAAAAATAATGCATAAAAAGCCTTAAGAATCACGCAATGGTATGCTTAGTTCTAATGCTTCATTGCTGCTTTGACAACCCATAACTGCGGAGTTAGAAGGAGCCATGAAGTGACAGGCAAGTGAATCTTGATGGCTGCGCTGAATGTTGACAGTACCCTTGGCAGCGTGACAGGGAATTCGTGTTTCAAGGATAAATTATCATACAGTCGCCGGAGACGGATGCATCCGATCCACGCATGTATATACCATACATTAGACAGATGTGCACATAAAACGTCGCACTCCAGGGATGGATTTGCTTCAAACTGCAAAATGTGCCCATATTGTAGAATGGAGGAAAATGAGTATTAATGGGTTAGGTTGTGTTGTACCCAGAGACTTTTTACAAAACTTTGCAAACCCGCTGTATCCTGATTATTACAGTGTATACATGAAGGGATCTGTCAATCATCCACATGCATACAGTTACATTGCCATTTCCATGGTGGCACTTTACCGGACGGAATTGCACTTGTAGAATTGCCTTATCTGCAATAAATGGAAGCACTGCATCCATCCAGAGATTACAAACCTGTCCTGATCTAGGGTTACAAAGCATCAGTGTAGGCCAGAGGTGGGCAATTCATTTTTCAGAGGGGCCACACGAGAGATTGTGACTGTTGTGGAGGATTATTTCACCACATATCAGATATTACATTATATATGTTTATATTACCTCATATCTCGGATTATATTACCTCATATATTGAATAGCTCCTCACATACCTGATTATATTACCTCATATATCAGATATCAAATCATATATTGAATATTACCTCATATATTGTATAATATTACCTCATAGATGGGATTATATGACCTCATACAGTATATTGGATATTACCTCGTACATCAGATTATATTGCATCATTTGGGATTATGTTACGGTACTACATATAATAGATAATACCCAATATATTGGATTATATTATTTTATATGAAATTATATTGTCTCATATATGGAGATTATATTACCTCGTGCAACAGATATTACTTCACATTGGACATTAACTCATATCGCCTCATAAATGGGATTATATTATCTCAGATTTCACATCGTATATCAGATTATATTACCTCATATATTGACTATTTCCTCATACATTGGATTATATTACCTCATACATGGGATCTCGCCTCATATATCAGATTACATAAACATTGGCCATTTCCTCCATATGGGTTTATATTACCTCATATATCGGATCTCACATCGTATATCAGATTATATTACCTCATATATTGGCCATTTCCTCATATATGGGTTTAGATTACCTCGTATATCAGATCTCGCCTCATAAATCAGATTATATTACCCCATATATTGGCCATTTCCTCATATATGGGTTTATATTACCTCATATATCGGATCTCACATCGTATATCAGATTATATTACCCCATATATTGGCCATTTCCTCCTATATGGGTTTATATTACCTCATATATCGGATCTCGCCTCATATATCAGATTATATTACCCCATATATTGGCCATTTCCTCATATATGGGTTTATATTACCTCATATATCGGATCTCACATCGTATATCAGATTATATTACCTCATATATTGGCCATTTCCTCATATATGGGTTTATATTACCTCATATATCAGATCTCGCCTCATAAATCAGATTATATTACCCCATATATTGGCCATTTCCTCATATATGGGTTTATATTACCTCATATATCGGATCTCACATCGTATATCAGATTATATTACCCCATATATTGGCCATTTCCTCCTATATGGGTTTATATTACCTCATATATCGGATCTCGCCTCATATATCAGATTATATTACCCCATATATTGGCCATTTCCTCATATATGGGTTTATATTACCTCATATATCGGATCTCACATTGTATATCAGATTATATTACCTCATATATTGGCCATTTCCTCATATATGGGTTTATATTACCTCATATATCGGATCTCACATCGTATATCAGATTATATTACCGCATATATTGGCCATTTCCTCATATATGGATTTATATTACCTCATATATCGTATCTCACATCGTATATCAGATTATATTACCTCATATATTGGCAATTTCCTCCTATATGGGTTTATATTACCTCATATATCGGATCTCGCCTCATATATCAGATTATATTACCCCATATATTGGCCATTTCCTCATATATGGGTTTATATTACCTCATATATCGGATCTCACATCGTATATCAGATTATATTACCGCATATATTGGCCATTTCCTCATATATGGATTTATATTACCTCATATATCGTATCTCACATCGTATATCAGATTATATTACCGCATATATTGGCCATTTCCTCATATATGGATTTATATTACCTCATATATCGGATCTCACATCGTATATCAGATTATATTACCTCATATATTGGCCATTTCCTCATATATGGATTTATATTACCTCATATATCGGATCTCACATCGTATATCAGATTATATTACCGCATATATTGGCCATTTCCTCATATATGGGTTTATATTACCTCATATATCGGATCTCACATCGTATATCAGATTATATTACCGCATATATTGGCCATTTCCTCATATATGGGTTTATATTACCTCATATATCGGATCTCGCCTCATATATCAGATTATATTACCGCATATATTGGCCATTTCCTCATATATGGGTTTATATTACCTCATATATCGGATCTCACATCGTATATCAGATTATATTACCTCATATATTGGCCATTTCCTCATATATGGGTTTATATTACCTCATATATCGGATCTCACATCGTATATCAGATTATATTACCTCATATATTGGCCATTTCCTCATACATTGGATTATATTACCTCATATATGGGATCTCACCTCATAGATTACATAACCTCATATATTGGCAATTTCCTCATCTTTGAGATTATATTACCTCATATATGGGTTTAGATTACCTCGTATATCGGATCTCGCCTCATAAATCAGATTATATTACCTCATATATTGGCAATTTGCTCATCGTCATGCCTCACAGGAGCAACGACCATTCTAGACACAGCGGCGCTAGATGTGGCCTGTGCCTGCCGCGCACTGATACTCTGAAGGCGGCGGCCCTGATTGTAGCTCGCAGCGGCTGGGATGTCACAGCCGGTGAGTGTCTCTCTGCCCGTGTGCCCTAACAACGTGGGCTGTGTGGACGGGTCTTTGCGTGTGGAGTGAGTGTGGCTATGTAGAGTGGGTGGGGCTATGTGGAGTAGGCGTGGCTAGATAAATACACACATACATACACTCAGCTTTACTATATATACAGATGGGTAGGCTAGCCCAAGGATCAGCTGTGGTAAAACTATAACTCCCGACGTGCCTACACAGCTGAGATACTGGGAGTTGTTGTTTCCCCAACACCTGGAGTGCTGAAAGTTGCTGACCCTTGTGCCGTTGTCACCATTACTTGTGCTCCCTCCCAATCTTTCCATCATATCACTGACATAAAGAGCAACAACTACGACTCTGCCTGCAAATGATAACAAAGGAGAAAAGCAAACGTGAAGAAACGGTCTATAGCACGCGGAGATTAACTGCGAAGACATCTGTAATAAGTATTTGGGACGGCTTTCTTTGCCAAGTGAAATAATGAGAGGCTCCAATCTGAGGAATGTAATTACGCCCGCCGTAATGTAATTGTTTGGTGTTGTTCAACAAGAGCCGCACAAGTGTAAATTCATTTACTCAGTTTATTTTAGTCTACGACTGTCATATTAAGCTCCGTAAATTGATATGATAGCAAGAAAAAAAAAAAAAAAGAAAAGACACTGCAGAAAAGTTTCCAATTAAAAAAAAAAATGGGGTGCACAAATTTTATGATTTATTAAAGACTTAGTCTATTGCATTGCTTTACACTGCAGCTCTCATCACAAGACCCATTAAGTAAAAAAATATATTGCTTTCAAGAAAAAGTGTGCAATGCTTCATTTTAGCTGTGGTGGTGTTATGGGGAAAGCCAACGTTTGCTCCACAGGTGACACAACCTTGTACGAGCCATAATGGAGGCCGTATTACGGTAGTTATTATCGCCCATCTTTCCTGCAAAGAGATCTATGTGAATGATCCAGACAGAGGCGGATGACTCAAGGACGCACGATTCTTCTTTATTTTAGAGGGAATGCTCTTTAAAAGAAACAAAGAATTTCTATTTGGTATTCTTGGAATTTATGAGCTATTGAACCGGCTAGAAAAGACGGCTGTATTATGGACCGCTGACCCTATTTCAATTACTTCTTCCCGTCCACATAGAGAACAGTATAATAAAATATAGATCAGCTGGAATTACAATGGAGCTCGCTTTATTTTGCTCATCGTTGAACCATAACCAGCCGGGTATGCAGCCACATTTCTCCACTACAGTAACAGTTCACTGACGGATAATCTGGAAAAAAAACATCTGTGGAATCGTATAAACCACTTACAAAAATATTATTTTGCGTAGGAAATAAATTGAGAAGAATGGCACCAAGCATCATCCCAGAAAGCAATTTTTTCTATATTTTTATATGAAATTTGACAATTTTTTTTTTTATGTTTGTGGATTTTTTGTTGGTCTCTGAACCCCCTAAAATGCATTTTAGATTATAGCTTTATAGGTTGAAGATTTTATTATATTTAAGCACTTTTTTTTTTTTAATTGAAAGCAATCATTTTGTTTACTTTTTGTTATTCGTATTAATTACAGAACTATATTTTATTTGCATATTTAAAAAAAAAAAAAAAACCCACTATACTCATTTCACCTTTTCACTGTCCTTGCACCGCAACTCCCTGCCCAAGCCTCAGTTGGCTCTCTTCCTCCAACTCTGGTCTTCAATCTTTGGCATCAAGTGACACCATGATGACGTCACATGAACCTAGTGAACACAGTAGGTGCCAAAGAATGAAGATGTCTGAAAGTGAAAATTGGAGCTGGAGAGAGGAAAGGAAATGACTAGGCAAAAAGGCGGGGGGAGAAATGGAAACGAGCCATCGGAGGACCAGGCGAGGAGCCAGAAGGAGGAAAGGAAACGAGCCATTGGAGGAACAGGTGAGGAGCCGGAGGGAGGAAAGGAAAAGAGCCATGGGAGAAACAGGTGATGAGCTGGAGAGAGGAAAGGAAATGAGCCAGTGTATGACCAGTCAAGAGGCTGAAGGGAGGAAAGGAAACAAGCCATCAGAGGACCAGGCGAGGAGCCGGAAGGAGCAAAGGAACCTAGCCATTGGAGTAACAGGTGAGGAACTGGAGGGAGAAAAACAAACGAGCTATCAGAGGACCAGGTGAGGAGTCGGAAAGATGAAAGGAAACAAGCCAGAGGAGGACCAGGCGAGGAGCCAGAAGGATGAAAGGAAACAAGCCAGACGAAGACCAAGCGAGGAGCATGAGGGAGGAAAAGCAATGAGCTATTGGAGGACCAGACAAGCAGCTAGAGGGAGGAAAGGAAAAAAGCCAGAGGAGGACCAGGCGAGGAGGTGGAGGAAGATAAATGAGCCAGCAGAGAACCCAGGTAAGGAGTGGAAGGAGGAAAGGAAACGAGCCAGCAGAGGACCAGGTGAGGAGCCGGAGGGAGGAAAGGAAATGAGTCAGCGAAGGACTAGGCGAGGAGCCAAGGAAGGTAAGAAAACAAGCCAGTGGAGGACCAGGCGAGGAGCTGGAGGAAGGGAAACAAGCCAGAGGAGGACCAGGAAAGTAGCCAGAGGGAAGATAGGAAATGAGCCAGCGGAGGACCAGGCGAATAGCTGCTGTGCCAGGAAAGGTGAGGAGTCAGTTAAGTGTTCTATTCACCCTCTCTCCTGATTACTTGCAAATCTCACAAATCAAATTTTGGGAGATCCGCTCATCTCTAGTGTGAACCACTCTCGGTGCTGAACAGTAGGAGTTAAAAATATTCTGTATCTGCTCACATATATACATTGTATCCAGGTAAATCATGCGATTCTGCAGTCCCTTTACTAAGTGTATACCCCACCTTAATCTACAATGCTGATCAAAGTACAAATAATGCGCAATCCTGACATCCCCTAATAAATTGTGTCTATATAAAGAAGTGCTGCGTGCTGCAGTTGTTCAGTAAATCCTGCATATTGTTGGGTACACCTGCCCGTGGTGTCTGCGTCCAGCTGTTGTACATCCGGGATCCTTGTTGGAAGCACAATCAATCCTTACATGTCAGGACGTATGTTCTGGAGAGGAATCGGCACCAAGAATTCATGATACTTGCACAAACTCTACACCCCCCGTGTATTTGCTGTTAGTCTATACCACAATGCAGGTTACCAGATGGAGCAGTTGTAATTTAGCCCTTTAAGATGTACCATAATAGACCATTGTTTTAAAAAAAATAATGGCAATTTTACAATTAACGTGAATGAGCCACTTTATTATAGAACATGAAGAAAACGAAAAAGGTACCTCATCAAAAATACTGCTGGCCAAAAGGCTGCAATGAACTATGATTATTACAGCCTAAGCATTCTGACAATAACCTCAACAATTGGGCAAAACCCTAGTTAGATCCCATAAGACTTGACTCCTAGTCACTGCTTCAAACAGCGCAGAGGCTGCTGTGATCACAGTACAATACTAGTTAGTTTAAAATAAATAGCTTGTAATTACCTGTTGAAACATAAAGGTAAATTTACAAGTTTATTACAGAAGATGAAGTTACTAAAAATGTTTCCTCATCTAGCACTGCTGACCAATTAACAGAGGCCAAGCAAAATTTTACAGCCTAAAAATGTTAGAAGAAAGGAGGGGAGTCACCAAGCGCAATAGGGTCTTATCCTAGAAGCAATATATATTTGATAAAATTAAGGAACTGCTTTTATTAAACCACAGCAGAGGAATCAAGATGAATCAGCTGCTGAAGCGCCCTCAAATCTTGAGTCCCGTCGTAACAAACAACTGGTAGAAGAATGAGGGTAATAGTCCACGCTGTCGATGTAGATAACAAGAAACCGGGGATCAGCAATGACAAGATCAAGCGGTTTATTCTCTATGCGTTTCGAGGTTGAAACAACTCCTTCCTCAGGAGAACCACAATAGTAAATCCACTGTAATTACTACTTTGGCAATCCTGAAGAAGGATCAGTATAATCATTAGAGTGGTTCTCCTGAAGAAGTCGGTTCAACTTTGAAATGCGTAGAAAATAAACCACTCGATCTTATCACTGTAGAGAACAAGGAACAGTGTTATGAATGAGTCACCGTAGGAGGCAAAAACAGAAATACTAGCTAAGTACAGAAAACCAGAGAAGTTGGCAGCTATCGGATTGCAGACCCCTGAACCTAACAACAACAACTAGCAGTAGCCGTGGGGGGTTCCTACGGTGCCCTAGACCCCTCGATCACAGCCGGAGAACTACATAGCCTAAAGACAGAAAGGGAAATCTAAACTGCCCCAGAGCAGACCCCAAAGCAATAGGCAGCCCCCAACATATAATGATGGTGAAGCAAGATGAAAAAACACTCACACAGACAGAAAGATAGGCTGAGCAAATGATGGGGCCCAAGCTAACTAAATAGGACAGAATGGAAAAGCTGCTGTCTGCAATCCGCCAAAACCCTCTCAAAAACAAGAGCCAACAGACTGATAGGGAAAAAAGCCCTGAAGACGCTAGGCTTCAAAAAGACTATATCAGTACTCAGGTATTATCTGAAGACAGAGCAAAAAGGAATTCAGCTCACCCAGCAGGGAAAGGCAGAAATCCAGAAAAACAAGGCAAAACAAAACAGAAACACAAATGCAAAAAGTAGAGCAGAAAACTTAACCTTTGAGGAGCAGGAATCAGACTGGTCTCCAAGAATCCCTCAGAGTAATCACCCGCAAGGCAGAAGGGCGTCGGCTGCCTTATATCCAGTCAGCAATCCCAGTCACCCAGTCATCATCATTCTGATTAGGTGCTTTGTAATCAGCCTCACTACCTTCCTTCACCAGAAGAGGGAGTTCATCAGACCTCAATGGTGAAGGGGAAAATGAACTCACAACAGAACAGCAATGATAAAGAGCAAACAGTTTATTTGCTATGCATTTCGAAGTTAAACCAACTTCTTTCTCAGTAGAACCACAGTAGTAATTGCAGTGGACTCTCCTGTTGGTTCAACCTCAAAACGCGTTGAGAATAAACCGCTTGACCTCATCATTGCTTTTACCCGCTTTATTGTTATCTATCACTTTAGTTCTCATACCAATTGTTATGACAAGTTTAAAAATGTTACCAGATCGATCTTTCAGAACCTCAGCAATTAGGCAAAACACCCAACAGATCATGTTGCCTTTGCTTCCCAATTGTTAATATTCTCCTGAACCCTGCCGTAAACAGGGCAGAGGCTGCTGTGATCACAGGACTATACTAGCTAGCATTCATAAACAGCATGTAATTACCTTCATCTTTTTTCTTTCTTTCTCAGCTAAAAGCAGCTGATAACTAGGGAGAAAGTAAAGGGCTGCAGTTATTAAAGTCTCCTCCTTTTCTGCTCCATAATGCAGAGAGGCCCGCAGACTACAAGTAAATTAAAAAATAGCATTATGCACTCAAATGATTAATTCTAGATGAGAAACTTGAACTGAGTCACTGAGATGCATATATAATTTTCTATGTATGCTTTAAAGGAAAAATATGGGAAAGACTGATACATTGTATTCTGCCAGGAGCAAGGGCTGTGAGTGTGATCATGACACGAGCATTCTATCTTTGGCCTATCCTTGCACATATAATATATCACTTCTGCTTGGCGTGTTCCTTTCAAAAGCAATATTCCAAAAACATAGTCAACTAATAAATATAAGCCTTACAGCCACATCTGTTCCAAGGTAAGCCGTGTCATGCAGACGGGATGTCTTATCATCCTAAGACACCAGAGCAGTTGTATAGGAGCTACCTCTAGATTTACAGTTCAGTAATCCTGGAAAATTGTCTGACAATCCCCCTTAAAAGTAGTGATGGTGGTCCCGGAGCTGGTTACCCAACTTTGCGCGAAACAACTATTGGATGACTTAAAGTCATGGCAGTAAATAGTCATTCAGTACAGTCGGAGGATTTGTCAGCAGTCTGGATTGCATCCTTACTCCCTCGGTGATCATCAACACAAAAGACAAGAGCACAAAATTTGTGAAAGCCTTACTCACACATATTTCAATCCCAAGGAACTTTTATCGAGTCTGAATTGGATGACCTTGGAAGACTTTACATTTCTGCCCACAGTTTGAATTGGAAGAAATTTCTCTTAACAGAATAAGTCATATAACAATCTGTGCGGTGCTGAAATATGTGGCCTTGGTTGAAGGAAAAATAAAAATGTTCACAAAGAAGCCTGCCTCTGTATTGTATGATGGCAGATACAGAATGCTGCATCATTATTAAAGGAGAGTTTAAAGAACACGCCATTTCTGAACAACGTCTCATTAAAATTTACATAACATTTTCAGAAACTTAATTAATACTTTCCCATCTTGAGTTTGAGACATTTGTATTACCCTACAACTTCGATGTACAGGTTCAGTCTACAACCTGTATTCCATCATTGACTTTGGAACCACCTGAAGGTTTGCAACCTGCGCCCATTTACAGACTTTTTGTGGATATGTGCTCCCAGGTCATACTGTACATGCTGGATTTTTTTTTTTTTTTGGAGAAAATCCTCCCTTCCTGCTATTGTGGACCTCCGCCCATTTTGTTTCCCTCCCACTTTACTTCAGCCAGCAAGTGTATATAGGTATATGCTTATTTGTAAGATGTTAAGCTATGAGTAAGGACCCTCTAGTCCGAAACGCGTAAGCGTCTGTCACATTGGTGAACCATATGTTTTTTATGCATCTATTCTGTTTTTAATCATATTTTTTTGGAATAAAGTCTTTTGATTTTAACCATCCTTTGGTCGAAGTTTCTGGAACATCTCCCAAGTATTGTACATGTTGGATGTCAGATGTGTGACCAGGATGATGCGGTCTGCACTAGATCTCCAGCTTCAGCACAGATTCAATCCTGTGCTGCTTTCTGCTTCTACAGTCCATCTCTTCATACTTGTTCTGATAAAAACTGATGTGAAGGTGCCACATGATATCTACATCTCTTCCAATGATAAGTTATCAATACATAGCTTATGTGAATCCTCCTCCCAATCCATTTCCTCTTCCATCTTCAGCCTGTATGATGTACCTTTCCTTGAAGACTTGGATGCTTTCTGCCCTCTCCACAATCTGATCTGCTATGTACAGAGAAAAAGGAAGAGGAACAGGGAGAGCAGAGAATTCTAAAACCGCCAGGCTCTATGTGCAGTCAATTCTATTTTAGGAGCAGCATGACAACCAGCTAGCTAAGGAGATGCACAGACTCTACACCAGAAAGATGGGACAATTTGAATGAAGACTATTTCATGACAACAGACTAGGTTAAAAGGGTTGTCCGAGACTTTGCTTATTTTTCCCTATGGGACTAAGAACTTACTAGCTGCTTGTTCTGTCCAGTGTTGATCACTGTTGGCTGTAGAGCATTCACAGACTGCTCCTACAGGCGATTCTGCTTCTTCATTTGACCTCACATCAACAGAGCAGCTCTTCCTCTTCTGGTCTGCTCTGTCGACATCATGTTGATTGACAGACAGCTTTCCATAGTTAGCCAGCAGTCATCAAGAATCATGCCATTAGCAGTTATGCTGTGTTGACAGAGCAAAGTGGAAGAGAAGAAGCTGTCCTGTTGATGTGATGTCAGCGGAAGCCACAGAAATGGTTAAGGGCGATCCATGACCACTCTGAGCCGTCAGAGATCGGTGTCTGCAAATTCTCAGCCCCAAAGAGAAAAATAAGCTAAATCACGAACAACTCCTTCAAACAGACACACAGACCATACAGCAGACATTTTTAATGAAAACAATTTTGGAAGCAGCATGACAACTAGCGATACAGGCGATACACAGAGTCTACAGCAGCAAAACGTTTTTTTATGAAGACCATTTAGAAATTTGTCAAATTTTGCATTTAGGGAGCAAACAAAACAATAAAAAAGTATCACTGTAAAAGTTGTCTACATCCATAACAATTCTAAGTTGTGTAAGCAAGGCAGAATGCAATTGTCCTGCAGAATTGTCCTGCCTAACAAAAGATTATTTCTCATTTGCACATCTGAAGACGAAAAGCGGTCAGGAAGAGGACATCACATGTGAGAGACATTAGTTGCACGTGACATCATGTCAGTCAGTAGAGGTTAGAGGGTGAACATAAGCAAGTGTGCGGTATACTTCTTTATACAGTTTATAGAACCTCTGGATGAAAAAAGGGTTCTGAGAACATGCAGCCTGAAATGTCTCACAGCTGGAAACGACGGATTACATTCATCTGCACAGTAAATATGGAGCCCATTTAAATCACCCCGTGCCTCAATATTTTACTGTGCGAGTCCATATTTCCTGTTGTCGCTGCGCAGATTTCCTAATGTCTCCAGTAAGGTGAGTGATGAGCTTTGCAGGATGCGCTGGCTGCTTGTTTGCATTAGGTTTTGACATGATACAATTGTATTTCCTCTCAAATGTTCCAGTGACAATATAATGTATGAGCATGTCAGCGCTCAATGACTGCAGATATAATTCCAGGCTATGATCATACCACGCGTCTGCGGCACACAGACTTATACATGACAAAGCCTCAGCATTAGAGGATAACCTGCAGCTACAAGCTACTCTGCATATATCAAGGCAGAATGTTAAAACCGCAGGTAAATGTCACAAGTCAGTCATTCATCTTTAAGATGGTGTCACTCGGAAAGCAAGAAGCGGCAAGTCCTCCTAAGCTGCAGTTTATCAGTATGAACAGTGCTCTCCCTGGAAAAGTATTAGTAATGCAAGGCAAGTTACAATACCGCAGAGAAAAAAATATATTATAAAGTAACCTCTGATCTCACATAAGTCAACGTGCAAATCTGAGCCATTTTTTCCCCTAATTTACCCTCTATTTCAGGCTTGGTCATGAGACTCCCATTGCAAAAGAACAGTAAAATAAAGGCAAATAAATTGACAGGTTAATCATTTTAGTATTTAAAAATGGAAACAGGAGAAAATAAGTTCCAGATCACAATTTGTGTATGCAATGCAGTCCGCAGCACGGAGAAGAAGCCTCAGCTTGTAGAAATGGTGGATATAGTATGGTTTTCCAGTCACCATGTATCACTGATGAAGCACACAACCCACTGGTGGATTGTGTGTTTCATTGGTGGTATACGGGGGCTGTAAGACCTGCGTAGCTGGCTGAGTCCTGCATCCCTGGCGGCCTCGCTGGGCTGATGAAGGTGGGGAACATACAACCGGATTCACCCAGCATTGGCCGGAAGTCAAAATGTTGCACACATATGAGGGATTTTCAGATCATATCTGCATGTCTGCAGGGGCATGATAACAATCAGTGGGAGGATTAGTCCGGGAAAATCATTGGCCCCACTACTAGTCAGCCACTAATCAGTATATCATGAGCGCACTTTTAAAATTGATTTTATGGTGATACAAAAATTAATAAGCTACAAAAATGGGCTTGTTAAAAAGTAGATATAGAATTCAATAAAGACATGGTGGTAATTTGGGGGGATAGAGTGGTCAACATGTTCCCCTTTAGGGTGTATACATCGGACAAGTACTATCTGATGTTTTATCGGTCGGATAGAACTCAGACCAGTGTTATTCTATGGGGCAGTGGAGATCTGCAGGGGGAGAAAAATGTACAGCAAAGCAACTTGGACTGCACAAACCCAATCAAGGCTACGGGTGCGTGGAAATCATCAGACTGCGCTCGGATTACATCGGAGTGCAGTCCAAATTTTAAGGAGCACTCATAGTAAAAATGATAATTGCTTACTTTGTTTTTTTCTGTAAAATTCCTGTTGTCTTCTTCTTCCAAAACGGCTTTGGTATCTTCCAACAAGACCAATGGAACTTAACAATTTTTCCAAGTGGCTCACGGCCACAGTTCACTGTTGTTTTTTGGTTTGGTTCCCATGAATCCAAGTCTTTACAGGATCCAATTTTATTTGCTACAATTGACCCTCGTCGATTATTCTTTTCTTTTGACTCTTTTTATGGCCAGCAGATGTGAATAACTCCCGAGTGGCACATGACCATATTCTGTATGTCCAATTTGTGTATACCTAGGGATCAAATCATCACAGGATCGTATCGCATATATTCTAAATATGCTTTAGATGTATAATCAATATGCCTTGTTTTTATATTTTATTACATTTTAAGATCATTTTTAATACTATTTTTCAGGCTTCAGTGGTATAGGCAAGTCTAGCTCTCATTAGTTGTAAAGAACACTGGTTTTTAAACTTTTTTTCATGTTGTTTAAGTTATGTGATAAACTTTGACACAATCATGTGCCCTGTTTGCATTTTTTATTTCCAAAGCAGGAAGGAAGTGGAAGAAGAAAAAAAAATAAGGAGACCTCATAAAAGTACATCAAACCTGACAGTTGCCGTAGGTCTTGTCCTGATGAAGAGGTCCTGTGTATGACTCTGAAACGCGTTAACCTGAAACCTGTCCAATAAAGCTTTTGAAAATATGATTGATTATCTGAATATATTCATCAGTAGCGCATCCACTGACACTTCACCCGGATCCTGTGCCACTCTCTTTCCTTATGGACCTGTGTCTTGCAGTGGCTGATATGTGCTAAACATGTTGTTTAGGTGCAACTTCATCAGGAGAAGAGATTCCTTTTTTTCTGCACCTTATTGTGTTATCAGTTAAGACCCCACTGTGCTCTGTTTTTCCTAGTTTCCCATATCCAGTGCAATTATTGAGTACTCACACAATGTAGAAGATGGAGAAATCTTGATCTCCATCTTCTCCTTAGTGCTACTATTCTCCCTTCCGAGAGAATCGGATCACGCTAAGCGGGCATTCTAATCAAACTTGGATTAGCGTTTGATCCAAGTGTCATTTATATAATCCATCCAATTCTCTTACATGAGAGAATCTACTCTTGTTTGACCCCTTTTTTACAAGAGCTGCTCTGAGTCTGGCTGAATCATCCTCCCATGCTGCAGGAGTAAAGTTGTCTTTGCTACCAGTATAGGACACAGGCGGCGCTTGTCCGAGCAGTCAATAATTCAGCAGCACACTGCACCCCAGCAAGTAAAAGCCGAGAGGAAGGGGAGAGGTGCTCAAGACAGACGATGAATAAAGTCCTTTATCCATGCGAGAAGCTAAATGCAAGGAATATATTTTCTTTGAAGACAATGGTGCGGTTGACAATGTTGCAACTTGTATTAAAAAAATGGAAAAATTATGGTAATTACTAAACTTTTGTGCTTACAGCGTTATTTGGAAATCACCGGTTGCCACTTTGTGATTTCCATCTCGGCTCTAATGTCAGGAGTCATTTTCTAGCATTTGAAAAACGCTTATGAATACAACTGATCTTTCCCGACAATGAGGGGAACATTAAAAATAGGCGTTTTACATGAATAAAAATACGCAAGCGTGGGCCCATATACAATGCCGGCAGAACGCGAGAGCGCCTCTAATGAGCGCCGTAATTTGCGTGTCACTGCAAGATAAATATTTACAAGTCACTAGAGCAGAAATAAATGACTCGTATTTGTCTTCTCTTTAATCAGGAGCAAGAATGAAGAAAAAGAAAAAAAAAAAGAAAAGGAAAATGAGTCTTATAAATATTAGAGTACGGCTAAGTGTTTTCTATTAAGGCATGATTATTTCAGTGTTATTTATCTACGGGTGAGGAATGAGGCAGCGCAGGCTCCAGACCAAAGGACAACTTTCCAATTCTATGGAAACAGGGTAACCTACGAGGAAAGGCAGCACTCAGCAGGGCGAAGCCTGAGGCTCGGGAGACATGACAGGATTGTTGGAGCCATCAACTGGAATATTCAGCTATTAAAGCTTTCTCTTGAGAATCTTACGCACTGTTACATGACTAGTAAGGATCTTTATCTGCTGACCGAAAACAATTATTTCCATTCAAAATAATATATAAAAATTAGATTGAAAAATGATGTAAGATCTTTATACAAAAAAATGATAACCTCTGAAAATAACTAATAGGATGTGGAAATGATTAATAAGATCATGTGGATCAGTGGGCGCCCCGATTCCCAAATTGCTTAGTTTGTGATCTGATGTGTTAAGCCTCAATCACACTTCTGATTATTTTTTTTTTCACGTACGAGAAAATCGGACCGATTATTCTACTCAGACCAGAGTCATCCAATTTTCTCATACAAGGAGAAATGAAAAAAAAAAAAAAACTCTCCATCTTCTTTTTGATAGTCTATGAAAATTGGACTGCATTCATCCAAACGCAGTCCAATTTTTTTCACGGACCCGTTGACATGGATTGCTGATTGTGATTAACCTCGGATCAAAATTGGACAGTAATAAATGCAGAAAGCATAAAAAATTGCACATATATGGCCTCCGGGTGCTGTCCATGATTCTCACGGACCCATAGACTTGTATTGACAACTTAGATCCGTGACCTCGATCAAAACTGGATATGTCTCTGATTTTTTTTCCAAATAACAGGGACAAGTGAACAGCCCCATAGTTTATAATGGGTACGTGTTCTACCCGTGAAATTGGATCTAGAGGGGAAACTTTTCTTTTGTGGAGAGCACCCAGCTGGCGTATGGAGACTTATTAGCCATGGGAAATTAGTGATGCAAATATCCTCTTCAGAGTGGAAGGAAATAGGGACTCTAGCAATAGTAAAAGTCAATACTGAACCGTTCTGGTTTGGCTTTTTATCCTAGGTCATGAATAAATTTAGAAAATCTGTATAACAACTTCTATGAGCTCTGTTGAGAATGCCACACTGGTTTTTCCAGGAGAAGATAAAAGAATTGGCTGAACCCAAGTTATAACATGCAAACAACATGGCAACCTACTTATGGTAAAGTCACAGGCATCATTAGGACAGGAAAGAGCATAGCTTTCCTTAAGTATGAGAACAACCTTAAAAGATACTTCAACCTTGATACATTTGACTTAAATAGTCCCAAAGGGGCATTCTAACTAATGGAGCCAAGTGCCTCTCCGCTCCAGGTTTATTACGGAGTTATGTGCGGAGGTTACATAGTATCCGGTGTCACCTTTGTTTCCTTCCTGTTACTGATATTGGGCTGAATACACATAGGGTTCATGCTGACATCAGAACAAAGTGCATCATCATAAAACGTGCAAATACAGCACACCCTCCATCTATGATATGTCCAGATCTTCACATGTCTACCCCCCTCCCCTGATGCATCTGTTTTGGTTGTATTCTCTACAGTCTGGAAATGAGTGGTTGATACACTGGCGATTTTGCAAGTCCCCCCCCCACCCCCTACAAAGAATAAAGAGGTCTATAATCTTTAACGCAGATACACTTCACCTGTGAGAGTCTAAAAATAAAAATCGAGAAAATCACATTGTAGGATTTTTGCATAATTAATTTGCATTTTATTGCATGAAATAAGTATTTGATCACAGGCCAGAATTATGGCTCTAACAGACTCGTTAGCTTTTCTATAAGAAGCCCCCTACTCTGCACTCATTACATATTTTAATTGCTCTTGTTTGATCTTATTACCTGCATAAAAGACACCTGTCCATACACTCACACGTTATCCTCTCCACCATGGCCAAGACCAAAGATCTGTCTAAGGACACCAGGGACAAAATTGTAGAACAGCACAATGCTGGGATGGGCTACAGGACAACAGGCAAGTCGCTTGGTGAGAAGGCAATAACTTTTGGCATAATTATTAGAGGATGGAAGAAACACAAGATGACTGTCAATCTTCCTCACTTTGGGGCTCCATGTAAGATGTTGCCTCATGGAATAAGGATGATTCTGCGAAAGGTCAGGAATCAGCTCAGAACTACACGGGATGACCTGGTCAATTACCTGAAGAGAGCTGGGACTAGTTTCTCAAACGTTAACATTAGTTACACACTACGCCATCATGGATTAAAATCCTGCAGAGCACGCAAGGCCCTCCTGCTCATGCCAGCACATGTCCAGGCCCATTTGCAGTTTGCCCATGTCCATCTAGATAATCCAGAGGAGGCATGGGAGAAGGTCATGTGGTCAGATGAAAATAGAACTTTTTGATATCAACGCCACTCGCCGTGTTTGGAGGAAGAAGGATGATAAGTACAACCCCAAAAACACCGCCCCAACCGTGAAGCATGGTGGGGGAAACCTTATATTTTCGTGATGCGTTTCTGCAAAGGGGACAGGACAACTGCATTGTATTGAAGGAAGGATGGATGGGGGTCATGCATCAAAAGACCTTGGCCATCAGGTTGGGTCTTCCAGCATGACAATAACCTGAAACACACAGCCAGGGCAGCTAAGGAGTGGCCCCACAAGAAGCATTTAAGGTCCTGGAGTGGCCTAGCCAGTCTCCAGACCTGACCCCAATAGAAAATCTTTGGAGGGAGCGGAAACTCGATGTTGCTTAGTGACAGCCCCAAAACCTGAAAGATCTGAAGATGATCTGTATGGAGAAAGGGGCCAAAATCAATGCTGCAGTGTGCGCAAACTAAGCCAAGAACTACAGGAAATGGTTGACCTCTGTAACTGCAAACAAAGGTTTGTGGATCAAATATTAAGGTCTGATTGTATCAAATACTTATTTAATGCAATAAAATGCAAATTAATTATGTAAAAATCATACAATGTTATTTTCTGTTTGTTTTTATTTTTAGACTGTCTCTCACAGTTGAAGTGTAAATATGTTAAAAATTACAGACCTCTCCATTCTTTGTAGGGGGGCAAAACTTACAAAATTGGCAGTGCATCAAATGCTTATTTCCCGACTGAATGTATCTGCATCCACCCGTGTATACATATGCATTGGCTCCTGTATATATACGTATCTGCATCCACCCCTGTGTATACATATGCATCGGCTCCTGTGTACACATACATATCTGCATCCACTCCTGTATATACATACGTATCTGCATCCACCCCTGTGTATGCATAAGTATCTGCATCCATTCCTGTGCAGACAAATGTATCTGCATCTGCTCCTGTATATAAATATCTGCATCCGCTCCTGTGTATACATATGTTTCTGCTCCTGTGTATCCACTCCTGTGTTTACATACATATCAGCTCCTGTGTATACATACATATCTGCATCCACCCTTAAGTATACATTTGCATTCGCTCCTGTGGATACATATGTATCTGCATCTGCTCCTGTGTATACATACGTATCTGTATCCGCTCCTGTGTATACATATGTATACACAGGAGCGGATGCAGATGCGTATGTATACACAGGAGCTGATGCAGATACATATGTATACACAGGAGCGGATGCAGATACATATGTATACACAGGAGCGGATGCAGATACATATGTATACACAGGAGCGGATGCAGATACATATGTATACACAGGAGCGGATGCAGATACGTATGTATCTGCATCCGCTCCTGTGTATACATACAGTGGGGGTATAGAAAATATTCAGACCCCTTTAAATTTTTCACACTGTTTCATTGCAGCCATTTGGTAAATACAAAAAATGTCATTTTTTTTCTCATTATTGTACACTCTGCACCCCATCTTGACTGAAAAAAACAGAAATGTAGAAATGTTTACAAATTTATTAGGCTGTGTGCACACGTAGCGATTTTTAAGCGTTTTTGCCGCGATTTTCGGCGCGAAAACGCTTAAAAATCGTGTACAGAACGCCCCCCATGCATTCCTATGGCATTCCGCACATGCTGTGCTAATGCTGCGCTTTTTTCCGCGGCGGAATCGCATCGCGGAAAAAATCGCAGCATGCTCATTCTTTGTGCGGAATCGCAAAGAATTGCCGCGATTCCGCACCCATAGGAATGCATGAGAATCGCTTACTTCCCGCATGTGGCTATGCCCACCATGCGGGAAGTTAAGCGTCTCATGTGCGGTTGGTACCCACGGTGTGGAGGAGAGGAGACTGTCCTCCAGGCCCTGGGTACCATACCCCTGTAAAAAAAAGAATAAAAAAGGAAAAATCGGGGTATATTTACCTTCCGGTGTCCCGCGCTGCATTCCCGGCCTAAGCGTTCCCAGTAATGCCTTGCGGCAAGGTCCTGTGATGACGTAGTCTCGCGAGATCGCTATAGCAACGCGAGACTACCTCATCACAGGTCTCGCAAGGCATTACTGGGAACGCTGAGGCCGGGAATGCAGCGCGGGACGCCGGAAGGTAAATATACCCCGATTTTTTATTTATTTTTTTAGCATTTTAACATCCTATCTTTTACTATTGAAGCCGCATAGGCAGCCTCAATAGTAAAAACCTGGTCACACTTGTCAAACACTATGTTTGACGAGTGTGACCAACCTGTCAATCACTTTCCAAGCGATGCTTCAAATCGCTTGGAAAGTGCTTGAATATCGCACGCGAAAATCGCGGCAAAATCGCGATCATAATCGCGGTGAAATCGCGCGGGAAAAAACGCGCGATTTCTGGGAAGGAGTCCGGTTTTTAGTAAGCGTTTTAAAACGATACGTGTGCACATAGCCTTAAACAAGAAAAACTGAAACATCACATGGTTGTAAGTATTCAGACCCTTTGCTCAGACACTCATATTTAAGTCACATGCTGTTTATTTCCTTGTGAGCCTTCTTGAGATGGTTCTACTCATTCATTGGAATCCAGCTATGTGTAGTTAAACTGAGAGGACTTGACTTGTAAAGGCGCACACCTGTCTATGTAAGACCTCACAGCTCACAGTGCATGTCACACCAAATGAGAATCATGAGGCCAAAGGAACTGGCCAAGGAGCTCAGAGACAGAATTGTGGCAAGGCACAAATCTGACCAAGGTTTCCAAAAAGAATTTCTGCAGTACTCAAGGTTCCCAAGAGCACAGTGGCCTCCATAATCCTTAAATGGAAGAACTTTGGGACCACCAGAAGTCTTCCTAGACCTGGCCGTCCAGCCAAACTGAGCAATCGTGGGAGAAGAGCCTTGGTGAGAGAGGTAAAGAAGAACCCCAAGATCACTGTGGCTGAGCTCCACAGATGCAGTAGGGAGATGGGAGAAAGTTCCACAAAGTCAACTATCACTGCAGCCCTCCATCAGTCGGGCCTTTATGGCAGAGTGGCCCGATGGAAGCCTCTCCTCAGTGCCAGACATATGAAAGCCCGCATAGAGTTTGCTAAAAAAAAACCAAAACACATGAAGGACTCCCAGACTATGAGAAATAAGATTCTCTGGACTGATGAGACAAAGCTAGAACTTTTTGGTGATAATTCTAAGAGGTATGTGTGGAGAAAACCAGGCACTGCTCACCTGCCCAATACAATCCCAACAGTTAAACATGGTGGTGGCAGCATCATGCTATGGGGGTCAGGACGACTGGTTGCAATTGAAGGAAACATAAGTGTGGCCAAGTACAGAGGAAATCCTGGATGAAAAACTCTTCCAGAGTGCTCTGGACCTCAGACTTGGCAGAAGGTTCACCTTCCAACAAGACAAGGATCCTAAGCACACAGCTAAAATAACAAAGGAGTGGCTTCAGAACAACTCTGTGACCTGTATTGACTGGCCCAGACAGAGCCCTGACCTAAACCCCATTGAGCATCTCTGGAGAAATCTGAAAATGGCTGTCCACCAACGTTCACCATCCAACCTGGCAGAACTGGAGAGGATCTGCAAGGAAGAACGGCAGAGGATCCTCAAATCCAGGAGAGAAAAACTTGTTGCATCATTCCCAAGAAGACTCATGGCTGTACTAGCTCAAAAGGTGCTTCTACTCAACACTGAGCAAAGGGTCTGAATACTTATGACCATGTGATATTTCAGTTTTTCTTTTTTTAATACATTTGCAAAAATTTCTACATTTCTGTTTTTTTTCTCTCAAGATGGGGTGCAGAGTGTACACTAATGAGAAAAAAAAAACTTTTAAATTTACCAAATGGCTGCAATGAAACAAAGAGTGCAAAATTTAAAGGGGTCTGAATACTTTCTGTACCCACTGTATGTATCTGCATCCACTCCCGTGTATACATATGTATCTCCATTGGCTCCTCCCATGTATACATACGTATCAGCTCCTGCGTATACATATGTATCAGCATCTGCAAGTATTTATTGTGTGCCGACTCATGCACCAAGGCTGTATAATAGAAGTAGTTTTGGCGTTTTTGCTTTAAGAAGTCACTTCAGCAATGTAATCATGGCCCCGTGACACAAGCTCTGAATGTTCCACGTCTCTGGATCTGCACTTTACCTCTTGAATACAGTAACCATCGCTGCCGCCAGTGACAGATGATTCTACTAGAGCGACAAAGCTGTAATTATGTATGTCTGTGAGACAGCACTCATCACCGGTTCATTCCCAGGAGAACCATGTTACATTGGATCACAAGACATAAGGGAGCCTGGGCAAACAATTGTGTATTGTACTCACATTACCCAAACATAGCCGGTAATGAGAATTATCACAAACAAAGCAAAATCTTGTTTAAAGGCCATGTCATCCTGAAAAAAAGAAAGTTTCCAAATTGTCCTGATGAAAAATATCCTTCTGTATTGCACCTACAGCTCATATGGAGATCTATGTGTCTCTATGGTAACAGACTACAAACAAAACTTTTGTGGTCTGTGAGAATCATGTGGGAATAGTGGATGAGGGCGGGTATATCTCGCCCAGATTCCTTTCCTATGTGGCCTAGTCTGGTCAGTATCGCACCTGCTTACTAATGGATAATGGGAGGTGGATATAAAAGGATGCCAGGTGGTTGTGTGAGTGTCTCAGCCTGGGGACACAGAGAGCCTGTCTGTGTGAGAGACACACGTGAGTGGAAGCAGTGCCCACTGCAACTGTGGTTTGGCTGGACGGGAGAAGCCCGCCAGTTGGTAGTTAGGTTGTCCATTGTTTAGTTAGTGCCGGACAGGCAAGGATTTGTTTTATGTTTTATTTCCTTTTGCATTGCTTTCACCGTTAATAAACCTGACCCAGGGTCAGTTACACCCGAATCCCAGCTCTGCGCCTGAGTTTCATGCTGAACGCACGTGACCTTTGACCCCAGCAAAGCCAATCCCGGAGTGTTTTATCACATTGTGGTGGAGAACGCGGGCATCACGTTGCAAGCATGAGCATGGAGGACGTGGTGAAAGTGCTGGTACAGTCCACCGCCGTCCAGCAAGAAGCTAATCGGGTGATGATGGCCCAGCTGAAGGAGTTGGTGGACATGACAGTTACCGATCGTTCGCTTCTCCAGCAGGTGGCGCAGCGCTTGGCAAGCTTACCTGAGGTTAACCTGGAAGCCGAGTCGAGAGTGATTCACGCGAGTCGGTACTGGCAGAAGATGACGACAGAAGATGACGTCGAGGCATACCTGACTACGTTTGAACGGACGGCGTTGCGAGAAAAATGGCCGAAGGCAGGATGGGCCGGCCTGATTGCCCCGTTTCTTTCCGGTGAGGCCCAAAAGGCTTATTATGACTTAGAGCCTGAAGCTGCGCAGGACTTTGACAAACTGAAAGCCGAGATCTTGGCCCGGCTGGGAGTGACGACCGCTGTCCGTGCACAGAGAGTGCATCAATGGACTTATCAGCCGGATAAACCACCGCGGTCACAGATGTTCGACCTGATCCACGTGACGAAGAAGTGGCTACAACCCGAGGTGCTGACAGCGCCAGAGATAATCCAGAGAGTCGTCATGGACAAGTATCTGAGAGCTCTACCGCCAGCCCTGAGGAAGTGGGTAAGCCATGGAAATCCTACGAAGGCAGATCAACTGGTGGATCTGGTTGAACGTTACTCCGTGGCCGAAGGACTCCGAGACGACGCTACCCCACCTCGTTCTTCATCATCTCCACGTGGAACCGGTAAGACTGTTCCAGGGAGTAGGGGAGATGGAAAAATGCCTAAGACAGTGGGGGAGGAAAACGGGACTGCCCGCACTGCGAGGCCGAGAGTAACGAACTATGGTCTAAGCAAGGGGCCCGGTAGGTGTTTCCGCTGCCAAGAGATGGGACATATTGCTGCGAACTGTCCGGTCACTACTGAACCCATGCAGTGCGACGTCACAGACTCTAAAAACCGCATGTCTATGGTTGCACGGGTAGTGAGTGTGAATGCCGGTCAAAAGGATGTGGAAAGACACTTGTGTGATTTAACTGTTGATGGCAAAAATGTGGTGGCATTGTTAGACTCGGGAAGTGTGGTGACTTCTGGTGAAGGCCAGTCTGGTGTCAGCCCCGACTGGACCATCAGACAAATTTTCTGTAACGTGTGTGCATGGAGACACCTGTTCGTATCTCACCATGGTCATATGCATTACAACTTTCTATGGGTCTGTGCAACATAAAGTGGGACTCGTCCCGGCGTTATTGCATGATGTTATCCTGGGCCGGGATTTTCCCCACTTCTGGCAATTGTGGGAGAATCAGTTGATGCCTTCGGGTAATAGTGTACATGATTCTTCTCCCAGGGCGCGTGTGGGTCCCGAACCCCGGGAAGAGGTCTCCCCGGAAGACTCGGGGGAAGAGTCTGCGGGAAATGACCTGCAGTTCCCGTTTTCAGTCATGGCGGGTGATACGGAGGAGACTGGGGAAGAGGAGGAGGCTGACAGCTGTCCACCTCCCCGTTTGCCGGATTTAGAAGTTCAGAAAGATGACTTCCAAAGCGAGCAAATAAAGGATCCTACCCTTTCTCAGGCTAGGACAAATGTAAAAGTGATAAATGGGGTACCCGTAGAACCTGGCTCTAGGCTGGCATATCCTTACATGGTTCTGGAGAATGATTTACTCTATCAGATAGAGAAAAAGGGGGAAGATACGGTGCAACTATTAGTCGTGCCAAAACCCTACCGGCGGCAGGTGCTGGACCTGGCCCACGGACATGTGATGGGGGGTCACCTGGGAGTCCAGAAAACCACTGAAAGGATATTACACTGTTTTGTTTGGCCAGGCATGCATCACGATATCCGTGTATATTGTGAGTCTTGTCCTGACTGCCAAGCCTCTGCACCTAAGCCCCGGTTCTGTAGCCCTTTGGTACCCCTACCTATTATTGAAGTCCCGTTTGAGAGGATTGGGATGGATTTAGTTGGGCCCCTTCCACGGTCTGCACGTGGACACCAACATATCCTGGTCATCTTGGATTATGCCACTCGTTACCCGGAGGCCATCCCTTTGCGTAACACGGCCACCAAGACGATTGCCAAGGAACTGGTGCATGTGTTTAGTCGGGTCGGTATACCAAAACAGATACTCACCGACCAGGGGATCCCCTTTATGTCCAGGGTAATGAAGGAGCTCTGCCGATTGTTACAAATCGAACCGTTACGCACATCCGTGTATCACCCTCAAACAGACGGGTTGGTCGAACGGTTCAATAAAACTCTGAAGCAGATGCTGAGAAAGGTGATAGACAAGGATGGGAAGAACTGGGACTATTTACTTCCGTATTTGCTTTTTGCCATCAGGGAAGTACCCCAGTCTTCCACGGGATTCTCGCCTTTCGAGTTATTGTACGCCCGACGTCCTCGCGGACTGTTAGACGTTGCAAAGGAAACCTGGGAGGGTCAGGTCACTCCGTTTAAAACAGTGATAGATCACGTCACACAAATGCAGGACCGTATTGCGGCTGTTATGCCTATCGTCAAAGAACACATGATACAGGCTCAAGGAGCCCAAAAAAGAATCTATGATAGGGGCGCCAAGATCCGTACGTTTGCACCCGGAGATAGGGTGTTGATCCTGGTCCCCACGGTGGACAGTAAGTTCCTGGCAAAGTGGCAGAGCCCCTTTGAGATCAAGGAAAGAGTTGGTGAAGTAAACTACAAAGTATACCAGGCAGGTAAACGGAAACCTGAACAGATTTATCATGTAAATCTGATAAAGCCCTGGAAGGATCGGTCTGCCTTGTCAGCGGAGCTGGCCCGTCCTGTCTGCTCGCATACCGTACCGGAGGTACGGGTTGCAGAGACTCTCTCGGAGCGGCAAAAGACTGAGGTCAGGCAGTTTCTACTTCACAACCAAAAGTTTTTCTCAGAAAAACCCGGGCAGACTACGCTAATAAAACAGGACATCGTAACGGAACCTGGTGTCACAGTTCACGTAAAGCCCTACCGAATCCCGGAAGCGCGCCGTGAAGCCGTTTCCCGAGAAGTGAAGGCAATGTTAGAGTTAGGTGTCATTGAGGAATCGCACAGTGCTTGGTCCAGCCCGATTGTGCCAATTCCTAAACCGGACGGCACCATCCGGTTCTGCAATGACTTCAGGAACCTGAATGCGGTCTCAAAATTTGATGCCTACCCCATGCCCCGGGTCGACGAGTTGATAGATCGGTTAGGAAAAGCCCGGTATATTACGACCCTAGACCTAACAAAGGGGTATTGGCAGATCCCTCTGGCGGAGGCTGCCAGAGAAAAGACGGCATTTGCTACGCCGGAAGGTTTATTTCAGTATGTGTATATGCCGTTTGGACTGCACGGAGCACCGGCGACCTTCCAGAGACTGATGGATCGAGTCCTGAGGCCACATAGGCAGTACGCTTCGGCCTATTTGGACGACATTGTCATTTGCAGCTTGGACTGGGAGACTCATCTCCAAAAAGTACAAGCTGTGATTGACGACCTGTGGGAGGCAGGTCTAACCGCGAACCCCAAGAAATGTCACATCGGGCTAGAAGAAGCCCGGTATTTGGGGTATGTAATTGGGAGGGGTGTTGTTAAACCCCAGGTTGATAAGATTCAGGCGGTTCAGGACTGGCCACAACCTGTCAACAAGAAGCAGGTGCAAGCCTTCCTGGGGATCCCCGGCTATTATCGCCGGTTCATACCCAATTTTGCAGCCATCGCTACCCCCCTGACGGATCTTACAAAAGGGAAAGACTCCGTCATGATTAAATGGAGTTTAGCGGCTGAAGAAGCCTTCCATAGCCTAAAACGGGCACTTTGCTCTCAGCCCGTACTGGTGACTCCGGACTTCCGCAGCGAGTTTGTGGTACAAACGGATGCCTCTGATACCGGTATCGGGGCCGTACTCTCACAAGTGAGGGACGGCGTGGAACACCCAGTCCTCTATCTCAGCAGGAAGCTGAATAAACACGAGCAAAGGTATGCAGTCGTAGAAAAAGAGTGCCTCGCCATTAAGTGGGCTCTAGAGGCCCTCAAATATTACCTGGTGGGCCGAAAGTTCAGGCTGATCACTGACCATGCCCCTCTCAAGTGGATGCACTTGAACAAGGAACGGAATAGCCGGGTGACCCGGTGGTTCCTTGCCCTGCAGGCCTACACTTTTACGGTGGAGCACCGCCCAGGAGTACAGATGGGAAACGCAGATGCCCTGTCCCGAGTGCACTGTTTGGCGGGTGTCATTGCTCGACCGGAGTGGTCTGAGCAGAGGGGGGGGGATATGTGAGAATCATGTGGGAATAGTGGATGAGGGCAGGTATATCTCTCCCAGATTCCTTTCCTATGTGGCCTAGTCTGGTCAGTATCGCACCTGCTTACTAATGGATAATGGGAGGTGGATATAAAAGGATGCAAGGTGGTTGTGTGAGTGTCTCAGCCTGGGGACACAGAGAGCCTGTCTGTGTGAGAGACACACGTGAGTGGAAGCAGTGCCCACTGCAACTGTGGTTTGGCTGGACGGGAGAAGCCCGCCAGTTGGTAGTTAGGTTGTCCATTGTTTAGTTAGTGCCGGACAGGCAAGGATTTGTTTTATGTTTTATTTCCTTTTGCATTGCTTTCACCGTTAATAACCCTGACCCAGGGTCAGTTACACCCGAATCCCAGCTCTGCGCCTGAGTTTCATGCTGAATGCACGTGACCTTTGACCCCAGCAAAGGCGATCCCGGAGTGTTTTATCACAGGTCTGATACTTAAAGGGGAAACTTACGTTTTAGCAATTTTTCAGAATAAGCTGTTCTGTGTACACACATGAGGAATAACACTATGATTATATGACTTGCATCCTGTATTTTCACCAGTCTTTCCCTCTGCAGGTTCAAGCGTTTAATGTGCAATTGACTCTGAGGTGGTGGGGGGGAGTGGGGAGACTAGCTGCTATGTCGTCACCCATACACAGCACACAGACATGAGGGATTCCTGCTTTTCATTCCTTAGTTAGTTCACCAACAGAAGCAGCATAGGTATGGAGGACATTATGCAATAGTCCTGATAAGTGTAGATGTGAATCCAGCTCTGGGGTGAGAAAAAAAGACTTGTTGGAAGGCTCAGCATGTTTCTATGTCTCCTTCTGCTCCTTACTCCTTCTCCCTCCACAGTGTATAATAGGACACCTCAGTGTATTTGTTTTCAGCAAGACGGAGTTAACGCTTTTTTTTGTTTTCAGAATGAATAATGAGTTCAAGGGGAGAAGTGGCTCATAAATGGAGAAAGAAGCAGAATTCTATTATATTCAGAAGTGCTATTGATTTATGCAAATATTGTTGACAGCACAGCTGCCCTTTAAGTCACATTCAATTTGTTGCTTTTACACCACACACAGAATAAAGACCACACACAGAATAAAGGGGCATAAGGAAGGGAATATGACTCCACACTCAGACTAGAGATTATTTGTTGTCTGTTACCATGGAGTCATGGTCGCTGCATAAAGCGCTGTAAACACAAAACAAAAGTTTATTAATGAAAACTAAATTCAAAGTTGCTTCATTTTAGTTGAGTTTACATTGCAGGTTAGCCATTTATTTAACTTATTCATCTGGCTCCACTATTCCACTGACTCCCATTGACTTAAATTCAGTTTTCTTCTGGATAAAGTGAAGATTCAAAGGCTTGTAGAATGGGAATTGTGTATCCCATCCATTTTCATAGCAGATATATGTGTATATGTGTATAAGATCATAATAAAGAGCATATTTTTCCCACAACAGCACCACCCTAACCCACAGGTTGTGTCTGGTATTGCAGCAAACTCTCAGACTTTTTAATGTAATATATGGATAAAGGTGGGGGAGAAAGAGGCTTCAGTTAGCCAAGGATTTGGCATTGGACTTATTGCCAAATTTCTGCACTTTGCATCATTGCATGGTGGGCGATTTACAACATAAAGAGCAGGAAGCGCTTACAAAGTTATAATTAGACTTTTACTGAAGATAAAACTTCTATTTTTAGTCCAATTAGAGCAGATCAAATAACTGTATTTCCGTCTCTTTAATGCAGGGGAAAAAACACGGCGCGGCGCACACTTGCTACTGCTTTTCTGTTGCGCAAGCAAATAAATCACTAAACTCATTAATCTTTTGAGATGATTTGAAAGTACAAGGGACCTGCCTGTCTAAGAGGGTTTTTTTTTCTCTTAGTTTTGCTACTGAGTATTAATTGCCTGTCACATCCAATTGTTGCTATAACTTGCAAAACCCAATGGAATCCTTTTTGAAAGAAGGAAAAAGGGAAACTACAAAAGAATGAGTGGTAGGTTATTAGGATTCCCTACAAGTGGCGACAGTTGGGATTCAATGTAACTTTGTAACTTTTTTTAAAAACTTTTCAAACTTTCTGCCCTCCGCCATCCAAGGACACAGAAGGTTCACTAAATCATACAAATATAATATACACAGACAAGTAGCTTTAAGTGGGTCCCTGCATCTTGCAGCAAATGCTTCTTTCTCCACTTATGAGACACTTCTCCCACATTCTAAACTTATCCATTCTTCTTAAAACAGCAGCCAGACAGCTCACTAAGGTGTCAGATTACAGATGCCTAGTAAAGTGTGTGAAGAGCAGAATGAAACTGATCCTGCATATGTTTTCTAGTGTTTTCTTACCCTATTAAGATATACAGCAGTACTGAGCATTGTAGCTGTGAATCCAGCTACACTTCTCAGTACTGCTGTATGAAGTCCTCCATGCTGCTGCTTCTGAATCTGTGCTACATACAGACATGAGAACAGGAATCCATCATGTCTGTGTTCACACTTTTTTTTTTATTTAAATGCAAATTTTAAAGCTGCATTTTACAGTCCCATCAAAAGCTATGAGATTTCAGGAATCTTATGAACACGCATTGTTTTTTTTTTCCTGATTTGATTGGAAAACTGCTATGTTTTTGCAAAATGCAACATGTCACTTCTTTCAGTGTTTATACAACATTTTTTCAGCCATAGAAAGTAATGAGTAGTGCAAAGATGATGGTATCAGGTTTTGCAGCGTTTTTAGTGCAAAAACCTAAGGATGTTGCATCATGTCTTTATGGGGAGGCACTAAACTTTATCAGCATGCACAAGAGACAACACAAGAGACAAGCATGCACAAGAGACAACAAAAATGCAACAAATAAGCAGCAAAACCTGTTTTTTTAAGTAGCTTCTTTACTGCCCAGAGAGCAGGTTTTGCTTGCAGAAAAAAAAAAACAATGTGTGAACATAGCCTAAATAGGTTGTCCTCTTATTACAACATATCTGTCTCAGACCATTCCTCTGAAAATAAGCCATTCCCAGGTCCTACTGTTTAGACCTCCAGCTTAGCTGTAATCAGTGATGCAACATGGCAGCAGGTGTTAAGCCCCGTCACACACAGCGATCTCACAACAAGCGGTCTCACTAGCGAGATCGCTGTGTGTGACACTTACCAGCGACCGGCCCCCCTGCCGGGTATCGCCGATTGTCCTGGAATGGCCAGGACATTTTTTTGATTGCTGGTCTCCCGCTGGCCAGCACGCATTGCTGCGTGTGGCAGGCGGGAGACCAGCAATCAGGGAGCTAGCGCTGGTACCTAAGGTACACAGTGGGTAACTAAGCGATGTGCGTCGCTTGTTGCCCGCATGTCGCTGGTGCTGATCGTTGGTGAAGCTGCCTGTTTGGCAGCTCACCAGCGATCCTGACAAGGTCATATCGTTGTCGGGATCGCTGTTTGGCAGCTCACCAGCGATCATGTAGCGACACACCAGCGATCCTGACAAGGTCATATCGTTGTCGGGATTGCTGGTGCGTCGCTTTGTGTGACGGGGCCCTTACACTTCCCCACAGAAAAAACTAAGTACTGCACAGTTTACACTTAAATCATGGCATCTCTGAGTAATGCATGGGCATGGTGGGCCCTCCACAGATAATGTTTGCAGCCACTCTTTAAGGAAAGGAGGGTCCTAAACGATCCCCACCTACAATCCACCCTCTTCAATATTACTTAGATGCTATATGTTTTTATTTTTTTGTTTTTAAGACAAAATTCGGTTTCAATCAATGCCAAAATCCCACCTTTTAATATTGCAACATTTGTTTATGAAACACATTTATTGTGTTGTCTTAGGACTTTTAAGCAGCGTCCCCCACAGCGCCGAGGCGGTGTTTAGCAGGTAACATTAATACGCTAAGTGCCTCATTACAGACGCTCCATGCCGTTCAGCATTTAAAAGTTATTCCTGCTTGTCTGTCACAGAAGGGGGAAGCAAAGTATGTATTAAGACCTGAAAAGGAAATATATTCCTGAGTATTGTTAAAGTACCTAACAAGGGGCTTCTGAGTGCGGGGAACCCGCTCATTATGTATAATCGCTACGTGCTATAGGCGGCTGTTACAGAATCAGTGCAATTAACAATGATTACTAACTTATTTAGTCATACACTTCCCCAACACATACAAACGCACTCACTGTTATTAAAGTGGATTTGTCATCAGACTATGCTGCTCTACGTAAAATCTGCTCTGCCATAAAAAAAAAAAAAAAAACGCATTAGGCATTTGGCTAACAAGTGATGCGAGAAAGCACCGGACACATAGGTTATGAGTCCGGTATATTCATAGTGCACTCCCCTTACTTCTTCCGCACCTCCGTTTTGATTAATAACAGAATACATCTATGCTGCCCCAAGAATCTGAATTCTATCCAGCTGTGGTTCTGATCCCCATGCTTTACACTGCAGCTGCACTTTGTTTAAAAGCACAAGTCAAGTGGGTAGTCAGAGTTACAAGAGGCTTCATGCTAAAACAGTTGACACCAGTGGTATTCACACAACGCATATATATTAGTAATGCAGCATCACACAGTGCATATATATTAGTAATGCAGTGTAAGGAGGGGGCGGGGACCCTCAATTGTCTTCTCTCCTTAAAAATGAACATAGGTGTTACATGTGGCTTCCAGACGTTTTCTAATGTTCTTGCAATGTGTAATGTGCTGTGTATGTTATCTTAATGTTTTACACCGTAATGGAATGCATTTGTACATGTTTAGCTTAGGGATAGAGTGATAAGGGTTAAATAGTTGGGAGGAGTTAAAGGGGGGCGGGGCAAAGCCTCTGAACTTGGGGAAAGGACTTCCTGCTCTTAGAGCAGAGCCCGGGCAGGATTGCCCAGGGCAAGACATGCACTATAGCAAGGACAAGAGATTCCCCGGTCGTGGGGGATAAAGGCTGCCCTAGGCTGATGGGCAGCATGAACGGACATTGGCTCTGCGGGATAGACCCCAGGAGAAATATGGGGCTCGGGACCAGGACAGGAGCTCGTGTGGTGCAGCCTACTGAAGTCGCAGGGAAAGCGCAGGAAACATTGACTTGTTTGCACCGTGTTCATTAAAGTTTTTCAGTTGGAATAGAACTTTGGCTTGTGGTGTTTCCCGAGACCTCGTCCCCTGCAACCGAAGTTAACGGGTGCTGAAGGTAACTGACTTTACCGCAGGACTGGGACTTCACCTGTCTTTACATGTGCAAGGTGCCGGGGTGCTCACTGACTGTGGCTTAGTAAACTCGCCCACCACTACCACCCCATGCCGCCTTGTTACAGCAGCATCACAAAAAGCATTTATAATAGTAATGCAGCACCACACAGAGAATTTATATTAGTAATGCAGCATCACACAGCGCATTTTGCATGTAGTAAATGGACATAGATGTCTAGATAATAAGTACTGGCACAAACTAGGCGTCCTGCGGAGATACCACTTGTATAATTAATGTCCAGAATCAGCAAACATTGTGACTTTATTATCCCGCTATCGATCTGCAGACTCTTCTACATCTCCTAATAACGGAACACAGAGACTGCATCTAATCAATATCAATTATTCCACATTCAAAAGGCAAGAAGATGGCTAAAATACTTATTCCAATCCTCTTTACTAGGCAGTAATAACCATGATTAATACAAGTATCTAAAACCATGAATGGACTTTGTAATCTTTACATTTCATGCTTAGTCCAGCAGTGAATCTGTTAACACCCGGCAAAAATATTGCTGTCTGTGAATTGAGAACATTATTGCTTTCAGAGGCAGCAAATCTGCACATGGGTGAGAAGTGGATAGGAAAGTATCCAGTCTAGACAATGCTCTGTGAGCAGGTAGCAGTTTGATAGAATGTATCAGGCAAGATTCCAGACTGTTCAGCTCATAGAGCATTGTCTAGACTGGATACATTTCTATCTATTTCTTAGCTGAGAGCAGAGCTCCATATGTAGTGATTTGCAGCCTGTAAATGTACTCATCACTTTGTCATTCACCGGCCACAAACAATAGATCTTGAAAATTCATAACATAAAGTGGTAAGGCTAAGTGCACACGTAGCAGAAAATTTCTCCTGAAAAACCTGACTCCCTTCCCAGAAACCGCTCTTTTTTTCTGCGCACCTTTCGCGCGTTTTTTGAGCAAAAAAATGCGCGATTTTTATGCTTTTTTTCCACGCGTTTTCAAGATGCATAGAAATAGCCAGAAACGCGGAAAAATCCGCTAGATTAATGAGCATGCTACGTTTTTTTTACCGCGAAGCGGTTTTTTTCGCGGTAAAAACCACATCAGTATGCACAAAAAGTGCAAAATGCATAGAAATGAATGAGAAACTTATTTTTAGCGGTTTTATTGGAAAAACGCTAAAAATACCGCTAAAAAAACGCTGTGTGTGAACACAGCCTAAAGCTATCAAGGCTTTAAAAGTTGCAAATTTCATCACACATTTTTGCGACTTTTTATGATTTTTCCTCTATTGATTTAAATTTCTAAAGTGGGAAACTTCTGAAAAAGGTTAACTATGCAAAAAGTCACAATGCTAACCAGGGCTGTGGAGTCGGTAAGCCAAACCAACATGGGCTCAGACTCCGACTCTACAGCCTTGATTGCTAACTTCAGTA
The DNA here is from genome assembly GCF_039654945.1 of Dendrobates tinctorius. Lineage (NCBI taxonomy): Eukaryota > Metazoa > Chordata > Amphibia > Anura > Dendrobatidae > Dendrobates > Dendrobates tinctorius. The sequence goes on from NW_027361677.1 coordinate 27,353,118, forward strand.
AGGTGGTGATGTAAAAACGGGAAAAAACGTTGCATACAGAAGTGTTATATTTAAGGAAGCACCAAAATGTATCAAACATTGAGCAACACTTAGATAAATTTAATGCCAATAATGACAATGCAAAAAACTGGATTTTAAAATTCCACAAAAGTATATAAGAAAGTTGCAGAACTTTTCATATAAAAAAAAGTTTACTCACTGTATAAATCACATCTCTTCAGCACTTAAAGAGAACTGGTCAGGTCCCCCATGCCCTCCAACCCAGCAGCATTCACATATGTATCACTTAATTCTCTGCCTAACCAGCCCTTTATAATGTTATTCACTTACGTCCATGTTTAAAAAAAGTATTTATAAGCTCCGTTGTTATTATGCTAATTAGGCCTTTGACTAGTCGAAGGGCGCTAGTTTCCCCACACTAGTAGGTCCTCTTTGCAGGTTATCACACCCCTGACATCACCAGCTCCCTGCAAATTTCGCACATCACTTTAAGTGCAGAAGACGCTCGCATACATCTTCTGCCCCTTCGGTCATGAGCCGTTTCGCCTCTGAAGAAAACACCAGGCATCAGAGGAACAATAATGGTGGCGAATCGAGCAGCGCACATGCACGAGATTTGCAGGGAGCTGGCGATGATGCAGGCTCTTGCAAATCATGCAAAAAGGGCTGACTAGTCCGCTCTTATTCCTTAATACACTGCCAGAAGCAGAAGAGGCATGGAATACATTATTCAGCAGTCAAAGAGTAAAAATCTAGAGATCCAACTTCTTAAATAAAGAATCTAATTGTATTGATTTTCTATTAACAGGCATACAGCGTGATGGCAAGAAAGATAAAATCCATATCCTATGTTCAGCCTTTCAGACTGATGTTAAAACCTAACTCATTAAACAACATTATACAGCAGTCCTGATCAGTGTGGATGTGATTCCAACTCTGGGGTGAGGTAAAAGACTTGCTGGAAAGCTCAGAATGATCTTTATGTATCTTCCTTTGCTTGTTCTCTCTTCTTCTCCACTCATTTTGATGTGATCCTAAAGGGTTACTGTACTTTGAAATACCTTTTTGGAATAAGCTATCCTGCATGTGCCTATCTTATAGATCTATGCAAAGCTTGTTTAAAATACAGTTCCCATTTAGGGTATGTGCCCACGATCCAGAATAGCAGTGTTTTGGACACAGCTCACCTGCGTTGCATCCAAAATGCTGCATTCTACATTAGAAGCAAAGTGGATGGGATTATAGAAATCCCATGCCCATTGTCTGCAAAAGAGACGCTAGTCTCGCTGTGTTGTCTCACCCACAGTCATTCATTAGATACGTTAAATACACAAGGTTCAATGCACATGTGCGGATTTACCTGCGTGAACAGAACGCAGCATTTTGGATGCAGCGAAAATACGAACTCAAAACGCTGCTATATCCTGATCGTGGACACATAGCCTTAAAAGGATAATGATTTCTTATGAAACCCAAGAAGAAAAACAAAACAAAAAGAAAGTAAGCAAATAACAGAGTACTTAGTTAAAACCATATTGATCAAAAAAGCACAAAGGCCATCCAACCGCGACAAGGTGTACCCATCCGGATTGTCTTACTTATTTACTTACTACAAGGTACAGTATATCCTCACTTTGTTTTTTTTTCTTGGGTTTTGTCTTTAATGTCCACAGTGTGAATGTGCGCCTACACACTGTGCGTACACCAACTTATGTTCCGGCTCATTTAATTGGTTTTGTTGTAGTTTCTTGTACTCTGTACAAGCAGGGGTATTGCATCTATGGAGCTTCCCATGGGCCAGTGTTTTAACAGTCGGTCCTGTATCCTGCTTTGCCCTTATCTATACTGAGGTCGACTGACACAAGATAAGGTTTTAATCCCCGATAGGATAGGAATGTCCTGACTGGGTACACCTCGTCATGGTGCGATGTCTTTAACGCATAGTGTTAACTAAGTACCCTATGTTACTCACATGTACTATTATTGTTTACTTAGGACAGGGTCTAGGACAATTTTGTTCTTTTTTGGGGGGTTTTGTTTGTGAATTGGCCACAGTGTGAACATGGTCTTACACATCGCATGTGAACCAACTTATGCTCCGACTCATTTATTTGGTTTTAGTGATCCGTTTATAGTCTGGATAGAAGACCCCACACGGCTTGGAGACTTCCGGATCTATAAGCAAGTTTTGGAATGCTCCAGAGACATTTGGATAGACAAAAAGGCTACTTATCCATCATGTATCACCATCAGTAAGGCGTCCGATCGGCTTCAATTACCATATATTTTGTAGTCGGACAACCACCCCAAAAATCCAGCCGATGTCATGAAAAAAAGAGATGTCCTGGAAGCCCCCACAAAGCCCTGATCTCACAACATCCACTCTATCTGGGTCACATGAAGAGACAGGAGGATATGCACAAGCCTCACACACAGAAGATCTGGGGTCAGTTCACCAAGATGTTTGGAACAACCTCCTACTGACATCCTTCAAAAACTCCAAGTGAAAAGTACCGAGAAGAAATGATGAAGGCAATGGACAATCACCAAATATTGATTTAGTTTAATCTTTTGCTTTTATCAAATTAAACTATTACCACTTCTATAATGGAAAGCTTCTTACTTTGCAATATTTTTTCCCACGCCTGCCTAAAACTTTCGCACAGTCCTGTATATAAGAAAATTCATAGGTATAATTTAATATTTAACATAGTTTACTTCCAATAGTAGATGGAATTTTCCCAAAGCCTCAGCTATAAAACAGAGAATCCAGCATAGTTGTTTGTCTATTGTGTCTAATGTTGCCTGCCTCGGCTTAAGTTTTGTCCCCTATGCTTCACACTGCAGCACTGAAAAGGTCTCTAATCGGAAGTCAGTGCAGGAGAGGTGATTTTTATCACACCCAGGAGATAACCCATAAGCAAATCAACCAACATAATGGAGTTTGCGCACTTTAGCCGAAGAATTAAAAAAGAAAAACAAGAAAAAAAAACGTTTAACTAACTTTAGACTTTAAATCATTGCAAATGCAAGTGATTGTCAACAGGAGGGAAAACGAGGGATTACATGTGTATTTATCTGACAGAAAGCACGATAAACACACGTAAAGTATCCATTCTTTGTAATCCGAGATGGCTCTCCGGGGAAAGAAGCGCTTCCATTAACATCCATTAAGAATGGTAAGGATATTTATTACAAAGAAGTAAAAATATTCTAAAATCCTTAATGGCTGCTCCGTGCTGCATACTTATGCGGCCATGACGGCAACATATATTAAAGTGATGGGGAGAAGGACGATTCCCTCCAGCGCACGCAGCGCCGCACCCCGCCTAACATTAGTCAATAATGCAAAAACGGCCCTGGAAATCCATCAATAGTATTTCATGCAGCAGCAATTAAATGTTATAGATTGCAAATCAAATGCATTTTAATTTGCTTGTCATTTCCAATGCCGATTATCTTAAAAATTATTTTGTCAGTAGAACCATTAATATGCGGGGAAAAAAAAACAATAAACTCGGTGAAATTATCACTTCTTGAGCACATTCAGAATGATGCCAGGATTATTCCATCAGTCATATAGCCGGGAATTAGGAGAAATATGGATCAATTTGTGTGCATAGACGATTGCTTTTTTGCATTTTTTATGGCGACTGAAAAACATTGCAAAAACTTATTCTAAAGGGAAACAAAACTTAGGATGGTAGATAGGAAAACGAGGCAACAACTAAGTGATGGGATAATTACCATCTACGTACATGTAAAGTGCTTTCTAGAAAGCGCATAAATATTCCAGTATTGTCGGATTTGTAATAAAGCAAAACTTTTTGTCCTCAAGATTTCAAGTGGTGTTGTAACAGCAGTGGTGAAATTGAGGACTGCTCAGGGATGGACACAGGAATGGGGGACGAGCAACAACTAGTTGTGAGGATTTGGGATTGTTATACAGCAATAGGCAGGTCATTACTGAGGTACTCCTTTTTGTCACTTCTAAGTCATGGTCCTTCGCTCAGGAAGCCCAATGTCATATTCTCCATCTGCCGACCATCGCATGGATGATATTGCTGCGCAGATGGCACAATTTTAAATACCAGTCCTAAAATGGACAACCCCTTTAATTCAAGCTGTGAGCAAATGCTTTTTTTGCTCACGCCCGCCCTGGCAGGGGCTCCGACCCACGAACACCCTGGGAGGGCCACCGACCCACGCAGACCTTGGGAGGGGCCAGCGACCCACGCAGACCTTGGGAGGGGCCAGCGACCCACGCAGACCTTGGGAGGGGCCAGCGACCCACGCAGACCTTGGGAGGGGCCAGCGACCCACGCAGACCTTGGGAGGGGCCAGCGACCCACGCAGACCTTGGGAGGGGCCAGCGACCCACGCAGACCTTGGGAGGGGCCAGCGACCCACGCAGACCTTGGGAGGGGCCTCCGACCCACGCAGACCTTGGGAGGGGCACTAAGTCCTAAGTACAACTGTAATCTCTCCATTTCCAACAGTTATGACCCAGTTTGGAGATAGAGTAAGTGTGAATAAGGCCTTAGGGTGCATATACAATAGTTGACTATTGTGGTCGAGCATTGCTTGGAACACTTGTTTCACAATAATTGTGCAGACTAAACGGGCTATCAGTCTCCTGATGAACAAACAAAATGCTCATTTGATGGGTGTAACTAATTTTACCCTTGCTTACTAATCATACTCGGCCACAGATGGCATGGTGTAAACAGGACTTGTACTGCCGAGAACAATGACAGATTAAAATTACTGATTGTTCGGTGATCATCGGAAGCACGGGCTGCCAATCAAAACAAGTTATTAAATGCTCGCCAATTGGCAAAAGTGTCCCATCAGCCTCTGTTTGCGGCCACGGGTCAGCACATTTATTATCATTCCTGACCTAGTTTCATGGAAGGACAGTTCTCCTACCAGTAGGTCATTAGGAAGATATGAACACTTTTTGCTAACAAATACGACACCTCCTGACCACCTCTACCTATTAACATGCAGCCTACAGCCCCCATACCACAGACCCTCAACCATTACAGTGCTACTTCTAACCGTGTCTCCACTTACTATGCACCGATGAATCTATTCCTGCAGACATGGAAAGAAAAATGGAAAAATAATGACCTCGTTATTTTCCACGACTTATTAAAAAGAATATTTCAAGTTACGGTAACATTTCTAACGTCGCAGATTTAATGGGATCAGGTCATTATTGTTATCATTGTCAATCAAGAAAAAGACTGCAGTTTTATTAGCACATCGGGGATAAAAATAAAAAATGGAAGAAAGGGGGGAGAAATCTATAACAACTTTGGAAAGAGAATATTGCATTATCTCCCCATAAATGAGATCAGCGATACTTCCTGTGTGTCTGTCAAATTAGAAATATTCAGCCTGACCTTTACACCTCCTGCTGCGCGATGACTCGGAATCCGTTGCAGCTTTTATTATAGAGACCTGGGCTCGTAGCTGCCAATTAGCGATTCCCTTCTATGAATTCCTGCTGCAGATAAAGGCTCCGATACTGCTCTAAGAGAACGCCCTTCGCATCAGTCACAATAGACCGGTATGGCCAAAACCGTTTACGGTTTATTACATCAATTTGGTTCACATACCTTTATCCATTTAATTAGCAATGTAAAATAATGGAGTATAGTGAATTCCATAGTCTTACCCATCAACCATTCCAAAAATGGATCCTGGGGATGGTGCAGACTGACATGATATTGGGTCCCGATGATCAAGCAAAAGACTACATCATACATGGGAGGATGGAATAGTCTCCTGTCACTGGGGTCGATTTCTTGTAGGATGGTTCAAAAATAATCAAACTGATGAACTTTAAACACTGGCATTAGGAAAGGTTTTTATTTTGCCAATGACATACCCTCAGCAACAGTGACCAAGAAGTTGGACGTTGGCATTGCAAACGGCATACACGGTGTTACAGGGACACCTGAGAGATCTGCCAAATCTTCCAGAAATCCTGGGAGGTTTCCAAGAGGTTCCAGGAGGGTTGTCAAGTGTCTCCTGCAGGTGCCATGATTATACATTTGTTATGTGTGTAGCTGAAGGGGTGGATCTCAGAATCATGACCTCTTGGGAGCCCAAAAGGAACTCTCCTCTGATACTGATTATCATTTCTTAAGAGTTACCGTTACAACATTTTTTATCAGGAGAACACAGCTCCACAGCCTCGTGGCTTCATGCTTGTCAGGGGCGGTGTGCTCCTGTTGATTGACAGCTGGGACTAGCAGCATTTTTGAGCCGCTGGCATGAACGGTGTGCTCTGTAAGGCAGCTGTTATGATTGTGTAGCAACTCACTATGGAAAATAGTTAACACACTGAACATTGCAACTGACCATGCTGGTTCCTGTATGCACAGACTAGAGATCCTGATCCCGCAGTCCCTAGTGGTTCCTGCATGAGCTTAGATAGTGCTAACCACAGACTAGACAATGGTAACCCAGACCCATGCTGCCTAAAAGGCCATTGAGTACTTCACGTTCCTCCTAAAGAACCAGATGGCAGAACAGAGGGCAAATTACATGCAAAAGGGAACGTGTGTGTTATGCCGCGCTCACCAGGAGGCGGGGCTTCGGCCCTGACGTCACTCCCTCCGGTACGGCGGTCCCTCAGGGGTCCCCGTCGGGTGCGCACGCGCAGCTCTCGTCCCCAGGTCTCCTCCTCCATGTCACGTTTGCGCTTGCGCGCTCCTGTCAGTGCTGTATAGGGCCCGGTCCTCTCTATGGTAATGGAGGACCTGACCCGGAACCTGTAGTGATCATGTGCTTTCTGGCTAGGTCCTGACCCGGAACCAGTAGTATTTATGTGCTATATCAGACGACCTCCCCCTAGGGGAGGTGCCTGATTATTGTTGTGCTTCCTGGCTGGGTCAGCTGTGTCCTAGCCTGGCTGTGCGCTGTTCTCAGGTCCTCTGGTCTGTCTGCTATTCTGTGGTGCTCCTAGCACTTGCTCTGAACCCTTGTTGCTTCATGCTCAGTTGTGCCTCCTGGCACAACCTCTCGTATCCTGCCCCTTGTTTCTTGCTCAGGCGTGCCTCCTGGCATTCACTCTATTCCTGTGTTCTGTTACACCTTCTGGCACGACTGCTGCCTCATTCTGTACCCTGTCGTGCTCCTTGCACGCGTCCTGCTTTGTCTACCTCCGGATGTGTTACTCGCTACACGCCTTATGTGCCCACGTGTACCCGTCTTGCACTATCCTGTATTCAGCGCACTCCCGTGTAATCTCCTGTGTTCCCTAGTATCCTGCACCCTCCAGTCACACAGTCTCGTATCTCCTGTGAGCCGGCCGCCTGGTGCCAGCAGTCGTGGTATCGTATCCCCTGGGGCTTGCTCCTGACACTCCCTGTATAGGGGGTGGTCCTCACTAGGCTAGCTCGCCCTGGGAGGGTTGGTGCCGGGACACAGAGGGTCCACTCCTGGAGTCGCTAACACTCTAACAGTGTGCTGAAATACAAAGAGATCCCAGAGTGAGTAAAACAAACCACAAAATACAAAACAAAAAATTAAGTACGTAGTGTTAGAAAACATGCCGCCTACTTCCTAAAAAGGGACAGGAGATAGGTGTAGAGTAAAGCAAATAAACAGAAGAGAGATAAACCCTAGCTGGTATTTGACTGACTGGCTTAAACTACAACAGTATGGCTGGACATCCAAATGAGACTATCACCAGCAGGGGAAAGTATATATAGTCGCACCCGAAAGGTTATAGTGCAGACAAATGAGTAAATGAAAAGACCTGTTACACAATGAAGCAAGAATAACAGAAACTAAGCACCCAGAGAAAATGTGAATCTGATGTGTCTTAGCGGACAGAGAAGCTGACCACAAAGCACAGGTCAAAGGTTCAAAAGATGCATGACAGCAGCTTCGCCTCTTAGGCATCGGAGGAGCGTAATCTGAAAAGATTTAGAGCAGCACTTGCAAGCTTTATAGCAGAGTTTGCAAGTGCAAATTCCTTGCCTAGGAACATGATCCCCGCAAAAGGTGTGATTTAACATTGTCAATGAGTTGTAAAGTATAAGATGAAAAAAATTCCTCCATTTTTGAGAATGGAGAGGATTTTTAATTGTCTTTTCAAGCACTTTATAATTTTACCTATTTACAAACAAAAAAAAAAACCCTTTTGTAGGGCAAAAAAGGAACAACTGGGTTTATGTATGGAGCCCAGCCAAACAGATTGATAAGGTTATTGATGGAATCTCAAAGTCACATTCGTTGTCAAAAACATTAAAATGAGACAAAATGTCGTAGTGATTCGACGCGGTAACCATTATACAGATTCTTGAACACACATCTATGTACAATGTATCATATTTCGCCAGGCAGTAAGGAAAAGGAAGAAATCCGGAGAAAGGACACCCAATTATTTCTGCCTCTGCCAGAGGTCAAAAGGGTCAAATGTATTTAGTTGCAGTAGAATGCATCTCCAGTTCTTGATACAAATGACCGAGGATGACAACCATTGACTGATAAAACATGCGAGTTTTGCCTCTCCGCATAGATCTAAACATGGATCAAGCTGTAATGACTCTAAGTGTCAATAATCAGTGTCCTTCAAGTGATTCATTTCTCTGCAGGCAGCAAAAGAAATTACCAGTCGTAAAATATAACATTATAGGGGTATTCCGATCTCATAAGGTGAAGGTACATCGCTGGGATATGGCTGCACTTTATGGTCGGTTGGGGTTTGATCTCTGGAACCTCCATTGATCCTGAGAAAGAAGGAGACTGAATCAAGACTGTATCTTTTTCATTGATTTTCTCTGCCACCTTATTTGCAGGAAACTGCAGGATAACCCCACTCACATGGGGGTTGGTGACTGGGGCGCCGCTGTACAGGGTTATTACCGTTCATTCCTGGGAGATCCCCGAGGTTGAACCCCAAAGCTTAAAGTAACAGCATCTCCTAGTGATATACCATCATTTGAGATGCAGATACCCATTTTAAGGATATGGGGAAAAAGTCATAAAAACTAAAGAATAAAATGGAAAAACGGAAGAGGCGTTAGACATTTTTGACTTATGCCACCTGAAAAATAGCAAAATTGGAGACCCCAATTCTTTACACAGCACATGTCAAATATGTCTAAAGTTTCTTCCATTTTATTCTTTAGTATTTATTACTCTTTTTTAAGTAGTAGAGAGATGAACACTCAAGTTACGCACTTGCCCCAGATTAATGCTTTACTTCCCTCACTCCGGTCCACTAAATTATGTTGTGCTCCACGTTTGTAGATGACCCGCCGTGCTCCCATGTCATCATCTACCTGGGCATATATTAGACTCACCAACACATACACCTCTGTCTTAGTATTAAGACTTCAGTGTTGTTAAGACTCTGAGTTTCTCTATGCACCGTGACCTGCTCTGCTGGCTGTCTGCAGTCACAGGACGTCTCCTACCAGCCTGCGGTTTCCAGCATCCCAGTTGACTGCAGTCTCCTGTCTAACTGTAGTTTCCAGTACCTCAGCTATCCATGTCCAGTGTGCCACCCCCATCTGCTGCACAGACACCTCTGGCCCGTGTGCCCACCTGGACCTTGGGTTTGGAGGATCCACCTCACCTGGTGAACTTAACACATGTTGGCCTCTTCCCATTGAAGTCAATGAAATCTCCCTTGGACTTGCCATAAATATTTAACATCCTATTAAGCAAGCCTTATTGTAAAAGTGGCCTTACAGCAAAATGAATACTATAATAAGTCTCGGCCTGACGCGATCATGATTACCCATAAAACAGGGAAAATCTGTATAAAGACCACAACATATAGTAAGTTTGCATTCAGTGCTACTCTGGAAGACTGAGGTTGCCGGCACCCAGGAAACATCAACTATTGCGCCCTCTAACCCAGTAATTTGGCCCCATGAGAGCCCTCTTAAAACAAATAATGCCCTGAGAGTCCCCTTTAAAAGTATTCGTGTCCCTTTAGATTCCCCATAAAAAATGAATCAGGAGGGTAACTAGAAGAGCCAGAACCCAATAGCAAGGTCTGAATGGAGTCTTAACACTCAACATCCCCAAGGTCAACACTTCTCAATGTGCCAGCCACCCACTTTGACAACAACCACCATGTCACTTGTCATCAGCATAGGTCATCTTCTCTTCTGTACACACAGCAAGTTGGCACAGGCAGGGCAATGCAGTGACATCATTGTGCTGCCTGCTCCAGGATGTGGACATCTTGTAGACTGTAGGGATACAGCAGCTTTAGGAGTACTGGAAGAGGAGTGGTAGAGCCTATGGCTACCAGCATTACCACAAGATCCAATGGTATCGGAAGCATGACAATCTGGGCACCTTGGCCCGAAGTGTAGGAAATCCACATTGCACCTGAACATTGGCACTAGCAAGGCCACCGCTTTTTTTTTTTTTTCTTTTGAAATTTTTCTTCCATGAGGACCTCCTTTGGGGTTCCCCTCCACGCTATGCTCTTATGCACTGCCTAGATATTTGGATGCCATGCTGTCAACCTATCAGTACCAGACAGCTGACCAGATAACACTAGCCAACACATTGTCTTGGCAAATGTCATTCCATAGACTTGGACAAGTATGGGACCGAGTGTGCAATTTCTGGCAGTCCAGGTATCGATCCGAGCAGCACCATCAATCACAAGACCAAAAGTCTCAGAACACCATTTAATGATCGAGCAGCACAAATCAGAAAAAGTCTGGAAGCCTTGTGTTTTATGGAAGGATTCAGTGGCAGCCAGGAGATTTACCAACTCTTCCACGAGTCTGGGAGGTCTCCCCTTTTCACAGGACCATTCAGGAGAGCAGGCAAGTATGCTGATATGTCCTACAAATGTCTGGTTGCTTTTTCTAGATGTCCCAGCATGACATTACAATGAAAACTTTATGTAGTTAGCAGCTAAAAATAAAAAAAGAAAAAGAAAATTCTGTCTAAATTGTCTTATAACCCGCAATCTGATCTTTCCACTCTATGCACCTATAATTATCAGCAGCCATCAAAGCCTAATGAATGAGCAATATACCAAGCCCTCGATTAAAGGCTCGGTAAAGACACCGTATTTAAAGCATGTTTAATTCTTATTTATTTCATTTTTTTACACCAGCAACTATAGAGTTTCATTGCCAGTCATCAGCGGATAATTTTGCATAGTATTAATGCCATCTCCGACTGACGTGGTCTAATGACAGGAGGAAGAGGGTACGAATGGTGGTGGGGAACCGACACTTTTGACTCTTTGAAGACTGACAGAGGATGATACAAAAAAAAAAAAAAAAAAAAAATCAATTTTAAAAATCATGCAAATGTGTGCGCTAAATTGCTTTATAATATTCACGACAAGACAGAAACCATTACGAAGGTCATCGCCATAAAGGGATATATTAAATTACCGCTGATAATAGGATACGTCTTTACAACTAAACCGCAAGAAAAATGTCATCGGCAGCTATATTTTATCACCCTTGGCCACTCGGAGAAGTAGAATAGAGCAATTTTTCCTCAACTTGGACGGTAGCCAAGAGGTTCCGAATATCAAACTTTAACAAGCTGAAATACACTTTTCATTACAAAGACATAAAAAGGAAAAGGATAAGGATGATGGCCAGGGGAAAAAAAAAAAAAAAAAAAAAAATAATGAGCAGGTGCATAAAGGGATTTTTTTGGGGAAACTAGCAATAAATATTGTCTTCCTATTCTATAGAGTGTGTCTGTTTCCTTCCATTATGGTTTGATCTACATTGTGATTAACAAAGGAAAGTTTTTTTGAGATCTATACAGGCCGGCCATTATTTCATAGCAATCGTGGCGGCAACAATAGATGCCCTTCTTAGAGACCTGCTGATGGCACAGATACAGAGAATAGCATAAGAGCAGAGTGATGTGGGGACTGTATGGAAGTATTGTATAAAATACTGTATTTAGGGGGTCTAAAAATTCAGGAAAAAAGTGCATATGAAACGATATATGAGCATCACTTATCAGTGGGAAGAGATGGCACCAGCGGGCACTATGGAAGAAGCTAAGCCTGCGGACATGGTGTGATGGGGCCATGTTCTCCTGGGAATTATACCACCTTCCCTAATGACATTTAGCTGTTAGCCACACTTAATATATTGTTTGAGGAACAAGTCAAAGAGATCAAGATGATGACTTGTCAACAAATTCTCAAGATCTCAAGGATACTCTAGAAAAATCAAGTCAAATCCATGGTGGCCCCAGAAGATCTGCTGGTTTGGTGGAACATTTCAGAGATCTGATGTAAACCATGTCTCAGTAGGTTAAGGCTGGTTTAGTATCACAAGAGGACAACGCACAATATTAGACAAGTATATATACTATTACACCTATATTTTCTGACCTCCCATCCTACGTCCATATACATAAAGGAGTAGACCTCTCAGCAAATGTAAAAAAATAAAAAAAAAATCCTCTGGCTCCTTCTGAAAAAGATTTCTACCAGATTTTGGAGGAGTCTGTGGGGAATTTTTGCTTCCTCATCCAGAGGAGCATTGTGAGATCAGAACCTGATGTTGGGGACAGGCCAGGCTCAATCTCCAGTGTTGTTTTTGCATGGGGCTGAGGCCAAGGTTCCTTGTGGCCGTTCATGCCCTCCTTGTCTGTATGGAGCATGTGTAGTCTTGGGAACAGAAAAGGGTCTTCCCTAAACTGGTCCCACAAAGCCGGATGCTACAACTATCGAAAAAGTCTTGTGCTTGTATTAAGTTTTCTCTTTACTGAAACGAAGGGGTCAAGGACAAACCTTAAAAAACAAGCCCATAGCATTATCCTTCTCCATCAAACTGTAAAGTGGGCACAATGCAGTACGAAATCTCCATCATAGGCACATAAAGTGCGATCCGTCACGGCACAGAACACGTCTCCTCCAGAGTCCAGTGGTGGCGACTTTACACCACTCCATCCGCCACTCAGCATTGTGCTTGGTGATGTACGGCTGCATGCAGCTGCTCTGCCAAAAAGCTCCCGGCAGAGGTAAACTGCTTGCACCGATACCATAGAAAGTTTAGGACTGACTTATTACACCATTGGCTCCTATTACAGGTCCATGCTGGTCATCAGTTTTATATAAAATGAGCCATAGGTGCTTTGCAGTATAGATGCCATTGGGAACAGGATGGGAGCTGCAAAAACATACACTTAAAATTCAGCCAGTGTAATGGTATCCCTACATAATACACAGACTGTCATTACATATTGGAACATTTTATCTGCAATTTCTCTCCCACATGTTTCGATCTCCCCTACTGTAAGAATTGGGACTTACGCTTAGCCCAATTTTATACTCCAGCTCTCCCTCAAGTATCTCAATAAATAGAAACTAACTGCACCTTCCCAATGGCCTTATCTTGAATGCAAATTATTTTTTCCTGGCAAATTTTGATTTGTTGCATAATTTCTTGCACTAATTTACTCAGTGTGAAGAGGAAATACCAACAGCAAAAAGCTGAGACATAAGAGTAGATTGTGCAAAGAAATTAATTACTGAATAAACTGTATGAAGACTATACAATGGACGTCACCTTTAAGTGATGGTCCTAACTTCCCAGCAGCATTGTATAGCAATATACATAATATATATCCCATGCATATGTAAATGCTCCTCTCCATACAAATACCAGGCTGCTGCATAGTGATGAGCTCATTTTATGGACAGGATCTTATTGTTTAATTATTTAGAGATTTCCAGACTTCTGCTGTGAATACCAACACTGTAATAAGCGCAAATATAGCCCCATGGCACATAACCGGGCACAATCTGCACGCCGAAGCACAATTCACCTTTATGGCCCAAAGTTAAGGTAAGGCCTCTTTCACACATCAGTTTTTCGCCGTCAGGCGCGATCCGGCTTTTTTTTTGTAAAACCGGATCCGGCGAAATGCAATGCCAGATCCAGTTTTTCCCCATTGACTTGCATTAGCGCCGGATCGCGCCGGATGGCATTGTGTTTCATCCTTTTTTGCCGGATCCGGCTACTTGTCTCATTCTGGCGTCTGGAAAAAACGGCTACTGTAACGTTTTTTGTCTCCGGCGAAAAAGCCGGAAGCGCCGGATCCAACGCTTCCGGCTTTTTGCCACAATGAAAGTCTATGGGCGCCGGATCCAGAAAGAGACGGATCCCGCCACCGGATCCGTTTTTTTAAGTCTGCGCATGCTCAGATTCAATTGGCCAGCCCCCAGGAGACAGAAATAAACTGCTAGACGGATCCGGCAGAAAAACGGATCCGTTTCTACAGTTCTCCAAAATTTACGCCGGATTCGTTTTTTCTAAAAATAGCTGGATCCTGGCTGACGGCAAAAAACTGATGTGAAGTAGCCTAAGAAGGATATTTACACAACTGTGTTATTCACACTGCTGCGCATTAGGCCTCTTTCACACTTCCATTTTTGACCATCAGTCAAAATCCGCCAGGTTTTGAAAAAAACTGATCCATTTTTTTTTTCCCCATTTAGTTGCATTACAGGCGGATCTTGACGGATGGCCAACCGTTGGATCCGGCAAATTTTTAGCGTCCGCCGGCATGCCTGGACGGACCTTGAAATGTTTTTTTTTTTGTTGTTGGATCCGCATTTTCCATTGCGCATGCCCGGAGAAAGGAAGTCAGGGGGAAAATTAACCCTGAAATCCTTTCTAGCGGATGAAAAAAAAAAAATCTCTCTCTCTCGGCCAGCGGTTCCTTTAAAATTCTTCATTCTGCGGATCTGTCACAAAACGGATCCTGTGCCATCCGTTCACATCAGTTAGAAACGGATCCGCTTTTCCGCCTTTTTGGCGGACTTTGACACAAAAAACTGAAGTGTGAAAGAGGTCTTACATGTCCACTGCCGTAGGACTAAAAAGACTATGGAAAGGGATGTGTCCCGTGTGGTGCAGTATATAGAGGAGGTGTCCCGTGTGGTGTAGTATAGAGAGGATGTCCCCCGTGTGGTGCAGTATATAGAGGAGGTGTCCCGTGTGGTGTAGTATAGAGAGGATGTCCCCCGTGTGGTGCAGTATATAGAGGATGTCCCCCGTGTGGTGCAGTATATAGAGGATGTGTCCCGTGCGGTGTAGTATATAGAGGATGTGTCCCGTGCGGTGTAGTATATAGAGGATGTGTCCCGTGCGGTGTAGTATATAGAGGATGTGTCCCGTGCGGTGTAGTATATAGAGGATGTGTCCCGTGCGGTGTAGTATATAGAGGGTGTGTCCCGTGTGGTGTAGTATATAGAGGAGGTGTCCCGTGCGGTGCAGTATATAGAGGATGTGTCCCGTGCGGTGTAGTATATAGAGGATATGTCCCGTGTAGTATATAGAGGATGTCCCCCGTGTGGTGTAGTATATAGAGGATGTGTCCCGTGTGGTGTAGTATATAGAGGATGTGTCCCGTGTGGTGTAGTATATAGAGGATGTGTCCCGTGTGGTGTAGTATATAGAGGATGTCCCCCCGTGTGGTGTAGTATATAGAGGATGTCCCCCCGTGTGGTGTAGTATATAGAGGATGTCCCCCCGTGTGGTGTAGTATATAGAGGATGTCCCCCGTGTGGTGCAGTATATAGAGGATGTCCCCCGTGTGGTGCAGTATATAGAGGATGTGTCCCGTGTGGTGCAGTATATAGAGGATGTGTCCCGTGTGGTGTAGTACATAGAGGATGTGTCCCGTGTGGTGCAGTATATAGAGGATGTGTCCTTTGTGGTGTAGTATATAGAGGATGTGTCCCGTGTGGTGTAGTACATAGAGGATGTGTCCCGTGTGGTGTAGTATATAGAGGATGTGTCCTTTGTGGTGTAGTATATAGAGGATGTGTCCCGTGTGGTGTAGTACAAAGAGGATGTGTCCCGTGTGGTGTAGTACATAGAGGATGTCCCCCGTGTGGTGCAGTATATAGAGGATATGTCCCGTGTGGTGTAGTATATAGAGGATGTGTCCTTTGTGGTGTAGTATATAGAGGATGTGTCCCGTGTGGTGCAGTATATAGAGGATGTCCCCCATGTGGTGCAGTATATAGAGGATATGTCCCGTGTGGTGTAGTATATAGAGAATGTGTCCTTTGTGGTGTAGTATATAGAGGATGTGTCCTGTGTGGTGTAGTATATAGAGGATGTGTCCTTTGTGGTGTAGTATATAGAGGATGTGTCCCGTGTGGTGTAGTACATAGAGGATGTGTCCCGTGTGGTGTAGTATATAGAGGATGTCCCCCGTGTGGTGCAGTATATAGAGGATGTGTCCTTTGTGGTGTAGTACATAGAGGATGTGTCCCGTGTGGTGTAGTACATAGAGGATGTGTCCCGTGTGGTGTAGTATATAGAGGATGTGTCCTTTGTGGTGTAGTATTTAGAGGATGTGTCCCGTGTGGTGTAGTATATAGAGGTCACAGGAGGGGGAAGGCATGGATTATGTAGTATATAGAGGATGTGTCCTTTGTGGTGTAGTATATAGAGGATGTGTCCCGTGTGGTGTAGTATATAGAGGATGTGTCCCGTGTGGTGTAGTACATAGAGGAGGTGTCCCGTGTGGTGCAGTATATAGAGGATGTGTCCCGTGTGGTGTAGTATATAGAGGATGTCCCCCGTGTGGTGTAGTATATAGAGGATGTCCCCCGTGTGGTGTAGTATATAGAGGGTGTGTCCCCCGTGTGGTGTAGTATATAGAGGGTGTGTCCCCCGTGTGGTGTAGTATATAGAGGGTGTGTCCCGTGTGGTGTAGTATATAGAGGATGTCCCCCGTGTGGTGTAGTATATAGAGGATGTCCCCCGTGTGGTGTAGTATATAGAGGATGTCCCCCGTGTGGTGTAGTATATAGAGGGTGTGTCCCGTGTGGTGTAGTATATAGAGGATGTGTCCCGTGTGGTATAGTATATAGAGGGTGTGTCCCGTGTGGTGTAGTATATAGAGGGTGTCCCCCGTGTGGTGTAGTATATAGAGGGTGTCCCCCGTGTGGTGTAGTATATAGAGGGTGTGTCCCGTGTGGTGTAGTATATAGAGGGTGTGTCCCGTGTGGTGTAGTATATAGAGGGTGTGTCCCGTGTGGTGTAGTATATAGAGGATGTGTCCCGTGTGGTGTAGTATATAGAGGATGTGTCCCGTGTGGTGTAGTATATAGAGGATGTGTCCCGTGTGGTGTAGTATATAGAGGATGTCCCCCGTGTGGTGTAGTATATAGAGGATGTGTCCCGTGTGGTGTAGTATATAGAGGATGTCCCCCGTGTGGTGTAGTATATAGAGAATGTGTCCTTTGTGGTGTAGTATATAGAGGAGGTCCCCCGTGTGGTGCAGTATATAGAGCAGGGGTCTCAAACACGCTGCCCCTGAGGTAGGCAGGGGGAAGGCATGCATTCAGGAGCGGCGATGGCATTGGCTGTTCTGTGTGCACACACTGCACAGGACCTATGATGAGGTCACAGGAGGGGGAGGAGTCAGGGGTCACATGATCAGGGGCCTCAGTGTGTGCAGGACGGACGCTGCTGTCATGGTACTGGATGAAGGTACAGTAAGTTTATGCGTGGGGTCAGGAGCAGAGCCGAGTGTGCACGAGGTGTACGGAGCGGAGCCGAGTGTGCACGAGGTGTACGGAGCCCTGTGTGTGTACGAGGTGTACGGAGCCCTGTGTGTGTACGAGGTGTACGG
The DNA here is from genome assembly GCF_039654945.1 of Dendrobates tinctorius. Taxonomy (NCBI): domain Eukaryota; kingdom Metazoa; phylum Chordata; class Amphibia; order Anura; family Dendrobatidae; genus Dendrobates; species Dendrobates tinctorius. Next base: position 27,370,752 of record NW_027361677.1, read on the forward strand.
AGCCCTGTGTGTGTACGAGGTGTACGGAGCCCTGTGTGTGTACGAGGTGTACGGAGCCCTGTGTGTGTACGAGGTGTACGGAGCCCTGTGTGTGTACGAGGTGTACGGAGCCCTGTGTGTGTACGAGGTGTACGGAGCCCTGTGTGTGTACGAGGTGTACGGAGCCCTGTGTGTACGAGGTGTACTGAGCCCTGTGTGTACGAGGTGTACGGAGCGGAGCCGTGTGTGTACGAGGTGTACGGAGCGGAGCCTTGTGTGTACGAGGTGTAAGGAGCGGAGCCCTGTGTGTACGAGGTGTACGGAGCCGAGCCCTGTGTGTACGAGGTGTACGGAGCCGAGCCCTGTGTGTATGAGGTGTACGGAGCCGAGCCCTGTGTGTACGAGGTGTACGGAGCCCTGTGTGTACAAGGTGTACAGAGCGGAGCTGTGTGTGTACGAGGTGTGCGGAGCCACACGTGTACGGGGTGTATCAAGTTTGAAAGGAATGCGGCACCCCAGCTCAAATTTTTTTTTATGTGTAGCCCATTTACTCTGCCGAGTTTGAGACCCCTGATATAGAGGATGTCCCCCGTGTGGTGTAGTATATTGAGGATGTCCCCGTGTGGTGTTGTATTTAGAGGATATGTCCTGTGCAGTGTATTATAGCAGATGTGTCAGCTCTCCTGTTTGCTGTAGTATAGCGGATCTGTACGGTGCACTATTTGGCAGTATACTATTAGTAAAGCAAGCAGCATACAGATAATATATGCACATAAACAATCATTAGATTGAACATGACAGAAGAGACAACTACAGACCTGGGAGGAGGCGTTTTTACACCTTGGATGGAAATAGAGCTCAGTCTCATTTATGGAGCTGAATGATGACGCATGTTTAACAAATAAAAATATTTCAGTCCTCTGCTCAATTACCGGAGAGAAGTGTTACATTACAACCTTGCAAGAAAACAGATATTTATAGGCACAAAAGAAACCAGGATCTATAGCAAGAAGACTGAGCTGAGGACATGAAGACAGATTAACTCCTAATAGTCCATGAGGAAGAGGAGTGCTGTAAACTGACCTGCGCTACACAGTATCCTTATAGGAGGTGGGCAGAGAGGCCCCCTAGTGGCTGCAACAGGTAGCTCCCAATGGACCAGAGAAAATCTGACATCGATACTCCAAATCATATCAGCATTGGGGGAAACGAGGCTCAATGCATGTAACATATGTAAATCACACAGGTAAAAGCAAACAAGTCGTCACATGTAGAATTCTGCTGGTTGTTGTTAGAAACAGTCAGCAAGTAGTGTTTCCTTAACAGAAGAACATATTGTGCCTAAAGTTTGGCTTCAAAACTTTCCTCTTGAAGACACCACAAGTCTTAAGTGCTGCAGGATCAGTCAATACCTGGTCATTTTGGGAATCTAGGTGTCACACGGAGGTCATCAGATACATTCAATGCCAGAGCCAAGAACCCCAGGATTACAAGGGGCAGAGCCACTCGTGTTCGGCAGAGCCAGGTAATAATGGATCGGCATTCCTGATCACAGAGGAGATCACCAGTTGAATGTCTTCTTCACTAATCCATGTGAACTTCAATGATAAATTCACATAAAAAGGTACCAAGGTGAAAATCACCAGCCAGGCAAAGAGGAAGAGAGAGAAATGACACGATACTGAAAACCACAAAACGCGACAGCTACAAGCAGGATCACATTCTAATTGTTTTTCTGCATGGTGAAGCCCATTATTACATCTATAATGTGCAGTATTACAGGTAGCGCTGCCCGGAGGTGAGAAGGAACAGGACAAGTCCAGGACAGATGCACAACGCAAGAGACAGGTCATTAACACATACTATGAGCTTAATTATGCTGCTCCCTAAACAGAAGCAAATAAAAGTGCCCACTTATATTTAATACTATAACTATTACATTACTACTCTCTATGTGTAAGAATTTAACTTCTACAGGGTGGGCCATTTATAAAGCTGGATACAAAACGGACGACTTCAAAATGGCCACCACGGTCACCACTCATCTTGAAAAGTTTTCCCCCTCCCATATACTAATGTGCCACAAACAGGAAATTGATATCACCAACCATTCCCATTTTATTTAGGTGTATCCATATAAATGTCACACCCTGTATAATACTGCCCCCTATATACAAGAATATAACTACTATAATACTGCTTCCTTTATACAAGAATATAACTACTATAATACTGCCACTATGTACAAGAATATAACTACTATAATACTGCCCCTATGTACAAGAATATAACTACTATAATACTGCCCCCTATGTACAAGAATATAACTACTATAATACTGCTCCTATGTACAAGAATATAACTACTATAACACTGCCCCCTATGTACAAGAATATAACTACTATAATACTGCCCCCTTATATAAGAATATAACTACTATAATACTGCCCCTATGTACAAGAATATAACTACTATAATACTGCTCTTATGTACAAGAATATAACTACTATAATACTGCCCCCTATGTACAAGAATATAACTACTATAATACTGCCCCTATATATAAGAATATAACTACTATAATACTGCTCCTATGTACAAGAGTATAACTACTATAATACTGCCCCAATATACAAGAGTATAACTACTATAATACTGCCCCAATGTACAAGAATATAACTACTATAATACTGCCCCTATGTACAAGAATATAACTACTATAATACTGCCCCCTATGTACAAGAATATAACTACTATAATACTACCCCTATGTACAAGAGTATAACTACTATAATACTGCTCCTATGTACAAGAATATAACTACTATAATACTGCTCCTAAGTACAAGACTATAACTACTATAATAATGCACCTATGCACAAGAATTTTAACTACTATAATACTGCGCCCATGTACAAGAATATAACTACTATAATACTGCTCCCATGTACAAGAATATAACTACTATAATACTGCCCCTATGTACAAGACTATAACTACTATAATACTGCCTCCTATGTACAAGAATATAACTACTATAATACTGCTCCTAGGCACAAGAATATAACTACTATAATACTGCCCCTATGTACAAGAATATAACTACTATAATACTGCCCCTAAGTACAAGAATATAACTACTATAATACTGCCCCTAAGTACAAGAATATAACTACTATAATACTGCCCCTATGTACAAGAATATAACTATTATAATACTGCTCCCTATGTACAAGAATATAACTACTATAATACTGCCCCTATGTACAAGAATATAACTACTATAATACTGCCCCCTATGTACAAGAATATAACTACTATAATACTGCCCCTATGTACAAGACTATAACTACTATAATACTTCCCCTATGTACAAGAATATAACTGCTATAATACTGCCCCTATGTACAAGAATATAACTGCTATAATACTGATCCTACACATAGGCAGACAGTATTATACATTCATACAGTTCTTCTTGTGTTTTATAAACTCACAGTAAGTTGGGAGAAAGACATATGGAAAGGGGCTGATCAATGTCTATACGCTCATCAATTAGAAAAAGTCCATTACAGCCCTCCCTACCCAGATTGCTTATGTATTCACTCCAGAAATGAGTTGTCAATGATCGCCTTGTCTTCTGCTCCCATAGGCTTGTGATATATCTGTGATATTAAAAAGATAAACTGATTTACTATCGACAGAAGGTGTAAGCATTTAAAAAAAAAAAAAAAAAAAAAGATTTATCCCTAGCTTCCAATGTACGTGACTCTCTTATGGCAACCGGTATATAAAGAATTTATGTCACCAGGCTGCTTTACATACTGCCGGAGCTGTCACAGGCGAAGGCGTCTGCACACTGACGGGAATGTGATCCACGCATTCGGAGTCATTTTATCTGCGTCCAACTTCAATGCGAGTTTATAATCTTTTTTTTTTTTCCTCCCCTCTTCAATAATGTGCTTGAGAGAGTAAAGGGACAGTGATAAATGCTCAGGAATATACCGTGCATATTGCATTTTTAGTGACTCACGAAGAACTGAAGAAGAGAAACTGCAGCATTTTCAAAGCCAGTAGCTTTAAAAAAAAAAAAAAAAAAAAATTCACGGGAGCAGCAGATTTTTTTTTTTTTCATAAATGGAAATAAAAATCCTTATTTTATCTCAATCTCAAAGAAAGGCTCGATTGTTTTTTGTTTTTTTTTTGTCAGAGAGAATCAATTTAAAGTAGGGAGATGAAGGGTTTATACATAGGCTAAAAAGAAAAAGAGCCCATTATTACTATACCCTTCTCGCATTGGCACATAGCGCTAGGAATCGCAGCAATTAAGTATAATTCTCTCTGTAATGACTATTAAAAAAGAAAATGCTGCAGTGCACTAGCTTGGCAGAACACAGCACTGATTAATATGGGTTAATGCATCAACCGGAGCTGCTACAGGGACTCGGATGGCAAAGAAGGAATGCTTGAGGTTTAATGATGGAGACCACAAGGGCCAACCTGCTTTCTTCACCCACACATCTGCCTATCTCAGCATGGCACCGGTTCTACTACCCAGTGCGGCTCGGGATTAAAGAGCAATTCCAGTTACAAATGATATTTTACAAAATAAGACAAAAAATATTCCCCAAGTAATAGTAATGGCAGCCACGAAAGATTCCGAAGTAACTTTATTTTATCATGCATTTAACTTCTATCATACTTCAGAATGGAAAAAGGTAATATTCTCATAGCGCCTTCTGTTCTATCAGCCCCTGCTGAATAATGCGCATGGTAGAAGATGACAAAAAGAGTGGGGAAGGAAAGGGACAACTGCTCCAAGCAGATTAAATTGGATAATCATTACTAATATACAAAGAAATAAAATCAGTTTAATAGTGTGCCTATGTAAAAACAATTGTAATTACTAAAATACTGCCCTCTATGTGCAAGAATATAACTACCCCTATGTTCAAGAATATAACTACTATAATACTGCCCCTATGTACAAGAATATAACTACTATAATACTGCCTTATGTACAAGAATATAACTACTATAATACTGCCACTATGTACAAGAATATAACAACTATAATATTGCCCTCCCTATGTACAAGAATATAACAACTATAATACTGCCCCTATATACAGGAATATAACTACTATAATACTGCCCCTATGTACAAGAATATAACTACTATAATACTGCCCCTATGTACAAGAATATAACTACTATAATACTGCTCCTATGTACAAGAATATAACTACTATAATACTGCTCCTATGTACAAGAATATCACTACTACAATACTGCCCCTATGTGCAAGAATATAGCTACTATAATACTGCCCCTATGTACAAGAATATAGCTACTATAATACTGCCCCTATGTACAAGAATATAACTACTATAATACTGCCCCCTATGTACAAGAATATAACTACTATAATACTGCCCCTATGTACAAGAATATAACTACTATAATACTGCTCCTATGTACAAGAATATCACTACTACAATACTGCCCCTATGTACAAGAATATAACTACTATAATACTGCTCCTATGTACAAGAATATAACTACTATAATACTGCCCCCTATGTACAAGAATATCACTACTACAATACTGCCCCTATGTACAAGAATATAACTACTATAATACTGCTCCTATGTACAAGAATATAACTACTATAATACTGCCCCCTATGTACAAGAATATAACTACTATAATACTGCCCCTATGTACAAGAATATAACTACTATAATACTGCTCCTATGTACAAGAATATAACTACTATAATACTGCCCCTATGTACAAGAATATAACTACTATAATACTGCCCCTATGTACAAGAATATAACTACTATAATACTGCTCCTATGTACAAGAATATAACTACTATAATACTGTTCCTATGTACAAGAATATAACTACTATAATACTGCCCCTATGTACAAGAATATAACTACTATAATACTGCCCCTATGTACAAGAATATAACTACTATAATACTGCCCCTATGTACAAGAATATAACTACTATAATACTGCCCCCTATGTACAAGAATATAACTACTATAATGCTGTCCTTATGTACAAGAATATAAAGTGCTTACGGAAAGTATTCAGACCCCTTTCAATTTTTCACTCTTTGTTTCATTGCAGCCATTTGGTAAATTCAAAAAAGTTCATTTTTTCTCATTAATGTACACTCTGCACCCCATCTTGACTGAAAAAAAACAGAAATGCAGAAATTTTTGTAAATTTATTAAAGAAGAAAAACTGAAATATCACATGGTGATAAGTATTCAGACCCTTTGCTCAGTATTGAGTAGAAGCACCTTTTGAGCTAGTACAGCCATGAGTCGTCTTGGGAATGATGCAACAAGTTTTTCACCCCTGTATTTGGGGATCCTCTGCCTTTCTTCCTTGCAGATCCTCTCCAGTTCCGTCAGGTTGGATGGTGAACGTTGGTGGGCAGCCATTTTCGGGTCTCTCCAGAGATGCTCAATTGGGTTTAGGTCAGGGCTCTGGCTGGACCAGTCAATACTGGTCACAGAGTTGTTCTGAAGCCACTCCTTTGTTATTTTATCTGTGTGCTTGGAATCATTGTCTTGTTGGAAGGTGAACCTTCGGCCAAGTCTGAGGTCCAGAGCACTATGGAAGAAGTTTTCATCCAGGATATCTCTGTACTTGGCTCATTCATATTTCCTTCAATTGCAACCAGTCGTCCTGTCCCTGCAGCTGAAACCCCCCCCATAGCATGATGCTGCCACCACCAAGTTTCACTGTTGGGATTGTATTGGGCAGGTGATGAGCAGTGCCTGGTTTTCTTCACACATACCGCATAGAATTATCACCAAAAAGTTCTATCTTCACCTTATCAGACCAGAGAATCTTATTTCTCATAGTCTGGGAGTCCTTCTTGTGTTTTTTAGCAAACTATGTGGGTTTTCATATGTCTGGCACTGAGGAGAGGCTTCCGTCGGGCCACTCTGCCATAAAGGCCCGACTGGTGGAGGGCTGCAGTGATAGTTGACTTTGTGGAACTTTCTCCCATCTCCCTACCGCATCTGTGGAGTTCAGCCACAGTGATCTTGGGGTTCTTCTTTACCTCTCTCACCAAGGCTCTTCTCCCACGACTGCTCAGTTTGGCTGGACGGCCAAGTCTAGGAAGACTTCTGGTAGTCCCAAACTTCTTCCATTTAAGGATTATGGAGGCCACTGTGCTCTTAGGAACCTTGAGTACTGCAGGAAAGATGTATAGCTTTGTACCGTGTTAGCCAGTAGATAGAAAAATATTTAGAATTGAGAGTCCTCAGTGGTTGATGCATTTTAATGGCTAACTGAAAGGATGGTAAAAAATTGCAAGCTTTCGAGACTACTCAGGTCTCTTCATCAGGCTAGGCTAATACAACATCTGAAGAATCACATTTATACACAAGACAGCACAGAAAAAATGCAATAGGTAAGACAAGTGACGTGAAGCAGAACTATCATTATGGGAGAAACATAAATGTTAAGCAACGTGGAGGTCAGACCTGAAATGTCTATGTCCGGACCTGGCTCCATGGGAGTGACTCAAACGCTTCAGGTACAGTTTGCATTTAATGTGGTCTTGCTTTTATCACATTTAGAAGGCCGTAATGGCACAACGAATATAAAAAACGTAGAGTAGGCCTGCCCCACATGAGAATGCCTTGGCATGGCTGGGTGGCTCAAATAATTGATCAATTTTTTGCTAAATGTCTCATTATTTACGCCGATGTCGGACTCCCTCCCTTTGATGTGGGCTCCGTCAGAAAGCCCATATCTTTCCCAGGATATGTCTGCTGTTTTGAACAGCTGACATGTGCCCACAATATCTGCAGCTGAAATCGCGATCCACTTGCGGCAATTAATTAAATGCCGATGTCAAATGCTGACAGCGGCATTTAAATGGCACTTCCTGCAATCGCACCAGAAATGCGCACACCGGTGACCCACGTCACGTGATTGCATGACAACCTGAGGTCTCCTGGAGACATCTATGGTTGTCAGTGTCGGATTGCTGTGAGCGCCACCCAGAGCCAGAGGCAATCGGGCTATGGCAGCTTCTAGTCTCCCATGGAGACTATTGAAGCATAGCAAAAGTATAAAAAAAAAAAAAAAAAAAAGTGTTTAAAAATATAAACAACTAAAAATATAAAAGTTCAAATTACCCCCTTTTCCCCCCCAGTCAAAATAAAACAATAAAAATAAAATGAAACATACACATAGTTGGTATCGCTGTGTTCAGAATCGACCGATCAATTAAAAAAAAGGAATAACCTGATCGCTGCACGCCGTAGTGAGAAAAAAGTCAAAACGCCAGAATTACTTTTTTTTGGTCTTTGCGACATTTCATTAAAATGCAATAACGGGCGATCAAATGATCATATCTGCATCAATATGGTATCATTAAAAACGTCAGCTCGGCTCATAAAAAAATAAGCCCTCACCCGACCAGAGATCACCAAAAAATAGGGATGCTACAGGTCTTGGAAAATGGCGCAATTTTTTTTTTTTTAAACCAAACTTTGGAATTTTTTTCACCACCTAGATAAAAAAAAAGAAAGTAGACATGTTTAGTGTCTATGAACTCGTAATGAGAGTCAGTAATGAGCGGTCATAGAGGAGCGCTTAGGAAGGAGCCCAGGGGTGGACAGGATGTCGGGTCTCCACCACAGCTCCAGCCGAGAACCTCCGATGGAGGATGGGAGGAATGAGAAAATGAATAATGGTCTTAGGCTACTTTCACATTTCAGGTTTTAAAATCCGGCGGGTTATGGTGAAAAGTTGCCAAACCGGATCCGGGAGAAGCCGCAGACACCGAATCATCATTTTCGGACGGAGGCGGTGCAGAAGAGATTTAAAGTGACATCACATTAGGAACAGCGATCCGGGGGGACACGAGAGAGACAGAGAGAATTTTTTTCTTCGTTCGCCACTTCAAGGGTTAAAATTCACATTATCCGAGCATGCGCTGTTCAAAAAAGCGGTCCGGCACTGTAAAAAAAGTTGCATGGAACGTTTTTTGCAGCTGCCGGACAGACAATTTTTTCCGTTTCCAGCAAAAGCCGGATGCGACGCATGACCATCCGGCACAATGCGGCGACAATGAAAGTAAATGGGTAAAAAACCAGATCCAGGGGGAAACGGTGTCGGATCCGGTTTTTACATATTTCGCCGCATCGCACCTAATGCTAAAAAACTGAAGTGTGAAAGTAGCCTTAGGAGCGCTGGAAAGAGACACAGACGAGAGATGGGGTTAAACTACAACGCGTTTTGATGGAGGATCCGTCTTCATCAGGTGGATGTTTATTAATGACATAGGGGATGCGGTATTTAAATGGGAAGCAGCCAATCACAGAAGTCAAAACAGTCACATGCTATAATGATATAATGGTCACAACAGTCAAGTGGTTCATTCATGCTGTTTTACCTTACGTTTTATATGAAAAGTTTGCTTTTATCTCCTTTTTGATTATAATATATGATGTCATCTTAACATGTCACTATCATTACATCATGTGACTGGTTTGACTGCTATGAATGGCTGCTTCCCATTTAAATACCCCATCCCCTTTGTCAGCAATGTCGAACCTTTCTGAGACCGAGTGCCCAAACTTCAACCTAAAACCCAATTATTTATGACAATGTGCCAAAACGTGCCAAATGCCCCATCATGTTACCCTTCATGTAGAAATATTCCCCATCATGATGCCCTTCATGTAGAAATGCCCCATCATGATCCCCTTCATGAACAAATTGCCCATTCCATCACCCCATCACTGGCCCTCTCCCCATCACTCCCATCATTGTCCATCTCCCCATCACTCCCATCATTGGCCCTCTCCCCATCACTCCCATCATTGTCCATCTCCCCATCACTCCCATCATTGGCCCTCTCCCCAACACCTCCATCATTGTCCCTCTCCCCATCACTCCCATCATTGGCCCTCTCCCCATCACTCCCATCACTGGCCCTCTCCCCATCACCTCCATCATTGGTCCTCTCCCCATCACTGGCCCTCTGCCCATCATTGACAAACACACACACCACAGCGGCCACACTCACCACAGCGGCCACACTCACCGCACACACACCACAGCGGCCACACTCACCGCACACACACCACAGCGGCCACACTCACCGCACACACACCACAGCGGCCACACTCACCGCACACACACCACAGCGGCCACACTCACCGCACACACACCACAGCGGCCACACTCACCGCACACACACCACAGCGGCCACACTCACCGCACACACACCACAGCGGCCACACTCACCGCACACACACCACAGCGGCCACACTCACCTCACACACACCACAGCGGCCACACTCACCTCACACACACCACAGCGGCCACACTCACCGCACACACTCCACAGCGGCCACACTCACCGCACACACACCACAGCTGCCACACTCACCACACACACCACAGCTGCCACACTCACCACACACCACAGCGGCCACACTCACCACACACCACAGCGGCCACACTCACCACACACCACAGCGGCCACACTCACCACACACCACAGCGGCCACACTCACCACACACACACACACACCACAGCGGCCACACTCACCACACACACACACACACCACAGCGGCCACACTCACCACACACCACAGCGGCCACACTCACCACCCACACACACACCACAGCGGCCACACTCACCACACACACACACACACACCACAGCGGCCACACTCACCACACACACCACAGCGGCCACACTCACCACACACACACACACCACAGCGGCCACACTCACCACACACACACACACACCACAGCGGCCACACTCACCACACACACACACACACACCACAGCGGCCACACTCACCACACACACACACACACACACACACACCACAGCGGCCACACTCACCACACACACACCACAGCGGCCACACTCACCGCACACACACCACAGCGGCCACACTCACCGCACACACACCACAGCGGCCACACTCACTGCACACACACCACAGCGGCCACACTCACCGCACACACACACACCACAGCGGCCACAGTCACCACACACACACCACAGCGGCCACACTCACCACACACACACCACAGCGGCCACACTCACCGCACACACACCACAGCGGCCACACTCACCGCACACACACCACAGCGGCCACACTCACCGCACACACACCACAGCGGCCACACTCACCGCACACACACCACAGCGGCCACACTCACCGCACACACACCACAGCGGCCACACTCACCACATACATACACACACACACCACAGTGGCCACACTCACCACACACACACCACAGCGGCCACACTCACCACACACACACACACCACAGCGGCCACACTCACCACACACACACACCACAGCGGCCACACTCACCACCCACACACACACCACAGCGGCCACACTCACCACCCACACACACACCACAGCGGCCACACTCACCACCCACACACACACCACAGCGGCCACACTCACCACACACACACACACACACCACAGCGGCCACACTCACCACACACACACACACCACAGCGGCCACACTCACCACACACACACACACCACAGCGGCCACACTCACCACACACACACACACACCACAGCGGCCACACTCACCACACACACACACACACACCACAGCGGCCACACTCACCACACACACACACACACACACACACCACAGCGGCCACACTCACCACACACACACCACAGCGGCCACACTCACCACACACACACCACAGCGGCCACACTCACCGCACACACACCACAGCGGCCACACTCACCGCACACACACCACAGCGGCCACACTCACCGCACACACACACACCACAGCGGCCACAGTCACCACACACACACACCACAGCGGCCACACTCACCACACACACACCACAGCGGCCACACTCACCGCACACACACCACAGCGGCCACACTCACCGCACACACACCACAGCGGCCACACTCACCGCACACACACCACAGCGGCCACACTCACCGCACACACACCACAGCGGCCACACTCACCACATACATACACACACACACCACAGTGGCCACACTCACCACACACACACCACAGCGGCCACACTCACCACACACACACCACAGCGGCCACACTCACCACACACACCACAGCGGCCACACTCACCACACACACACCACAGCGGCCACACTCACCACATACATACACACACACACACACCACAGCGGCCACACTCACCACATACATACACACACACACCACAGCGGCCACACTCACCACATACATACACACACACCACAGCGGCCACACTCACCACATACATACACACACACACCACAGCGGCCACACTCACCGCACACACACCACAGCGGCCACACTCACCGCACACACACCACAGCGGCCACACTCACCGCACACACACCACAGCGGCCACACTCACCGCACACACACCACAGCGGCCACACTCACCGCACACACACCACAGCGGCCACACTCACCGCACACACACCACAGCGGCCACACTCACCGCACACACACCACAGCGGCCACACTCACCACATACATACACACACACACCACAGTGGCCACACTCACCACATACATACACACACACACCACAGTGGCCACACTCACCACACACACACCACAGCGGCCACACTCACCACACACACACCACAGCGGCCACACTCACCACACACACCACAGCGGCCACACTCACCACACACACACCACAGCGGCCACACTCACCACATACATACACACACACACACACCACAGCGGCCACACTCACCACATACATACACACACACACCACAGCGGCCACACTCACCACATACATACACACACACACCCCACCTCTCCGCACGCCGATAGCTTCCTTCCTCTCACACATCGAGAGGTGCGGCTGAATGACATCATTCAGCTCTGCGGCCGCGCCGCTCAGTGTGTGTGAGAAAGCTGCAGCTCCAGAGCAGTGAAGCGAGGCCGCGTGCCAGCTGAGAGTGCTCTGCGTGCCCTGACACGTGTGCCATAGGTTTGCCATCACTGCCCTATGTCATTAATAAACATCCACCTGATGAAGACGGATCCTCCGTTGAAACGCGTTGTGATTTAACCCCATCTCTCGTCTGTGTCTCTTTCCTGCGCTCCTAAGACCGTTTTTCATCTTCTCATATGAACTCGCAATGACCTGGAGAATCAGAATGGCAGGTCAGTTATAGCATTTAATGTACCTAGCATAAAATCCAAACAAAAAACAAGTGTGGGATTGCACTTATTTTTGTAATTTCACCGCACTTGGATTTTTTTTCCCGTTTTCTAGTACCCGACATGGTAAATCCAATGATGTCGTTCAAAAGTACAACTCATCCCGCAAAAAATTAAGCCCTCACATGGCCATACTGACAGAAAAAAAAAAAAAAAAAAAAAAAAAAAGATATGGCTCTGAGAAGGAGGAGAGCGAAAAAACGAAAACGCAAAACCGAAACAAGCTCTGGGGGTTAAGGGGTTAAAATACTGCCCCTATGTACAAGAGAAGTATACCACTGTTCTTCTGTTGCACATAAGTCACCGTTTCGATGTTGAACATAATCACTTGCGCCCTTTCAAATGTTTAATTCGTCTATATTTTAGGATTCACAGAGCAGGAATATTCCGCCATTTACATGGGAACGTCAGCCGATACTCTCCATCATTAGGCTGCATAGGAGTGCGCTCATTTATTACATTCTCCAGAAATCCCCTTCAGCATTAAAACTGATGTCTCCTTTTCCTCGGCGCAGCGTGAATTAATATCTATATCAGGGGTCAAAGACATTTAAATGTAAACACAATTACAACCTCCTTTCCGCATCGCACACAATACTTTGGGTTCCTTTCTTAAAATGTATTCATTTTTTAAATTGCCGATACTTTGAGGAATGGCCCTGATCGTTGGGAAACGCATTAGTGATCTGCACGAGGCAATCTTGCGCGACCATCTCAGAGACACAATTAGTCTTCGGGCTATAGCAAACAAAACATTATCCCTCTTTATTTTGCCGCTCGCCAGTGATGAATATGTTGAATTTAAGAGCAATTAAAATGTGAAATTGTCAACTGTTTTAATGTGTACAGTTCATCATCTCCTCTGCAGCTTCCAGGCGATAGCGCTTACAAACCAGACATACAGGAAGGAGACGGCTGCTTTTTTTTTTCTTTTTTATTATTCATTTGCCTAAAATCTTTTTTTTTTTTTTTTTTTGGGAATTTGGGGCTGCCAGCTCGTAAAAGAAAAAAAAACCTAAAATAAAACAATCACCTAATGTTGCTGTAGATTCAGATACTGCTTGTGAATTCAGACTATCGCTTATCACCAGCGCCTCCATAAATCACGGGGGCATTTGTAGGCTAATGGCTAAACCCGTACAAGACCGAACTAGCAAAAAAAAAAAAAAGCTGAGACCAGAGTAATAATCTGCAGCTTGATGCTCTCTCCAGACCTTCTGCATCTTACTCCATTTCCCACCAAACATGAAGAACATTTAAAGAGATATTCTCATGACGGTAACGCCCGCCCTTAAACGGTTAATTTCACCTTCATAGGTGGATAGTGCAATTTTTCTATTAACTGCTCAGTAAAAATTATCAGCCCTTCTTGAGATATTAACACTGATCTTGTTTGCAGCTCGTTGCTTTGGAGACCGACCACCGCTGCTGGAAAGCAGAGCATGCACAGCGCTTTAAGGCTCTTTTCTCTTCAGCTTGTAAGCTCTCTTTTGAAGCTGACCAGGACCACCGAATCGAGCTGATAGCTCCTAATTTTCACAGGCTTTACAACAGTGCTTACAAGCTAGACAGCAGCGGTGGTCGGTCGCCTAGGCAACGATCTGTTTAAAAAAAATAAAAGTCTAAATACCTCAAGAATGGCTGCAAATTTTAATAAGCAGTAAATAGAAAGTGTTTGTTTTTGCAAGCACTTTACGACAATATCCATCTATGAAGATGGAGGGGGGGGTACCTATATACCCTTTAAGGGCTTAATGAAATCATGGAGAGGTGTGCCCTGCTTTGGTGTTCTTGAGCCATGTGACTGAAAGGGGAAATTGACACCAGAAGAGGGAGCGGCGCATACACAAATTTTTATTAACACCAACGCGTTTCGGCACCAGATCAGCACCTTTCTCAAGGTACAAAAAAAACAACTCTGAACTGGTTTTATGTCTTGAAAAATCAGAAATGCTTGGAATTAATAATAGGGCCGTACCGATACCGTCTGGTAAAGGTTAGGTATAATCGATAGTAGCACTCACCTGAAGGTCTTGTTTGCAGACACAACATCTATAAAAAGAGTGGAAAGCCACTGCTGCAGCCCCGTGGCTGGAGGGAAAGGTTCTTCCAGAGGTGTAATGGCAAAAATGGAAGCTTAGGTTGGCTAGGAATGAAGAGCCTTGGGATTCCAAAACTTTTTATTTTTTATGCGCTTCTCTCCTTCTCTATAGAGCTTTCCAAGTTATCCCTGAGAGGTGGTATTAGTTATGCTCAGTCAACTTTCCAATGCCAGGAAATTAGGGTCAGAGAAATCCTGGAACCATACTTTCTCCTTTTGTTAACTTTATCAATGCAGAAAAAAAATACAATGTTTCAGCTGCGCAGGGCCTTTATCAAGCCATCAATTTTTATGGCTTGATAAAGGCCCTGCGCGGCTGAAACATTGTATAAAGTTACCAAAAGGAGTTTGTTTGTTGCCCTGGATCCCGGATTTCTCTGCATTGCTAGAACCTTGTAGAGGGTTGCACGGAGCTCAACTATTGCAAGGGTAGGAATTTTGGGTCAGCCAGCTAAAAGGATTCTACTGTATTTTGCACATTTCGACCAGTGCAGGCAGTGTCCATGTGTCACGTAGGAGCAGCTCCAGTTCCAACGATCAGACATTTATCATTTATTCAGTGTACAGGACATGTGTCCACTGAAACAGCTAGAGCAGATTTTCAGCAAGCACTGTAGAATGCAGAAACCCAAAATACACACTGTCAGGATTTGTTTTTATTGGCCCATTCGAGAGGTCACCAAGTGACCATTCAGAGGTGATTTGCATTTCTGCGGCAACAAGCCACCTAGTCTCTGCTCCAGATTTTCTGAACTGTGAGAAACAGAGAAAGAAGTCAGCACGTGAACGCAAGCATGGAAATCTGAACATTCACATGACGACCTCTCAAATCAGCAAGCACCACCAAATCCTGACAGTGTGTACATTAGGTTTCTGCATGTTGCAGTACTAGCCAAAAATGTACCCTTTTCCGGAAAACTCCTTTAAGGTTGATGCAGTTTTATAAACCACTTTATTTTTAAGTTCAACTTTAATTAAGCTTGCTTATTTTTTAATTATTTTTTTTTCCCTACTCGTTATTAAGATTTAGCATAGGGCTGCCAAATTCACAGGAAGATAAGCGCCTAGAAATTTACTGCTGACAACTCACTTTTTAGTGCTTTAATATTGAGGTCTATGAAGATTCACATTTCCTGGCTACTAATTAAAAGAAATGGCCTCCTGTAGTTGCACAACTTGTTGAGGAGCTTTTAAAAGCTCTACAATATATGTCGGGGAAGACAACGTAAAAACGACAGAATTCTTGATTGATTTGTGCCAAAAAACTTCCTTACCAGGCTTGGACCACATTTGTAATGAATTTTAGAAACTTTTTCAAACTTTCCTCGCCAAGGATGTGTACCTTTCTCCTTGGCTATTAGGCCTAATATTAGACGCCTACTTCCTGCTCTCCACATGGACATTAACTACAATAGATTTATCTACTGTATATAGAGGCGTTATCAGTCATTGTACAGGAGGAGAAGGAGGTGAGCTGTGACATCACCTATTGTGAATGATGGCTCCTGTGTTATCTACTGTATATAGAGGTGTTATCAGTCATTGTACAGGAGGAGGTGAGCTGTGACATCACCTATTGTGAATTATGGATCCTGTGTTATCTTCTGTATATAGAGGTGTTATCAGTCACTGTACAGGAGGAGGTGAGCTGTGACATCACCTATTGTGAATGAAGGATCCTGTGTTATCTTCTGTATATAGAGGTGTTATCACTCATTGTACAGAAGGAGGAGGTGAGCTGTGACATCACCTTTTGTGAATGATGGATCCTGTGTTATCTTCTGTATATAGAGGTGTTATCAGTCATTGTACAGGAGGAGGAGGTGAGCTGTGACATCACCTATGGTGAATTTCAAATCCTGTATTCCACTGTAGAGATGCTACCTTCCATTGGAATCCTCTTTCTGATTATAATGAGACTGCTGAAAAGTTTTCTGTACAGAGCAACAAGTATGAGTCAATTATAATAAGGCCTAGTAGCAAGTGTGAAAATCGCAAGAATTTTTTAAATTAATGTTATTCAATATGTTTATAATGATATTGAGAATCGTAATGTAGTTTTTTTTTTTTAATACATTTAACATAAAAACCTGAAATGAGATTTTGGGGACAATTCGGTAATGCGTGTCAGTCTCCATAAACATTAGATTGGCTATCTCCAAAGCTTCCAGCAAAAATCTACATTGTTGCCATTTTTCAAGCACAGTTACTGTTTGCCGAGCCGAGATACATGTCGCTATCAGTCTTCGTTCTCGTTCCCCCTCAGAAAATAAAGGTGGATTAATGATAACAGGGATGCATCAGGTGACAAGGTTTTCTTTGCAGCTGTGACTCTATCCCATTTTGATCCGGCTCTCGCTGCCTAGAGGCCAATTTAGAATAAAGCGCGAAAAGAAATTGTATAAATCAATCACTGGAAAATACATCCCGTCCTGCACCCTCTTATCCGTTTCACCGCCTAAGGAGAACAAGAATTAGACTAATCTTTTCATTGGAAGAATACCCTTGAAACAAAGAGCTGGATGCCGCCTGTCTGTCACTCCTGTAGAGATTTACATAGTCGATTTCAGAGGGGGGGGGGGAGCCGACGTGATCCCAGTTCCGGCCAAAGCTACCACTGTCTACACTGGAAGCCAGCAACAATGCACGTTTGATGGAGTGCAAGTCTGCATGAATTATTTATCACTTCATTACCTGGGAAAGCAGAAGCCTGGATGCATTTTGCTTCCGGAAGAAAAAAAAAAAAAAAAGAGGAAAGTTGTGGACATGTTGTCGGGGCAGGAAGGTAAATTTTAAGTAACACAATCCTTGTAGGAGGTAAAAGTGGCTGGGACCCTAGGAGGTAGCGACCATGCTATTTTAGAATTTTGGATTACTAGAGGTGGAAGACCTGTGAAGACTCAGACGTCAAGGTTAGATTTCAGAAAGGCAGATTTTAAGGGATTCAGAAAGAGAATTGGAGGGATCCAATGGCTGGATATCCTTAAAGACAAAAATGTCCAGGAAGGATGGGAAATCTTGAAAAATCAAATTCTCAAAGCACAGTTGTTAACAATTCCGAAAAGAGGGAAGAATAGGAAGCATTTAAGGAAACCAGGATGGATGAACACAGAACTTAAGCACATGCTAAAAAGGAAGAAAAAAATGTTTATAAAATGGAAAGAGGGAGGCATATCTAAAGAAGAATATAATGCTGTCTGCAGAACCTGCAGGGCACAAATCAGATTAGCTAAAGCTGAAAATGAACTGAGGCTTGCAAGAGATGTCAAAAGCAATAATAAAGGATTTTGGGGATATGTCAAAAGTAAAAGAAAAGTCAAAGATGCTATAGGATTTTTACAGGATGAAAATGATGAAATGGTAAGACAGGATGTTGAGAAGGCTGAACTTTTAAATTCCTATTTTGCATCTGTTTTCTCTCAGAAAGGAAATGCAACATCAACTGTTATTCACTGTCCTATTAAGGGAATAGAAGAATCCAGGATATCTATAAACAGAAAGATAGTGAGGAAACACTTAGCTAACCTAAATGAATTCAAGTCTCCAGGTCCAGATGAATTACACCCCAGAGTACTGAAGGAGATAGCAGAAGAAATTTTTGAACGCCTCTCCATAATCTTTGAAAATTCTTGGAGAACAGGAGAAGTGCCAGAAGACTGGAGAAGAGCAAATGTTGTTCCTATCTTCAAAAAGGGGAAGAAGGTGGACCCAGGCAACTATAGGCCGGTGAGTCTGACTTCTATACCAGGAAAGATCTTTGAACAAATTATTAAACAACATGTATGTCAATACCTGGATAAGAATGAAGTGATTAAACAGAGTCAGCATGGGTTTCTAACTAATAAGTCATGTCAGACTAACTTAATTTCCTTCTATGACGGTATCACTGATTGGGTGGATCAAGGAAATGCTGTAGATATAGTATATCTTGACTTCAGCAAAGCATTTGACAAAGTCTCTCATACAATCCTTATTGAAAAAATGACTAAGTATGGAATGGACAAGGCAACTGTTAGGTGGATTCATAACTGGCTTAGTGATCGGACCCAAAGAGTGGTCGTAAATGGCTGCACATCCAGTTGGAAGAATGTCTCAAGTGGGGTACCACAGGGCTCTGTCCTGGGCCCTGTATTGTTCAACATCTTTATCAACGATTTAGATGAAGGAATTGAGGGTAAACTGATTAAATTTGCTGATGACACAAAGCTAGGAGGGATAGCTAATACTAGAGAAGAGAGAGAGAGGATTCAAAAAGATTTAAATAAACTGGAGAAGTGGGCAGCAACTAACAGAATGGTTTTTAACAGGGAGAAATGCAAAGTACTACATCTGGGCAATAAAAATGAAAAAAGCATATTTAGAATGGGAGGAATAGGGCTAAGTGACAGCACATGTGAAAAAGACTTGGGTATACTAATAGATCACAGACTGAATATGAGTCAACAGTGTGATGCAGCAGCAAAAAAGGCAAATGCAATTCTAGGATGTATTAACAGAAGCATACAGTCTAGATCACGTGAAGTCATTATTTCCCTCTACTCCTCTTTGGTCAGACCTCATCTGGAATATTGTGTCCAGTTTTGGGCACCACATTTTAAAAAAGACATCAACAAACTGGAGCAAGTTCAGAAAAGAGCGACCAGAATGGTGACCGGTCTGCAAACCCTGTCTTATGAGGAAAGGTTGCAGGATTTGGGAATGTTTAGTTTGCAAAAGAGAAGACTGAGAGGAGACTTAATAGCTGTCTACAAATATCTAAAGGGCTGTCACATTGTAGAAGGATCAACTTTATTCTCATTTGCACAAGGAAAGACTAGAAGCAATGGGATGAAACTGAATGGGAAGAGACACAGATTAGATATTAGAAAAAACTTTTTGACAGTTAGAGTGATCAATGAGTGGAACAGGCTGCCACGAGAAGTGGTGAGTTCTCCTTCAATGGAAGTCTTCAAACAGAGGCTGGACAGACATCTGACTGGGATGATTTAGCGAATCCTGCTTTGAGCAGGGGGTTGGACCAGATGGCCCAGGAGGTCCCTTCCAACTCTACGATTCTATGATTCTATAATTGTCAGTAATAATTATCTTCTGTTGACCTCGCCAATATTTGTCTGGAATGTGATCTCGGGTTTAAATGGGACTTGTCACCAGGTGAGAAGTGTTCCGTTATTGTTCTTTGTTCTGGAGTTGTGATGGGGGTGGAGACAGAACATCATGTAACCAATCAGATGATGGTAATGATGGCAGGAGTAGGAGAGGAGTTGTGATGTGGGTGGAGACAGAACATCATGTAACCAATCAGATGATGGTAATGATGGCAGGAGTAGGAGAGGAGTTGTGATGTGGGTGGAGACAGAACATCATGTAACCAATCAGATGATGGTAATGATGGCAGGAGTAGGAGAGGAGTTGTGATGTGGGTGGAGACAGAACATCATGTAACCAATCAGATGATGGTAATGATGGCAGGAGTAGGAGAGGAGTTGTGATGTGGGTGGAGACAGAACATCATGTAACCAATCAGATGATGGTAATGATGGCAGGAGTAGGAGAGGAGTTGTGATGTGGGTGGAGACAGAACATCATGTAACCAATCAGATGATGGTAATGATGGCAGGAGTAGGAGAGGAGTTGTGATGTGGGTGGAGACAGAACATCATGTAACCAATCAGATGATGGTAATGATGGCAGGAGTAGGAGAGGAGTTGTGATGTGGGTGGAGACAGAACATCATGTAACCAATCAGATGATGGTAATGATGGCAGGAGTAGGAGAGGAGTTGTGATGTGGGTGGAGACAGAACATCATGTAACCAATCAGATGATGGTAATGATGGCAGGAGTAGGAGAGGAGTTGTGATGTGGGTGGAGACAGAACGTCATGTAACCAATCAGATGATGGTAATGATGGCAGGAGTAGGAGAGGAGTTGTTCTGTCTCCACCCACATCACGTCATGTAACCAATCAGATCATAGGAATAATGAAAGCAACAGCAGAGGAACCTGACTTTATGATAGGCCTGTCCTGACCTGTCCACTCATTTTAAAATAGGGCTGTGTATTACCGATGCAGTACATGGGTAGGGGGAAGGAAACTAATGGGAGGTCAAAGACTCACAGTGTAGGGGTAAGTTCTCAGCAACAGAGTACATCAGAATCATACTATAGTAGTCTGTATGGAGATAAATAATGATTGAAGGGGGAATCACAGAAAGTAAGGGCAGAGTCTTTCAGCAGCAAGCTGTAATGCAGGGGGTAAAGGTAATTATGTAGATAGGGAACTTTAAATGTAAAGCATAAAGTCAGCGGCACAGAGAATTTTAATGTGGTTATTCTTGCAGAGATGAGTATAGTTATTATATGGAGAGAGAAGGGGAGTAGTACAGTGCCTTGCGAAAGTATTCGGCCCCCTGTAACTTCTCAACCTTTTCCCACATATCATGATTCAAACATAAAGATGCCAAATCTAAATTTTTGGCGAAGAATCAGCAACAAGTGGGACACAATTGTGAAGTTGAACGAAATTTATTGGTTATTTTAAATTTTTGTAGAAATTCAAAAACTGAAAAGTGGGGCGTGCAATATTATTCGGCCCCTTTAGCTTAATACTTTGTTGCGCCACCTTTTGCTGCGATTACAGCTGCAAGTCGCTTGGGGTATGTCTCTATCAGTTTTGTACAGAGACTGAAATTTTCGCCCATTCTTCCTTGGCAAACAGCTCGAGCTCAGTGAGGTTGGATGGAAATCGTTTGTGAACAGCAGTTTTCAGCTCTTTCCACAGATTGTTGATTGGATTCAGGTCTGGACTGTGACTTGGCCATTCTAACACCTGGATACGTTTATGTGTGAACCATTCCACTGTAGATTTTGCTTTATGTTTGGGATCATTGTCTTATTGGAAGACAAATCTCCGTCCCAGTCTCAGATCTTTTGCAGACTCCAACAGGTTTTCTTCAAGAATGGTCCTGTATTTGGTTCCATCCATCTTCCCATCAATTTTAACCATCTTCCCTGTCCCTGCTGAAGAAAAGCAGGCCCAAACCATGATGCTGCCACCACCATGTTTGACAGTGGGGATGGTGTGTTCAGGGTGATGAGATGTGTTGCCTTAACGCCAAACATATCGTTTGGCATTGTTGCCAAAAAGTTCGATTTTGGTTTCATCTGACCAGAGCACCTTCTTCCACATGTTTGGTGTGTCTCCCAGGTGGCTTGTTGCAAACTTTAAACGACACTTTTTATGGATATCTTTGAGAAATGGCTTTCTTCTTGCCACTCTTCCATAAAGGCCAGATTTGTGCAGTGTACGACTGATTGTTGTCCTATGGACAGACTGTCCCACCTCAGCTGTAGATCTCTGCAGTTCATCCAGAGTGATCATGGGCCTCTTTGCTGCATCTCTGATCAGTCTTCTCCTTGTTTGAGATGAAAGTTTAGAGAAATGGCCAAGTCTTGGTAGATTTGCAGTGGTATGATACTCCTTCCATTTCAATATGATCACTTGAACAGTGCTCCTTGGGATGTTTAAAGTTTTGGAAATCATTTTGTATCCAAATCCGGCTTTAAACTTCTCCATATCATTATCACGGACCTGCCTGTTTAGTTCCTTGGTCTTCATGATGCTCTCTGTGCATCAAACAGAACCCTGGGGCTAAGTGCAGACGTACTTTTTGGCCCTGCGGATTTTTCCCGCACAGAATTGAAGAAATCCGCAGGTCAAATGACCTGCATTTTTCCTGCGGATTTCTTCCTTTTTTCTTGCGGTTTTTGTGCGGTTTTCCCCCTGCGGATTTGGAGAATGGAGCAGGTGGAAAACCGCACAAAAGAAGTGACATGCTGCATATTTTGAACCACAAGAAAACCGTGCGGAAAAATCTGCAGCGTCTGCACAGCGTTTTTTTTTCTATTAACATGCTACTGTACATCACAATGCGGATATGCAACGTTTCTGCGCGGTAAAATCCGCTGGATGTGTGCACATGGCCTGAGACTATCACAGAGTAGGTGCATTTATAAGGAGACTTGATTACACACAGGTGGATTATATTTATCATTAGTCATTTAGGACAACATTGGATCATTCAGAGATCCACAATGAACTTCTGGAGTGAGTTTGCTGCACTGAAAGTAAAGGGGCCGAATAATATTGCACGTCCCAAATTTCAGTTTTTAAATTTCCACAAAAATTTAAAATAACCAATACATTTTTTTTCAACTTCACAATTGTGTCCCACTTGTTGTTGATTCTTCAAAAATTTACATTTGGTATCTTTATGTTTGAAGCATGATATGTGGGAAAAGGTTGAAAAGTTTCAGGGGGCCGAATATTTTTGCAAGGCACTGTAAGTACTAGCAGAGTCTTTCAGCAGCGCAGAGTATTTCCAGAGCAGAGGGTTGGAGACATGGATATAATTATTAAATGGAGAATTTAATGGGAGGTCACGGACGCCAAGTACGAAGTCTTTGTGTGACATACAGCATTTCAGGAGCAGAGTGTGGTAAAC
Organism: Dendrobates tinctorius; assembly: GCF_039654945.1. Classification (NCBI taxonomy): domain Eukaryota; kingdom Metazoa; phylum Chordata; class Amphibia; order Anura; family Dendrobatidae; genus Dendrobates; species Dendrobates tinctorius. Next base: position 27,394,602 of record NW_027361677.1, read on the forward strand.
TTTTCAGACAGGCGTATAGTTGTTATATGGATAGAGAAATAAAGTGGGAGGTCAAAACCTCTGCAGCACTAAGTATGTCAAGGTCAGAGAGTCAGGGTGATGATTCTTGTAGACAGCATAGACACTTCCACGTGTTTGATTGTTTGTGGCACAATGGATAGGGGTTAAGCTATTATACTGCGAGAGAGAAATGGAGTGGAAAATGACTCCGCAGCGCAGAGTATTTTAGGAAGTGAGTGTGGCTATTATGCTGGTGGCAGAGTGTTGTCCTAATGAGGAGAAAGCTGCAGATACCAGAAGTGTTATAATTTGAGAAAAATATTGGAGCAAAGTAGTTAATTATGGATTGAGAGTTACACTGTGCTCGGAGCAGGCCCCCTCAGCAGCACAGAATATTTCAAGAGCGGAGGCCACTGTCCAATCATTATGATAGGACTGACAGGGCGGCAGATCTAACTGTGCTCTTACTGCAAACAGATGCGCTAAAACTGGAAAAGTGCTGACACCAGCTGCATTCTATCAATAATTAGAAAGTAATCCTGCCATTTAGTGACAAATAATATCAGATGGTTCAACTGATGGCCTATATAAAGTAGCCATACAAGAAACATTTCATGACAGGTAAAACAAGTGAGCTGTCTCAAGACCTTTGCAACCTTATTGCTGCAAAACATGCTGATGTTATTGGTTACATTAGCATTTCTAAAATACCCAAGCCTCCAGTGTGCACTGTTGGGGCCATAATCCAGAAGTGGAATGAACATAATTTCAATTTAAACCAGCAATGTCCAGGTACTCCCCACAAGATTTTAGACAGAAGAGTGAAAAGAATTATCAGAAGAGTTGTCCAAGAACCAAGGGCCACATGTGGAGAGCTACAGAAAGACCGGGAATCAGCAGGTACAATTATTTAAAAGAAAACAAAGTAATGCACTCAACATCTATGGCCTGTGCGCTCACAGCACAGCCTGTCTGCCCGCTTACCGCACGTTCTGTATGGCCTGTATGCATGCTCACCACGCAACCTCCATGGCCTGTACGCACGCTCACGACACAAGACTCCACTGCTGAACAAAAAAGCACGTTCAAGGGAGCTTAAAATTTGCTCAAACAACATTAACACAAGTCTGTGAAATACACATTATGTTTGGAGGCCAAAAGGTACTGCATATCACTCCAAAGCACCATACCAACAGTGAAGTTTGGAGGTGGGAACATTATGGTGTGGGGCTGTTTTTCAGCATACGGCATTGACAAACTTCATGTGATTGAAGGAAGGATAAATGGACAAATGTACCAAGATATTCTTGATAAAAAATCTGCTGACATTCAACAGGATGATGAAGATGAAAAGAGAGTTAACATTTCAGCAAGACAATTATCCCAAACACAGCCAAAAAAACTCTCAACTGGTTTTAGAGAAGGAAAATAAAGCTTCTAGAATAGTCGAGCCAGTCACCGGACCTGAATCCAATAGAAAATGTATAGAAGGAACTAAAGCTCAGCATTCATAGAAGGAGCCCACTGGACATTCATGGTGTGAAGAGTGTTTGTGTGGAAGAATGAGCCAAAATCACACCTGAGCAATGCCTGTGACTTGTTTCTCCATACAGGAGGCGTCTTGAAGTAATCACCAACAAAGGCTTTTCTCCTAAGTATTAATCAAATTTTATGAAGCGTGTTCAATACTTTTTCCCTGTGTAATTTCTCATTATTATACATTATTTATGGACATCCATGGTTTGATTTCTTTGCCTGTGTGGATTGGATGGGTTGTTCCCAACATCTGGTGAAAATTTCATGTCAATAGCACCATTAGAATTCTATTTACACAGACAATTGGTTTGCCCACTTCCTGATTTCTTATTCTTTTGCATGTTTGTCGCACTTAAATGTTTCAGATCACCAAATAAATGTAAACATTAGACTAAGATAACACAAGTAACCACAAAATGCAGTTTTTAAGTTAAGGTCTTTACTATTAAGGGGGGAAAAATCCAAACCTACAGGGCCCTGTGTGCAAAAGTAAGTAATTGCCCCCCTTAAAACATAAGTTTACTGTGGTTTATCATACCTTTGGGAAGCAGAGTTCAAACTTCCTATTCACACACAGGCTTGATTACTGCCACAACTGTTCTTAATCAAGAAATCACTTCAATAGGAATTGCCTGACAAAGTGAAGTAGACCAATGATTCCTCAAAAGCTAGACAACATGCCTCATTACAAATAAATTCTGGAACAAATGAGAAACAAATTACTTGAGAGCTATCAGTCTGGAAAAGTTATAAAGCCATTTCTCCAGCTTTGGGACTCAAGCAAACCACAGTGACAGCCATTATCCACAAAAGGTGAAAACAGAACAGTGATGAACCTTCCCAGGAGTGGCCGGTCAACCAATATTACCGCAAAGGCGAAGAGACATCTCATCCTAGAGGTCACTTAAGACTCTACAATATCCAAAGATCTGCAGGCATCACTTGCCTCAGTTAAGGTCAGTGTTCATGACTCCACCATAAGAAAAAAAAATAGACAAAAATGGCTTGCATGCAGAGTACCAAGACGAAAACCAATACGGGGCAATAAGAACATAAAAGCTCATCTAGGTTTTACCAGAAATATTTTGGAAGAATACTCTGTGGGCTGACAAGACAGAAGTTGAACCTTTTGGAAGGTGTATGTCCCATTACATCTGCTGTAAAAGAAACACAGCATTTCAGAAAAGGAACATCACACCAACAGTAAAATATGGTGGTGGTAGTGTGATGGTCTGGGGCTGTTTTGCTTCTTCAGGACCAGTAAGACTTGCTGTGGAAAAATGGAACTATGAATTCTGTGGTCTGCCAAAAAAATTGGTTCATGCTTGGAAACCCTCCAATGTGACTAAAATACAATAATTCTGCAAAGATGAATGGGCCCAAATTCATCCAGAGTGTTGTAAAAGACTCATTGCCAGTTATCACAAATGCTTGATTGCAGTTGTTGCTGCTGATGGTGGCCCAACCAATTAATAGATTTAGGAGGCAATCACTTTTTCACACAGGGCATTGTAGGTTAGGATTTTTTTTTCTTTAATAATAAATACCTAAATTTAAAAACTGCATTTTGTGATTACTTGTGTTATCTTTGCCTAATATTTAAATTTGTTTAGTGACCTGTTACATTTATGTGACCAACATGCAAAAGAATAGGAAATCAGGATGTGGGAGAACACTTTTTAACACCAGTGTATGTGTGTATCTATACATTAAATATGTGTATATATATATATATATATATATATATATATATATACACACACACACATACATATATATACACATACATACACACACACAGTCGCAGAATATAGGCTGAACTGCATGGGCAAATGTCTTTTCCGGTCTTGCAAACTATGTTACATACATACATACATATACGTTTATGTGACAGAAGTACCATAGCTGGAACATCCAGTCCCTTGTAAAGATGCCCCTATAATCTGTTCTGCAAGCAGTTTAGTGCTTACTGAACATATGAGCCAGCTGTCCGATCACATTGATCAAATCACTGTGCCAAGTGTTGCATTTAATCAATGCTATCCGGGGTATCAAACTAAGAGAAAGACACAAATGTGCAATTTTCTAAGAAATGATGGGCATCCTGCCTATAGGACATACATGCTTCTACTCACCGCAATGGGGCGACCATTAAAGACAAAAGTTTGCTTTTTTACACAATGCTATATCTCTGAATAAGGGCAGCGATCAGTATAAATCATTATTTCCGATAGCTTTCCGCTGGCTGGCTGACTTCAGACCCGTTGTATGCAACCCACCGAGGAGCACTGAACACCAGCTCCATTGACTTCAGATTAGGGAACAGATGGGTGGATGAGATCCTGCTACTGTACCATATATATGTCATTGTATATATTAGGGCCTGCATCTTAAAAGGGAAATAAATGAACAGAAATAGAAGAATATCATCAGCTACAAAGACAACTGATATACATTGTATGGATGTATCATCCTGCAACATCGCTCCACGCTAATCATTGGCAGGAATCTGCATTTTCTTAAAGGGAATCTGTCAACGGAAGTTGGCGGCCTATGTAAATGGCCTGTGTCCGGTCCGATCGGCGGCGTTTCTTCTTCTTTCTCCACCCCATCCGTGGCCCCCATCCGCGATCTTTGCCGGTATTAGAGAAGTTCAATTCCATAGTTTGCGCGTGCGCAAAGCAATCTTGCTTCGCACACGCGCAGTTTGCTTTGCCCAACTGGGGGCAAAGCCGAAAATCATTACTGCGCATGCGCCGTTACACTATGTCCCGGAACCCAGAGAAATACTTTCGGGACACAGTGTACCAGCGCATGCGCAGTAATGATTTTCGGTTTTGCCCGCAGTTGGGCAAAACATACTGCACGTGCACGAAGCAAGACTGCTTTGCGCACGCGCAAACTATGGAGTTGAACTTCTCTAATACGGGCAAAGATCGCAGACGGGGGCCACGGATGGGGTGGAGAAAGAAGAAGAAACACCGACCATCGGGCTGGACACAGGCCATTTACATAGGCTGCCAACTTCCGGTGACAGATTCCCTTTATGTGCTTAAAAGACAAACACGAGTGCCTGGGTCAAATGAACAAATGTATACTGAAGTCTTTATTTATTTCATGCTATCACATGGTGTTTAAGACAATCAAACCAGAAAACTTAGTTCTTTTTTTGTGTGTTGGAATGTACAATATAAAGTTTGACACCTGATCTGACCGGGAAAGCGATTGAAATCTTGAAAATGTTTAGATACAGGTAAATCGGCTTGTCCTGCGGGGGTTTACGTGTTTCTAAACTTTTTAGAGAATTCAAAACACGCCAGAAAAACAGGTATAAAGCAATGAAGTAGGCGGAAATTGATACTGTGGTTTCTAAATATTTTGTGTGAATACAAAGTGTCAGAACATTTCCTCCTATTCTCCTATATATTTTATATGATTCTCCAATCTCTTTATAAGAGACAGATGCCTTCAGAGGTAATTTTCTGTTTTTCACTGAAAGGGGTATTCCAGCCTGAACTTATCCTCTGGATATATAACTTATAGGATTATTTATGTATTTTACTCATTTATATAGCGCTATTAATTCCACAGCGCTTTACAGACATTATTGGCACTGTCCTTGATGGGGCTCACAATCTAAATTCCCTATCAGTATGTCTGGAGTGTGGGAGGAAACTGGAGAACTCGGAGGAAACCCACACAAACACGGGGAGAACATACCAACTCCTTGCAGATGTTGTCCTTCGTGGGATTTGAACCCAGGACCCCAGCGCTGCAGTGCTAACCACTGAGCCCCTGTTATCTTTTCCTTTTTTTCCCCATATACTTCTTTTATTCCCCACCAAATAAAAATTGTATCTTTCCTTCCTCCCCTCCAACTTACTCTCCCTTTCTTTCCCTCCCTGTCTTTCTTAGGGTACTGTCACACTTAGCGATGCACCAGCGATCCCGACAACGATATGGATCGTTGGTGCATCGCTAAGTGGTCGCTAGTGAGCTGCCACACAGGCAGATCTCACCAGCGACATAGCAGCGGTCGGGGGTCGCTACTTACCTGTCAGACGCGGCGATCCTGACGTCCTCCCGCCCGCATCCACGCATCACTCGTCGGCCCCACAGGAAGCCCAGCAGGAAGCTGACGAGAAACGGCCCAGGCCGTTCTCGCGCGATCAGCGATAATCAGGGGGGGAGCCGGTCGGAGGTAATCGGACATAGCAATATCGCTATAACGTCACAAAACCAGTGACGTTATAGCGATATCGCTTAGTGTGACAGGCCCTTAAGTCATATATTGTGTTTTTTCCCTTTAAAATGTTTAAAAACTCCAATAAAAACAATTTGATAAAAACTCTTCCTGTTTGTATCTATGGGAAATTCACTTTGCTATTCCTGGGTGTAGATTGTCGCGCCTTGTTTACAGGTGCTTTTCACAAAATTAAAATATCAAAAATTTAATTCATTTCAGTTTTTCAATACAAAAAGTGAAACTCATTATATAGAGTCATTACAAGCAGAGTGATTTCAAGTGTTTATTTCTGTTAATGTTGATGATTATGGCTTACAGCCAATGAAAACTCAAAAGTCATTATCTCAGTAAATTAGATTACTTTATAACACCAGCTTGAAAAATGATTGTAAAATCTGAAATGTTGGCCTACTGAAATGTATGTTCAGTAAATGCACTCAGTACTTGGTCGGGGCTCCTTTTGCATCAATTAATGCATCAATGCGGCGTGGCATGGAGGCCAACAGCCTGTGGCACTGCTGAGGGGTTATGGAAGCCCAGATTGCTTTGATAGCAGCCTTAAGCTCGTCTGCATTGTTGGGTCTGGTGTCACTCATGTTCCTCTTGACAATACTCCATAGATTCTTTATGGGGTTAAGGTCAGGCGAGTTTGCTGCCAATCAAGCACAGTGACACTGTTGTTTGTAAACCAGGTATTGGTACTTTTGGCAGTGTGGACAGGGGCCAAGTCCTGCTGGAGAATGACATTTCCATCTCCATAAAGTTTGTCGGCAGAGGGAAGCATGAAGTCTCTAAAATGTCCTGGTAGACGGCTGCGCTGACTTTGGTCTTTATAACCAGCAGATGACATGGCTCCCCAAACCATCACTGATTGTGGAATCTTCACACTAGACCTCCAGCAGCTTGGATTGTGGCCTCTCCACTCTTCCTCCAGACTCTGGGACCTTGATTTCCAAAAGAAATGCAAAATTTACTTTCATCTGAAAACAGCACCTTGGACCACTGAGCAACAGTCCGGCTCTTTTTCTCCTTGGCCCAGGTAAGACGCTGCTGACGTTGTTTATTGGTCATGAGTGGCTTGATGCATGGAATGCGACACTTGTATCCCACGTCCTGGATATGTCTGTGTGTGGTGGCTCTTGAAGCAATGACTCCAGCAGAAGTCCACTCCTTGTGGATCTCCCCCAAATTTTGAATGGTCTTTTCTTAACAATCCTTTCCAGGCTGCGGTTATCCTGGTTGCTTGTGCACCTTTTTCTACAACACTTTTTCCTTCCACTCAACTTTCCATTAATATGCTTGGATACAGCACTCTGTGAACAGCCAGCTTCTTTAGCAATGACCTTTGTGGCTTACCCTCCTTGTGGAGTGTGTCAATGGCTGCCTTCTGGTCATCTGTCAGGTCAGCAGTCTTCCCCATGATTGTGGAGCTACTGAAACAGACTAAGGGACCTTTATAAATGCTTAGGAAGCTTTGCAGGTGTTTTTTTTTATTAATTATTCTAATTTACTGAGATAATGACTTTTGGGTTTTCATTGGCTGTAAGCCATAATCATTAACAAAATAAAACACATTAAATAGATCACTCTGTATGTAATGACTCTATAGAATATAGGAGTTTCACTTGTATTGAAGAACCTAAACAAATTAACTTTTTGATGATATTCTAATTTTGAGAGAAGCACCTGTATTTTTTTGTCGGATTCACACATCTGAGTACAGGTCGGACCGACCATGGGTCGGATTTTTGTTGCCATGACACAAAAAAATGGAAGCCTTCTTTACATCCACACACTGAAAATCTGCTCTAAGTGTGCCAGACTAGGGCAGGTGCAGGAGCTGATATTGTTCCCCACCCAATCTAACTTTCCAGTTGTTATTGGAAATCCTCCCTTTACAAGCTGTAGTAAATCGATAATAGCAGGCAGTACTGCTGAGGATTACACGTTCCCAAAGCTTGTCCTGCAGGAGCCGCCTGCAGAATGTTAATGCAGACCTACAAATTCAGTCCAGATGTTGTACCAGCACAAATAATGAAATATTATTAAGCAAGTACACCAGAAACATGCAGATGCAAAAACATTCCAGAACTATCTCAGGCTTGTTCACTACCCAGTGAGGAAGAGCCAGAGGTTATATGTAACCATTTTATACACTGAGAGGTGATTTACTAAATGTCATTATTTAATGGCTGCAATATTTTCTATAAACATTACTTTTTAGGTTTCCCACCAGGGAGAAGTTCTGCCATAGAAGGTGAAGGAACAGCTCCCCTAGTGGCCATATTAACATAGATCCCAATAAACTACAGGTTATATTAAGCAGCAATAAAATTAATAAAAACCTGCAATCACTTCCCTTACTACAGTGATTACACTGAGACATAGATGCTCTTACTGTATAACATAGCACAAGTTAAAATAAAAAGGCAAATTAAAAGTGAACCCATCGTGTAGAAAATGGTGTCCGATCTGCAGGGATTGCCTCACCGTGTAAAACCCCCCCTATATAACATCCGGCCCCATAAAACCCCCCGTGTATAACATCCGGCCTCATAAACTCCCGATGTATAACATCCGGCCCCATAGACTCCCGATGTATAACATCCGGCCCCATAGACTCCCGATGTATAACATCCGGCCCCATAGACTCCCGATGTATAACATCCGGCCCCATAGACCCCCCGTGTATAACATCCGGCCCCATAGACCCCCCGTGTATAACATCCGGCCCCATAAACCCCCGGTGTATAACATCCGGCCCCATAAACCCCCCCTGTCTAACATCCGGCCCCATAAACCCCCCCTGTCTAACATCCGGCCCCATAAACCCCCCCGTGTATAACATCCGGCCCCATAAACCCCCCCCGTGTATAACATCCGGCCCCATAGACCCCCCCTGTATAACATCCGGCCCCATAACTCCCCGTGTATAACATCCGACCCCATAAACCCCCCCGTGTATAACATCCGGCCCCATAAACCCCCCCGTGTATAACATCCGGCCCCATAAACCCCCCCGTGTATAACATCCGGCCCCATAGACCCCCCTGTGTATAACATCCGGCCCCATAGACCCCCCTGTGTATAACATCCGGCCCCATAAACCCCCGGTGTATAACATCCGGCCCCATAGACCCCCCCGTGTATAACATCCGGCCCCATAGACCCCCCGTGTATAACATCCGGCCCCATAGACCCCCCGTGTATAACATCCGGCCCCATAGACCCCCCCGTGTATTGCATCCGGCCCCATTGTCACCCAATAGAGGAGACCACTTATGTTCCCTTGAACATCTGGAATTTGTAGATATTTGGGGGAACCGCACAGCAATAGGCACAGAGTATGCATAAATATTATTTAAGGATATTCTGTACCTATTGATGTGGAGTTTGTCTAAATACCAGTGCAATCCTGTAATAGGTGTCAAGTCCATTCATGACATTTCTTCTGAGTCCAAACATGGTCACAGACGCCTGCAACACCTTACAGAAAACCTTCCCAGAAGAGCGGAAGCTGTGATATCTGCAATGAGGGGACCAAAACTACGCTCATGCCCATTTATTTAGGATGGGATTTAAGAAAAGCTTCTGAATGTGTAATGCACTAAATGGAAAAAAAAAAAAAAAAAAAAGGATTTTCCTTGCCCTCATGTCCATGGGTTCAACTCAGCACTGTTCACTTTAATGGTGTTCAGCTGCCACCAAGGTGCCGTTTCTGCAAGAAAGCAGCCATGTTTTTCTATTCCTGTATAACTCTACTCAAACTAACCATGTCATATGCCCAGGTGCTGCATGGTGCCGCTGGGAGTCCCCATAGGCCAGAATGACAGAAATGTTCTAGATGGAAACACCCTTCAATTCTTGTAAATAAGTTATTAAACTTCTTGACATACTTTTTGTGTTTGAATTCTTCTTGACCTTGAAGAGCACGGCTTCTTATCAATGAATAAGAACAGACATTATGTCCAGAGGCTGAAAACCATACAGACCTACAGGAGCTCTGCATAGATAACATGTGGTTACAACAACAGCCCAGAGTAGACAGCATAGTATTGTTGGTGTGTTTTGCTCACAGAGCTGCCATGAGTACCCTGTTCACACCCTGCATACACGTGCCCAAATGTAAGCAATACAAGCATTTGCTGGATTTCCTTTTCATCTGGGGGTCCAAGAATATTAAGATATATAATCACGTATACAGTATATTATATAGACTGATTCAAAGATAAATTAAAAAAAAAGTTAAAAATTCCTTATTTCAGGCTAAATAACAAATTCATTGTTAATTTATTTTAGCCAGCAATAGACAGTGCAGCACATGGCTATAGAAGACAAACGGTGCACAAATTTTAATGAAACCCAAGATTGTTAGCCCCAACAATATCAATTTTAATATACGGAAATAAGTTGCCCCCAGAGGTGGACAACCCCCCGTCTGAGACATTGGCATGTATACAAATCATAGAAGAGAGAAGGGGACGGCACTCACCAGTCTTCAAAACCAATGTTTATTCCAAAAATTCAAAACATCTTCGATGGAAGAATAAGTGAAAGAGTGTGGGAGCGAAGATGGCCGTTTCGCACTACTGCGCTTCTACGGGTCGTGACATTATCACATTGACCTACAAGCGCTGCAAATTTATTAGATGGGAAGCCATAGCAGCTGGTAGTCTACTGAAGGCACCCTTCGCCGACATCTTGGGGCTCCTATGGACGGGCTTCATAGGCGATTAATAATTTTATTCTATAGAACAATTTTATAATATCGAAGTATAGATTACAATTGATAGAACTGTCACAGGTTCATATCCTTAAGGGAAACTTAAAAAAATATATATATTAAAAAACTTTTATTCTAAGTTTTAAAGATTATAAAATAAATAAAACTTTGACTTACCCCCTTTCCCCAATAAAAAACATTTGCGATTGTCACGTCAGAATATAAGACTACACTTAACAAAAAAATGCAATAAAAAGAACTCAAAATGTTATATGTACCCAAAAATGGTATCAAAAACTGCAGCCTGGTCTGGAAGAGGGGGGGGGGTTATGATTTTTTTCTGCTACTTTGCCATGTGAATATGCTCCTATGTTCCCCCAAATACAGCCATGTAAAAAGGGGGTCATGTATTTTTTTTTTGAGAATCTGATAGCCTAAAAACAGTTTTTTTGCTGAAAAAAAAAAATCATGAATGGAAATAAGCGGGCATGATACACAAAAAAAAAAAAAATAATAAGTGGGAATACGGGGTCAAAATGAGTTAAAAGAAATCACAAATGGGAATATAGGACCAAAATGCGTAAAAAATAAATAATGGGAACATGGGTCAAAATAGGTAAGAAAAAAAAATCCTGTAAAATATGAGAATGAAGAAAAAACCATGACCAGTTTTGATCCTGTGTGCCGACAATTTGGCCTCTGCAGCCGCAAGGATGAGGAAGCGACATCCTCTGCGTCCGGTCGTGGCGATGTATAAATAAATGATCCGCGCTTCTTGATTGATGTATGGCCATAAATAATTAAGTCGGCCATGTGATTGCACTCTCACTTCTGCACTTTCTACCATGAGTAGAAAACACGACCAACAAGGAAGAGAAGGGTCGGACGCCGCAGCATCAGGTGCAAGGTTACGGATTTTAATTGTCTGCCTGGTGTAACACTTCACTCCCGAGGGATTTGTTTTGCCGTCTATAACCCCCTCCACCTGAGCCGCCATCACAGCTATTGACTTTACATCTGCGCAGACATTGGGCTCACGGACCCAATACCGTTTATAGGAGAATTTATAGCAACCAATCACAACTCATGTTTAATTTTTTAAAGCACTCCGGGAGAATGAAAGCTGTGCTGTGATTGGTTGCTACAGGCATCTTTTCTTCAGGACATGAGGCCTAGCTGACAGTGTGCGATCACAAGTTCTATTGATGAGGGGCTGACAGCCAGGACCCCTGATAAAAAAAAAAGTGGGGAGACATATTTGTTGCATTTATTTTTTTCGCCACGATGGGTCACACGTACAGTGCCTACAAGTAGTATTCAACCCCCTGCAGATTTAGCAGGTTTACACATTCGGAATTAACTTGGCATTGTGACATTTGGACTGTAGATCAGCCTGGAAGTGTGAAATGCACTGCAACAAAAAAGAATGTTATTTCTTTGTTTAATTTTTTTTTAAATTGTGAAAAGTTTATTCAGAAGGTCATTTATTATTCAACCCCTCAAACCACCAGAATTCTGTTTGGTTCCCCTAAAGTATTAAGAAGTATTTCAGGCACAAAGAACAATGAGCTTCACATGTTTGGATTAATTATCTCTTTTTCCAGCCTTTTCTGACTATTTAAGACCCTCCCCAAACTTGTGAACAGCACTCATACATGGTCAACATGGGAAAGACAAAGGAGCATTCCAAGGCCATCAGAGACAAGATCGTGGAGGGTCACAAGGCTGGCAAGGGGTACAAAACCCTTTCCAAGGAGTTGGGCCTACCTGTCTCCACTGTTGGGATCATCATCCGGAAGTGGAAGGCTTATGGAACCACTGTTAGCCTTCCACGGCCTGGACAGCCTTTGAAAGTTTCCTCCCGTGCCGAGGCCAGGCTTGTCCGAAGAGTCAAGGCTAACCCAAGGATAACAACGAAGGAGCTCCGGGAAGATCTCATGGCAGTGGGGACATTGGTTTCAGTCAATACCATAAGTAACGTACTCCACCGCAATGGTCTCCGTTCCAGATGAGCCCGTAAGGTACCTTTACTTTCAAAGCGTCATGTCAAGGCTCATCTACAGTTTGCTCATGATCACTTGGAGGACTCTGAGACAGACTGGTTCAAGGTTCTCTGGTCTGATGAGACCAAGATCGAGATCTTTGGAGACTGGATGGCACTGCATACGACCCCAAGAATACCATCCCTACAGTCAAGCATGGTGGTGGCAGCATCATGCTGTGGGGCTGTTTCTCAGCCAAGGGGCCTGGCCATCTGGTCCGCATCCATGGGAAGATGGATAGCACGGCCTACCTGGAGATTTTGGCCAAGAACCTCCGCTCCTCCATCAAGGATCTTAAGATGGGTCGTCATTTCATCTTCCAACAAGACAACGACCCAAAGCACACAGCCAAGAAAACCAAGGCCTGGTTCAAGAGGCAAAAAATCAAGGTGTTGGAGTGGCCTAGTCAGTCTCCTGACCTTAACCCAATTGAAAACTTGTGGAAGGAGCTCAAGATTAAAGTCCACATGAGACACCCAAAGAACCTAGATAACTTGGAGAAGATCTGCATGGAGCAGTGGGCCAAGATAACTCCAGAGACCTGTGCCGGCCTGATCAGGTCTTATAAAAGACGATTATTAGCTGTAATTGCAAACAAGGGTTATTCCACAAAATATTAAACCTAGGGGTTGAATAATAATTGACCCACACTTGTATGTTTAAAATTTATTAAAATTTAACTGAGCAACATAACTTTTTGGTTTGTAAGATTTATGCATCTGTTAATAAATCCTGCTCTTGTGTGAAGTTTGAAGGCTCTAACTTATTTGCATCTTATCAAACCTGCTAAATCTGCAGGGGGTTGAATACTACTTGTAGGCACTGTAGCTTAAAAGAGTCAAAAAATGCGCCAGATTACCACACACAGCTGAGGCTTAAAAAAATGGTATAAAGGAATTACCTGAAGAAAAAAAAAGTCTTATCTTAAGGCTTCATTCAGACATCTGTTTCTCTACACACAAAAAAAACCCCGAAAATGACTATTTTACATCCATTTTTGGTCCATGCATCTGTGTTTTTCCCCTTTTTTCCATAAGTGCGGCATCTGTTTTTCTCTTATGAAAATGTTTTTTTCCCCCAATCTTCTCCTGCCAATTAAACAGTAAAGAGAGGACGTCATTGTGCATTTCTTTATCACGTGAATGGGCGAGTAAAGGTCAGTGACTCAAGGCAGAAATTAACTTTTGAGGTCTGCAAAACTCACCTCCCCCAAAAAAAAAAAAATAAAAAAAATAAAAAGACAAGATGATGTCTGCTCCATTCAGGGACACTCGTCAAAAATGGAGCAAGGGATACAGACTGACACTGCCCCTATTGGTTGTTGGTGGAATGACAGCGCCACCACGACCTGCTGAAACCGCAAGACCATCGTAGACTTACTTTAGTACCGTGCAGAATTTTTAGATAAACTCAATGAAACTTATGTGCGTTTTTTTTTTCCCAACACAAAATTGCACTTCTAAAATAGAGACAGAAATTCTTGGGGTCGCATGACTTGTTTGAAACATGTCTACTTGACCAGAGAGTTCATGTAGTTTTATACTTAAAGGGGTTGGCCCCGTTCAAAAACCAAGTTTTTCTTATAAGCTGTTAGTAGTAAAATAAAACACTGTCCTTTGCTCACCCCCTCCCTGGGTCCAGCTCTGAGTCTCTGCCTCTCCCAATGTCTGTTGTGCTCACTTTCCCTGGGAGACTCTGCTGCCGCTCCTGATGTCTGTTGTGCTCACCCTCCCTGGGTCCGGCTCAGAATCTCTGCTGCCGCTCCTGATGTCTGTTGTGCTCACCCTCCCTGGGTCCGCCTCAGTCTTTGCTTCCACTCCCAATGTCTGTTGTGCTCACCCTCCCTGGGTCCGGCTCTGAGTCACTGCTACTGTTCCCGACATCTGTTGTGCTCACCCTCCCTGGGTCCGGATCGGAGTCTCTGCTGCCGCTCCCGATGTCTGTTGTTGGCTGCAGCAGACAATAACTAAGACCAGTGGCTTTGTCAATGTATATGGCATGTGTGCCTGCTCTCGTCAGATCGCGGCCATTACACAGTTCGAGGCCGGGCCAGTATCCGTATCCGTCGACCCAAAGGTTTAACTTGATGGACCTAGGTCTTTTTTCAGCCTTTGTAACTCTAGCTACTGAGACACCATGAGCAGTGGAAGAGACTGGGCCTGTGGTTGGTGAGGAAAGACCTTTTTTTTTTTTTTTTTTTTTTTTTTTTTTTAAACAACTAAGAGCTAATAGAAAATCTTTCCGGAAAAGTGACAACCCTTTGAAAGCCTCATTCAAATGTCCATTTTCCAAGTACCGTATATACTCGCGTATAAGCTGAGATTTTCAGCCCATTTTCTGGGGCTGAAAGTCCCCCCCTCTCAGCTTATACGCGAGTCATATACCAGGGGGAGTCAGGTCATACTTGCCCCCCCTGGCACCGTCTCTGCAGCCCCCCTGCTTCTCCCGGTCTCAGGCTCCTTCCTTCAGCGGTCACATGGTACCGCTCATTAAAGTCATGAATATGCGCATATTTATGACTTTAATGAGCGGTACCACGTGACCGCTTAAGGAAGGAGCCTGAGACCAGGAGAAGCAGGGGGGCTGCAAAGACCACCCCAGGAGGGGGTCAGTATATGCCATATTCACCTGTCCCTGGTCCATCGCTGCGCGGTGCTGTCCTCTCCTCCACGTCCTCTGTGATGTTCAGGTCAGAGGGCGCGGTGACGTAGTTAGTGCACGCCGTGCCCTCTGCCTGAAAGTCACTGACAGAGGGACAGGGAAGACAGAGCGACGCGCAGCGATGGAGCAGGGATCGGTAAATATCACCAGTGCCGGGGTTCTGTGCCAGCGGTGACATCAGAACCTGTCACCGCCTGCTCAGGACATCGGCACCGGGCCCCCAGCGATGAGAGGTGAGTATGTCATTTTTTATTTTTATTTGCAGCGGCAGCAGCAGCAATATATGGGGGCACAATTATGTAGCAGAATATGGGGGCATAAACTATGGAGCAGCATATGGGGGCATAATTATGGAGCAGCATATGGGGGCGTAATCTATGGAGCATGTTATGGGGCAGCATATGGGGCATAATCTATGGAGCATATCATGTGGGCATAATCTATGGAATATCTTATGGGGCCATAACCTTTACGGGGCAGCATATGGGGCATATTATTCCATGGAGCATCTTATGGGGACATTATTAACCTTTGTGCAACATTATATGGGGTGTATTTTGTATGGAGAATCTTATGGGGCCATCATGAACTGTATGGAGCATTATATGGGGCTCTGATTCAATATGGATATTGAAAAACATTTAACCTACTGATGTCTCAATTAAATTTACTTTTATTGGTATGTATTTTAATTTTTGAAATTTACCAGTAGCTGCTGCATTTTCCACCCTAGGCTTATACGCGAGTCAATAAGTTTTCCCAGTTTTTTGTGGCAAGTTTGGGGGGGGTCGGCTTATACACGAGTATATACGGTATGTTTTCAATCCACATTCTTCACAGATAGTACATGCACCCCTTAAAATCTGTGGGCATGTTCATGTCGTTTTTTTTTTTCATAGACTGATTGCCATTGTCATTACAGAAAACGGAACAAGGCCTAAGGCTATGTGCACATGCTGCAGAATGGGGTGCGGATTTGGCCGCGTGGATTTTGTAAAATCCGCAGGTAAATCTGCAGGTCAAAAGACCTGCGTTTTTACCTGCGGATTGCTCTGCGGTTTTTCATCTCCACAATGGAGGAGATGGCATACCGCTGCGGAATCCGCAGAAAGAATTGACATGTCAATTCTTGCTACGGTTTCAAAACCGCAGAAAAATCCGCACCGTCTGCACTGTGGTTTTGTATTCCCATAGGGAATGATACTGTACACCGCAGCAAAAACTGCTGCGGACCCGCAGCGGCCGGAACCGCAGCAGAATCCGCAGCGTGTGCACACACACCAAGTCTGCTTCAGAAGGTGCATTTTTGTTACGGACTTTTCCACAGTGCATCGTCAGCAGATTCCACACGTTACATGCGGATTTTGCTGCAGATTTCTCCCTTTCCGTTGCAATAGATGAAACTTTTGCTGATACTGCACAATGAATTGACATGCTGTGCACCAAATAAACGTGTAAATTTATGTGTGTCAGATTTGTTGCAGAAATTTCATTCATCTGAGTGAAGCTTGGAAAAAAACATTCTGCAAAAACAATCCTATTTACATGTTTTATCAGAATTTTCAGCTGCAGAAATTTCGACATCAAATCTGCCCCGTGAAAATACAAACCCTCGTAAGACACACACTGAATATTTGCAATATTTTACAGTACAAAGCATGTGAACGAGGGTAAAAATATGCAGGTTTTATCGATAAATCAATACAAATGTGTGGATGCTTCTGAATGGAAATTGTCTGCCAGGTCTACATGTCCCCTGTAGAAGGAAAAAAACAACAACCTGCAAATGTGAAGGTGAGTGCCGCATCCACGTGTAATATAAAAAAAAGATCTACAAGAAGATACAGATGGCCACTTATTTCTCCTGTAGCAAAAATCATGAGCACATGTAAAAAGTGTCCGATAAAGCTAATGCCTGACCAATAGTGATGAGCAAAAGTGCTCGGATAAGGTGTTATCTGAGCATGCTCGGGTGCGAACTGAGTGTCTCACGATGCACATGACTGATTTCACCTAAAAAAAAGACTAGAAGCGCCCAAAGAATGAACATACACATGTCTATATAAAATCGACGTGCTTCTGATACGTACAGGTGTTGGAATGCCTTTTAGCTGCTTTCCGGTTTCTAAAAACGCCAAGTGGTTAAAAGAAGCGACCCGACCATCCTTCTGGCTTTATCCACTTAGGAGACACTCAGTACTTTACGATACAAAGCAATGTGAAAGCTTCAAAGACATCTGGAGGATGCCCAGGACACCTTTTGGAGCATTTTGCCACCCTTTTTGCTTTAAAATAAAATGCTAGCAGTTTCTTCATTATCCAAATGGAGTGAAAAAAAAAATTAAAAAAATGTCACAAAAACCCTCCAGAAACCAGCTGGCAGCCAACACCATAGAAAAAAAAAAAAATAAACACTAAAGAAAAAGACCCAAAAGACACCCAACCAAAAAAGAAAAAAACAATGCTAGAGTTTTCAGAAACATTTTCTGCTATAAAAAACGTACGGCAACAAAAAAAAAAAAAAAAAGTACCAAAAAAAACCACTGCAAAAACACCAGGTGAGATCGTGAAGAATGATGAGAAACTGAAGCAAAGTGTATTAGAAAGCTGCAGAACAAACATTGATTCCGCCTCTGTAGGGACATAAAGCCTGCCTAGGTACAAAAGCTGACATTCGTGAGCAGATCCTCCGCAATATATATATATATATATATATATATATATATATATGTGCTTGGTCGCAGAGAGAAAACTCATTGGTTTTGCAGAGTACACAGCTCCCGGCTATGGAATTAACATTCCCTATAGATCCGGGTATAATAAACAAACATACAAGCAGCAGAGGTCCTTGGAGTTGGAGAAAAGTTTACTGCTTCTACCTTCAGGGGATCTGGCTTTATAAACTTCATCCAGACATCTATGGGGCTTATAAAAAGCGGTTGCGTACTTCTTTTTAATTAAACTGAGTCGACTCTCAGCCCATAAGAAGGAATGGTAGGGGATGGAAACCCTCTCGAAAAGCCGCAATTGCTCAATTTTTAATTAAAAATACCCCTATTCTCTAACATTGATTTCACTTTAACAGCTGCCACTGTGCCAAAGGGTGGAGGGTATGTAGATTAAAAGAGAATATTCCTGTGAAGCAAGAAGCATATAATAATAAAATATGATAAGGGAGGCAGAAAGTATGTACTGTCTGCAACAAGGCTACTTTCATGAGTTTTTCACACTGCATATTTAAAAAAAAAAAATATGCAAGTAGTCTATTTTACTTAAAGGGAATCTGTCACCTATTTTTCTGGAGATAAGATGCGGCCACCGCCATCAGGGGCTTATCTATAGCACTACAGAATGCTGCAGATAAGCCCCCGATGTAACCTGAAAGAAAAACGAGTTATATTATACTCACCCAGGTGCGGTCCCGGTCCGGCGCCTCCCATCTTGCAGCGATGACGTCCTCTTTGCTTCCCGACGCAGGCGCACTGCTCTGCCCTGTTGAGGGCAGAGTACTGCAGTGCGCATTCGCCGGAAGAGGTCCAGCGCCTGCGCACTGCAGTACTCTGCTCTGCCCTCAACAGGGTAGAGCATTGCGCATGCGCTAGAGCCACGACTGGAAGCAAAGAGGACGTCATTGCTAGAAGATGGGAGGCGCAGGCCTGGACCGCAACACCCTCCGGACCCAAACCGGACTTGGACCGCCCCTGGGTGAGTATAACCCAACTTGTTTTTCTTCTCTTTCAGGTTACATCGGGGCTTATCTACAGCATTCTGTAATGCCGTAGTTAAGCCCCTGATGGCGGTGGCCGCATCTTATATAACAAAAAATAGGGGCTTACTGTGCGCTGCTGAGACCACGATAAAATCACCACATGAGAATCTTTTTAACTCTTTATTCCCTGCGTTGCAGCAGGCTGAGATTGATTTACATGCGTTTATTCGTTCGTGGAAAGGTGAGTAGATTCCATTTGAATTTATTCTATCTTCCACCCAGATAAGGCCCTATTGCGCTCCTTCCTTTTCAGTTTTTATCCCATAACAAACAATAGGTGACAGACTCCCTTTAATGGGTGCAGAAAATCTTCTACATCAAAAACTCACCAGCAGCTCGTCGTGAGAATGTAGCCCAAGGCTATGTTCACACATTACGTTTGCTGCGCTTTTTTCTGCAGGCAATACTTGTTCTCTAGGCAATAAAGAAGCCGAGAAGCTGCTTACAAAAAGCAGGATTTGCTGTGATTTTGCTGTCTCTTGTGCAAGCTGATAAAGATTAGTTCAACCACCCCCTCCCCCCCCCCCCCCAAAAAAAAAAAGACTCTTTCTTAAGGTTTTTACAAAAAAAAACAGCAAAACCTGATTGTTATGCCAAGTATTCAAAGGGGTCGGATACGGATTTAAATAAGGCTATTAATTTTATTATGATAATTAAATGATTACTGAAAATAGGAAATAGTGTGATATTGCGTACACTTTTGCATAATATAAATCACAAAGGTTAAGTACTTACATTGCACACTACACAGGAAAAACTTCACCAGGAGTAGCACATCACCTGTCAGGGAACATCAGCTGTGAGAAGCAGAACAGCGAAGACAGAGAACTTCCTGGGATCCACACGGTGGCGTCATGGGCGTCCCTTTTTTAGTCCACAGGTTAACAGGGCTTCTGTCTTAGCTGAAGTCTTCCTCAACTTATACCATGTTTAGAAACAAATGCTTGCGTAACCAAGTATTAGGCCGGGATCACACACAGCGAGACACGGCCGAATCTCGCAGGTTAAAACCAAGCTCTAGCGCCGGCACTCCGGAGCGGAGCGTGCAGCTCCATGTATTGCTGTGCGGCTGCACGCTTCACTCCGGAGTGCCGGCGCGACAGCTTGGTTTTAACCCCTTAATCCCATATGACGTACTATCCCGTCCATGTGCCCTGGGAGTTAATTCCCAGGGACGGGATAGTACGTCATAGCGATCAGCGGCGCCCACGTGGTGAGCGCTGCTGATCGCGGCCGGGTGTCAGCTGATTATCACAGCTGACACCCGGCACAATGTGTCAGGGGCGGTCACGGACCACCCCCGACACGTTAACCCCTTGCACACCGCGATAAAACACGATCGCGGTGTATGGGGGGTTAAAGGGAAGCATCGGCAGGGAGGGGGCTCCCTCCGTGCTTCCCTGAGCCCCCCACGGCAGCGCAATGTGCAGCGCTGCGGCGGGGGGCTCCTTCCCTGCAGGCCGCCGAATCCAAGATGGCGACGGGGACCTTCGGGGGCCTGCAGGGAGTCAGCTTCCTCAGTGCCTGCAAAGTGATCTGTGATGTGACAGATCAGCGATCTGTCACAGGACAGTGATGTCCCACCTGGGACAATGTAATAAAGTTAAAAAAAAAAAAGTGTTAAAATAATTAAAAAAAAAAAAAAATCGCCAATTAGAAAAAAAAAAAAATTCCCCCAATAAATTCATTTTTTGGAAATAAAAAAAACAAACAAACAATAAAAGTACACATATTTGGTATCGCCGCGTCCGTAGCGACCTGTCCCATTAGTTAACCCCTTTAGCGAACCCCTTAAAAAATAAAAAACGAAGCAAAAAATAATGATTTATTATCATACCGCCGAACAAAAAGTGCAATAACGCGCGATCAAAAATACGCATATAAATATCCATGGTACCGCTGAAAACGTCGTCTTGTCCTGCAAAAAATGAACCGCCATACAGCATTAGCAGCGAAAAAATAAAGTTACAGCTCGCAGAATAAAGCGATACAAAAATAATTATTTTTTTATATAAAATAGTTTTCTTTATATAAAACCGACAAAACATAAAAAAAGACCTAAATGAAGTATCGCTGTAACCGTACTGACCCGAAGAATAAAGCCGCTTTAACAATTTTATCGCACGCGGAACGGTGTAAACGCACCCCCCCAAAAGATATTCATGAAACGCTGGTTTTTGTTGATTCTGCGTGCCAAAAATCAGAATAAAAAGCGATAAAAAAAGTCACGTGCCCGAAAATGATAACAATAAAAACGTCAACTCGTCCTGCAAAAAATAAGACCTCACACGACTCGGTGGGTCAAAATACGGAAAAATTATAGCTCTCTATATGTGGTGATGCAAAAACTATTTTTACAATAAAAAGCGTCTTTTAGCGTCTGACAGCTGCCAAAAATAAAAACCCGCCATAAATAGTAAATCAAACCCCCCGTTATCACCCCCTTAGTTAGGGAAAAATAATAAAATTAAAAGAAAATGTATTTATTTCCATTTTCCCATTAGGGTTAGGGCTAGGGCCAGGGCTAGGGGGTTAGGGGTGTGTTGGGGTTAGGGTTGGAGTTAGAATTGGGGGTTTCCACTGTTTGGGCACATCAGGTGCTCTCCAAATGCAATATGGCGTCTGATCTCAATTCCAGCCAATTCGGAGTTGAAAAAGTCAAATGGTGCTCCTTCCCTTCCAAGCTCTGCCATGCGCCCAAACAGTGTTTTACCCCCACATATAGGGTATCAGTCTACTCAGGAAAAATTGCAAAACAACTTTTGGGGTCCAATTTCTCCTGTTAACCTAAGGAAAATAAAAAATTGGGGGCATAAATATCATTTTTGTGGAAAAAAATGTTTTTTTTTTTATTTTCACGCCCGGGCGTTATAAACTTCTGTGAAGCACTTGAGGGTTCAAAGTGCTCACCACATATCTAGATAAGTCCCGTGGGGGTCTAGTTTCCAAAATGGGGTCACTTGTGGGGAGTTTCAATAGTTTAGGTACATCAGAGACTCTCCAAATGCACATGACACCCGCAGACCATTCTATCAAAGTCTGCATTCCAAAACGTCACTACTTCTCTTCCGAGACCCGACGTGTGCCCATACAGTAGTTTTCTCCCACATATGGGGTATCAGTGTACTCAGGACAAATTGGACAATAACTTTTGGGGTCCAAATTCTCCTGTTACCCTTGGGAAAATAAAAAAATGGGGACTGAAAGATCATGTTTGTGGAAAAAATATGATTTTTTTATTTTCACGCCCCGGCGTTATAAACTTCTGTGAAGCACTGGAGGGGTCAAAGTGCTCACCACACATCTAGATAAGTTCCTTGTGGGGTCTAGTTTCCAAAATGGTGTCACTTGTGGGGGGTTTCCATTGTTTAGGTACATCAGGGGCTCTCCAAACGTGACATGGCGTCCGATCTGAATTCCAGCCAATTTTGCATTGAAAAAGTCAAACGGCGCTCCTTCCCTTCTGAGCTCTGCCATGCGCCGAAACAGTGGTTCCCCCCACATATCAGGTATCAGCGTACTCAGGACAAATTGCACAATAAATTTTGCAGTCCAATTTCTCCTGTTACCCTTGGTAAAATAAAAAAAATTGAAGCTAAAGTATTTTTTTTGTGAAAAAAAGTTAAATGTTCATTTTTTTTAAAATATTCAAATTCCTGTGACGCACCTAAAGGGTTAATAAACTTCTTGAATGTGGTTTTGAGCACCTTAAGGGGTGCAGTTTTTAGAATGGTGTCACTTTTGGGTATTTTTTATCATATAGACCCCTCAAAGTGGCTTCAAATGTGATGTGGTCCGTAAAAATAAAATGGTGTTGCAAAAATGAGAAATCGCTGGTCAATTTTTAACCCTTATAACTTCCTAACAAGAAAAAATTTGGGTTCCAAAATTGTGCTGATGTTAAGTAAACATGTGGGAAATGTTACTTAAGTTTTTTGTGTGCCGTATCTCTGTGATTTAAGGGCATAAAAATTAAAAGTTGTAAAATTGCAAAATTGGCCCGGTCATGAACGTGCAAACCACCCTTGGGGCTTAAGGGGTTAACCGGCGAGATTCGGCCGTATCTCACTGTAGTGTGACTCCGGCCTTAGGCCGGGGTCACACTAGCGAGGAATACGGGAGAGTGACAGGCGCTAAAAGCACGCATTAGACACGGACCAATGATTCTCTATGGGGTCACTCGCACCGGGCGTATATTTCTCCTCCGTATTCTACGCTCCGTGCCAATCGCAGCATGCTGCGATTGTCAGCATACTACGGCCGTAATACGCCAATGCAAGTCTATGGGTGCGCAAAAAATACGGATTACACACGGACCACACATGTGACTTGCGAGAAATACGCACCAAGTGTCTTTTAGCAAAGCCGGCAATTCAGTGCGCGATACAGTAAACACTGACAGGTTTAATAAAGAAACAAAGGATATATACACACACACATATATATATATATATATATATATATAGATAGATAGATATGCATTCTATGTGTGTATATCTATTCTTTCATTTCTTTATTAAAACTGTCATAGGGCTCCATTATATATCCATTTTGCAAGCCTGCAAGAAAATCTCACCATACGGATGCCATATGGATTACATACGGATGCTGACATGCGCAAAATACGTGACCACACCTTGATTACGGATGACATACGGAGCACTATTTAGGGGTCTGTCATCCGTATTACGCATGTAAAATACTGACCGTATTTTGCGCAGGTTAGTGTGACCCCGGCCTTACACAAGCCCTACCAAGTTGTATTTGTACAATATAGCTTCCCTCTGGCGGAGTGGCCAACTCTTCAGACATCAATCAACATCGGACAATTACATCACCGGATAAAATATGCCAAAGCCTCTCCTTTTACCAAATGTTTTACCATACTATAAAGATGATATTTCTCACTAAACATGGATAACGAAAGTGTGCAATAATTGGATGATATTATAAACATACGCTTTCCCACTAAAGATTGATAAAAGAGCTATGCGGTCCAGGTGTTGGGAAAAATTACAGAAAATACAATGCTAATAAAAGCTGAACTGTTACTAATATCTTAAAGGTTCCTCAAAGACAGGCTACGAGTATGGATTCCTGATGGCCATTAACCTCTTAGCACTACACAGATACATGTAGGTTTTTTTGCTGCGTTTTTGCCCTTACCCATTGCTTTCTATGGGTCAAAAAACGCTGCAAAAACACCAAAAGAAGTCAAATGCTGCAGAGTTTGCAAAAAAAAAAAAAAAAAAAAAAAAAAGGAAGCAGCTTTCAAGTTTCATAAAGAAAAAAAAAAATCAGTGTGTGTGCATGAAATTTCTAAAATCTCATAGCTTTTGCTGGTACTGTAAAACGCAGCTTAACATTTACATTAAAAAAGCTGCAAAACACAATGTGTGAATATAGCCTAAAACACAGTGTATTTTTGTGCAGTGAACTTACACGACGTCAAAATGCACAAAATACTGATGGCCCTGAGAGTAACTTTAAGGAAATTTGGAATTCAGACATCTGGGAAAGTTGAGCGACTAGAGAGCAGTGCTTGATAATATCAGTCATTCCCATAAACTTTGCATATGTTTGACTACCGCTCCATTCAAATGGGGGGACTCTTGTGATCTGGGGATACAAGTAGTGGGAACCCCAACGTGTCACTTGTCCTGGGGATATAGATAACATTTTGAAGGGGTTGTCATAATCAGATGAGGATAAATCAGGAACTATATATGCTTTTTTCAGTTTTAGGAAACTAATAAAAAAAAATGGAGGAAACACAAGGAACAATGTGACAACATTACTGAAGGAACAGTAAATTCTTGGAATGATGTGGTAGGAAAACCAAGAGTGTGTAGGGATAAAATATTTTAAGGGTAGAAAAGATAAATCAGGTGGTCTTTTTCCATGTTTGGGGGTGGGAATGCTATTTAAGTCAATAGGATGATAAAGGAACAAGAACATGCTGCTGTTTGGCCACCAATGCATTGATCTCTCAACAAGACTTCTGATTTACTGCCCTGTAACATTTTACGACTTACTGGACACATTATACGCTTCAGCCAGGGCAGCAAAATGAGATTTCCGGGCAATACCCCAAGGTGCTGCGCTCCATGGAAATGGCATACTTTATAACCTCGTTTGCATAATTAAGCATATCCATAGGTTTATGATCAACAATAGCTAATATAAAAAGGAGAGACGAGTCACTTATAGCTGTGAGAACAGAGGCAGAAAATATATGTAATGGATATAGAAAAACGTACAATGAAGATCACATCGTGGCACTGCAATATCGCATCCAATGACTGTCATGTGACGACGCCGTCTCATGCGCCCGCAACGGAATTACGGTATCAAAAATCGAAACCTTGCTAGTTCAAGTTGTTCCCGTGACCCATCAGGTTTTTTTTTGTTTTGTTTTTTTGTTTTTCACAGCCAATTTGCAATTGGGAACTAATTGTACAACATGAAGTTGAAAATAAAATTTGCACAATATCACCGAGTAGATATAGCGTTATGGTCAGTCTGGAAAACTTCCTGTCTGCACTCGAACTTAAAAGGGTTATTCCCATCTTCATAAATGAGTATTGTTGGATTCTGCTTGTAGATACAAGCAATTTTGCAATTTCCTGAGCAATTCTCGCGATATTAACACTTTTCTATACAATTCATTGCCTTGGAGACCGACCACTGCTGCTAGACAGCAGGACATGCACAGCGCTTACAGGCTCTTGGCTATTGAGCTTGCAGTCCGTGTCACCTAATCCTGGCTAGCTTTAGCGTAGTTCTTAGAAGCTAGACAGCAGGGGTGGTCGGTCTCCAAGGCAACACGTTGTAAACAAGAGAAAATTATTGTTAATATCTCAAGAACAGCTGCAGATTTTATTAAAATAGTAATCTTCACAAATGTTCATTTTTGCAAGCTACAGCCAAAAATATCCATCTGTTAACGGACAGCGTGCCGTCAGACGTTACACGGACAAAAACACG
Source organism: Dendrobates tinctorius (assembly GCF_039654945.1). NCBI lineage: Eukaryota > Metazoa > Chordata > Amphibia > Anura > Dendrobatidae > Dendrobates > Dendrobates tinctorius. The sequence goes on from NW_027361677.1 coordinate 27,420,566, forward strand.
CTTGTCTGAATGACACCTGACTATGAAATGTTCATTCATGGAACAGAAGAGAATGCAACATATCTAAATCAATACACGATAAGACAGACGAGGGGGACAGTATCTCGCACCCCAAGAATGAAAAAGACCAGCTAATTAGGACACTTGTGGCCACTCTCCACTACAAAGAAGGGAAACTGTAAAAATCTTTCAAGTTACATAAATCCTGTTTGATCTAATAGGTCCTTAGTGTGAGATAATAATGTGCAAAAAACATTATAAATGACAAATACAGGAGAGAGAGAGACAGATCGGCAAAAATAGAGAATACACAGAAGATATTAGATACATGGGACAAAGAGATAAGACAGATGATAGATAAGAGACAAACATGATATCATCTGCTTGAAAATATTGTTCTAGAAAGATTATTTGTTAAAATTAAGCCCCAAACATATTCACACACATACAATGGTAAGTCAGTCCCTATCATGAAGATAGGAAGTTGCTGAACTAAAAATCAGAAAATCAGATACACAACTGATAATATAGAGAGAAAAAGGGAAAGCGAAGAGTAAACAGTGAGAGAAAAAAAGAGCGAGAGAAAGAAAAGAAACAAAGAGAAAAAGAAAGCGCAAGAGAGATAAATGGATAGACAGAAAGAGGAAGAGAAAAAAAGTGAGAAAAAGCGAGCGAGGAAAGATAGATAGATAGATAGATAGATAGATAGATAGATAGATAGATAGATAGATGGATAGATAGATAGATAAATAGATAGAATATATCAACCCATTCCTCTGGAGCAGGGTCATGTGCTGTGTGCACTAAGTTCCCCCTCTCTCTCTCCTCAATGCCCGATCCTGTCAGTGATACCTGTGCCAGTCTCTGCACTGCTCTGGATGTTCTGCCCCCACTGCCCGGTCTTGTCAGCAGCACCTGTGCCAGCCTCTGCCCTGGATGTTCTGCCCCCACTGCCCGGACCTGTCAGTGGTATCAGTGATTCAACTGCTCTCCTCTGGAAGTTCTGCCCATTCTCCCAGTCTTGTCAGTGATACCTGTGCCAGCTTCTGCCCTGGAAGTTCCACCAGCTCACCCCGATCCTGTCTGTGATATCTGTGCCAGCTCCTGACCTGGATGTTGGGATGACCTGCCCCCTCTCCCAGTCCTGTCAGTGGCACCTGTGCCAGCTCCTGCCCTTAAGGATATAAAGTTATTCTCGGGCTTACTGTGCGCTGCTTGACCGTAATGAAATCACCACAATGTAAGAAATTTGACCATTTAATTACCTACGCGTTTCAAAGTGTAAACCACTTCTTCAGGGGTTGACAGATGTCAACCCCTGAAGAAGAGGTTTACACTTTGAAACGCGTAGGGAATTAAATGGTCAAATTTCTTACATTGTGGTGATTTCATTACAGTCAAGCAGCGCACAGTAAGCCCGAGAATAACTTTATATCCTTAAGGATTTGCATTGGAGGTCACGCAGTGGACCTTCGGGCGTGCAGCAAGCTGACGGCGAGTCTATATGCTTATACCTCTCCTGGAAAGGGTGAGTAGACTTTTTTCATATCTATTCCATTTATCACCAGATAAGACCCTATTGCGCTCTTTTGTTTCCTAGTCTCATTATATTAGCTCCTGCCCTGGAAGTTCTGCCCCCTCACCCTGGTCCTGTCAGTGATATCTGTGCCAGCTCCTGCCCTGGATGTTCTTTCCCCTCTCACAGTCCTGCCACTGACATCTGTGCCAGCTCCTGCCCGGGATGTTCTGCCCCCTCTCCCGCTTCTGTCAGTGATATCTGTGCTAGCTCCTGCCCTGAAAGTTCTACCCCCTCTCCCCAGGTCCTGTCAGTGGCACATGTGACAGCTCCTGCCCTTGTCCCTGAGTCAAGTCAGTGGCACCTGTGACAGCTCCTGCCCTGGATATTCTGTCCCCACTCCCAGTCCTGTCAGTGATAACCGTGTCAGCTCTGCCCTGGAAGTTCTGCCTCCTCTCCCAGGGTCCTGTCAGTGATACCTGTGCCAGCTCCTGACCTTCTCCCCAGTCCTGTCAGTGACACCTGTGCCAGGCCCTGCCCTGCCCCCTCTCCCCGGTCCTGTCAGTGATACCTGTGCCAGCTTCTGCCCTTCTCCCCCGGTTCTGTCAGTGATCCCTGTGCCAGCCCCTGCCCTGGATCTTCTACCCCCTCTCCCGGTCCTATCAGTGGCACCTGTGCCAGCTCCTGCCCTGGATGTTGTGCCCCCTCTCCCCAGTCCTGTCAGTGATCCCTGTGCCAGCTCCTGCCCTGGATGTTGTGCTCCCTCTCCCCGGTCCTGTCAGTGATCCCTGTGCCAGCCCCTGCCCTGGATGTTGTGCCCCCTCTCCCCGGTCCTGTCACTTCAGTGACACCTGTGCCAGCTCCTGCCCTGGATGTTGTGCCCCCTCTCCCCGGTCCTGTCAGTGATCCCTGTGCCAGCTCCTGCCCTGGATGTTGTGCCCCCTCTCCCCGGTCCTGTCAGTGATCCCTGTGCCAGCTCCTGCCCTGGATGTTGTGCCCCCTCTCCCCGGTCCTGTCAGTGATCCCTGTGCCAGCCCCTGCCCTGGATGTTGTGCCCCCTCTCCCCGGTCCTGTCAGTGATACGTGTGCCAGCCCCTGCCCTGGATGTTGTGCCCCCTCTCCCCGGTCCTGTCAGTGACACCTGTGCCAGCTCCTGCCCTGGAAGTTGTGCCCCCTCTCCCCGGTCCTGTCAGTGATCCCTGTGCCAGCCCCTGCCCTGGATGTTGTGCCCCCTCTCCCCGGTCCTGTCAATGATCCCTGTGCCAGCCCCTGCCCTGGATGTTGTGCCCCCTCTCCCCGGTCCTGTCAATGATCCCTGTGCCAGCCCCTGCCCTGGATGTTGTGCCCCCTCTCCCCGGTCCTGTCAGTGATCCCTGTGCCAGCCCCTGCCCTGGATGTTGTGCCCCCTCTCCCCGGTCCTGTCAGTGACACCTGTGCCAGCTCCTGTCCTGGATGTTGTGCCCCCTCTCCCCGGTCCTGTCAGTGATCCCTGTGCCAGCCCCTGCCCTGGATGTTGTGCCCCCTCTCCCCGGTCCTGTCAATGATCCCTGTGCCAGCCCCTGCCCTGGATGTTGTGCCCCCTCTCCCCGGTCCTGTCAGTGATCCCTGTGCCAGCTCCTGTCCTGGATGTTGTGCCCCCTCTCCCCGGTCCTGTCAGTGACACCTGTGCCAGCCCCTGCCCTGGATGTTGTGCCCCCTCTCCCCGGTCCTGTCAATGATCCCTGTGCCAGCCCCTGCCCTGGATGTTGTGCCCCCTCTCCCCGGTCCTGTCAGTGATACCTGTGCCAGCCCCTGCCCTGGATGTTGTGCCCCCTCTCCCCGGTCCTGCTGACACATTCTCTGGAACTTTTCCCAGCACGGCGTCCATAGTCCGGTGATGTCGGTGCTGCTGCCCACCACAAAGTTCCTGAGTGTCGGGCAGGTGGGCGCCGCCGACCACCCCGGGTATAACACAGGCTAGGACCCCCGTGCGGCGCATGGACCCACCTGGTGCGGGGCTGTCAGGCGGCAGCGCTGTGGATGCCAGTCACATCCAGCTGTGGTGCCCGCTCCCGGGCTGTGGCATCCTCCCCTCACAGGCGCCGGGCTCTGCGCTGATGCAGCGAAGTTGTGACAAGTGACCGCGGGGGGCTCCGCCGGGGAGCGCCGCTCTGGGGGTCTCCGCTCTGCAGGACACAACACACTGCCAGGGTCCTGCCGGCTACACGAGGAGGGATGAGCTGAGGCGGCCGAGGACGCGCCTCTCCTCGCTGCGCGCCTCTCCTCAGTGCGCGCGCCCGCCGGCTGCTCTATGCGACGCCACAGCGCCCTCTAGCGGCGTCTGTGGGAACTACGCACCTAGGAGTTGGAATGCAGCTCTGAGGCTGGAAATGGGGCATACAGCAGCCTCATTACCACCGCAGGGAGAAAGGGATGGTTCAGTGTTAGGTTTAAACAAAAATGTTTTTATTGATAAATGAGTAAGAGGTGATTAAGATAAGAAAAACACAGGTATAAAAATCTATACTTGAATAATTATGTAGTGGCATATTTGTAGGACATATTTACATGATGTATCTTAGCAATATTTACTATATTAGGGCTGCAAATATAAGCAGTGCAAATAAATATCAATTGGAAACCCTAGAGTGCAATCAATGATATCTGCTGGAAAGTCCTTATTATTACTATGCAGATGTTGCTGCTAAATGGTTTTGTACACAAATAAATAAGATTTATGTCGTATTTCACCACTTTACTTCATCCAGGCAGAGGGTCTGGCTAGTTAATCAGATGGATGCATAGATTCAGTGTTAAATACTGCTAAAGTTCGAATAGTAACAGTAAGGAAAGCCCAGATCTGATGGTGCTCCGAGAGCAAATAACCACGACAAGCCGGGTCACAACCAGAGGGAACAGGAGAGCACCATGGCAGCAGGAGGCAAATAAATGCAGCTCTACCTGAGTAAATCGCAAGTAATGGCGGTAATGAAGTCCAGTCCCTCTGTCCTGACACGCACATTTCGCCGAGCTTCTTCGGGGACACACATATATACCAGGATGGGGGATATATATACCAGGATGGGGGATATATATACCAGGATGGGAGACATATATACCAGGATGGGGGACATATATACCAGGATGGGAGACGTATATACCAGGACGGGAGACGTATATACCAGGATGGGAGACGTATATACCAGGATGGGAGACGTATATACCAGGATGGGAGACATATATACCAGGACAGGAGACATATATACCAGGATGGGAGACATATATACCAGGACGGGAGACATATATACCAGGATGGGAGACGTATATACCAGGACGGGAGACATATATACCAGGATGGGAGATGTATATACCAGGACGGGAGATATATACCAGGATGGGGGACATATATACCAGGATGGGAGACATATATACCAGGATGAGGGACATATATACCAGGATGGGGGATATATATACCAGGATGGGAGACATATATACCAGGATGGGAGATGTATATACCAGGACGGGAGATATATACCAGGATGGGGGACATATTTACCAGGATGGGAGACATATATACCAGGATGGGAGACGTATATACCAGGATGGGGGACATATATACCAGGATGGGAGACGTATATACCAGGATGGGAGACATATATACCAGGATGGGGGACATATATACCAGGATGGGGGACATATATACCAGGATGGGAGACATATATACCAGGATGGGAGACATATATACCAGGATGGGGGACATATATACCAGGATGAGGGACATATATACCAGGATGGGGGATATATATACCAGGACGGGAGACATATATACCAGGACGGGAGACATATATACCAGGATGGGAGATGTATATACCAGGACGGGAGATATATACCAGGATGGGGGACATATATACCAGGATGGGGGACATATATACGAGGATGGGAGACATATATACCAGGATGGGGGAGATATATACCAGGATGGGGGACATATATACCAGGATGGGGGACATATATACCAGGATGAGGGACATATATACCAGAATGGGGGACATATATACCAGGACGGGAGATATATACCAGGATGGGGGACATATATACCAGGACGGGAGATATATACCAGGATGGGGGACATATATACCAGGATGGGGGACATATATACCAGGATGGGAGACATGTATACCAGGATGGGAGACATATATACCAGGACGGGAGACATATATACCAGGATGGGAGACGTATATACCGGGACGGGGGATATATATATATATATCACGATGGGGGACATATATACCAGGACGGGAGACATATATACCAGGATGGGAGACATATATACCAGGATGGGGGATATATATATATCACGATGGGGGACATATATACCAGGATGGGAGACATATATACCAGGATGGGAGACGTATATACCAGGATGGGAGACGTATATACCAGGATGGGGGACATATATACCAGGATGGGAGACATATATACCAGGATGGGAGACGTATATACCAGGATGGGAGACATATATACCAGGATGGGGGACATATATACCAGGATGGGAGACATATATACCAGGATGGGAGACATATATATTGATGTGGAAATTTATATGGGTAGATATACCCTTGTGCATGCTGTGTCCTGCCCAAATTAGACAGAGTCTTATTGAGCGCTCAAATGAAAAGAGGAAGCTACACTTGGTTAGCAACAACTCATTCCAGCAGAACTCTGGAAACTTTATTGAATATACTTGGTTTTATCAGCTGTACAGAAAGGAGTGGTTACTCATTAACATAAAGGCTTTACTTCTTATCTAATTGGTCAGTTTAAATACATGAACATATATGGGTGTCCGACCTGGGGTTACTTAGACACCACGTGATTTACTGTCCGGAGTCTTGCACTCGTCTGCAAGTCTCCAATATCGGCTGGACCATCTGGCCTTACTTCCTCATTCCCTATGTCTGCTAGATATTTCTCAAGTCAGAAGACAATGCTATCATGAGATGACTGGGTAGCAGGTCAACTTCCACCAACTAGTTATAAGGTTCAAACAGTGAATATGTATCTGTATGCATATGGCTATATAAGAATACATGAGTATATGGAGTATATAGCAGTATGTAGCCTATAGCAGGCAAGTGAGATCTATATGAAATACATATACATATATATTTCCATAACAATACCAGGATGGGAAACATATACCAGGATGGGAGATGTATATACCAGGATGGGAGACGTATATACCAGGATGGGAGACGTATACACCAGGATGGGAGACGTATATACCAGGATGGGAGACATATATACCAGGATGGGGGGCATATATACCAGGATGGAGGACATATATACCAAGATGGGGGACATATATACCAGGATGGGAGACGTATTTACCAGGATGGGAGACATATATACCAGGATGGAAGACATATATACTAGGATGGGAGACATATATACCAGGATGGGGGACATATATACCAGGATGGGGGGCATATATACCAGGATGGGAGACATATATACCAGGATGGGAGACATGTATACCAGGATGGGGGACATATATACCAGGATGGGGGATGTATATACCAGGATGGGGGACATATATACCAGCATGGGAGACCTATATACCAGGATGGGGAATATATATACCAGGATGGGGGATATATATACCAGGATGGGAGACATATATACCAAGATGGGGGACATATATACCAGGATGGGGGACATATTTACCAGGATGGGAGACATATATACCAGGATGGGGGAGATATATACCAGGATGGCGGACAACATATACAATGTCGGACTGGCCCACCGGGAAACAGGAGAATCCTCTGGTGGGCCTGGCCAGCACTACAACTCCTGCCTCCTTCATCTGCCTGCCCTGCCCTGTATTCTGATAAGGTGCACCAAGGTGTGAGTGCGTTATTGTATCCCTGTGCTGGCAGTCGTCTGCACTGCTCAGCTACAAGTGACGTGCAGTGAGGGCTTTCTCATCACCTGCTGCTGCTTCTATTGATCTCATTGCGCTCACCGCTCTCTCAACTGCGGAGTGCTCAATGAAGCCGGCAGCAGCAGGTTTCACATTTGCATCTGTGTGCGCAGCGTTTGATCCTCATAGATTCTCATACGTCATGCGTACATGTATTTAACATAGTGTACGCAGGGACATGCATTTGCATGCCTTTGCTTTCAGATGTGTACACATGCGTCGTTTCGCGGTCTGCGGTGGGGACCGGCAAACGAAACATGTTGCATTTTTTGAGGCGTCAAATATGCGCAGGCATGCGCATGCGGATAAGTGAGTCATAAAAACACATTACTGTCTATGGGAACACATTGGTACACAAGGGCATGCGTTCGATACGCATGCATTCTTCAAAATATAAATAGAAATCCCATGAGACATGCCCATTTTTGTATGGTGTCGTGTCGAACGCATGCGCATAAACAATGCAAACGCAGCTTTTTTGCATCATGCGTAAGATAATGCGGATAAAAACGCTGCGTTTTGACATGCGTTTGTGCATGCAGATGATACACTGCGGACTCAAATGCTGATGTGAACCTAGCCTAAGCGCTCACTTCACATCACTTGTTGCTGAGCAGTGCAAGCAGCGGCCGGCATCGGGCAGACACAGCGCAGGAGCATCTAGAACAGAGGTGATTTTTGGAGGGAATTATGTCACTGGAAGGGGCGGGGCCTCCTTCAGTCCAGTGGAGACCCATAGCAGGAAGCTGCGATGTGCCGCCCAGGCTGCTGGAGAGGAGGGAAATGACAGGCTGCACCGTGGAGCCCTGTGAGGAGAGGACTGAGGGGCTACAGTGGAGCTTTGTACCAATGGGAATGAGGACCTAGGACTCAGTGTGAGTACTCTCAATTGTATTTTGGAAAGGGTTGATGTAACTTGAGTGGGACTGCATAGGGAAGATGATGAGGGGTGGTGTGGAGAAGGGGGGAGTGAGAAAAGGCGTCTTGATGCACAAGGATGAGTTCACCGCATTCACCTGGAGAAATTTCTCAAACTGAACTGCGGTGAACTCTCTGAGCTCAGTGCTGCACCATGAGACTTTCTCACTGTGCTAGCTGTGATCTCACCGAGGTCACCACAGCTCAGCCCGGCCTTGATGACGTCACCGCTAGTCACTGAGGCTGCACTCGCAGCAGCTCATTCCTCAGTGGTTCTCAACCTGGACGGTCGCATTTTTGCATCGTCCAGGTTGAAAACTCTTTATCCCTAGACATGGATTATAGCATGGGACAGAACGGTGGAGAGGTGAGGGTTATTGCTTTTTATTTTGTTTCGTTACTGGAGACAGTGGCTTCAGTGGTATGGGTGATGACATGAGTATGGTTTAATTTAGATTCATTAAAGGAGTCTGTCATTTTTTCAATTAAAGGACTTTATTCTGTCCGTGTCTTTATTTACCATATAATTATAGGATTAGTAATGGATAGGTGTCTTATTGACACCCCTCCATTACTAATCTGTGGGCTTGACATCGTCGGATAATACAAAGGTGACATCAACCCCACAAATATGAACCCCACTTGCCACCACTACAGGGCAAGTGGGAAGAGCCGGGCAAAGCGCCAGAATTGGTGCATCTAATAGATGCACCTTTTCTGGGCGGCTGTGGCCTGCTGTTTTTAGCCTGGGGGGTCAATATCAGTGGCCCCTTACCAGCCTGAAAATACCAGCCCGCAAGGCTGGTTGTGAAAAATGTGGGGGATCTCATGTCGTTTTTTTTTACAATTATTTAAATAATTTAAAAAACTGTGGGGACCCCTCTATTCGTGATAACCAGCCTTGTTAAAGCTGACAGTTGAGCGTTGCAGCCCAAAGCTGTCAGTTTTGCCTGGCTGGTTTTCAAAAATACAGAGGAACCCACACTGGTTTTTTTCTTCTAATTGTTTATGTAGAACAAGCTAATGAATACTCCTATCAGTCTCTCCTGCTCTTGCCATTATTAGCAGCAGGAGGTGAACTTTATACCTATGATCACTGCTGCAGGCTCATGCTTTCATTTCACAGCGTGGGAATCGCAGCTGTCTGACCGTTGGTTATGATTTTACCGCCGATCAGAATCAGTGTTTGCTGCTCTGTCATACACCTTACAGCATGGCAAATACTAGATGTTCAGCCCACCCCCTTCAAGTGAATTGGGTCTGGGTACTGTTCTCGTACCCGAAACCAAACTTTTTTTAACGTTTGGCCGGACCCGAATATACAGAGGTCTGCCCATCTCTAATCCTGTGTCTAGCTTGTGACTGGTGTGCATGTGTCCTATGTTTAGCGTGTGACTAGTGTGTAAATTTTCCTATAGCAATATTGCATTTCCAATTTTTTCAAAATTCCATATGTACATAATACAGCACTTACCGATTTTCTATGACAGTAATGCAGTTCCAATTTTCTAGATGTACCATTCTAAACAATCCAAAGTGCAGCTTTATATTTTGTTAGTACTGGTGTGTATGTGTCCTGTGTCTAGTATGTGTCTGGTGTGTGTGTGTATGTGGCACATGTCTAATTAATACAATCTTTCTGCACTTATATAATTGTTCTCTGCAGCACTTGACTTGTTTTACACAAAATTATCTGCTGCCGACAAGGAGGGTTTTAAATCAAGCATAAAAATCATTGCACCCAACAAATGAGCGTTTTGCTGGTTTGTCAGGTGATTGTTTGGACAGGTATATAGTTGGAAAAAATTCCCTGAGACTATCAGCTTGACAAGATGGAAGCTAAGGGAAAGCTCTGCAGCTAGTACCACTTAGGCATGGTAAGCCCCAAAAATGATTTTCTCTGGTGGACACAAAACTACTCCAGTCCGATGCTGGACTTATATACCAGGATAGGAGACATATATACCAGGACGGGGGATATATATACCAGGATGGCGGCATATATACCAGGATGGGGGACATATATACCAGGATGGAGGACATATATACCAGGATGGGAGACATATATACCAGGACGGGGGATATATATACCAGGATGGGGGACATATATACCAGGATGGGAGACATATATACCAGGATGGGGGACATATATACCAGGATGGCGGCATATATACCAGGATGGGGGACATATATACCAGGATGGAAGACATATATACCAGGATGGCGGCATATATACCAGGATGGGGGACATATATACCAGGATGGAGGACATATATACCAGGATGGGAGACATATATACCCGACGGGGGATATATATACCAGGATGAGGGACATATATACCAGGATGGGAGACATATATACCAGGATGGGGGACATATATACCAGGATGGGAGATATATATACCAGGATAGGAGACATATATACCAGGACGGGGGATATATATATACCAGGATGGGGGACATATATACCAGGATGGGAGACGTATATACCAGGACGGGAGACATATATACCAGGATGGTGGCATATATACCAGGATGGGGGACATATATACCAGGATGGAGGACATATATACCAGGATGGGAGACATATATACCAGGACGGGGGATATATATACCAGGATGGCGGCATATATACCAGGATGGGAGATATATATACCAGGATAGGAGACATATATACCAGGACGGTGGATATATATACCAGGATGGGGGACATATATACCAGGATGGGAGACGTATATACCAGGACGGGAGACATATATACCAGGATGGCGGCATATATACCAGGATGGGGGACATATATACCAGGATGGAGGACATATATACCAGGATGGGAGACGTATATACCAGGACGGGAGACATATATACCAGGATGGCGGCATATATACCAGGATGGGGGACATATATACCAGGATGGGGGACATATATACCAGGATGGGAGACATATATACCAGGACGGGGGATATATATACCAGGATGGGGGACATATATACCATGATGGGAGACATATATACCAGGATGGGGGACATATATACCAGGATGGGAGATATATATACCAGGATAGGAGACATATATACCAGGACGGGGGATATATATACCAGGATGGGGGACATATATACCAGGATGGGAGATATATATATCAGGATGGAAGACATATATATATATATCTGGATGGGAAACATACCGGGATGGGAGACATATATACCAGGACGGGGGATATATATACACCAGGATGGGGGACATATATACCAGGATGGGGGATATATATACCAGGATGGGAGATATATATATCAGGATGGGAGACATAGATATATATCTGGATTGGAGACATACTGGGATGGGAGACATATATACCACAATGGGGGGGGGACATATATATTAGGATGGGGAACATATGTACCAGGATGGGAGACATATATACTATGATGAGCCAAAGATTTGGGACATATAAACTAGGAAGTGGGACATACAGTGGGGCAAAAAAGTATTTAGTCAGTCAGCAATAGTGCAAGTTCCACCACTTAAAAAGATGAGAGGCGTCTGTAATTTACATCATAGGTAGACCTCAACTATGGGAGACAAACTGAGAAAAAAAAATCCAGAAAATCACATTGTCTGTTTTTTTTCATTTTATTTGCATATTATGGTGGAAAATAAGTATTTGGTCAGAAACAAAATTTCATCTCAATACTTTGTGATATATCCTTTGTTGGCAATGACAGAGGTCAAACGTTTTCTGTAAGTCTTCACAAGGTTGCCACACACTGTTGTTGGTATGTTGGCCGATTCCTCCATGCAGATCTCCTCTTGAGCAGTGATGTTTTTGGCTTTTTGCTTGGCAACACGGACTTTCAACTCCCTCCAAAGGTTTTCTATAGGGTTGAGATCTGGAGACTGGCTAGGCCACTCCAGGACCTTGAAATGCTTCTTACGAAGCCACTCCTTCGTTGCCCTGGCGGTGTGCTTTGGATCATTGTCATGTTGAAAGACCCAGCCACGTTTCATATTCAATGCCCTTGCTGATGGAAGGAGGTTTGCACTCAAAATCTCACGATACATGGCCCCATTCATTCTTTCATGTACCCGGATCAGTCGTCCTGGCCCCTTTGCAGAGAAACAGCCCCAAAGCATGATGTTTCCACCACCATGCTTTACAGTAGGTATGGTGTTTGATGGATGCAACTCAGTATTCTTTTTCCTCCAAACACGACAAGTTGTGTTTCTACCAAACAGTTCCAGTTTGGTTTCATCAGACCATAGGACATTCTCCCAAAACTCCTCTGGATCATCCAAATGCTCTCTAGCAAACTTCAGACGGGCCCGGACATGTACAGGCTTAAGCAGTGGGACACGTCTGGCACTGCAGGATCTGGTACGTGACCACACCTACAAGCGAAGTATGGATCACTTGGTCATGACCTCACTACAGGTCCTATTCCACACAGCCAGGCACATACAGGCTTTATCCTGGGCGTTCAGACACGCCCACATGCATATTCTGAGTAGCATATACAGCACCCCCTAGCTTTAACAGAGGTTACTGTACCACATTAAATTCATTAAATTGCAACCAGTCGTCCTGTCCCTGCAGCTGAAAAACACCCCCATAGCATGATGCTGCCACCATGTTTCACTGTTGAGATTGTATTGGGCAGGTGATGAGCAGTGCCTGGTTTTTTCCACACATGCCAATTTGAATTATCATCAAAAAGTTCTATCTTCATCTCATCAGACCAGAGAATCTTATTTCTCATAGTCTGGGAGTCCTTCATGTGTTTTTTAGCAATCTTTACGTGGGTTTTCATATGTCTGGCACTGAGGAGATGCTTCCGTCGGGTCACTCTGCCATAAAGTCCCGACTGGTGGAGGTCTGAAGTGATAGTTGACTTTATGGAACTTTCTCAATTCTCTCTACTGCATCTGTGGAGCTCAGCCACAGTGATCTTGGGGATCTTCTTTACCTCTCTCACCAAGGCTCTTCTCCCACGATTGCTCAGTTTGGCTGGACGGCCAGGTTTAGGAAGACTTTTGATGGTCTCAAACTTCTTCCATTTATGGATTATGGAGGCCACTGTGCTCTTAGGAACCTTGAGTGCTGCAGAAATTGTTTTATAACCTTGGCCAGATGTGTGCCTCCCCACAATTCTGTCTCTGAGCTCCTTGGCCAGTTCCTTTGACCTCATGATTCTCATTTGGTCTGGCATGCACTGTGAGCTGTGAGGTCTTATATAGACAGGTGTGCACCTTTACAAATCAAGTCCTATCAGTTTAATTAAACACACCTGGACTCCAATGAAGGAGTACAACCATCTCAAGGAGGATCACAAGGAAATGGAAAGGATGTGACTTAAATATGAGTGTCTGAGAAAAAGGGTCTGAATACTTATGACCATGTGATGTTTCAGTTTTTCTTTTTTAATAAATTTGCAAAAATTTCTACATTTCTTTTTTTTTTTTGTTAGTCAAGATGGGGTGCAGAGTGTACATTAATGAGAAAAAAAATGAACTTTTTTGAATTTACCAAATAGCTGCAATGAAACAAAGAGTGAAAAATATAAAGAGGTCTGAATACTTTCCGTACCCACTGTATTGTTCTTGCACAGTGACCCTTCTCCCGGGTCTGCCGCTATAATGATGTAATTAGGAGATTGGATCGGTACCATCTTCTGTAGCTTTTTCTTGCAGCTTTCCAAGTACATGTGCATTAGATCCATTAGTGTGAATGCTACACCTCCTTGTGCCCGTCTTCACTGGAGCTTTGGCATCTAATGTGGTATCCTATGAAACAGACCATAACATGTGATGTAGGAATCAGGTCTCCTGAATATGCTGGTCCTATATAAATAACCAATAATTTATATTACATATTTCCAAGAAGACCCTGAATTAGAGAAAGTCCTTTATTTGACCCCATGTGAGTAAATGAGCCGCTGTCATTTAGATTGATGCCCCCTGCGCTCCGGCAGGGAATATGAGGAGCAGGCAAAGGGTCCATGGACAAGTTGAAGATCTACTTTGACAGATAGCCTTGAGCTTAGAGACCGACCAGCGAGACACCTGCACAGAGTGATTAAAAAGAATTCCTGAGCAATGTCTGCAGCTGACATTCAGGGCTGAGGTTGACGGGGACACAGAGACATCTATTATGATGGTGGGATAAGTAGTCACCCCATAATTGGAGATTTGTGGTGTTGAATATGTTAAAAATTTGGATAATCACATTTATTAATCTTTTCTATTTTGCTACTAATATGACAGCTATGTCCTGATAACGAGAAAAGCCTGAGCTTATGTTAACCATAACCCTTCCTCATGGGTGACATTGGTCTGGAGGTAATGACAGCATAAGATATTAGCATCAGCTTCACGAATTGGGGAATTAGGGTCCCATGGCCGAGGATAATATTTATCTCTTCAATATGTGAAATGCTAAGAAATTCGCTAGTGTATTCAAAGCCACCGGCATTGGACTCTGGAGCTACAATCTTTCCTCCATGGCAGACGTGGGCAAAGTGCAGCCCGTTGTTGACTGTACTGGTTCAGCCCATATTAATTGATGCAAATTAACATAAAACAATAATAATGAGCAGAACTGAGTTTGGCTGGTTGGTTTAGTCTCCACAACAGACACAGTATCTCATGTGGCCCCTTGAAAGAATTAAATGTCCAACCCTGCTCTATGGTGGTCTTCAACCCTTGGACTGTTGGTCCCAGCACCTAGAGAGCTGCAGGTCACTGCTCTATAAAGAGAGATGAAAAACCTTTTGACACTCCTGAGACGTTTCTTTTACAGTACACAACATTGACGTGAGCCATTGTGTAGACTGTGATAGCAATCTCTGCACAGTACCAAAGGGGTTTAAGACGTTTATAGATCCTGAAAACCAGGGGTGATCTCAGATCATCAGTACTTTAGGAGCCGAACGCCACACAATTACCTCTACCACTATGAAATTATATTATGAGCAATGCCTTAAGATAATGGTAGGCTCTGCTCATATCTACGTTGGAGGCTCTGTCGCAGATGATGTTATACATGCTGACACAGTACAAAGCATTAAAGTGATGGACACCATTATTATTATTTATTTATATAACACCATTAATTCCATGGTGCTGTACATGAGACGGGGTTACATCAAAATACAATTATCACTTCCAGTAAACAAAACTAACAATGACAGACTGGTACAGAGGGGAGAGGACCCTGCCCTTGCGGGCTTACATTCTACACGATGGTGGGGAAGGAGACAGTAGGTCGGGGTTGCAGTAGCTCCAATGGTGTTGAGGTGACCGTGTGGTCATTACAGGTTGTAAGCTTTTTTGAAGAGACGGGTTTTCAGAAACTTCTAGCTATTTGCATATCTGTATCTCAGTTTGCAGATACGTGTTTCGGGGTGTCACCCCTCATTAGTGCAAAGCATGAGATCTGATTTAGCTGTATGATAGGCCACTAACTGGGGTCTAAGGTATATCCCTCTCCAAAAGGAGAGACGTTGCCCCTTAGACCCCAGTAAAAGGCCACAAGGCATGTCACTCTCCAAAAGTAAAGATGTTACCCCTTAGACTCCAATCAGATGCTTCTCATACAGCTAAATCAGATCTCATGCTTAACACTGAGAAGGGGCAACATCCAGAAACACATGTCTACAAGTTGAGATTCTGGTTTGGCTTTTATCCTAAGTCACGTGGCAAGGCTCGTTAAAGGATCAATATTGTCTTATACAACAGGATTGTTATTTCCAATAGTTGGTGTTAGAGTTCAAGTCCTCTTTCTCTCTGAAGAGACAGGTCGCATATTTAATTTCCCATAAGAACATTGCATGGCCTATAAGTCTCCTTACACTGGCATGTCAGGCATGTCACTCCTCTTAAGAAGAAACGCTACTCCTTTAGCCCCAGTCAGAGACCTCTCATACAGCAAAATCATGCTTTGTACTGAGGAGGGGCAACACTCTCCGAAACATGCTTCTTCAAATTGAGATTCTGGTTTGGCTTTTTTCCTAAGTCATGTGGCAAGGCTTGTTAAAGGATCAATATTGGCTTACTGTATACAGTATTATTGCTATTTTCAATAGATTGTTCTAGAGTTCAAGTCCTCTTCCTCTGTGAAGAGACGTTACATATTTCATTTCCCAGAGGAGCATTGCGTGGCCTGTATGTCTCCTTACACTCCATGTCAGGCATGTCATTCTTGACAAGGAGAGACATTACCCATTTTTACCCTATCTCTGTAGCTGAAATTGATCCCACTTTCTAGGATTTTGCAGGCTCTTATATTGAGTTTCTTTCCACTCACTCTTGGTCACTTCTGCATT
Source organism: Dendrobates tinctorius (assembly GCF_039654945.1). Lineage (NCBI taxonomy): Eukaryota > Metazoa > Chordata > Amphibia > Anura > Dendrobatidae > Dendrobates > Dendrobates tinctorius. Next base: position 27,437,279 of record NW_027361677.1, read on the forward strand.
TAGAGCCTGGCTGGAATTTTCAGAAAAGTGCAAAGTACCTGTAGATGGCTGTCTCACCTGCAAGAAATAGCTTTTCTCCAAGTTATATGCATGGATGACTAATTATTCTAGGAGGAGTCTGTGTTTTGATCATTGATGTCTTCTTCACATGGCCTTATAGTTTTCCTTCCAGTGATACAAAGTGTTGGTGATGGCCAGATCGCGCTCCGTGCATTTTCTTGGGCAGAACATTCGGTTATGCTCCGGCTCATTTCTTTGGTTTTGCTGTAGTTTCTTGTGCTTTCTACAGACAGGTGGAAGCACACCCCGACACTTTGACAGCTCACTCTGCAGCTCTTCTGAATAGAGCGACCTGTCAATCAAAGTGTATGTTAGGCGTAGGTTAATAGCATTTAGGGACATGACATGTTCCCTTTAAAGTGTCTTTTAACTAGATTCACACAGGACAGTAACAGAAATGTATTATTATGGAGCAAAACAAATTAGGGGAAAAAGTAGGTGATACATTATAATACTAAATAATCTGTTAAAATACAATAATACAAAATGATAATACAAAGCCACAATAAGGAAATGTTTCCACATAGCAGATTTTCAGGCAGAAAATATGAAAAGGTCTATAGCAGCCGCATTATGTATAAGATTTTACTAGTAATCTCATCCACTCGCTGCATAAATAAAATCTAAAGCAGATGTTTAATTTGCAGTATGTGAGTTTATATTTCTGTTGCAGAAGAGGAGCATTTCAGCATGCGAGTGAAAATAGTTAAAGCCCTCTATAAGGAAAATAAAAAATGGAGAAAAAAATATCCAATTATTTCCAGTTTGTAAGGTTGAAATAGCAGCCATCACCTATGCTGGAGCCTGGAAAGTCTTTTCAGCACAGGAAGAGCTATCAGTGCCTCCGGCAATGCTTGGAACAGTGGTCCCAGCAGGATTGTGTGATCTTCTCAGAGCCCAATGGTAACCTCAGCACCGCTCATCCCCTCCGATGGGATTCATCTGACTCCCACCATAGCAACCGGAGATGCCTGATACGTCTCTGTCTCATGTACGCACTCGTATATCGCTCTCATAAGGGCAGCAGCGTACAGTGGCTGTCAGATCCTCTTAATTTTCCTTTAGCAGGACATACAGAATATTCTCCGCTGCTGAGCCTCACACAATATACGGGGTCTGCGCTGCGTTATACGGTAGATGTGGAGGATTAGATAGGAGGATCAGACGCGGAGCACTCCCTTTCATTATCTTTCTTATTCATCTGGGATCTGCAACAAGGTATCTGCAAATTAAAACCCAGGAGCCTAATCCCCCTAAGAGGTGACGACACCAGTCTCGGCTTCATCATATGGCTTGGAGAAAATCAATTCTAATTATATCGATTACACAGTGGCAATTGTAGGGGACTGACACTTTATATCAGGAAACCATATACATTTAGAATAATTCTGCATATAAAGAAGCTGCTGAGATCATCATCATTATTTATTTGGAACAATGGAAATGTTTGTAACTATTATTGATCTTTCCAAACATCACATCCTGATGTCAGGACCTGACATTTCTGGAGATGAGCAGCTGCACTACAGAGGCGCTGATTATCTCTTCCTGCAGAAACTGTCAGCTGAAGATCATATTTGCTGGAAATCCCTTTTCTTGTGTCGAACACTGATTGAATGACATGTGCGGTCCTGTGTTTTTCAGAAAAATAAAAAACAGGTTCACTTTGCATTATAAGCAAAGCTGCCGCAGATCACATACTGTAATGCAAACTTGCAGAACCTCATGATACATACAGCTACTGCAGAACCTCCTCATTCACACCTGAGCTGCATATAGAACCTTATGATAGATATAGCTGCTGCAGAACCTCCTCATTCACACCTGAGCTGCATATAGAACCTTATGATAGCTATAGCTGCTGCAGAACCTCCTCATTCACACCTGAGCTGCATATAGAACCTTATGATAGATATAGCTGCTGCAGAACCTCCTCATTCACACCTGAGCTGCATATAGAACCTTATGATAGCTATAGCTGCTGCAGAACCTCCTCATTCACACCTGAGCTGCATATAGAACCTTATGATAGATATAGCTGCTGCAGAACCTCCTCATTCACACCTGAGCTGTATATAGAACCTTATGATAGATATAGCTGCTGCAGAACCTCCTCATTCACACCTGAGCTGCATATAGAACCTTATGATAGATATAGCTGCTGCAGAACCTCCTCATTCACACCCGAGCTGCATATAGAACCTTATGATAGATATAGCTACTGCAGAACCTCCTCATTCACACCTGAGCTGTATATAGAACCTTATGATAGATATAGCTACTGCAGAACCTCCTCATTCACACCTGAGCTGCATATAGAACCTTATGATAGATATAGCTGCTGCAGAACCTCCTCATTCACACCTGAGCTGCATATAGAACCTTATGATAGATATAGCTGCTGCAGAACCTCCTCATTCACACCTGAGCTGTATATAGAACCTTATGATAGATATAGCTGCTGCAGAACCTCCTCATTCACACCTGAGCTGCATATAGAACCTTATGATAGATTTAGCTGCTGCAGAACCTCCTCATTCACACCTGAGCTGTATATAGAACCTTATGATAGATATAGCTGCTGCAGAACCTCCTCATTCACACCTGAGCTGCATATTGAACCTTATGATAGATATAGCTGCTGCAGAACCTCCTCATTCACACCTGAGCTGCATATAGAACCTTATGATAGATATAGCTGCTGCAGAACCTCCTCATTCACACCTGAGCTGCATATAGAACCTTATGATACATATAGCTGCTGCAGAACCTCCTCATTCACACCTGATCTGCCTATAAGACCTCATGATTCACTCCGCACCTGCTACGGAGCAGTATAATACACACCTCAGCTGCTGCAGAACCTCAGGATAAACACCTCACCTGCTGCAGAACCTCATTATTCACATCTCAGCTGTTGCAAAAACTCATACGCACCTCAGCTGCTGCAGAACCTCATAATACACATCTCGGCTCCTGCAGAAACTGCCAGTACACAACTCAGCTCTTGTAGAGCATTATAATACACTGTTCAGATGTTTCAAAACAAAAAAATACACACCTAAGCTGCTGCAGAATCTTATAACACACACCTCAGCTGCTGCACTACTTCATTTTTACATACAGGTCTGCCAGCTTACTGAGGAAGCAGGACAGAGCTGACATTTGAAGTCATTGGAGAAGTGAGAGGGAGGAGGAAGGAACAGAGTGAACCAGAGACAGACACAGCTATAACAAAGGAGTTGCTTTCTATTAAGTGTTTTATGGCATCTGAGAGCTGGATTCACTGCTACACTGCTAAGTACTGCTGTATAATATCCTCTATGTTGCTATTGCTTTTCAACATGTGCTACATAGAGGCAGGAGAGCAGGAATTCCTCATGTCTTATAGGTTCACCAGGTGAGATGTATCCTCAAAGCCCAAGGTCCGAGTGAACACATGGGCCACTGACGTCGGTGCAGCAGGCAGCTGAGTCACATGGGAAACCGGTACCAGAGATCCTTCAATCCTCAGGTGGACAGGAGACGTCCTCGAAACCACAAGCGAACAAGTAGCAGAGCTACTGGAAGACTGGGAACCGGTAGCCGAGGTCCTGGAAGATTGGGAACAGGTAGCAAAGTTCCTGAAAGCCGCAGGTAGGACATGTAGAAGAGGTCCTGCAAGATCAGAAACAGGCAGCAGTGGTCCTGGAAGACTGGAAACGGGTAGCAGAGATCTTGGAAGCTGCAGAGGGAGAGGAGATGTCCTGGAAGCCACAGGTGGACATGTAGCAGAGGTCCTGTAAGACTCGGAACAGGTAGCAGGCGTAAGTAGGAAGCAACTAGAAAGTCTTAATACCAAGGCAAAGGTGTGTCTCAATGAGCCTTATATAGGTCCAAGCAGTTGATCACATGGGATCACACTGGGCCATCTGCAAAGCCTGACGTAGAGCACAACAGATTCCAAAGGACCAGGGGGAGGGGAGCAGGGACCGGATCTGGGACAGGTGGGTAACAATGTCTGTGTGCGTGTGTATGGAAAACATAGCAGCAAGTCAGCACCCACTACCTCAGAGACAACTGAAAATTAGAGCTAGAACCTGTAAATGGAAAAACAAGTTAAAAATGCTGGATACAAGCCATGTAATGACTAAAAATAGTGTTATTACTCTTGTTCACACAGGACAATTTATTCTGAACAGTGACTTGAAATAACAGGTAGTAAAAATTAGAAATTGCATGTGGCGCAGAAAGGTTTCAGATACTTTGCTATCACCCCCCTATCTCAGCACCATCAAGCTTCTGATCAGAAATTAATTATTTCCTATGTGGCATTTGAGAACATTAAATAATAGGGTCCGCAGCATTAAACCTGCAACTTAACATTTGTGCAATCACTTAGCAACCAAACCAGCAATTCCCGTCCTTACAACTTCTAGGTAAGGACAAAGGATTTCTTCCCGTCTCTATTTAGTCTTCTCTCCGCAGGTTCCTGATTAAACGTTTCAGATTAAACGTTCTGCGCTTCGATGCGGGTGGACGGATAACCACACTAATGGTTAAAATTTACTTTTTCACCATGGTGGATGTACATCAAACTCCTACAGCATCGGACCAAGTACTTGTCGGGGTGTTAATTTCTGCCGCTGAAGCCGAACAGAAAAGTGACCAGAGAATCAATTGGTCCCGTTAATCTATAGGTCTATAATCTAAAGTATCATGGGGCGCTAAAATAAATCGCAGCGAGAATTCGCCCAACTATTTACTTTATGGGTCAGCATAACAACCAGATAACCAAGTCTTTAGAGAAACTTCTGTAGGGTTTTTTTTTCTTCCAGGACTATATTATTAATCTTAGGACAGTTCATCATTATCTGATTGGTTAAACCTGTTACAATCAGCGCAGTTGGAAGCTCAGCTGTGTTGTGTAGTCTCAATACAATCAGTGTTTTATCAGCAGGTGATATCACTAGAGAACTAGATGTCCTGTGCCAGGCAATCCAGCTATACCCCCCACCACTGATTGGTAGCTTGCTGACAATGCACAGTAAGCTGCCAATCAGTAGTGTGGGCGGGGTTACAAACAGCGCTGCATTCTGAGAGCTGATACATCTACAACAGAGAAAATAGGGATTCTATCAAAACTGCATCAAACAGCCCAGTAAGTGACACATCACTGGAATCAAGGTCTCTGCCCTTACATCATGCTGCTCTCACATCACATGAGTGATATCATAGTAGCTAGTATTTTCCCACTAGCTCAGAGACAACTGAAAATTAGAGGTGGAAACTGCAGAGAGAAATACTGGTAAAAAATGCAAAATACAAGTTAAAATAGTGTTATTCCTAATCTACAAACACAGGACAGTCTGCATTATCCCACATATTAAAGGGTTTGTTCACTACTCTTAAAGACGTTACTAATTCTTACCTCCCGAACCAAATGCCTCTCCTCCATATTACTGATGACATCCTCCTGACTTCCTGGGAGGTGTCTAGTGACTGCTGATTGGCTACAGCTATGAATCTCTTGTGGGACATGCACATAAGGAGCCATTTTGCCCTGTGTGCCCATACTGTGCAGTGCCTTTCTGAATCCTGCTCATGTAGGTATTGTTCACATGATCAGGTTTTAAATACATTAGATAGGACTGCTCCGTGAAGGGTTACTGTGACGTGGTGGAGTAGCTTAGTATACATTTTTTGCAAAAAAAGTATCAACTAAATACCCTGTGTTTGTTATGATATTTTACTAGCACTTGCTGCTTACTGTTATATATATTTTACAACAGAGTATTCATGCACGTTTGTCATACTGTGTTTTTTCTGTGTCTTAGTCTTTGGGTGGTGTGAACAGTTTCTTACTGACCTGTTCATTTGTGTGCATGTCTCATGTGTTCTTAATCCATTAATTTCTTGCTTATGCAAGCTTTGAGAGATCCCTGCCTCTCTTTTTTGGGACATGCACATAAGGAGCCATTTTGCCCAGTGTGCCCATACCGTGCAGTGCCTTTCTGAATCCTGCTCATATAGGTATTGTTCACATGATCATGTTTAAAATACATTAGATAGGACTGCTCCGAGAAGGGTTACCGTGACGTGGTGGAGTGGCTTAGTATATATTTTTTGCAAAAAAAACGTATCAACTAAATACCCTGTGTTTGTTATCATCTTTTACTAGCACTTGCTGCTTACGGTTATATATATTTTACAGCAGAGATTCATGCACGTTTGTCATACTGTGTTTTTTCTGTGTCTTAGCTATGAATTTCTGTCTAATTACTATTTCTTCCTACTTGGGCGGAATATTAAGGCTGCAGTCAATCAACAGCCACTGATTGGCTGCAGCAGTCACATAACCATCCCCAATCGGAGGAGTAAGCCAGGCGATCACCAAGGAACGCTTGCAGTAATGCGGAACTATGGCACCACCAGTCATTTTTTAACTTTTGCACCGTCTTGGACTCATTAATAAAGTCATTAGAATTAGTGGACAACCCCATTACTGCCCATTTATTGCATGCCCATGCGTCAGCTCGGACCGTCGTTGCATTTGTGCATTTCTTCAGATGTGAACACAAAGTCTCGTTCATCCAAATGAATGCAGACCTAATGAAGGGAGCGCTCCCCCGGGAGGAGGGTGGCAGCTGCTTCCAGTTGCAGAAATTAAGGCGATAAACGTATTTAACCTTTTCACTGTCACGGCGTATTCGGATTTTGAAATTGATGGCAGTAGTTTACATTGTAATGTTCCCTGGCATACATAATGGACGACTAGAATACAATGTGGCACTGCTGCTGCAGGAAAATCAATTACAAATGTATCCAACACAACTGACAACTACCCTGCAGATCGCGGCCATACGTATTACATTAGTTTCATTTGTTTTAGGTTGAAATATGCAGAATTGATCCATTATAATGTATTTGTGAGCCACCGAGTGATAATATGCTTAAAGGGATATTCCAAGACAGCAAACAAAGCTTCACTAGGGAAAGCCACATTATTTTCTTTGATGCTTATACACACCATTTCCTCATAGTTTTCGGGACTGGAAACTAAGAGGAAATAATGGGCACAAGCATCAAAGAAAGTAATGTAACGTTCCATAGTGAACTCACACTGAGCCCAAGAATGAACCTCAGAATCCCAAAAATGGACCTCGGGATTCCATATCTGGAATGGAGCTGACGTGGGCATGCTCGATCTCTGCTGCATTCATTGTCTATGGGACTGCGGGAAATAACACTAATCAATTTCAAGCTTGGGCTCGGGAGCCGCAACCAGACCTGTATTGGATGCGGGTCCGCCAACACCAAAGTCTGAGGATGCATTGAGCTGAAATGTGTTGCAGTGCAGAGACCCGAAGGATCCCTGCACCATAATACGCAATGCTGGCCAATCAGAGACCGGTACCTGATGTCTGCGTGCCAGTTACAGATGGCGCATAGCAGTGATACTATACGCACTGACTATAGAAAAGGAAACCCTGTGACGTGGAAGCAGAGAAGGTGAGAATCTTTATTTTAATGTGCTAGAGAACAATGGCAGAATGGGGAGCATTATTACAGGATGGGCCAAGGAGTAGGGACATTATACCAGGAAGAAGCCCAGAATGGGTGACAAATATTACTGGAAGGGGCCAAAATGGAGACATTACACCAGGATGGGGGACAGTATTCCTGGAATAGGTCCAGAATGGGGGGGCCATTGTTACTGGAAGGGGCCAAGGATGAATGATCTATATTACTGGAAGGGGACAGAATGGAGGCAATACACCAGGATAGGAGACATTATTACTGGAAGAGGGCCAAAATGGGGGACATTATTACTGGAAGAGGCCAAGGATGAGGGACATTATTACTGCAAAGGGTCATAGATGTGGGGCATTATTACTGAAAGGGTCACAAGTTGGGGAACATTAATACTGGAAGTTGTCTTGGATGGAGGATGTTATACCAGGAAGGGACCCAGAATGGGGGACATCAGTACAGGATGGAAGACATTATTACTTTGGGGGGTGGGCAACAAGTATGTCAACAACATTCCCTTAAGTTCCTCATAGCTGCGCCACTTATATAAATGCATATTCTATACAATACAGAACCAATCACTCCCACTCTCCACTATGCGGCAACATCTCTCCGATATGTGAATGATAGGAATGATTCTCCCATTTTGCAGGATAGTCTACAAGAAATCATTTTGCAGGTGAATTAGTTTTGCTGCTCATTATCTTGTTTATGTAAAACAAATGCAAATGCTGATGAATGAATTCTGCCTAACATCCCAGCGCTCCGCGAATCCGCTCCTCTCCAGCAATGCAAACACTGAAGTCACACATCCTGGAGGCCGGTAGTATTCTTCCGTTTTATTTCTGTCATTTAGATGCTTGTGACTATTCAGCCCACCTTTTTTATTTTTCTAATCAAAATCAGATAGAGAAAAATATTCTTTTTTTTCTAGACTGTTTTTATTTGATGATCTTTTTTTCTTTTCTGTATACAACCCTGGAGATGGGCATCTTGCCTGGGCTGCTGTTCACATTATTCATACATGTTCTTTACAGCAGCCACATGGACCAGGGGAGCGTGGAGTCAGGAGATGATTCTTTCACTGGAATTGGAGGACGTATTACACATGGTTTATGCAGTGGTGGAGCGGCGGCCAACCCCTACTGGGTTTTATGGGAGAGCGTTTTGGACATGTTCTGTGATCTGTGCAGAAGTCGTCGCATAAAAGGAGGAGGTGAGCTGTGCCATCACTTATTGTGGATGGTGGATCCTGTGTTATCTACTGTATATAGAGGTGTTATCAGTCATTGTACAGGAGGAGGTGAGCTGTGACCCCCTATTGTGAATGGTAGATCCTTTGTTATATACTGCATAGAGGTGTTATCAGTCATTGTACAGGAGGATGACGAGGTGCGCTGTGATACATCACCTATTGTGAATGGTGGATACTGTGTTATCTACTTTATATAGAGGTGTTATCAGTCATTGTACAGGAGGAGGGGGTGAGCTGTGTCATCAGGAGAGGTTTTCTTCTGATGACTTTTCCAATAAGGCCATATTTGTGCAGTTGTCTCTGAACAGTAGAACAATGTACCACAACTCCAGAGTCTGCTAAATCTTTCTGAAGGTCTTTTGCAGTTAAGCGGGGGTTCTGATTTGCCTCTCTAGCAATCCTACGTGCAGCTCTCACTGAAATTTTTGCTTGGTCTTCCAGACCTTATCTTTACCTCCATTGTTCCTGGTAACTGAGATTTGTTAATTACATTTGAAACTGAGGAAAGGACAACTTGAATACTCTGCTATCTTCTTATAGCCTTATCCTGCTTTGTGTGCCTCCACCATTTTCAGAGTGCTAGGCAGCTGCTTAGTAGACCACATGGCTGCTGTTTTTTGGCACAAGGTTTAAGGAGGCTGGGTTTTTATAAAGCTGGGAAATTTGCATCACCTGACCTTTCCTAACAATGATGGTGAACAAGTCATAACTCCAACAGGCTAATTAAGGTCTGAAACCAGGGTGCCCAAACATTTGCATCGATCCATTTACAGTTTTGTTATTTTTTAAAAGGAAATGGACCAGACTTGGACTTTCGCACTCACATTTTGGATCCACTTCAGTCTTTGCTGAGAAAAACTGCATCAAGAACGTGCAATGTTTGATTCTAGCAAAAATTCAGCTCAGTCTCTTCATCTTCCCCCCAATCAAACACAATAATATTTGTGATTTTCACCATTTTTCAGCTGCACATTATCCCTGTTGTCTAATATTGGAGGAGACAGGAATTAGACACAATGGCTCTTGTTTTCTGAAGCAGGATAATCTACATTAGGTAAATGTAGTGTGATCTGAATCTTGAATATTTACGGACGGAGCTTGGAAAATATATTCAGTTCCGACATTAAAATGCCTATAGATTCTGTCTGCTTGGAAAAACACTGATGTGAAGACCAATTACTGACAGTGCAACATCCCAATCATCTCTCCGGCTGCTGCTATTAGATAATATAAGACACAAGTGAAACCAAACATCAAGGAGAAAAGACGTGTATTTTCCAGCCTATGTAAACATACGTACAGTACATAGTCATTTGCTGGGCGTTTGACAGTGTTCCGGTGGGAAGAGGAATTAATATTACTTGCAATGCTTATCTTGTTTCCTTTCCATATTTATTAGTATATATCACGTAATAAAATAATTACCAGTGGAAGTTGGAATCCCATGGCTCTTTATTTTTTCCAATTGCTTCCAGGTCCGTAGACTTCTCTAAAATCCAGTGTATCTAAATGCACTGAAGGTCTAGTCTCTAGATCAGGGTTCCCCAACTCCAGTCCTCAAGGCCCACCAACAGGTCATGGTTTCAGGATTTCCTTTGTATTGCACAGGTGATGCAATTATCACCTGAGCAATACTAAGGAAATCCTGAAAACATGACTTGTTGGTGGGCCTTGATGACTGGAGTTGGAGAACCCTGCTCTAGATCAATGGAGCTACTGGGTAACAAAAATCAACTAATGTGTACACCTAGTGGTGACAAGTGGTACTGTATGTTCCCTTGCAGTCACGTGCAGTACCACTCATGGCCACTATATAATGAATGGCGCTGTGCCACTTCAATCATCTGATCAATGGGTAGGAGATCTGATTGATAATGATATAACCCATCCTCACCCAAGGAATTACTCAGATCAGTAGCGTAGCTACCGGGGGGGCAGAGGGGGCGGTGGCCCCGGGCACTGCACTCTGAGGGGGCCCACCGAGCTACTCTACTGTAACTGTATCGGCGTGCACAGCGCGCCCATACAGTTACATTCTGCGGCAGAGCAAGGAGAATCGATCTCCCTACTCTGCCGCCCAGCCGCTATGGGCCCCTGAGAAGGCGGTGGGGGGCCCCGGTGCCAGCAGTGGGCACCACACCTCACAGCCAGCAATGTCGTCCTGGGGTATTCTATGCGCACAGGACCTGTGATGAGGTTACAGGAGTGGCAGAGTCAGGGGTCACATGATCAGGGGCTGCAGTGGCTGCCGGACTCTGCTGTGCTGGTTGTCATGGGGCTGGATGAGGTGAAGTAAGTTTATGTGTGGGGTCAGGATGGGTTTACAGGGTGGATGTAGCAGAGCTGTGTGTGTATGAGGTGTACAGAGCGGAGCCATGTGTGTAGAAGGTGTACGGAGCAGAGATATGCATGTATGAGGGGAACAGAGGAGTGGAGACGCGTGTGTATTGGGTGAGCGGAGCCGTTTGTGTACGGAGCAGAGCTGTGTGTGCAAGGTGTACAGAGTGGAGCCGTATGTGTACGAGGTGCATGGAGCAGAGCCGCGTTTGTACGGGGTGTGCGGAGCAGAACCATGCGTGTACAAAATGTACGGAGCGGAGCCAGGTGTGTACAAGGTGTACGGAGCGGAGCCGCTTGTGTACAGCGTGTACGGAGTAGAGCCGCGTGTGTACAGGGTGTACGGAGCAGAGCCGCGTGTGTAGAAGGTGTATGGAGCAGAGCCGCATGTGTACAAGTGCACAGAGCAGAGCCAGGTGTGTACAAGGTGTACGGAGCGGAGCCGCGTGTGTACAGCGTGTATGTAGCAGAGGTTCGTGTGTACAGCGTGTACGTAGCAGAGGCGCATGTGTACAAGGTGTATGGAGCAGAGCTGCGTGTGTATAAGGTGTACGGAACAGCTGCGTCTGTACAAGGTGTACGGAACAGAGTCTCGTGTGTACAAGGTGTACGGAGCGGAGCTGCGTGTGTATAGGGGGTGCGGAGCAGAGCCGTGTGTGTATAGGGGTATCAGGTGCAGTAATAGGGACACATACGGCAGCAGTGGCTCAGCATTGGGGTATCAGAAGCAGTAATAGGGACACATACGGCAGCAGTGGCTCAGCATTGGGGTATCGGGTGCAGTAATAGAGACACATACAGCTGCAGCAGCTCAGTATTGGGGTATCAGGTGCAGTAATAGGGACACATACGGCAGCAGCGGCTCAGCATTGGGGTATCAGGTTCAGTAATAGGGACACATACGGCAGCAGCGGCTCAGTATTGGGGTATCAGCTGCAGTAATAGGGACACATACAGCAACAGCGGCTCAGTATTGAGGTATCAGGTGCAGTAATAGGGACACATACGGCAGCAGCGGCTCAGTATTGGGGTATCAGCAGGATGATGGGTTTGTGCAGGTTGGGGATAGATGGTGATGGGGCCGGAATATGAGAAGTGAAACGTGTCGTTGTGTTCTCTGTAGCAGAGTCGTGGCTGGAGGAGTTGTCACGTCAGTCTGGGCCAGATGGAAAAGACGTGAAAAGTGAACGATTCTATCAGAAAGAACGTCAGCGGTAAGACACCAACTATAACTGTGCAGTAATCACATATGTTTTGTAGGACTGGTATTTACCACTGACCATATGGCGGTAATATCAATATTGGTCTTTGTATAGGAATTATTTTCAGTAACAGCGCAGTCATCTCCTACATCCACTATTAGGGTGCGTCACCGAGTTGTGATCAAAGTTACCTAGTTAGGGGCCCACTCAGAAGCTTCGCCCCCCCCCCCGAACCAAAACCCTAGCTACGCCTCTGACTCAGATGAATGCAACTATCAAAATCCGGCACATGTAAAGTCGTCCTTAAGAAGTCATTTCTTACTACACTTTTACTCTGTGATATTAAGGCTAAAATCACCTAATGTGTAAACCTAGTGGCCACGAGTGGTACTGCATGATCTCTTGCATTCACTTGCAGTAATCAGTCATGGCCACTAAATCATGAACGGCGCTGTGCCACTTCAGTCATGGAGATCTGATAATGATGACCCATCCAACAGATGAGGGTTCTGAACTGAAGACCCCCTCCCCAATACTAAAGGGGTTGTCCACTATTTTAACATCGATGACTTATCCTAAGCATAGGTCATTAATGTCTGATTGGTGGGGCTACAAGACCCGTACCCCCCACCGATCAACTGTTCTAGGTGCCGGAAGTGCTCCGTAATGGAACTGCTCCATGTACTGGTTCTGTCCGCGGCCGGGTTCTGCATATCCGTCCCCTGTTTAAATCAATAGAGGGCAGCTGTGCAGTACCAGACCAACATCTATAAACGGAGCAGCTCCATCACAGAGCACTTCCGACTGAGAACAGCTGTCCTGACGAAAATGCCAGGGCCCGCCGGAGGATTCTCCACTTCTCCGCTGGGGCAGTCCATCCCTTGTTGATGGCCTATCATAAGTATAGCTCATCAATATTAAATCTCTTTAATCCAGGATATTGTGTTTTCTAATCTGGACTTCCCCTTTAAATAAAGTAATTGTGATGTTGAAAGAGCTGACACATTTCCAATTTTCATGCAGCGCCCCCACAGGAGAAATAAAGCATTACATGGTGCCCTATCAGATCTATGTCCTGTTTGTGTAATGATAATAATTAATGGAGGTCCTAGATTAGGGAATCCACTTTTTTTTATTCTAGTTTCACTGAAATTAGTTTTTTCTAAACCCCTTTAAAGTCCAATAAGTTGTGACACTTCGGAGGGTCTTGCTCCTACGGGGTCCATGTAAATCATCACCGTTCTCCTATCAGCAGCTGCACTTTAAATTACGTCCCCTCCGTCTCTCTTTCCGTCCCCGTCTACTTCTCGGCGCATCTTTCATTTCTCCTCTCGGCGATCTAATTGGTTGTGGGCCGTAACGGTGAATTAAATGCATCGCACACAAAAGCCGCCGCACCTTCCAGTAATTAGTGCGAATTGTGGAAGCATCACATTTAAATGAGTTAGATCTGTAAGATGGATTCCCTTTGTGGGCCTCAAGTGAAATCATTACAGGGTATAATTCTGGACCTGACACCAGACCGGGAACCATTTATTAGGGGAATTCAGAAAAAGGCTGAAAATAGCGCACAGCACGGACTGTAATATCCGATGAAGAATAAAAGCCATTGAGCAGAAATGACATTAATCTGCCCGGAGTTAATTAAACTGATGTGACTTGGAGCGAGCCACATGCACACCAGGGATACAGTCATTTTGCAGACTGAGCCAGGAGCCTACGAGCTCACTATGGTGGTCATTAAAGGATATGGACACCTGCGGAGGCAATTAAAATCACTTTTGCAATTGGATTTCGTTAAAAATGTTGCACCGTTTGCCTTCCGTAGCCTTCCATTGCATTGTCTACTTCTGGCTGCAGGATGAGTTAACTGAGAATCTATCAGTGAGCTTTGTCTGAAGAAAGAGTTCATAACTTATTCTTTCTTCTCAGCTCATTTATGATCACAAACTTGCAGCTCAATTTTGCATGCGGCTCGGAAGAAGGAAGATAAGAGTTATAAACTCTCCCTTCAGAATAAGCTCACTGATAGATTCTCAAAAGAGAGTGCAACAAGAAGCAGATTAACTGTTGCAGCTGCATTAGAATTCTTGCAGCAGTTGCGCCTTAATTTAGGCAGAAATGATTTTAGACAAATTTGTTAATTTTCTTCTGCTGAGACGTAGCAGAGCTCTGAATGCTGAGCTGTGTATAACCCGGCCCACACCACTTATTGGCTGCTTTCTGCTAATCAGTACTCTGGGCGTGGTTGGACCAGGAGGCAAGAGACAACTAGTCCTGTGGTGATAATCTCCTGCTGATAAAACACTGATTTTATTGAAACATCAAAACACTGCACAGTAAGTGACACATCACTGGAATCAGGCTCTCAGCCCCTACATCAGATTATATAACAAAAACCTGATGATAGTTTCCTTTTTAACCAGTTGATCTAGAGTGTTATAAAACTCAAGGACTGTCCAGGATTGCAAACACATGGCTGCCTATTTTCCCCAAAACAGTGCCACTACTGTCTACAGGAAGCATATGGTATTGCAACTAAACTGCAATACACACCATAAACAAGAGGAGGTGCTATTTTGGCAAGAAAGCAGCCATGTTTTTCTCATTTCTCTCGCTTGGAGTAGTCATTGACCGCTATCCGATCGTTATTCTCATAGGTACTGCCAGTGCCAGATATAGGAGGTGCGCACACATACAATACATACCAGTAGTTGTCGGCACAGGCGGCTTTAGCTAATGTGCGGCTAATAATACGGTGCTGCAGAAATGTTGATGCTTTAAAAGTCTATAATCACTATACTAAAGAGAATCTTGCAAATTCCGGAAAAAAGCAGCATAATAAAGCGATGAGAATAAATTGGGGGTAAATACCTCTGGTTTTGGCACAGACAGCCTTACAAATTCCGGATACACAATAGGCGGCTCTGCAGGACGTGAATAATGACGTTATTTGTGTTTCTTGCTCACAAACAGAATCAAATAATAATTACACATTATTCAATCTAATCAGCCGGCGGTGCGGACGACACATCTCTTATTATGATGGAAATACCGTGCGGCTGTAACGGGCCGCGCCGATCAGATACTTTCCCAAAGTTAATGTGTTATTACAGCCATTAGGAAACATTAGTAACACACGAATATCCAGTCTAATGTCAGCGCCGCTCCTCTCCTCATCAATGTATTATAATCTCTTCATTTCTGTGATCCCACACATAGACCATAATCCCCGTCACGTCAATCCTTCATCAAACCTATAGCAACCCTGAGTGAATAGACGGCTAAGAAAAGCAAAATTCCTTAACTTCCCAAAGAAAGAAAAAAATTCATTATTTAACAACTTTATTTAAAAACTATTAACAACATTTCCCAGTTAAAAATCTACAGAAGAAGACAAATAATAATATAGCTACTATAATACTGCCCCTATGTACAAGACTATAACTACTATAATACTGCTCCTATGTACAAGAATATAACTACTATAATACTGCCCCTATGTACAAGACTATAACTACTATAATACTGCCCCTATGTACAAGAATATAACTACTATAATACTGCCCCCTATGTACAAGAATATAACTACTATAATACTGTCCCTATGTACAAGAATATAACTACTATAATACTGCCCCTATGTACAAGAATATAACTACTATAATACTGCCCCTATGTACAAGAATATAACTACTATAATACTGCCCCTATGTACAAGAATATAACTACTATAATACTGCTCCCTATGTACAAGAATATAACTACTATAATACTGCCCCTATGTACAAGAATATAACTACTATAATACTGTCCCTATGGACAAGAATATAACTACTATAATACTGCCCCTATGTACAAGAATATAACTACTATAATACTGCCCCCTATGTACAAGAATATAACGACTATAATACTGCTCCTATGTACAAGAATATAACTACTATAATGCTGCCCCTATGTACAAGAATATAACTACTATCATACTGCCCCTATGTACAAGAATATACCTACTATAATACTGCCCCTATGTACAAGAATATAACTACTATAATACTGCCCCTATGTATAAGAATATAACTACTATAATACTGCCCCTATGTACAAGACTATAACTACTATAATACTGCCCCTATGTACAAGAATATAACTACTATAATACTGCTCATATGTACAAGAATATAACTACTATAATACTGCTCCTATGTGCAAGAATATAACTACTATAATACTGATCATATGTACAAGAATATAACTACTATAATACTGCGCCTATGTACAAGAATATAACTACTATAATGCTGCTCCTATGTACAAGAATATAACCACTATAATACTGCCCCTATGTATAAGAATATAACTACTATAATGCTGCCCCTATGTACAAGAATATAACTACTATCATACTGCCCCTATGTACAAGAATATACCTACTATAATACTGACCCCTATGTACAAGAATATAACTACTATAATGCTGACCCCTATGTACAAGAGTATAACTACTATAATACTGCTCCTATGTACAAGAATATAGCTACTATAATACTGCTCCTATGTACAAGAATATAACTACTATAATACTGACCCCTATGTGCAAGACTATAACTACTATAATACTGATCCCTATGTGCAAGAATATAACTACTATAATACTGCTCCTATGTACAAGAAAATAACTACTATAATACTGCCCCTATGTACAAGAATATAACTACTATAATACTGCCCCCTATGTACAAGAATATAACTACTATAATACTGCCCCTATGTGCAAGAATATAACTACTATAATACTGCTCCTATGTACAAGAATAGGACTACTATAATACTGCTCTGTATGTACAAGAATATAACTACTATAATACTGCCCCTATGTACAAGAATATAGCTACTACAATGCTGCCCCTTTGTACAAGAATATAACTACTATAATACTGCTGATATGTACAAGAATATAACTATTATAATACTGCTCCTATGTACAAGAATATAACTACTATAATACTGCTCCTATGTTCAAGAATATAACTACTATAATACTAACCCCTATGTGCAAGAATATAACTACTATAATACTGCTCCCTATGTACAAGACTATAACTACTATAATACTGCTCCCTATGTACAAGAATATAACTACTATAATACTGCTCCTATGTACAAGAATATAACTACTATAATACTGCTCTGTATGTACAAGAATATAACTACTATAATACTGCTCCTATGTACAAGAATATAACTACTATAATACTGCCCCATATGCAAAAATATAACTACTATAATACTGCCCCTATGTACAAGACTATAACTACTATAATACTGCTCCCTATGTACAAGAATATAACTACTATAATACTGCCCCTATGTACAAGAATATAACTACTATAATACTGCTCCCATGTACAAGAATATAACTACTATAATACTGCTCCCATGTACAAGAATATAACTACTATAATGCTGCCCCTATGTACAAGAATATAACTACTATAATACTGCTCCTATGTACAAGAATATAACTACTATAATACTGCTCCTATGTACAAGAATATAACTACTATAATGCTGCCCCTATGTACAAGAATATAACTACAGTACTGCTCCTAGGAACATGGGTGTAAATTTAGTAGATGTAGTTTATTTTCCTTTGTCATTTTCTTGCATTTCTTTGCAGGTGTTATTATAGAATGTGCTGCTGAACATGGATGGAACTACTAATTGTCCGTGTTGCCAGGAGCAGGGACCAAGATGCAGGTTCACAGTACTGGAGGCGAATTGATTCTGGTGTCTAATGAATTGAATGTGTGCCTGGTTCCCCGGCTATGTACTTGGTTATAAGAGCACAGCTGGGTCCCCACAATAATTATCTTGAGGATTTGTTTTTTGATGTCTTGTCTGGAGCCATCATCCCTCCATCAGTCAAGTGTAATCTTAACAAATGGTCTGAACATTGAAAAGACACATAGTCACAAGTTATAGACTTGCGGCCTGTGATCGGAGCCCTGCCTCGGCTATGTCTTGCACGGTGGTTGATATTTGCAGCTGGGGATCAGTGAATCTTTCGGGTTATTAATCTATAGGCTAATTTATCAATGTCGACACTTAGGGAAGTCAAAGCCAATTATAGTCTGTTTAATTGAATGCAATCCTCGATCATTCCTTATGTCTGCAGAGCTTTGGAATATGGCTTTCAGGAAAATCTGGGTGGGAAAAATAAGTAATAATCCATATAATATATTGTTAGTATTCTGGATTTTACTTACACTATATGTAGAAAAGTGTGTGCCTACAACATTTTAGAGGCATTTGTGGGACTTTTTGCCTTTTCATCCAGAAGAGCATTTGTGAGGTCAGACCCTGATGTTACGGGCTCACAGTCTCCATTATTGGTGTTGGATGGGGTTCAGGTCCGGATTCTGTGCGGCCGCTCATGTTCCTTCCCCAAACTCACCCAACCGTGTCTTTATGGACCTTGTGCACTGGGCGCAGTCATGGGGAACATAAAAGATTCTTCCCCAAACTGTTCCTGAAAGCTGAAGCTACAATTGTCCACTAAAGCATTAAGATGTCCTATCACTGGAAATAGGGGGCAGATGCCGACCCTGATAACTGCACGTAACATTATCCTCCTCCACCATGTGTACAGTGGGCACAATGCAGTCAGGAGGTAACGTCCTCCTGGAATCACCAAACCCAGACACCAGATAGAGACGTGTCCCTTCGCTGCACAGAACACATCTCCTCCAGAGTCCAGTGATGGCAGCTTTACACCACTCCATCCGATGCTCGGCATTGTGCTTGGTGATGTACGGCTGCATGCAGCTGCTCGGCCATGGAATCCCCAGGGTGTGCAGTTTTTGTGTCGAGGAGGTTTGGACTTTGCAAATATGGAGTTACCTCCCAGGGATGAAACTAAGGACAACAAATGGATTATGTGCCTCGGGTGCTGAGTGCCAAGTTACTGCCACCAAACTGATCTGCTTTGGCCAGAGTATTTAGATACAGGGCTAGGGTAGTCGTATCCTTTATCAAGGGTGATCGCAAGGCAAGTTGCTCATCCAGATAAGTGAAACCAAACATCCCTCCTTAAGACATGCTTTTCTTAAAGTGGTTTTCTGGAACTTCAGTCTATCAGCAGTTCTACTGAGATAAATGTGGATGAGAAGCAATACCATACACAAACAGTAAACAGGTGTGGCGCTGTTTTTCTCAATACTCTGGACAAAAAAAATAAATTTGCTGTCCTAAGTTACTAAACAACCCAACAAAAAAGCAGAGTGGCTTGTTGGCATCCTCGCTGGTACCTGCCTCACCATCACTGCACTCCTGGATAAGCTGACAACTTGTGGAACAGCTGCAGAAAAAGAATTGACATTCTTTATGCAACTCTTAAGGCAGATACATATTCCTCCAACACTCTATGGGTTAAGGACATTGACTGCTCCAGAACATACCTCCTTGTCAGGGTATACGGCAATGGATGCAGCAATAGTCCCTTTAATAGTCCCTTTAATTACCCTCCAATTTTGCAGCCTTCAGTGAGGATAAAGGAGCACAGCCGCGGTATTTGTCCCAAATTGCAGCCGGATAACAAGAAGTTCAGAGAGATAAAGTCATTGTCCCCAAGTGAATTGTATGGAGTGTCAAGAAATCGAGTCCCTTAATTTCTGCCTTGTCTCCGTCCATTGGTCACCGACCCATAAAACCGCACGGCGAACAGAAGTGCGAGAGACTCCGTGAATCTTACTGAAAAGGCATCTTTGTGCAGGTAATAACGAGGGGAGGTAAAAGGAGGCGACACAATTATTTCTAATGCAAACTAATTGGAGAAGTCCAGGACTTAATTTTCTGTTTACTTTGTTAAAATTGGTGCAGTTAATCAAAAGTTTAGAAAACTCTCTGCAACTTTTTTACTCTGTTTTATGCTCACTTTTCTTGCCTTTTATTCTCTGTCAAGAAGAAAAAGTGAATGGAATTGTATTTATTTTTTTTTTCTTGACCCTGAAAGTTTAATGACACCTGCAAGGACATTTTTTTTTTTATTTCATTGATTGTATTTTGGGTTCAAATTAATTTTTGCAAATGGATTTCAGTAAAAAAATGTTTTTTGTTTTTTTTACAGGCTTAGATTAACTGCACATTGCTGGCTGCAGAATGAGCTAAGTGAGAATCAGTCAGTGAGTTTGTTCTGACGGGCGTTTGTAACTGTTTTGTCTGTCTTGCTTCTGTTTCCTTTGTGCTGATTTAGGATCGTAGACCACATCAGCGTTGAGCTGAATTTTGATGTGGCCATGTCTGATAAAAGCAGCCTCTCCATTATTATCCTCTAGGCTTGATGTTATCGGACATAAAACAATTGACATCAACCCCAAAACTATTACACCACTTGCCAAGACACCAGGGCAAGTGGGAAGAGCGAAGGCTAAGCTCCAGAATTGACACATCTAATGGAAATGCCATTTCTGGGACAGATGAGGGCCGTTTCTCTTAGTCTGGGAGGGGGCCAATATCTATGTCCCCTTTCCAACCTATTAATATCAACCCGCAGCTGTCTGTTTAGCATTTGCTAGCTATTAAAAATAGAGGGGACCCTGCCTCACTTTTTTTCATTGGGTCCCCTTTTTTACTAATCAGTAAAGGCTACACAGACAGCTGTGAGCTGTTAATAATAGGCTGGTAACCTTTATGGCTCTTGGCCCCTTTCCAGAATAATAACAGCTGTCTTCTTTCACTCAGCTGGTTAGGAAAAAAAAGGCGGACCTCACGCTGTTTTTTTTTTTAAATGATTTATTTAATACACACGATACACAGACAGTGGGTGCCGACTACAACTGTCATCAGCGTCGCCTGGTTTTGCTGATCGCAAGGAAACAAGGCAACGATGACAAGAGTTGTAGTTGGCGCTATTCCCAGGCGGCGTGTGCTGACTACAACTGTCATCATGTCGCCTGGTCTCACTGATCGCAATACATCAAAAACGTTACGTGTGAACAAGCCCTACGATTTTGATCCTCAGAAGGAATATATTTCAGCATCCATTGGATGAGCCTCAAGATAAACTGGATGTCTTCTCTGAGAAGAGAAGGAATAGTCTACGTGTAACTAATTAGCACACTTCTGACAACCTGTTACATTTCATGGTGCTTTTATCCTGTTACATTTCCCGTCTTATATCGGAGCTGCAGTAACCTGCTGAAGTGTATAATTGATGTTAAAGTCTTTTTTTATAACACCAGTTAATTAATCCCATCCAAGCTACGGGAATGGAAATAAGACATAAAATTGATCTTCTCTGTGATGTGTCAGGTGAGCCGGGTACGGCGCCTCTCCGAATTATCACCATCCAATCAAACTGTAGCTGTGATCATCGCTTCTGTCAAGGGTGTACCAATGCTCAAAAAAAGCCAAAAATGTTGAAAAAGTTCTCAGGAAACTACCAAAAAATGAAACAAGGGATGTGTCAGGAAAAGAGATGCCGGTGTTTTGGTCTTGAAAAATTTGCCACCTTAAAAAGACGTTGTGTGTATATAACGTCATTCCATGATCCCATTGGCGTGCCTGTGATGTGATTGCGGGGTGTTGATGGGTTGCCATGATCGCTGAGGGTCTGCTGAAGACCCCTGCCTGTCCTCATGATCCTCCTGTGAACGCCGGCCTGTGGCCGCCATTCATATGAGACTGGGATTTTCGCTATACATAGCAATGTTGAAGTCCCGCTATGCATAGCACAAGCGATTAGATGATCTCGGCTTCAAGTCACCAAAGGGGACTAACAAATACAGTTAAAAGTAAAAAAAGAAAATCGAAAAAAACCCAGAATTACCGTAAGTTATTTTGGCTGTTGCAACTTTGCAATAACAGGCGATCAAAACATCGTATCTCTCTCAAAATAATATTAATAAAAACGCCAGCTAAGGGTATGTGCACACGCTGCGGATTCTGCTGCAGATCCGCAGCGGATTTGGCCCTGCGGATCCGCAGCAGTTCCGCAGACGTTGTACAGTACAATTTTAGCCAATGGGATTTCAAATCCGCAGTGCACATGCTGCGGATTTTTTCGCGCGGATTTGCTGCGGTTTTAATTCCGCAGCATGTTAATTCTTTCTGCGGATTCCACAGCGTCCACAGTGTCAATCCGCAGGGGAAAACCGCTGGCAAATCCGCAGGTCACTTTACCTGCGGTTTTACAGTACCTGCAAATCCGCGCGGAAATATCCGCAGGTGAATCCGCAGCGTGTGCACTCACCCTAAGGGTGTACTGTGGTCCATGGGACAGGAGAGAGGCATCCTAACTAAATGTATCCAATCAGTGTATTTCTTAAATATTTACACTATAAACAATATTGTAGGATATCGGCCATGTCAGACGGGGGGATTGTGCTTCCTCAGCACTTATAGTTTGGGTCAGTGGTCTTTACTTTACTTCTATGCACAGGGCGCTGTCTGTTATCAACTTCAGAAAAACATATTCTTTCTCTCTGATTTATTGACTCAGGCCATTCTTGATCCCGCAGATCACTGGACCTGCAAATGTAATTATGACAACACATGGATAATCGATACACAAGACTATGCATGAATGTGCCCGTTGCAAAAAGGAGAGCAAAGATTCCTATGAGCTGGGACGTGAGTGTCTATGAGTGCAAGGCGAGAACGTGTAACAAAGGAGCGGAGACCACTGTGAAATCTGCTTTAATATTACATGTATGCATTAATTCTTATTGCAAAAAATTGCTGAAATGCAAAAATGAATTCTATGTTTTTCCCATCAGTTTATGTGCAGCAATTATCTGATCATCGTCTTTTCTCACTGGTGATTTATTCGTTTGTAGTTTAGAATCAATCTGTCCCAACTGTAAGAGAATTCAGTTCTCGGGCGCTGACTTTCTGCTGAGCTTGTTCTTCCACACAGAGACCAATCAGAAACTGTATTTATTTTATTAAAGGCGTTGTCCACTACTCGGATAACCCCTCCTCAATCACTATGTTTCCCCACAACCCAATGATAACCCCTATACTCGCCTCTGGTGCCGGTGTAGTTCCAGCAGTGTTGACACTCGCTCTCCCAGGGCTCACATGACATTATGTCACGCAATCCCTGAGGCTATTTAGCGCTGGCTTCACTCTCCTCTCGTTCAGACGTAATTGACATCTAGAGGAAGGGAAAGCTGCTGCTGTTCTTTCACTTCCTCCAGATGTCTTAATTTGTCCTAGGAAGAGTAGAGTGAAACCAGCACCGATGACCTCAGGGATCACCTTACATAATGTCACGTGAGCCCCAGGAGAGCGAGTGCAGACACTGCTCAAACAACGCCAGTATAACTGTTTTTATTTTACTATGGGGAAACAAAGGGGTTTAGAAGGGGTTGTTCGAGTAGTAAACAACCTCTTTAACCACTGATGTATAAAAATGAATGTCGCGTGGATGTAAAAACGGACATACGTATGAAAATTGGACAATTTTTCCTTACGCTCCTGTGGCGCTCTGCGTCTTTATCACCACAAAAGGGTTAAATATGTACTGTTTTGTATATGTTTTGTGAGCAATGGGAGTTATGCTTTCTCTGCTAGAGACCACAAAACACACACAATTTACCTCACTCCCTCACTTGTCTGAAGCTTAGAGCTTTGCAGACATACCCTAACTTTGAGGGGGAGGAGTCATAAGTTGTTTCAGTGAAGGAGGAGGAAGAATGTCTTGGAGGCTATGTTAAGACATGTGCTCGATCCAGGAGTGAGAGCTAAGAAGCATCAGGGACCAGCCACTAGACCATCCATGCTTTCAGAGCAGGGTGATAAGCTGAGAGACTGTGTGGATTTATACAACCAACAGCATTGTGTTTTCCCTGGAAAAGACTGCAACAACCTAGGATCAGTAAAGGATAGTGCAAGTGGGAACTTGAGCTGCTCACACACAGGATCCATGCTGCAAGTTGCCAAAGGAGAAATACACAGTGAGTAGAGGCTATATTGGAAGTTTTAGACTCCGGGAAGCCTTGGTCCCAGAAGAGATTACAATAGCAGGAAGTTACACTGAGTCACAGCAAGGAAAGATAACTCCCATTCTCCAGAGCAGACTGTAACCTGGTGAGAGTTGTAATATCTCCTCTGAACTGCACCTGAACTACAGTAAATGATAAAGTGACCTTCCTTGTCTCCTGCCTTATTACTCCATGCCTTCTACTTGCATCACAATCTCTGGGGGTCTGCCCTGGTTGGAGAGGGTTTAACATCTGCACTGCCATCACCATCTACTCCCCCAGGGATCATCTGCAGTGCCGGCTATACTACAGTCGAACACTCCAACTGGCGTCACGAATCACTACATAAACTTTATCCCCATCCAACTCTACCCCTTTTACATGACCGCCTGGGGCCACGGACCGGGTCACCGCCACTGTGACATCACCCATTGAAGTTAACGGGCTCGGTACCGAGTATCCCACAGCCCCTTGGGCGCGTCATTTATCTGAACCCGGCCTTAAGCTGGCCATAACCTACAGCAGCACCAATGATATATCCGACCCTGTACAGCACCGTCAGTGTTGCTTATCTAGAAGATGCAATGATACAATGTGTTATCGTACATATGTTACAGGACACAGGCTCCTGCTGTATCGCGCTCGCTGCCGACTGCAGGTGTAGGAATGGGCCCTCGGAGAGAAAAAATCCTTCCTCTGAATGAATAAATTCTGGACCTGCAAGATCACAGCCATTTCCTTGCCCTTGTTATAAGTAATCGTGCCAGCACTGCAGCTATGAATATCTTCCTGCAAGTGGGCCTGAGGGGGCCTTGTGTATTAGTGCGCTGACTATGCTGCCATTACTGCGCTCATTGACAGTAGGTAAAAGATGGCAGTAAATGGTTCCTGCAGTATGACAGGAGTGTGTCCGCGGCACTTTGGAAGATAATTGCAGTAGTTGCCGGTGCGATCCCATCCTCCAGGAGAAATGCTGCGCCGTTACATTTTACAACTTCTTATACAAGTTTAGGGTTTTTATTCTGTATTATTAATCCAGACCTAAAGTGCATCTGTCAGGGAGATGTCAGAAACACATCAATAATCGCACCGCGTCCCAGGAGAACCCTAATGTCAACGGGCAGAACTGAGACAAGGCATTTAGGATGCCAGTAACAAGACATGTAAACAACTGGGAACCAAGGCAAAGAATGTGGATTGTTAGTGTAATTGTATGTCCTCATACTGTACCCCGAGTGTCAATGTCATCTTCATAATCCTCTACCCCAAGTGTCAGTGTCATCATCATAATCCTCTACCCCAAGTGTCAGCGTCATCATCATAATCCTCTACCCCAAGTGTCAGTGTCATCATACTATACACCAAGTGTCAGCGTCATCATATTGTACACCAAGTGTCAGCGTCATCATACTGTACACTAAGTGTCAGCGTCATCATACTGTACACTAAGTGTCAGCGTCATCATACTGTACACTAAGTGTCAGTGTCATCATACTGTACACCAAGTGTCAGCATCATCATACTGTCACTGTCCATACTTATAGAAACATACAGGCCATTAACACCCAGAAACTTATGAAGAACTTGCGGTCTTCATTGGCCCCCGTCTCATGTCCTGATTCTGCATTGAAGCATTACAATGAAACACAACAAAGTGCCCTGGATGATTTTGCACCTCCTATAAATAGAATACCACAACACAGACGGCGACAACCCTGGCACACCCTGCAAACAAGTTTCCTGCAGCGGTGCTCCGAACGTCTGTGGAGAAAATCCAATCTACACGAAGATTTCATCCATCATAAGTTTATGCTTAGAACATACAACACTGCCCATCACCTCTCAAAATAAACCTATTTCAACATCCTCATCACCTCACTGTCCAATAACCCTAAACGTCTCTTTGACACTTTTCATTCTCTACTCAACCCAAGAGTTCAGGCCCCAACCACGGAGCTTCGAGCTGACGATCTGGCCAATTACTTCAAAGAAAAAATTGATCATATCCGACAGGAAATTTTCTCCCAATCACCTCATACCATACACTGTCCTCCCTCCCCCACTGCATCTAGCTCATTCTCTGTGTGAGGATTCCCAAGGGTGAACCCACTGGACCGCGGCAAGCGAACCTCCCCTGGGCGAGCGGACCAGGTGGACCACCCCCTATACAGGGAGCGTTTGGGACAGGCCCAGGGGAAACTACTCACCACGGCAGCTGGTACCCGAGGACGGAGGTGCACAGTAGAGGGTGCAGCGGGCAGGCGGAAGGATGAGCTGGACTGGAACCGGCAGGACTGGAGGCCAGGAACGGAGGCTGAAGGATACAGGCAGGCAAGGCTGGAACGGCAAGACACGGGTCAGACGCAGGGCACAGGCTGAACACGGAGACGAGATGGCGGGCACTGGGAGGAACACAAGGAACGGTTAGACAGGGAGGACGAGGAAAGGGTAAGAGCAGCAGGGAAAAAGGCAGGCAGGCTGGAGCCAGAGTCACAGAGAGAGGAAGTGACGATCAGGCGGTGAGCTGGAGGAAGAGGCTGCCTCTTATAGAGGCAGGAGTCTCCGGGTCAGGTCAGCAGGGTCAGGAGGGCGGGGAGAAGGCCTGGCTAGGCCTGTAGTGGGACCTGGAGCGCAGGGTGCGCATGCGCCCCGGGCCGAATGCCGGGACAGAGCGCGGGGTGGAGGACAGGCGTGCAGGTGAGCGCGCGCCCGCCACGGGAGCACGCCGGAGGCGGCGGGCGCACCCAGCACGGGGAGAGGCGCCAGCAGGAGCCGAGGACGCGGCGGGAGCGGCGAGCGTGGAGCCGGCGGTAAGCGTGACACTCTGATTTTGAATCAGTCACAGAAGTAAGCAGGCTCCTTGCATCTTTTCGCCCAACCACTTGCACCAGTGACCCATTTCCGTCACATCTCCTCCAGTCCCTTTCCCCTGCTGTCACCCCTCACCTAACTAAAATATTTAACCTCTCTCTCTCTCTTCTGGTATCTTGCCCTCCTCATTTAAGCATGCCATCATACATCCACTACTTAAACATCCCTCGACCAAAACTGTGCCACTAGCTATAGTCCTTTCTCTAATCTTCCCTTCATCTCTAAACACCTGGAACGCCTGGTCCACTCCCGTCTTATCCGCTATCTCTTTGATAACCCTCTTCTCGATCCTCTCCAATCTGGTTTCCGCTCTTTACACTCTACTGAAACTGCCCTCACTAAAGTCTCTAATGATCTACTGACAGCTAAATCAAATGGTCATTACTCCATACTAATTCTCTTGGATCTCTCTGCAGCTTTCGACACTGTGGATCATCAGCTCCTCCTCACTATGCTCCGTTCCATTGGCCTCAAGGATACCATTCTCTCCTGGTTCTCCTCCTATCTCTCTGACCGCTCCTTTACTGTATCTTTTGCTGGTTCCTCCTCCTCTCATCTTCCCCTTACTGTTGGGGTTCCTCAAGGGTCAGTCCTAGGCCCCCTCATCTTCTCTTTGTACACTGCCCCTACTGGTCAAACAATCAGTAGATTTAGTTTCCAGCACCATCTCTATGCAGATGACACCCAATTATACGCTTCTTCTCCTGACATCACGCCAGCCTTTCTAGAAAACATCAGCGATTGTCTAAACGCTGTGTCTAACATCATGTCCTTACTATATCTGAAACTGAACCTGTGAAAGACTGAACTCCTTGTGTTTCCTCTCGCTACTAATGTACCTATACCCGACATTGCCATTTCCGTGTGTGGTTCCACTATTACTCCTCAGCAACATGCCCGCTGTCTTAGGGTCATACTTGACTCCGAGCTTTCCTTTGCCCCCCACATCTGATCACTGGCTCGCTCTTGTTATCTGCACCTCAAAAACATTTCTAGAATTCGACCTTTTCTTACTTTTGATTCCGCAAAAACTCTTACTGTTTCTCTTATTCATTCTCGTCTCGACTATTGTAACTCTCTTCTAATCGGTCTCCCTCTTGCCAAACTCTCCCCTCTCCAATCTGACTTGAATGCTGCAGCCAGGATCATTGTCATGCCGGCGCCACCTGTCAAGCCGGTGCCGGCGCTCCCTGTCATGCCAGCGCCGGCTGTCAGGTCAGTACCGACACGCACTGTCATGTCGGGCCCCGCTCCCCCTGCTGCTGCTCCCAGGATTTCCTCCCGTCTCCCCGCTCACCGCTCCTCAGCCTTCCGTCCAGCAGCCCGAGGGATCCAGCATGCTAATCCTCCTCCCTGTCTTGCTCCTGTCCTGGGCATGCGCCTTAGGCCGCGGGCGCGCGCTCCTCTCTCCCCTTAACTCCTTTTGCACCATCCCGGTGGAGCGATCTCCAATCAAGCTCCAGCACACAGGGTATATCAGGCGGCTCCTCCCTCATGGAGGCGCCTGATTATCGTGTGCATCCTGTGGGATACTCTGGCCCCATCCTGACGCTCTCTGACTCAGGTCACTCCTGACTCCGGTCGCTCCTGACTCCGGTCGCCCTGCCTCCAGTTGCCCCTGATCCCTGCTTGGTGTGACCTCCAGCTTAGTTCCCTGCACCTCCACATCCGTATTCCTTTCAGCCTGTCTTAACCTCCGCCTTGCTAGCCTCATTTCCCCAGGCCTGGTTAGGCAATCTTGTTCACACGGAGCCGTCCCTCTTGGTATCAGCTGTCGCGGTATTCAACTCCCTCTGGCCTGCTCCTAACGGTCCCTGTATAGGGGTCAGCACCACCTGGTCAGCTCGCCCCTGGGGGCTTCGGTGCCGTGACCCAGAGGGTCCACTCTCACAATCATATTCTCGCCAATCGTTACACTGATGCTTCTACCTTGTGCCAGTCATTACACTAGCTACCCATCCACTCCAGAATTCAGTTTAAACTTATTACCCTCACCCACAAAGCTCTTCATGGCTCAGCACCACCCTACATCTCCCTTGTTTCAGTATACCACCCTACCCGCGCCCTCCATTCTGCTGATGACCTGAGGTTAGCATCCTCATTAATCAGAACCTCCCACTCCAGTCTCCAAGACTTTACACGTGCTGCGCCAACTCTTTGGAATGCACTTCCTAGGTCAATACGATTAGTCCCCAATCCCCACAAGTTTAAGTGTGCCCTGAAAACGCATTTATTCAGACTGGCCTACCACCTCAACACATTAACCTAATCTATCCCTGTGTGGCACAGCCAAAAGTTTTACCTTAACCAGGTTCCCCGCATCATGTTTCCAAATGCTTAATGCATCTATTAGCCCTCTGTGTCTGTACTGTTACACACTTAACATTATGGCTGGTCCATACAATCAGGGCAATTGTTACCATACACCTTTTGTGTCTACCTTTTTTCCTGATGGATTGTAAGCTTGCGAGCAGGGCCCTCATTCCTCTTGGTATCTGTTATGATCTATGTGATTATTGTTATACTGTTATGTCTATCGTCTGTACATGTCCCCTCTGAAATGTAAAGTGCTACGGAATATGTCGGCGCTATAGAAATAAAATGTATTATTATTATTATATTGTACACCAAGTGTCAGTATCATCATCCTGTACCCCAAGTGTCAGTGTCATCATACTGTGCCAAACATGTCAGTGTCACATCATCCTGTACCCCAAGTGTCAATGTCATCATCCTGTACCCCAAGTATCAGAGTCCCAATCCTGTACCCCAGCTGTCAGTGCCATCATCCTATACCCCAAGTATCAGAGTCACAATCCTGTACCCCAGCTGTCAATTCTGTATGACGAGTGTCAGTGTCTACATCGTGTACGTTAATTGTCAGTGTCATTATCCTGTACCCTGAGCATGGGCGTCATTGTCCTCTACCCAGGGCAGTACATACTAATCATGGGCCAGAATATCAAAAGTCCAATTTCACCCCCCATCACCCTTAAATGCTACTCCCTTTATGGACCCTGCACAGTGTGATTCACCTCCCAAATTCCCCTACACACAGTATGATCCCTCACTTTGAATTCTCCTACACATTTTGCCCCCACTGTACATCCCAAATGCACAATATGAGGCACTTACAGTCAGGATTGGAGTAATCTGGCAGGGATATCTGGGAAATCCCTGGTGGTCCCTTCCTGTGGACTGGAGAGCTAGAGAAATGGAAAAAAAAAGTCTGCAGTATTTTACGGGCACAAGCCCTTTAAAAGTGCAGGCAGAGTATGTGCAAGGGCGTGTCGTACGTCACGATGAATGCTGACGTCGCCAGCATATGATGTCACTGTCATGCGCCGCCTGCAACGGGGGCACTCACATCAGCCACTTTCATACGTGCTGAGTGGTGGAGCAGTGAGCCAACAGCCCCTTGTTCCTCTGTTCTATTCAACTCTGCCTTGGGATGTAATAGAATTGAAATTGAGACAGATCTTCACCTGGTCCCCCAGGGTACGGATCCCCCAGGGTACCTGTACCCCAGGCTTTTATTTCTTTGATTATAGAGAAACATTTATAATTCCTGAATTTATAGATTTTTTGCTGCACTCCTCATTATTTGACTCAACTTTCCATTTGCTTTGCAACTCTGTATTTGCAAAACACTTACCAAGAATCCGCTTTTATTAAACCAGAAAAGGTCATTTTTATTGAAGGTTTCCATGAGAACAACAATAAATTAAATATTTTCGGAATTATCATTTTCCAGACGGATTTATTAGTATTGATTTGAAGAGTGGCTGTAGTCAGTTTTCTGGGTGATCGGTTGCGCAATGTTCCATCATTATCATTCTGTAGAGTTCTGGTTCGTGGTAGGAGACATCTCTCTGTTTTGTGTCGTTGTAAACCTGAATTCTCTTCTTCTCGTCGTCTCTGTTTTCAGACGCTTCATTTTCATTCTCCAAAAACATTTTGAAGTTTCAGAACAAAAGACGCTAAGAAAGAACAATTTGTACGCTGGCGTTCGGGGCTGTAGTGTTTGAACAATGTTGTGCTCACAAAGCCGGGGAAAATCTAATATATTCATGGCTGCGGCGGCAGCCGCCGCACGGTGTATACAAATCACGTGTGATCACTCACAATCACCAGGATTTTTCCCTAAATGACAGAAGACGTAGATCAGCAAATATTTAATATTCCCATCTCCTCCTCGGGCTGCCAATAGACAATTCATGTCCTGAAAAAATGGCGCCATACCTGTCCTAGGTTGTGTGTGGTACTGCAGGTCGGCTCAGACTGAATGTGAAATTGCTTAAGGTTCCTATCTAAATTAAAAGATACTTCTTTAATATCTTCTTCATCTCCTTGTTCGCCTGGCTGCAGCCTGCCCTGACCCTTTGACTATGGACTCCATCTACCCTGACCTTGGCCTGATTTGTCTTTCCCACCGAAACCGGCTTTCACTTTCCTGACCAGTCCAAATTTTACCAGTCTGACAAGTGTCACTTTATGTGGTAATAACTCAGGAATGCTTCAAGGAATTCCACTGATTCTGAGACTGTTTTTCGTGACATATTGTATTTTATGTTAGGGGTAAGTTTAGGTCGACATTTTTTTGTGTTTATTTATGAAAATATAAAAATTTTAATAAGTGTGAACATTTTGCTATTTTCAAACTTTTATTGTTAGTATCCTTAAACCAGTTGTATCGTAGGGACTTGGGATTGTGGTCGCTAACCAGGTCCATAGACCTAGGAGCGCCCTAGTCTGTCCCTGTCCTCTGAATTACGTCTGAGGGTGGAAATGGTATGCTCCTAGATCAACCTTTATCTGTCCCCTCCTGCACCCATGGAGGTGGGAAGTCAAAATGTATAGAATAAAACTAACTGTCACGGTCCTGTTAAGGTCGGCGTGCAGCCACCGCTGAGCAAGGACTCACCCACACTGCAGAGGGGCCCGGGGTCAGACACGGCCGGATATTTCAAGCAAACAGAACCTGGAGAAGCTAAAGTCAGTGAGCAGTGAAGGACCTAAGGTCATGTGACCACAAGCGGGGGGGGACTTAGAGTCCTGCTGTCAGAGATAGGCACTAGTACAGGAATTCTCAAAGTCAGACAAACCGAGTCATACACAGAGATAACAGTAAAGTACCAGGGATGAGACAGAACGGAGAGTCGGGGCCAAGCAGAGATCAAAACCAAACAGACATAGAAGGTACCAAGCAGAATCCAACAAGCAGTATCCAGAGAACAGACCGAGTCATACACAGAGTATCAGATAAATAATAACACAACACTAACACACTCAGGGGTCACCACACTATGCCAAGGGCGAAAGTATAACTGACGGGGATGGGAGTGTCCTGAGGCTATAAGAAGCTTTCCCAGAACCAGGGAGAGGCCACAATCATAAGCCCCAGGTGTGCAGGTAAGCCTGCACTGGGATCACAACCTTTAACCCCAGAAATGCCAGTCATCAGCACTGGTTCCAGACATTAACCCCACGTGTGCGAGTCAAACCCGCACTGAGATCATGACACTAACAAGTCAAACCAAGGAAGATGGACAAGAATAAATGAAAATAAAAACCATACAAAATACACTCCCCAAACAACAGAATGGAACACAGGGGAATTAAAGGAAGTATAAACCAAATAGGAGAAGATGTGCATACAAACAAAACTCTAAGCAACAATCTTCTGAACAAATCTACAAATTCTAACTCCAACCATGAATGACACCTCCAACTCAAAACCAGGCAGTAAGAACTAACACTGGCAATTCCCAAATGCCAAATTAAAGCATATATAGCATGGGGGAGTGGCAAACACTGAACAGCTGAGAAAATCCAGGCAGGAAAGCTCTGGGAGCTGCAACTGAGCAGATTAACCCGTGCACTGCAAGCAAGGAAAAAACCTGCACTGCTTAATAAGATGGTGAAGTACTTCTAACCAGAGCAGGAGTTCGTGAAACCAGACGCCGCAGTCTCATCATCTCTGTTGTGGCATGCCTGTGACACCAGATAGTCATGCTGTACAAAATAATTTAAAAATAACATTTGCCACATGTCTACTTACATCAGCACAATTTTTTAAAAAAATATTTTTTTTGTTAGGAAGTTAGAAGGATTAAAAGTTGATCAGCAATTGCTCATTTTTCCAAAAAAATTTACAAAACCTTTTTTTAGGGACCACATCTTCTTTGAAGTGACTTTGGGGGACCTATAAAACAGAAAATACCCAAAAGTGACACTATTCTAAAAACTGCACCCCGCAAAGTACTCAAAATCACATTCAAGAAGTTTTTTAATCCTTTAGGTGCGTCACAGGAATTAAAGCAATATGGAAGTAAAAAAATTAACATTTTTATTTTTCCCATGAAAATGTTCATTTAGCTTCATATTTTGCATTTCTACAAGGGTAACAGGAAAAAATGAACCATACAATTTGTTGTGCAATTTCTCCTGAGTATGTTGATACCCATATGTGGGGAAAAACTACTGTTTGTGTGCACTGTTGTGAGTTCATTTTCCCCTCCGTCACTGAGGCCTGGTGAACTCCCTATTCTAGTGAAGGAAGGTAGTGAGCCTGATTATCAGGCACCTGGGACTAATGAAGACGATTGGCTGAGTGGAGTCACTGACTGGATTTAAGGCAGCCTACGCCCTTTTTGCCCTGCGGGTGATTTCTCTGTGGACTCTTGGACACCAGTCTGATTCCTGCTCTCCTAAAGCTAAGTTTTCTGTTTTGCCTTTTTGCATCTAAGATTTGTTTTTGTTTTTCTTGCTTTTTGGATTCTGCCACTCCCTGCTGGAGTGTGCAGTGTTCCGTGAGCTCTATCTTCAGAAAGTACCTGAGTGCTGATTTAGTTTTTGAAGCTTAGTTGCTTCAGGGCCATTTTTATATCAGCTTGTTGGCTTTTGTCTCTGATAGGGTTTTGCCAGATTGCAGACAGCAGCCCTCCTATCCGTTCCTATCTAGGTAGTTTTTGGGCCCCGTCTTTGCTCAGCCTGTCTTTCAGTCTGTGTAAGTGTTTTCATCTTGCTTCACCGTCATTATATGTGGGGGGCTGCCTATTGCTTTGGGGTCTGCTCTGGGGCAGTTAGATTTCCCCTTTCCTTCTATAGGCCTATGTATCTCTCCGGCTGTGATCGAGGGGTCTAGGTCATCGTAGGAACCCCCCACGGCTACTGCTAGTTGTGTTGATAGGTTCAGGGGTCTGCAATCTGATAGTTGCCAACTTCTCTGGTTTTCTGGACTTTGCTAGCATTTCTGTTTTTGCCTCCTACGGTGACTCAATCATAACAGTGCACAGCTTGGAAGGGAGGTGCGCCATTTGACAATTGGAGAGCAATATATAGCTGATGCCTTGTCGCGTTTGCAGAGCCCTTGATGTGCTTAAACACAATATGTTGCCCCCACAGTGTCACACACACAGTATGATGCCCCCACAGTGCCACACACACAGTATGATGCCCCCACATGGCCACCCACACAGTATGATGCCCCCACAGTGCCATCCACATAGTATGATGACCCTACAGGGTCACACACACAGTATCATGTCCCCACAATGCCACACACACAGTATGATGTCCCCACAGTGCCACACACACAGTATGATGTCCCCACAGTGCCACACACACAGTATGATGTCTCCACAGTGCCACACACACAGTATGATGCCCCCACATGGCCACCCACACAGTATGATGCCCCAACAGTGCCATCCACATAGTATGATGACCCTACAGGGTCACACACACAGTATCATGTCCCCACAATGCCACACACACAGTATGATGTCCCCACAGTGCCACACACGCAGTATGATGTCTCCACAGTGCCACACACACAGTATGATGCCCCCACATGGCCACCCACAGTATGATGCCCCCACAGTGCCATCCACATAGTATGATGACCCTACAGGGTCACACACACAGTATCATGTCCCCACAATGCCACACACACAGTATGATGTCCCCACAGTGCCACACACACAGTATGATGTCCCCACAGTGCCACACATGCAGTATGATGTCTCCACAGTGCCACACACACAGTATGATGCCCCCACAGGGCCACACACAGTATTATGCTCCCACAGTTCCTCAACACAATGAAGCCTCCGCAGTAACAACAAATATATATAAACATATATATATATAGAAATACCTAACCTTGTTCCCATGATGAGAGGAGTAAATCTATGCTCTGTTTTGTGTGTTTACATGGCACAGAAGACACAATGTGGTAAGGTCATTGCACCTCCTGCATGTAACAAAGGTGAAAATCTGCATCCAAAATACACTAAAGACATAGGCACAATTGAAAGAGGGACATGCCATCCACTTCCCTGAATAGCAGGATAGCTGCTCATGCTGCTGGAACTGGGATGGTTGGGACAAGAGGCATGATAGCCTGTTAATATCCCTCATGAAAACAACCCTTTAACCCATGATGTCTCTTACTACATAAGCAATGGTAAAGTTGGACCTGGAGGATCTGGGTCACCTGACTGAGGTTATGTGGTATAATGAAGGATCTATTGTGTACGTATTCCTTATACATTCATATTGTGTCCATATAAATGCCTTATTCCAGAGCACTTGATGCTAATCCACCATGCTGGATGCTGACAAGAGCTTCTGTTTCCATTCAGGTACACATTGTAAACTAAATAACCCGGAGGCATGTTCTGCATCATCTGACTGGCGGCATTATAGCTGAAGCGGATAGAAAAGCAGACTGCATGAGATAACGGGCAGAGAGGGAGCTGTTATTGTGTACGAAGATGGTGTAGAATATGTATATACAATATATATATATTACTATGCAAAAAAATACAACAGCCTCTATAAGCGCTAAAATGTCTGCAAACATTGAAAACATTTGGACGCATTACAACTATACAATATACATTTGTAAAATTAAGGTATTTAGCACACAAATTAGTCAATTCATGAGAACCCATCAGCCATAATAAGGCAACCTCTCACTGATTGGACCCTAAACACAATATTTGTCAAACATGTTTGTTTTTTAGCTTGAGAGAGGCATGTTTAATAAATATTAACTTTACAATCCCATCAAAGAAAGGTACGCCTGGTCATGGCTGGTGGGCTCTCATGAATTGAGCAATTTCTTTCTATAAGAATATTCAATACGACAGTATTGCTAGTGTTATGCTGTCATAGCAGCTTACACCTGTTCACACTTTCACACTTGCATTAATGTGTTGGAAAGTGCTGGTCATTTTTTGTGTTATATATATACATATATTATATATATGCACACATCATAGCTTTGTGACTTTGTGAAAAGTTTAATAAGTTCAAATAGATCACTAAAAAAACAGGAAGGAAGGAAGGAAACGTTCCTTCTTTGGGGAGTTTCTTTGTTTCCTGATGGAATTTTTAAAAGTTCTTTACAGCCTTTTGATTGGATAGAGCCTAATTTGGAGCCGATTCCATCAGGAGCCGCTTCACGGAAGTGACATGCACTTTCTTTTTCACTCCCTTTTGAAAATATGAATTGAAAAAAAGACTGAACATATGATCAAGTGAATAGTCAATAGGAAGAGTGCTTGAAGCGTTTTTTGGCTATGAGCATACAGAGTTTCAGAAACTTAATGTAAACTCTCCAAATCTTCCGCCACATCTCAGAACTCCATACAAAACACCCTTTGAGTGATTGATTTTCAGGGATTTTTGGAGCGAACCCACTCCAAAAACTAAAAAAAAAGCCAATGTCCACATGGCCTTAGGTTAAATCCAATGAGGTCACCATGTCGCTAGTGGATGGCTTTAGATAAAATGATAACTAAGCGCCTGAGGTTTTTTTTTGTGTGTAGCAATAGAGTGATTGGTAAATATATATTTGTATATTGACCCACAGCGTACGTGCATTCATTTTATACTATAGAATTTCTGCGCTTGTCCTATATTTTAATCCGTTTGTTAATACAAACCGTACCCTGCAGCCATGAAAATATAATTTATGGAGAGTTTGCAGTTGTTGGGTTTCCTATTTTTGCATCCAAACACATTTTATGACTTTTTTCAACAATTTCTCATAAGGAAAATCCACCAAAGTGGAGACCGATCTGAAACATAAAACATGAACAGATCAATTTTGTTCTTTTCTTTCCTTTAATGCTAATTAGGAAAGCTGCCAAACACTTTTAAGCCTTTAACTTCTGCTGACGTGGTTTTTGGTCAATCAGAGCTGCGGATCTCTTATTTTCCTACATCTGATCCAGGGATAACTCTGCCAGGGGGAATATTAAGATTATATCTTCTGCTATACTTAAAGGGAACCTGTCACCACACTCTCTGATTGTTTAATCGTTAACATTTTTTTTCCCCTATCATCCGTATGTATTCGGTTAAGGCCGGGTTCAGACAAGGGTATTTTCCGTACATCAGATAGCATACGGATAAAACATGGACCAATGGTTTTTAATAGGGCTGTTCAGATTTCATTACCCACATGGACCAAGTATCCATGTGAGTAAAGTTGTAGCGTGCACTAACGTCTTCCGTTTTTTGGATATTTGGGCAAGCCAAAAATGGATCCCATGTGGATTTTTATGCATATAGCGAAATTATCATAGGGAAATGCATTTTTTTCTTGTAAATTTTATTAACTGCTTATGCATAAAAACGTATGTAAAAAATGGACACATGGATAAATCAGAGGCGATAATACAGATATTCCATTTTTTCCGTATGAAAAACAGCGATTTTTGATATGGTCATCTGAATCTGCCCAAACCCTCAGTTTGACGTATAGAAGACATGTGCCAGGCGCCATTGCCTAATCCACCGATACGTATTTCAACGCATTTGATGGAAGTTATTGCAAGATGCCACCATGCTTCATCACACTTCGAAAGAAACCAATGGTGACTGTAAAGTTTTTTTTTTTTTGTTAACGTCGTCCTCTGGGGTCAGACATTAGTCCTCCCAATCCAGTAGCATGTCAGAAAAGTTTGGGGCTAAAATTGAATTTTCAGCAGCGTTCCTCCATTTGCACTTATGTACTGAGACAATATCGCCTAATATTCAGAGTCGTCTAGGTGCTTTTGGGTTAGGAGTAGAGTTGAGCGACTTTTGGTTTTTTAGGGTCGCGTTTCGTTTCGTGAAACCCGACTTTTCCAAAAGTCGGGTCGAGCAAGATCGTCCAATTATAGGGAAAAGTCGGGGTCGTCCCGAAACACGAAACCCAATGTAAGTCAATGGGGAATAAAAGTCGGCAGTGAGAGGAGGACAGGAAACACACCTACAGTGCCCATTTGAATGCCAAAAGCATCAATTCTTCTTACTTAAGCTTATCAACCTTAATTAACTTCATAATACAAGTTACGCACTGAAAAATGGGGGTTATTTGGCTAAATTTGTGGGGGGGGAGGGCTGGCTGCAGGTTTTCATGTGCCCTGGGCGAAAGAGCGCCCCTTTAACACATACCACAACTCATCATGCTCCGATACGGCAGAGAAATAGCGGTATAGTACAATGAAAAATACCTCACTTTTTACATCTCATGACGAGGCCCATCTATTTCTCCATACAAAATCATTGGTCCCATATAATGTTTGAAACAGTATATGATGAGCTCCACATAATGCTACAGTATATGTTGGTCCCCATGGATGAAGCTCCACTGTCTTATGGGCCCAAATAATGCTCCAAACATAATGGGCCCCATTTCTAATGCTCTAGTGTATAATGGGCCCTGTAAATGCTGCTCCAGTGTCTGATGTCCACCTTTGGAATGTTCCAGTGTATGGTGGGCCCCATCTATCATTCTCCAGAGTATAGTGCTCCCCAAAAATTGCTGTCCCAACATTGAAAACAATCAAATAAGTCTCCTCGCTAGGGAATCCCTGTACTTGTCTGGACAGGTGCTGTAGCTTGCTTAACAGCTCGCCAGCCGTTCTCACGCCCAGTATGGATTGCACGTGATTGCACAAAGGTTAGAAAGGGTACCGTATCCCTGGATAACATGTATGGATAGCGTACACATTCAAAATATATGTCTATACAGCATGAGGCAGGCTCAGACGGTGTTAGGCCCAGTATGGATTGCACGTCATTGCACAAAGGTTAGAAAGGGTACCGTATCCCCGGATAACATGTATGGATAGCGTACACATTCAAAATATATGTCTATACAGCATGAGGCAGGCTCAGACGGTGTTAGGCCCAGTATGGATTGCACGTCATTGCACAAAGGTTAGAAAGGGTACCGTATCCCCGGATAACATGTATGGATAGCGTACACATTCAAAATATATGTCTATACAGCATGAGGCAGGCTCAGACGGTGTTAGGCCCAGTATGGATTGCACGTCATTGCACAAAGGTTAGAAGGGGTACCGTATCCCCGGATAACATGTATGGATAGCGTACACATTCAATATATATGTCTATACAGCATGAGGCAGGCTCAGACGGTGTTAGGCCCAGTATGGATTGCACGTCATTGCACAAAGGTTAGAAAGGGTACCGTATCCCCGGATAACATGTATGGATAGCGTACACATTCAAAATATATGTCTATACAGCATGAGGCAGGCTCAGACGGTGTTAGGCCCAGTATGGATTGCACGTCATTGCACAAAGGTTAGAAGGGGTACCGTATCCCCGGATAACATGTATGGATAGCGTACACATTCAAAATATATCTCTATACAGCATGAGGCAGGCTCAGACGGTGATAGGCCCAGTATGGATTGCACGTCATTGCACAAAGGTTAGAAAGGGTACCGTATCCCCGGATAACATGTATGGATAGCGTACACATTCAAAATATATGTCTATACAGCATGAGGCAGGCTCAGACGGTGTTAGGCCCAGTATGGATTGCACGTCATTGCACAAAGGTTAGAAGGGGTACCGTATCTCCAGATAACATGTATGGATAGCGTACACATTCAAAATATATGTCTATACAGCATGAGGCAGGCTCAGACGGTGTTAGGCCCAGTATGGATTGCACGTCATTGCACAAAGGTTAGAAAGGGTACCGTATCCCCGGATAACATGTATGGATAGCGTACACATTCAAAATATATGTCTATACAGCATGAGGCAGGCTCAGACGGTGTTAGGCCCAGTATGGATTGCACGTCATTGCACAAAGGTTAGAAAGGGTACCGTATCCCCGGATAACATGTATGGATAGCGTACACATTCAAAATATATGTCTATACAGCATGAGGAAGGCTCAGACGGTGTTAGGCCCAGTATGGATTGCACGTCATTGCACAAAGGTTAGAAGGGGTACCGTATCCCCGGATAACATGTATGGATAGCGTACACATTCAAAATATATGTCTATACAGCATGAGGCAGGCTCAGACGGTGTTAGGCCCAGTATGGATTGCACGTCATTGCACAAAGGTTAGAAAGGGTACCGTATCCCCGGATAACATGTATGGATAGCGTACACATTCAAAATATATGTCTATACAGCATGAGGCAGGCTCAGACGGTGTTAGGCCCAGTATGGATTGCACGTCATTGCACAAAGGTTAGAAAGGGTACCGTATCCCCGGATAACATGTATGGATAGCGTACACATTCAAAATATATGTCTATACAGCATGAGGCAGGCTCAGACGGTGTTAGGCCCAGTATGGATTGCACGTCATTGCACAAAGGTTAGAAGGGGTACCGTATCCCCGGATAACATGTATGGATAGCGTACACATTCAAAATATATGTCTATACAGCATGAGGCAGGCTCAGACGGTGTTAGGCCCAGTATGGATTGCACGTCATTGCACAAAGGTTAGAAAGGGTACCGTATCCCCGGATAACATGTATGGATAGCGTACACATTCAAAATATATGTCTATACAGCATGAGGCAGGCTCAGACGGTGTTAGGCCCAGTATGGATTGCACGTCATTGCACAAAGGTTAGAAGGGGTACCGTATCCCCGGATAACATGTATGGATAGCGTACACATTCAAAATATATGTCTATACAGCATGAGGCAGGCTCAGACGGTGTTAGGCCCAGTATGGATTGCACGTCATTGCACAAAGGTTAGAAAGGGTACCGTATCCCCGGATAACATGTATGGATAGCGTACACATTCAAAATATATGTCTATACAGCATGAGGCAGGCTCAGACGGTGTTAGGCCCAGTATGGATTGCACGTCATTGCACAAAGGTTAGAAAGGGTACCGTATCCCTGGATAACATGTATGGATAGCGTACACATTCAAAATATATGTCTCAGGAGGCAGGCTCAGATGGTGTCAGGCACAGTATGGATTTGACGGCCCAGATTACACAGCGGAGGAGCAGGGAGAGGTAAAGATTGCAAATGCTGGGGCCCTGGCCAAGCAAGGGGGGCCCACTCGTGGGCGTCGGTACTGGCACTGGGCCCCTCATAGTACAGCGGTGTGTCTGACGGCGGGTGTGCACCACCACCGTCAGAGACACTTGATTGCACTATGAGGGACCCTGTGCCAGTGCCCGCGCCCAAGAGTCGGCCTACCCACCTGTCCAGGGCAACGGCACTCGCACGGTGTCGTGCGGTAGGTGGTGACCCCGGCCATGGGGGGGGAGGCAGCACAGTTATGGAGTTTTAGAAAGTGGCATATGTTGATGTTGGACATTCAGCTGATGCAAAAGGCGAAATAGGTGAAGTACCAGGAAGAGGTGGACCAAAGCAAGCCATTTTTCTGTCACCCTATGTGTCATCAGGGGAAGGTGGGACAAAATCCTTGGAAACCCATGCGTGGTTCATTTTAATGAAGGTTAGATCATCCACATTTTGGGTTGACAGACGGGTCCTTTTTTCTGTCAGGATTGATCCAGCTGCACTGAAGACTCTTTCCGATAGCACACTTGCAGCTGGGCAAGCGAGCTCCTGTAAGGCATATTGGGCCAATTCAGGCCAGGTGTCCAGTTTAGCGGCCCAATAGTCAAAGGGGAATGACCTGTGTGGGAGAACATCGATATGGGAGGAAAAGTAGTTTGTAACCATAGTTGACAACTGCTGTCTCCTGTCACTTTCCATCGATGCAGTATTACCAGTTGTGTGAGCAGTATTTGAAAAATCAGTCCACAACATTGTCATGAAACCCCTGTCTCCAACGCCACTTCTGCTGTGTGCACCACGAACACCTCTGCCAAGCTGCCCCCGGCCCGTACGGCTCTTGTGAGAACCATCACCGCTGCTGTGTGCTGGGAATGCCTCAAGCAACCGATTTACCAGAGTTGCTTGTTTATTAGCCAATATTAGGTCAAGGTTCTCCTGTGGCATGATGTTTTGTAATTTGCCTTTATAGCGTGGATCCAGGATGCTGGCAAACCAGTCGTCGTCATCGTTCATCATTTTGGCAATGCGGGGGTCCCTTTTTAGGATCCGCAAGGCATAATCTGACATGTGGGCCAATGTTCCCGGTGTCAATGATGCACTGCGAGTGCTGGGTGGAGGAGCACTTTCTGGCAAATCCACATCCCTCCAGTCACGCACAAACCCTGTACCAGACCTTGCCACGCCAACATTTTCACTTGCCCCACGAGATGCATCCTCCTCCCCTAAGTAATCATCCCCATCATCCTCCTCCTCCTCTTCTTCCTCCACCTCGTCCAGGAGAGGTCCCTGAGCAGACAATGGCTGAATGTCATCAAGGATTCCCTCCTCCTCTTCCTCCTCATCAACATTGGCTGCAGACGCCTGCTCCTTAAGGTGCGTCAAAGTTTGCATGAGTAGACGCATAAGTGGGATGCTCATGCTTAGGATGGCGTCGTCTGCGCTTACCAGCCGTGTGCATTCCTCAAAACACTGAAGGACTTTACAAAGGTCTTTCAGCTTCGACCACTGCACGCCTGTCAACTCCATGTCTGCTCTCAAAGTGCCTGGCCGTGTATCCTCCCACAAATGCATTATGGCCTGCCTCTGCTCGCACAGCCGCTCCACCATGTGCAGGGTGGAGTTCCACCTTGTTGCAATGTCGATAATGAGGCGGTGGTTGGGAAGGTGGAGCAATCGCTGCAGCTTCTGCATACGAACGGAGTGTACAGGAGACCGGCGGATGTGCGCGCACAGTCTTCGCACCTTCTGGAGCAGGGCTGTTCACTCCGGATAATTTTTGAGGAAGCACTGCACCACCAGGTTCAAGGTGTGAGCCAAGCAAGGTATGTGGCTGAGTTTTGAAAGGCCTATGGCTGCCACAAAATTACGGCCGTTATCACTAACTACCTTGCCTGCCTCAAGATGTACACTGCCCAGCCATGACTCAGTTTGTCGCTTCAAGTACTCGGCCAGCACCTCGGCGGTGTGTCTGTCGCCCAAACACATCATCTGCAACACAGCCTGCTGACGCTTTCCACTAGCTGCTCGATAGGGGGACACATCGTGTGCAACAGTGGCAGCTGCAGATGGAGTGCTCGTACGACTGCGCTCTGTGGACGAGCTTTCGCTTCTGGAGGAGGAGGAGGAGGAGGGTCGAACTCCTACAGCCAACTGTTTCCTATACCGTGGGCTAGGCAGCACTGTCCCACCACCGATGTCCCCTGTGGACCCTGCATCCACCACATTAACCCAGTGCGCAGTGATGGACACGTAACGGCCCTGGCCATGCCGACTGGACCATGCATCAGTTGTGAGGTGCACCTTTCCGCTCACTGACTGCTTGAGTGCATGGACAATGCGGTCTTTCACATGATGGTGGAGGGCTGGGATGGCTTTGCGAGAGAAGAAGTGGCGACTGGGTAGGTCATAGCGTGGTACTGCATAGGCCATGAGTTCGCGGAAAGCTGTGCTTTCCACCAACCGAAAGGGCATCATCTCAAACGAGATTAGTTTGGCAATGTGGGCGTTCAAACCCAGTGTATGCGGATGAGAGACTGAGTACTTTCTTGACCTACTCATAGTGTCTGGGAGGGTGAGCTGGACTTGAGAGCTGCATATGGTGGAAGTAGCGGTGGACAGGGCGGACTGAGAGAGGGTTGATGATGGTGATGGAGTTGGTGTTCTTTCTGATGGCCTAGAATCAGTATTTCGTTGATATAACAGTGGGATTCCCTGACTGCTGTGGCCTTGCAACGACACCTCAACATTTGCTGCTGTGCTAACCGGTGGGCTTACAGTGGGGGAAACAATGTAGCGTTGCTGACTACCTTCGTTGTGATCAGTTGCACATGTGGCACTTGAGGTTTGGTGTTGTGTCCACACTTGCAAGTGCATGCTGGTTAAATGTCTAAGCATGCAACTGGTATTCAAATTTTTCAGATTTTTCCCTCGGCTAAAGGTCTTTGCGCACTTCTTACAGATAACCTTGGCCTGATCATGAGGATTTTGTTCAAAAAA
This sequence comes from Dendrobates tinctorius, assembly GCF_039654945.1. Taxonomy (NCBI): domain Eukaryota; kingdom Metazoa; phylum Chordata; class Amphibia; order Anura; family Dendrobatidae; genus Dendrobates; species Dendrobates tinctorius. Next base: position 27,481,828 of record NW_027361677.1, read on the forward strand.
GTGCTACACTGCACTCTTCCTACTTTGGCAGACATTTTGCGGCCTAGCACGCTGTGATCTTTTGACCCTCTGGACAAGCTGTCCAGCAACTCTTTTGATGTTTGGAACCTGTCTTTGGAGTGCTCCGGGCCTGCCAGATAACAGCTGTTGCGATGTCGATGTCTGCTGTGGATGCTCCTCATCTGAGCTATTGGAAGCAGCACCCTCTTCCCCCAATGGATGCCAATCTGGGTCAACAACTGGGTCATCCATCACCTCCTCTTCTATGTCATGTGCACCTTCCTCTGTGTCACCGTGTATGGTGGTATAGTGTGCGGGAAGGGGCACCTGAGTCTCATCAGGGTCAGAATCTGGCTCTGTACACTGCGAGGACAATGTAGTGCTCTGAGTGAATGTACCAGCAGAATCATCCATCAGCGGCTGTGCATCAGTGCACTCCATGTCAGATTCATCTTGGCCTGGGTAATTCACCATTTCACTTGATAATCCAGGCATGGTATGTGAAAACAGCTCCATGGAGTAATCAGTAGTATGGCCTGCGTCATCCTTCAATCTTGGTTGGGGTGAAGGACACAAGGAAAGGTGTGGTTCATGAACATGAGCCTCCAATGACGACTCAGTGCTTTTACTTTTTACAACTGAAGAAGAGGAGGCGATAGAGCTGGAGGCTGAGTCAGCAATGTAAGACAAAACTTTTTCCTGATGCTCTGCCTTTAAAAGCGGTTTGCCAACTCCTAGAAAACTAAGCGTTCGAGGCCTTATGTAGCCAGACGATGACGCAGGGTCAGCACATCCTGCATTCGGTCCTATTTTGCTCTTGCCACTACCATCAGATCCAACACCAACACCATCATTACCAGCTGCCAACCCCCGCCCAATTCCACGGCCTCTTCCACCAGCCTTCCTCATTTTTGGTAGAAATGTAGACAAAATCCAACAAACTATATAGTAATGTAAAACAAGGTACAAGGTGTCTATAGGACAGGGGAGTTTTAGAATTTCTGCACACACTTGTGGACAGTGGACACTTGTGGATTGTGTGAGGCCCACTGATATCTGAGCGCTATGTGACACGCTCGATGGCACAGCTGCCTGTGACCAAAGTGACGAGAGGATAATGGAGATTTTGAATCTCTGCGTACACTTTTGGACACTGGACACTTGTGGATTGTGTGAGGCCCACTGATATCTGAGCACTATGTGACACGCTCGATGGCACAGCTGCCTGTGACCAAAGTGACGAGAGGATAATGGAGATTTTGAATCTCTGCGTACACTTTTGGACACTGGACACTTGTGGATGGTGTGAGGCCCACTGATATCTGAGCGCTATGTGACACGCTCGATGGCACAGCTGCCTGTGACCAAAGTGACGAGAGGATAATGGAGATTTTGAATCTCTGCGTACACTTTTGGACACTGGACACTTGTGGATGGTGTGAGGCCCACTGATATCTGAGCGCTATGTGACACGCCCGATGGCACAGCTGCCTGTGACCAAAGTGACGAGAGGATAATGGAGATTTTGAATCTCTGCGTACACTTTTGGACACTGGACACTTGTGGATGGTGTGAGGCCCACTGATATCTGAGCGCTATGTGACACGCTCGATGGCACAGCTGCCTGTGACCAAAGTGACGAGAGGATAATGGAGATTTTGAATCTCTGCGTACACTTTTGGACACTGGACACTTGTGGATGGTGTGAGGCCCACTGATATCTGAGCGCTATGTGACACGCTCGATGGCACAGCTGCCTGTGACCAAAGTGACGAGAGGATAATGGAGATTTTGAATCTCTGCGTACACTTTTGGACACTGGACACTTGTGGATGGTGTGAGGCCCACTGATATCTGAGCGCTATGTGACACGCTCGATGGCACAACTGCCTGTGACCAAAGTGACGAGAGGATAATGGAGATTTTGAATCTCTGTGTACACTTTTGGACACTGGACACTTGTGGATTGTGTGAGGCCCACTGATATCTGAGCGCTATGTGACACACTCGATGGCACAGCTGCCTGTGACCAAAGTGACGAGAGGATAATGGAGATTTTGAATCTCTGCGTACACTTTTGGACACTGGACACTTGTGGATGGTGTGAGGCCCACTGATATCTGAGCGCTATGTGACACGCTCGATGGCACAGCTGCCTGTGACCAAAGTGACGAGAGGATAATGGAGATTTTGAATCTCTGCGTACACTTTTGGACACTGGACACTTGTGGATTGTGTGAGGCCCACTGATATCTGAGCGCTATGTGACACGCTCGATGGCACAGCTGCCTGTGACCAAAGTGACGAGAGGATAATGGAGATTTTGAATCTCTGCGTACACTTTTGGACACTGGACACTTGTGGATGGTGTGAGGCCCACTGATATCTGAGCGCTATGTGACACGCTCGATGGCACAGCTGCCTGTGACCAAAGTGACGAGAGGATAATGGAGATTTTGAATCTCTGCGTACACTTTTGGACACTGGACACTTGTGGATTGTGTGAGGCCCACTGATATCTGAGCGCTATGTGACACGCTCGATGGCACAGCTGCCTGTGACCAAAGTGACGAGAGGATAATGGAGATTTTGAATCTCTGCGTACACTTTTGGACACTGGACACTTGTGGATTGTGTGAGGCCCACTGATATCTGAGCGCTATGTGACACGCTCGATGGCACAGCTGCCTGTGACCAAAGTGACGAGAGGATAATGGAGATTTTGAATCTCTGCGTACACTTTTGGACACTGGACACTTGAGGATTGTGTGAGGCCCACTGATATCTGAGCGCTATGTGACACGCTCGATGGCACAGCTGCCTGTGACCAAAGTGACGAGAGGATAATGGAGATTTTGAATCTCTGCGTACACTTTTGGACACTGGACTAGAGTTGAGCGAAACGGGTCGAAAAAATTCAAAAGTCGCCGACTTTTGGCAAAGTCGGGTTTTATGAAACGAAACCCGACCCTAGGATGAGGTCGGCCACGAGGTCGGCGACTTACGCGCCAAAGTCGCGTTTCAAAAGTTTGTTTTGCGCTCTTTTTCAGCCAATCAGGATCCACGGACACTGTGGGCAACGTGATGACATAGGCACGGGTCACCACCATCTTTCAGAAGGGCATGCAAGTGATTGGCTTGCTTTGGTGGGCGTCACAGGGGGTATAAAAGGGCGTGCACGCCGACCGCCATCTTACTTCTGCCGATCTTAGTATAGGGAGAGGTTGCTGCTGATTCTGTAGGGAGAGCGTTAGGCAGGGAAGAAGACAAAAAAACTGCTTCTGCTGCTAGCGATTTGGCCTGCACAACACACAAGTCACTGTGTGTGCAGTGCAAGGGGAGGCTATATTGTGGTGTATCAGTGGTGTTGGTTGTTGGGCTGCCTTTTAAGGCTTCCTGACACGCTGGCATTGCTGTTTACCCACTGCTCCGCAAACTGCTTTTTTAAAAGCAATCCAATCTCCCTTATCCTCTCGTCACTTTGGTCACAGGCAGCTGTGCCATCGAGCGTGTCACATAGCGCTCAGATATCAGTGGGCCTCACACCATCCACAAGTGTCCAGTGTCCAAAAGTGTACGCAGAGATTCAAAATCTCCATTATCCTCTCGTCACTTTGGTCACAGGCAGCTGTGCCATCGAGCGTGTCACATAGCGCTCAGATATCAGTGGGCCTCACACCATCCACAAGTGTCCAGTGTCCAAAAGTGTACGCAGAGATTCAAAATCTCCATTATCCTCTCGTCACTTTGGTCACAGGCAGCTGTGCCATCGAGCGTGTCACATAGCGCTCAGATATCAGTGGGCCTCACACAATCCACAAGTGTCCAGTGTCCAAAAGTGTACGCAGAGATTCAAAATCTCCATTATCCTCTCGTCACTTTGGTCACAGGCAGCTGTGCCATCGAGCGTGTCACATAGCGCTCAGATATCAGTGGGCCTCACACCATCCACAAGTGTCCAGTGTCCAAAAGTGTACGCAGAGATTCAAAATCTCCATTATCCTCTCGTCACTTTGGTCACAGGCAGCTGTGCCATCGAGCGTGTCACATAGCGCTCAGATATCAGTGGGCCTCACACCATCCACAAGTGTCCAGTGTCCAAAAGTGTACGCAGAGATTCAAAATCTCCATTATCCTCTCGTCACTTTGGTCACAGGCAGCTGTGCCATCGAGCGTGTCACATAGCGCTCAGATATCAGTGGGCCTCACACAATCCACAAGTGTCCAGTGTCCAAAAGTGTACGCAGAGATTCAAAATCTCCATTATCCTCTCGTCACTTTGGTCACAGGCAGCTGTGCCATCGAGCGTGTCACATAGCGCTCAGATATCAGTGGGCCTCACACAATCCACAAGTGTCCAGTGTCCAAAAGTGTACGCAGAGATTCAAAATCTCCATTATCCTCTCGTCACTTTGGTCACAGGCAGCTGTGCCATCGAGCGTGTCACATAGCGCTCAGATATCAGTGGGCCTCACACCATCCACAAGTGTCCAGTGTCCAAAAGTGTACGCAGAGATTCAAAATCTCCATTATCCTCTCGTCACTTTGGTCACAGGCAGCTGTGCCATCGAGCGTGTCACATAGCGCTCAGATATCAGTGGGCCTCACACAATCCACAAGTGTCCAGTGTCCAAAAGTGTACGCAGAGATTCAAAATCTCCATTATCCTCTCGTCACTTTGGTCACAGGCAGCTGTGCCATCGAGCGTGTCACATAGCGCTCAGATATCAGTGGGCCTCACACCATCCACAAGTGTCCAGTGTCCAAAAGTGTACGCAGAGATTCAAAATCTCCATTATCCTCTCGTCACTTTGGTTACAGGCAGCTGTGCCATCGAGCGTGTCACATAGCGCTCAGATATCAGTGGGCCTCACACCATCCACAAGTGTCCAGTGTCCAAAAGTGTACGCAGAGATTCAAAATCTCCATTATCCTCTCGTCACTTTGGTCACAGGCAGCTGTGCCATCGAGCGTGTCACATAGCGCTCAGATATCAGTGGGCCTCACACCATCCACAAGTGTCCAGTGTCCAAAAGTGTACGCAGAGATTCAAAATCTCCATTATCCTCTCGTCACTTTGGTCACAGGCAGCTGTGCCATCGAGCGTGTCACATAGCGCTCAGATATCAGTGGGCCTCACACCATCCACAAGTGTCCAGTGTCCAAAAGTGTACGCAGAGATTCAAAATCTCCATTATCCTCTCGTCACTTTGGTCACAGGCAGCTGTGCCATCGAGCGTGTCACATAGCGCTCAGATATCAGTGGGCCTCACACTATCCACAAGTGTCCAGTGTCCAAAAGTGTACGCAGAGATTCAAAATCTCCATTATCCTCTCGTCACTTTGGTCACAGGCAGCTGTGCCATCGAGCGTGTCACATAGCGCTCAGATATCAGTGGGCCTCACACCATCCACAAGTGTCCAGTGTCCAAAAGTGTACGCAGAGATTCAAAATCTCCATTATCCTCTCGTCACTTTGGTCACAGGCAGCTGTGCCATCGAGCGTGTCACATAGCGCTCAGATATCAGTGGGCCTCACACCATCCACAAGTGTCCAGTGTCCAAAAGTGTACGCAGAGATTCAAAATCTCCATTATCCTCTCGTCACTTTGGTCACAGGCAGCTGTGCCATCGAGCGTGTCACATAGCGCTCAGATATCAGTGGGCCTCACACCATCCACAAGTGTCCAGTGTCCAAAAGTGTACGCAGAGATTCAAAATCTCCATTATCCTCTCGTCACTTTGGTCACAGGCAGCTGTGCCATCGAGCGTGTCACATAGCGCTCAGATATCAGTGGGCCTCACACAATCCACAAGTGTCCAGTGTCCAAAAGTGTACGCAGAGATTCAAAATCTCCATTATCCTCTCGTCACTTTGGTCACAGGCAGCTGTGCCATCGAGCGTGTCACATAGCGCTCAGATATCAGTGGGCCTCACACAATCCACAAGTGTCCAGTGTCCAAAAGTGTACGCAGAGATTCAAAATCTCCATTATCCTCTCGTCACTTTGGTCACAGGCAGCTGTGCCATCGAGCGTGTCACATAGCGCTCAGATATCAGTGGGCCTCACACCATCCACAAGTGTCCAGTGTCCAAAAGTGTACGCAGAGATTCAAAATCTCCATTATCCTCTCGTCACTTTGGTCACAGGCAGCTGTGCCATCGAGCGTGTCACATAGCGCTCAGATATCAGTGGGCCTCACACCATCCACAAGTGTCCAGTGTCCAAAAGTGTACGCAGAGATTCAAAATCTCCATTATCCTCTCGTCACTTTGGTCACAGGCAGCTGTGCCATCGAGCGTGTCACATAGCGCTCAGATATCAGTGGGCCTCACACCATCCACAAGTGTCCAGTGTCCAAAAGTGTACGCAGAGATTCAAAATCTCCATTATCCTCTCGTCACTTTGGTCACAGGCAGCTGTGCCATCGAGCGTGTCACATAGCGCTCAGATATCAGTGGGCCTCACACCATCCACAAGTGTCCAGTGTCCAAAAGTGTACGCAGAGATTCAAAATCTCCATTATCCTCTCGTCACTTTGGTCACAGGCAGCTGTGCCATTGAGCGTGTCACATAGCGCTCAGATATCAGTGGGCCTCACACCATCCACAAGTGTCCAGTGTCCAAAAGTGTACGCAGAGATTCAAAATCTCCATTATCCTCTCGTCACTTTGGTCACAGGCAGCTGTGCCATCGAGCGTGTCACATAGCGCTCAGATATCAGTGGGCCTCACACCATCCACAAGTGTCCAGTGTCCAAAAGTGTACGCAGAGATTCAAAATCTCCATTATCCTCTCGTCACTTTGGTCACAGGCAGCTGTGCCATCGAGCGTGTCACATAGCGCTCAGATATCAGTGGGCCTCACACCATCCACAAGTGTCCAGTGTCCAAAAGTGTACGCAGAGATTCAAAATCTCCATTATCCTCTCGTCACTTTGGTCACAGGCAGCTGTGCCATCGAGCGTGTCACATAGCGCTCAGATATCAGTGGGCCTCACACCATCCACAAGTGTCCAGTGTCCAAAAGTGTACGCAGAGATTCAAAATCTCCATTATCCTCTCGTCACTTTGGTCACAGGCAGCTGTGCCATCGAGCGTGTCACATAGCGCTCAGATATCAGTGGGCCTCACACAATCCACAAGTGTCCACTGTCCACAAGTGTGTGCAGAAATTCTAAAACTCCCCTGTCCTATAGACACCTTGTACCTTGTTTTACATTACTATATAGTTTGTTGGATTTTGTCTACATTTCTACCAAAAATGAGGAAGGCTGGTGGAAGAGGCCGTGGAATTGGGCGGGGGTTGGCAGCTGGTAATGATGGTGTTGGTGGTGGATCTGATGGTAGTGGCAAGAGCAAAATAGGACCGAATGCAGGAGGTGCTGACCCTGCGTCATCGTCTGGCTACATAAGGCCTCGAACGCTTAGTTTTCTAGGAGTTGGCAAACCGCTTTTAAAGGCAGAGCATCAGGAAAAAGTTTTGTCTTACATTGCTGACTCAGCCTCCAGCTCTATCGCCTCCTCTTCTTCAGTTGTAAAAAGTAAAAGCACTGAGTCGTCATTGGAGGCTCATGTTCATGAACCACACCTTTCCTTGTGTCCTTCACCCCAACCAAGATTGAAGGATGACGCAGGCCATACTACTGATTACTCCATGGAGCTGTTTTCACATACCATGCCTGGATTATCAAGTGAAATGGTGAATTACCCAGGCCAAGATGAATCTGACATGGAGTGCACTGATGCACAGCCGCTGATGGATGATTCTGCTGGTACATTCACTCAGAGCACTACATTGTCCTCGCAGTGTACAGAGCCAGATTCTGACCCTGATGAGACTCAGGTGCCCCTTCCCGCACACTATACCACCATACACGGTGACACAGAGGAAGGTGCACATGACATAGAAGAGGAGGTGATGGATGACCCAGTTGTTGACCCAGATTGGCATCCATTGGGGGAAGAGGGTGCTGCTTCCAATAGCTCAGATGAGGAGCATCCACAGCAGACATCGACATCGCAACAGCTGTTATCTGGCAGGCCCGGAGCACTCCAAAGACAGGTTCCAAACATCAAAAGAGTTGCTGGACAGCTTGTCCAGAGGGTCAAAAGATCACAGCGTGCTAGGCCGCAAAATGTCTGCCAAAGTAGGAAGAGTGCAGTGTGGCACTTTTTTGAACAAAATCCTCATGATCAGGCCAAGGTTATCTGTAAGAAGTGCGCAAAGACCTTTAGCCGAGGGAAAAATCTGAAAAATTTGAATACCAGTTGCATGCTTAGACATTTAACCAGCATGCACTTGCAAGTGTGGACACAACACCAAACCTCAAGTGCCACATGTGCAACTGATCACAACGAAGGTAGTCAGCAACGCTACATTGTTTCCCCCACTGTAAGCCCACCGGTTAGCACAGCAGCAAATGTTGAGGTGTCGTTGCAAGGCCACAGCAGTCAGGGAATCCCACTGTTATATCAACGAAATACTGATTCTAGGCCATCAGAAAGAACACCAACTCCATCACCATCATCAACCCTCTCTCAGTCCGCCCTGTCCACCGCTACTTCCACCATATGCAGCTCTCAAGTCCAGCTCACCCTCCCAGACACTATGAGTAGGTCAAGAAAGTACTCAGTCTCTCATCCGCGTACACTGGGTTTGAACGCCCACATTGCCAAACTAATCTCGTTTGAGATGATGCCCTTTCGGTTGGTGGAAAGCACAGCTTTCCGCGAACTCATGGCCTATGCAGTACCACGCTATGACCTACCCAGTCGCCACTTCTTCTCTCGCAAAGCCATCCCAGCCCTCCACCATCATGTGAAAGACCGCATTGTCCATGCACTCAAGCAGTCAGTGAGCGGAAAGGTGCACCTCACAACTGATGCATGGTCCAGTCGGCATGGCCAGGGCCGTTACGTGTCCATCACTGCGCACTGGGTTAATGTGGTGGATGCAGGGTCCACAGGGGACATCGGTGGTGGGACAGTGCTGCCTAGCCCACGGTATAGGAAACAGTTGGCTGTAGGCGTTCGACCCTCCTCCTCCTCCAGAAGCGAAAGCTCGTCCACAGAGCGCAGTCGTACGAGCACTCCATCTGCAGCTGCCACTGTTGCACACGATGTGTCCCCCTATCGAGCAGCTAGTGGAAAGCGTCAGCAGGCTGTGTTGCAGATGATGTGTTTGGGCGACAGACACACCGCCGAGGTGCTGGCCGAGTACTTGAAGCGACAAACTGAGTCATGGCTGGGCAGTGTACATCTTGAGGCAGGCAAGGTAGTTAGTGATAACGGCCGTAATTTTGTGGCAGCCAAAGCCCTTTCAAAACTCAGCCACATACCTTGCTTGGCTCACACCTTGAACCTGGTGGTGCAGTGCTTCCTCAAAAATTATCCGGAGTTAACAGCCCTGCTCCAGAAGGTGCGAAGACTGTGCGCGCACATCCGCCGGTCGCCTGTACACTCCGTTCGTATGCAGAAGCTGCAGCGATTGCTCCACCTTCCCAACCACCGCCTCATTATCGACATTGCAACAAGGTGGAACTCCACCCTGCACATGGTGGAGCGGCTGTGCGAGCAGAGGCAGGCCATAATGCATTTGTGGGAGGATACACGGCCAGGCACTTTGAGAGCAGACATGGAGTTGACAGGCGTGCAGTGGTCGAAGCTGAAAGACCTTTGTAAAGTCCTTCAGTGTTTTGAGGAATGCACACGGCTGGTAAGCGCAGACGACGCCATCCTAAGCATGAGCATCCCACTTATGCGTCTGCTCATGCAAACTTTGACGCACCTTAAGGAGCAGGCGTCTGCAGCCAATGTTGATGAGGAGGAAGAGGAGGAGGGAATCCTTGATGACATTCAGCCATTGTCTGCTCAGGAACCTCTCCTGGACGAGGTGGAGGAAGAAGAGGAGGAGGAGGAGGAGGATGATGGGGATGATTACTTAGGGGAGGAGTATGCATCTCGTGGGGAAGTGAAAATGTTGGCGTGGCAAGGTCTGGTACAGGGTTTGTGCGTGACTGGAGGGATGTGGATTTGCCAGAAAGTGCTCCTCCACCCAGCACTCGCAGTTCATCATTGACACCGGGAACATTGGCCCACATGTCAGATTATGCCTTGCGGATCCTAAAAAGGGACCCCCGCATTGCCAAAATGATGAACGATGACGACTACTGGTTGGCCAGCATCCTGGATCCACGCTATAAAGGCAAATTACAAAACATCATGCCACAGGAGAACCTTGACCTAATATTGGCTAATAAACAAGCAACTCTGGTAAATCGGTTGCTTGAGGCATTCCCAGCACACAGCAGCGGTGATGGTTCTCACAAGAACCGTACGGGCCGGGGGCAGCTTGGCAGAGGTGTTCGTGGTGCACACAGCAGAAGTGGCGTTGGAGACGGGTTTCCTGACAATGTTGTGGACTGATTTTTCAAATACCGCTCACACAACTGGTAATACTGCATCGATGGAAAGTGACAGGAGACAGCAGTTGTCAACTATGGTTACAAACTACTTTTCCTCCCATATCGATGTTCTCCCACACAGGTCATTCCCCTTTGACTATTGGGCCGCTAAACTGGACACCTGGCCTGAATTGGCCCAATATGCCTTACAGGAGCTCGCTTGCCCAGCTGCAAGTGTGCTATCGGAAAGAGTCTTCAGTGCAGCTGGATCAATCCTGACAGAAAAAAGGACCCGTCTGTCAACCCAAAATGTGGATGATCTAACCTTCATTAAAATGAACCACGCATGGGTTTCCAAGGATTTTGTCCCACCTTCCCCTGATGACACATAGGGTGACAGAAAAATGGCTTGCTTTGGTCCACCTCTTCCTGGTACTTCACCTATTTCGCCTTTTGCATCAGCTGAATGTCCAACATCAACATATGCCACTTTCTAAAACTCCATAACTGTGCTGCCTCCCCCCCCATGGCCGGGGTCACCACCTACCGCACGACACCGTGCGAGTGCCGTTGCCCTGGACAGGTGGGTAGGCCGACTCTTGGGCGCGGGCACTGGCACAGGGTCCCTCATAGTGCAATCAAGTGTCTCTGACGGTGGTGGTGCACACCCGCCGTCAGACACACCGCTGTACTATGAGGGGCCCAGTGCCAGTACCGACACCCATGAGTGGGCCCCCCTTGCTTGGCCAGGGCCCCAGCATTTGCAATCTTTACCTCTCCCTGCTCCTCCGCTGTGTAATCTGGGCCGTCAAATCCATACTGTGCCTGACACCGTCTGAGCCTGCCTCCTGAGACATATATTTTGAATGTGTACGCTATCCATACATGTTATCCAGGGATACGGTACCCTTTCTAACCTTTGTGCAATGACGTGCAATCCATACTGGGCCTAACACCGTCTGAGCCTGCCTCATGCTGTATAGACATATATTTTGAATGTGTACGCTATCCATACATGTTATCCGGGGATACGGTACCCCTTCTAACCTTTGTGCAATGACGTGCAATCCATACTGGGCCTAACACCGTCTGAGCCTGCCTCATGCTGTATAGACATATATTTTGAATGTGTACGCTATCCATACATGTTATCCGGGGATACGGTACCCTTTCTAACCTTTGTGCAATGACGTGCAATCCATACTGGGCCTAACACCGTCTGAGCCTGCCTCATGCTGTATAGACATATATTTTGAATGTGTACGCTATCCATACATGTTATCCGGGGATACGGTACCCCTTCTAACCTTTGTGCAATGACGTGCAATCCATACTGGGCCTAACACCGTCTGAGCCTGCCTCATGCTGTATAGACATATATTTTGAATGTGTACGCTATCCATACATGTTATCCGGGGATACGGTACCCTTTCTAACCTTTGTGCAATGACGTGCAATCCATACTGGGCCTAACACCGTCTGAGCCTGCCTCATGATGTATAGACATATATTTTGAATGTGTACGCTATCCATACATGTTATCCAGGGATACGGTACCCTTTCTAACCTTTGTGCAATGACGTGCAATCCATACTGGGCCTAACACCGTCTGAGCCTGCCTCATGCTGTATAGACATATATTTTGAATGTGTACGCAATCCATACATGTTATCCGGGGATACGGTACCCCTTCTAACCTTTGTGCAATGACGTGCAATCCATACTGGGCCTAACACCGTCTGAGCCTGCCTCATGCTGCATAGACATATATTTTGAATGTGTACGCTATCCATACATGTTATCCGGGGATACGGTACCCTTTCTAACCTTTGTGCAATGACGTGCAATCCATACTGGGCCTAACACCGTCTGAGCCTGCCTCATGCTGTATAGACATCTATTTTGAATGTGTACGCTATCCATACATGTTATCCGGGGATACGGTACCCCTTCTAACCTTTGTGCAATGACGTGCAATCCATACTGGGCCTAACACCGTCTGAGCCTGCCTCATGCTGTATAGACATATATTTTGAATGTGTACGCTATCCATACATGTTATCCGGGGATACGGTACCCTTTCTAACCTTTGTGCAATGACGTGCAATCCATACTGGGCCTAACACCGTCTGAGCCTGCCTCATGCTGTATAGACATATATTTTGAATGTGTACGCTATCCACACATGTTATCCGGGGATACGGTACCCCTTCTAACCTTTGTGCAATGACGTGCAATCCATACTGGGCCTAACACCGTCTGAGCCTGCCTCATGCTGTATAGACATATATTTTGAATGTGTACGCTATCCATACATGTTATCCGGGGATACGGTACCCCTTCTAACCTTTGTGCAATGACGTGCAATCCATACTGGGCCTAACACCGTCTGAGCCTGCCTCATGCTGTATAGACATATATTTTGAATGTGTACGCTATCCATACATGTTATCCGGGGATACGGTACCCTTTCTAACCTTTGTGCAATGACGTGCAATCCATACTGGGCCTAACACCGTCTGAGCCTGCCTCATGCTGTATAGACATATATTTTGAATGTGTACGCTATCCATACATGTTATCCGGGGATACGGTACCCCTTCTAACCTTTGTGCAATGACGTGCAATCCATACTGGGCCTAACACCGTCTGAGCCTGCCTCATGCTGTATAGACATATATTTTGAATGTGTACGCTATCCATACATGTTATCCGGGGATACGGTACCCTTTCTAACCTTTGTGCAATGACGTGCAATTCATACTGGGCCTAACACCGTCTGAGCCTGCCTCATGCTGTATAGACATATATTTTGAATGTGTACGCTATCCATACATGTTATCCGGGGATACGGTACCCCTTCTAACCTTTGTGCAATGACGTGCAATCCATACTGGGCCTAACACCGTCTGAGCCTGCCTCATGCTGTATAGACATATATTTTGAATGTGTACGCTATCCATACATGTTATCCGGGGATACGGTACCCTTTCTAACCTTTGTGCAATGACGTGCAATCCATACTGGGCCTAACACCGTCTGAGCCTGCCTCATGCTGTATAGACATATATTTTGAATGTGTACGCTATCCATACATGTTATCCGGGGATACGGTACCCTTTCTAACCTTTGTGCAATGACGTGCAATCCATACTGGGCCTAACACCGTCTGAGCCTGCCTCATGCTGTATAGACATATATTTTGAATGTGTACGCTATCCATACATGTTATCCGGGGATACGGTACCCCTTCTAACCTTTGTGCAATGACGTGCAATCCATACTGGGCCTAACACCGTCTGAGCCTGCCTCATGCTGTATAGACATATATTTTGAATGTGTACGCTATCCATACATGTTATCCGGGGATACGGTACCCTTTCTAACCTTTGTGCAATGACGTGCAATCCATACTGGGCCTAACACCGTCTGAGCCTGCCTCATGCTGTATAGACATATATTTTGAATGTGTACGCTATCCATACATGTTATCCGGGGATACGGTACCCCTTCTAACCTTTGTGCAATGACGTGCAATCCATACTGGGCCTAACACCGTCTGAGCCTGCCTCATGCTGTATAGACATATATTTTGAATGTGTACGCTATCCATACATGTTATCCGGGGATACGGTACCCTTTCTAACCTTTGTGCAATGACGTGCAATCCATACTGGGCCTAACACCGTCTGAGCCTGCCTCATGCTGTATAGACATATATTTTGAATGTGTACGCTATCCATACATGTTATCCGGGGATACGGTACCCCTTCTAACCTTTGTGCAATGACGTGCAATCCATACTGGGCCTAACACCGTCTGAGCCTGCCTCATGCTGTATAGACATATATTTTGAATGTGTACGCTATCCATACATGTTATCCGGGGATACGGTACCCTTTCTAACCTTTGTGCAATGACGTGCAATCCATACTGGGCCTAACACCGTCTGAGCCTGCCTCATGCTGTATAGACATATATTTTGAATGTGTACGCTATCCATACATGTTATCCGGGGATACGGTACCCCTTCTAACCTTTGTGCAATGACGTGCAATCCATACTGGGCCTAACACCGTCTGAGCCTGCCTCATGCTGTATAGACATATATTTTGAATGTGTACGCTATCCATACATGTTATCCGGGGATACGGTACCCTTTCTAACCTTTGTGCAATGACGTGCAATCCATACTGGGCCTAACACCGTCTGAGCCTGCCTCATGCTGTATAGACATATATTTTGAATGTGTACGCTATCCATACATGTTATCCAGGGATACGGTACCCTTTCTAACCTTTGTGCAATGACGTGCAATCCATACTGGGCCTAACACCGTCTGAGCCTGCCTCATGCTGTATAGACATATATTTTGAATGTGTACGCTATCCATACATGTTATCCAGGAATACGGTACCCTTTCTAACCTTTGTGCAATCACGTGCAATCCATACTGGGCGTGAGAACGGCTGGCGAGCTGTTAAGCAAGCTACAGCACCTGTCCAGACAAGTACAGGGATTCCCTAGCGAGGAGACTTATTTGATTGTTTTCAATGTTGGGACAGCAATTTTTGGGGAGCACTATACTCTGGAGAATGATAGATGGGGCCCACCATACACTGGAACATTCCAAAGGTGGACATCAGACACTGGAGCAGCATTTACAGGGCCCATTATACACTAGAGCATTAGAAATGGGGCCCATTATGTTTGGAGCATTATTTGGGCCCATAAGACAGTGGAGCTTCATCCATGGGGACCAACATATACTGTAGCATTATGTGGAGCTCATCATATACTGTTTCAAACATTATATGGGACCAATGATTTTGTATGGAGAAATAGATGGGCCTCGTCATGAGATGTAAAAAGTGAGGTATTTTTCATTGTACTATACCGCTATTTCTCTGCCGTATCGGAGCATGATGAGTTGTGGTATGTGTTAAAGGGGCGCTCTTTCGCCCAGGGCACATGAAAACCTGCAGCCAGCCCTCCCCCCCCCACAAACTTAGCCAAATAACCCCCATTTTTCAGTGCGTAACTTGTATTATGAAGTTAATTAAGGTTGACAAGCTTAAGTAAGAAGAATTGATGCTTTTGGCATTCAAATGGGCACTGTAGGTGTGTTTCCTGTCCTCCTCTCACTGCCGACTTTTATTCCCCATTGACTTACATTGGGTTTCGTGTTTCGGGACGACCCCGACTTTTCCCTATAATCGGACGATCTTGCTCGACCCGACTTTTGGAAAAGTCGGGTTTCACGAAACGAAACGCGACCCTAAAAAACCAAAAGTCGCTCAACTCTACACTGGACACTTGTGGATGGTGTGAGGCCCACTGGTATCTGAGCGCTATGTGACACGCTCGATGGCACAGCTGCCTGTGACCAAAGTGACGAGAGGATAAGGGAGATTGAATTGCTTTTAAAAAAGCAGTTTGCGGAGCAGTGGGTAAACAGCAATGCCAGCGTGTCAGGAAGCCTTAAAAGGCAGCCCAACAACCAACACCACTGATACACCACAATATAGCCTCCCCTTGCACTGCACACACAGTGACTTGTGTGTTGTGCAGGCCAAATCGCTAGCAGCAGAAGCAGTTTTTTTGTCTTCTTCCCTGCCTAACGCTCTCCCTACAGAATCAGCAGCAACCTCTCCCTATACTAAGATCGGCAGAAGTAAGATGGCGGTCGGCGTGCACGCCCTTTTATACCCCCTGTGACGCCCACCAAAGCAAGCCAATCACTTGCATGCCCTTCTGAAAGATGGTGGTGACCCGTGCCTATGTCATCACGTTGCCCACAGTGTCCGTGGATCCTGATTGGCTGAAAAAGAGCGCAAAACAAACTTTTGAAACGCGACTTTGGCGCGTAAGTCGCCGACCTCGTGGCCGACCTCATCCTAGGGTCGGGTTTCGTTTCATGAAACCCGACTTTGCCAAAAGTCGGCGACTTTTGAATTTTTTCGACCCGTTTCGCTCAACTCTAGTTAGGAGGTGTTTCCATTCCAGGTGGGAGAAGGAATAGCAGACTCAACCTTTGGGCAGGTGGCGACAACCGTGTAATCTCTCATCTCTGTCGGATCACGTTCGGACCGAAAATATTCTTGTCTGCACCTACCCTTATTCTTACATCTTTTCCTCTCCTGGATCTCGGTCATTTATGGCTGCAGAGATATTACCGAATAGCTTTGCTGACTTATTTAGGATCACGGACGTCATATTGGTTATAGAATAACATGGACTTCATCCTTATGGATCTCGCAGTGTAATGTACCGAAGAAAGAAGCAGAGAAGTTTATGCTAAATTATTGCACATATTATGTCTTTGAGTCTGGTGTTGGCTTTGTGCCTGGACTTGTTCAATCTTCTGCCCTAATGGGCGAAGCACTTGTCAAGGTGCTTACAGTAATTGACTGGGAATGGATAGGATGGAGGAGCATGATTCTGCTGGAGCATCGGCGTTCCACCATCGGTTCTGCTTGTCACTGTAGTGTACAGGAACGTCATGAAAAATCAGCAGTCTTAGTGTAAAAGTCCATTACCATAGAACTCTGAATAATAATATTGGTAATACAGCCCCAGCATATTCCGCAATGCCTTACAAGAGGCGACGTGTACAAAGAAAAACAGTCATTTCATAGTAAAAGAGAAGAATTAACAATTAGATTTGTTACTCGCCTATCCTGACTCCAATGCCAGATCCCACCTGATCTTCTGCTATTCTTCAGCATGTCGGGTACCATAGTAATCCAGCGCATACCATTGAGGTCAGTCACGCTCCTGTTCTTATAGTCCAGCCCTGGCGGGGGTATGCTACCTGAGTATTCAGGTAGTTTGCATGCACTTTTACACATATTTTACTTCTGCTTCTTGCTGATCTTTCATACTGTGAGTCTGTTGACATAATCGACTTTTGGTATGCTGCTGGACTCTGCTATAATAGTGTACTTTGCTACATTGCTGGGCTCTGCTACATCACTACAATAAGTCTCGATACTTATTCAACTCTATCAGATCACTGAGTTCTGCTACATTGTCACAGTGAGTCTCCATACCTTTTCAACTCTGTCAGATCTCTGGGCTCTGCTACTTTGTCACAGTGAGTCTCCATAACTATTCAACTCTGTCAGATCACTGGGCTCTAATACATTGTCACAGTGAGTCCCCATACCTACTCAACTCTGCTCCATCACTGGGCTCTGCTACATTGTCACAGTTAGTCTCCATATCTATTCAATTCTGTCAGATCACTGGGCTCTACTACATTGTCATAGTGAGTCTCCATACCTACTCAACTCTGCTCCATCACTGGGCTCTGTTACATTGCCACAGTGAGTCGCCATACCTACTAAACTCTGCTCCATCACTGGGCTCTGTTAGATTGCCACAGTGAGTCTCCATACCTACTCAACTTTGCTTCATTACTGGGCTCAGCTACATTCCTACAGTGAGTCTCCCAACAAACTTAACTACTTCATCTCTGATCAGTGCTTGAGCTTTACTGAGTCTCTTAATCCCCTCTACTCAGCCACATCACTGAATCTTCTATGCTGTGCCATTAATTTTACTCCGCTGCAATAAGATGTGTTTTTAATGAACATTTAAATGTGTGGATGTTGGAAATGAATTTGATATTCCTGGATAGTGCACCCCAGAGACATGGTACAGCACAAGACAAGTATTTGTATTATAGGGGAGCTACATTTTGTTTATCTTTGTTTATCCCCTTTAGTTTATGATGAGCTCTCATGGTATCTAACCCCAGAACGTTTGCGTACCCTGCCTTATGGTTTGTCCGTGAGCAGTGAATAGCACCACAGTGGCAGACAGATATAGGGCAGAGCAGCACCAAGGAAAAGATGGCCATGGATAGTGTGGTAGACAGAGATGAGGAAGAGATATAGGGTGGCGAAGAACTATGGAGAGTTTGAGAAAGATGGTAGACAGAGATGATGAGAAGATGTAGAGCAGTGCAGCACCGTGGAGAGAATGGATAGTGTCTTAGACAGAGATGAGAAGATGTAAGATGGTACAGCACTGTGGAGAGGAAGGGTAGGGTGGGAGACAGATGATGAGAAGATATAAGGTGGTGCAGTATTGTGGGGAGGATGGGTGGCATGTTAGAGAAAGATGAGGAAAAGATGTAGGGTGGTGAAGTGCTGTGGAGAGGATGGGTAGGGTGGTATATAGAGATGAGGAAGTATATATAGGATGGAGTAGCACTTCGGAGAGGACAGGACGAGGAAGGAGATATAGGACAGAGAAGAACTATGGAGAGAACAGGTAGGGTGGTAGACAGAGATGAGGTAGGAGATATAGGACAGAGCAGCACTGTGGAGAGGACAGGCAGTGTGGTAGACAAATATGAGCCAGCATGCTTACTTGCTATCAGGTTGTATTGCAACATTGAGGTTAGATTTCAGATCTGAAGACCAAATACTGTACTAGTGAGGTACCGTAATCAAGATGATAATTAAGCTGAACAAAAATAAGACTTTTGCCATTTCCAATAGAAAAATAAAAAGGTGGTTTTAGAAGAATTGAATGTGTTTATTGGCTTTAATACCTACTAAAAAAGCAGGCCCTTTGGACCACATAATGGACAATCGTAAAACTGCGTAAGTTGATATTGGGGTCTCATTAGACTTTTTAACAGAACTGTCTACTTTAAATGAGGATCATGCAATGTGCTGAACTTTGGTTTATATAAAACACAGCAAAGAGGACATTTTACCATTTTGCACTGCAGCAGATCAAGGGTTATAAAGTAAAATCACTCATGTGAAAAAAAAATATATAAAAACACAAAGGTGACAAATTCTCCATTGCTTTGGCTCCTGGATCGCTAAACAATTATTTGAGCAGCCTGCTAATAGCTCTGCATTGCAGTGACCTCTTCAAGATGAGCGGCGCCAGGTGAATAAATCGTCCAACTTTACAGTGAGTGGGTGAGCAGCGTTTTATACTTTCTTAACTTGTTAAATGACTAACGGACAATTAAACTGAGAGGTGAATCACATATTGCAGCATTAATTACAATCAGCACAGTTTGAAGTGACGAGTGGGAAGCGTGCCGTTACAGGTGCACATGAGGTATGCCAGGTGTGTTACCACACATCTGTGATATGGTACTTATATAAAACAAGTTACCTCTGGTTCTTCTGTGTTTATTCCCATTCACTGCGGCAACAAGTATATATGTTCATACGTTGATGAAGAATTCACATGTGGGGAATTTGCGGCAAAAGTTCTTCAACTGTCCCACAGAAATCTAGGTGTTTCCCACCATATCAACTCCAAACTTTGAGACCCAGCACTAACCTGACTCTCTATAGCAGGTAAATATAGGATAAATATGCCCGAGCTGTCTCTGGTCTCATGTATGTTTCCAGAATGGCTTCATGGCATAATGTTTGCCGGTGTGCAAAGAGGTGGGACAGGTAACGAGGAACCATATGTCTCCAAAGTGCTGGGAGTCATGGGGTATGTGCCCTGGAACTGTCTGCCATTCTTATAAAATGGCTAGTGATGACTTTACACCATAGGCAATCACTGTCCTCAACAATGGTGGCTGGAAAGTCGGCACATCATTACTGCAGAAGAGGTAACAAAGACTGACAGGGACCAGTGGGGTATTTATCCGGTGAGTAGTTATTATTTTTATAATACTCCCTATTTTGTGGTTATTTTTTACATTTTTCACAACCCTTTAAAGCTTATCAGCTTTGATATAAATATGTACCAGAGACTCTATATAAGAGACTTTGAAAGTGAGTTCCTAATAACCATTCCTCTTTTTCTTTTTCCAACCATGCCCAATTTCCATTCCCCCCCCCACAAACATACACAACACACCCTGCGAGTGTGTGAGATTTTCCAAACCATCAAGGAGTCTTACCTTTTTCCAAGAGCCTCCTGAACTCCTGAAAGGGTCAGCAAATCTTATAGGTCCTGCCGAAAGCTCTCAAAATCCAGAGGTGTAGAGAAATAAAATGTCAGGGATTCGGTGTGACCTGACCTTGAAATAGGGCATGGTTGACCTGTACACCTCCCGGAAGCCATACCAGTTGAAGTTGCTAAGTATGCATACCGTTGTGGTAAAAAGTATTGACACCCCTGCAATTTTGTCAGATAATACTCAGTTTCTTCCTGAAAATGATTGCAAACACAAATTCTTTGTTATTATTATCTTCGCTTGATTTGTCTTAAAAGAAAAAACACAAAAAAGAATTGTCCTAAAGCCAAATTGGATATAATTCCACACCAAACATAAAAAAGAGGGTGGACAAAAGTATTGGCACTGTTTAAAAAATCATGTGATGCTTCTCTAATTTGTGTAATTAACAGCACCTGTAACTTACCTGTGGCACCTAACAGGTGTTGGCAATAACTAAATCACACTTGCAGCCAGTTGACATGGATTAAAGTTGACTCAGCCTCTGTCCTGTGTCCTTGTGTGTACCACATTGAGCATGGAGAAACCAAATTGTGAGGAAGCATGAGCAATCTCAAGGCTACAAGTCCATCTCCAAAGACCTGAATGGTCCTGTGTCTACCGTGCGCAGTGTCATCAAGAAGTTTAAAGCCCATGGCACTGTGGCTAACCTCCCTAGATGTGGACGGAAAAGAAAAATTGACAAGAGATTTCAACGCAAGATTGTGCGGATGTTGGATAAAGAACCTTGATTAACATCCAAACAAGTTCAAGCTGCCCTGCAGTCCGAGGGTACAACAGTGTCAACCCGTACTATCCGTCGGCATCTGAATGAAAAGGGACTGTATGGTAGGAGACCCAGGAAGACCAGACTCCTTACCCTGAGACATAAAAAAGCCAGGCTGGAGTTTGCCAAAACTTACCTGAAACAGCCTAAAACGTTTTGGAAGAATGTTCTCTGGTCAGATGAGTCAAAAGTAGAGCTTTTTGGGCAAAGGCATCAACATAGAGTTTACAGGAGAAAAAAAGAGGCATTCAAAGAAAAAAAACACGGTCCATACAGTCAAACATGGCAGAGGTTCCCTGATGTTTTGGGGTTGCTTTGCTGCCTCTGTGTTGTGAGTTCATTTTTCCCTTCACCGTTGAGGTCTGATGAACTCCCTCCTCTGGTGAAGGAAGGTAGTGAGGCTGATTACCAAACACCTGGGCAGCTAGATGATGACTGGGTGGCTGGAATTGAGGACTGGATATAAGGCAGCCGACGCCCTTCTGCCTTGCTGGTGATCCTGCTGGATTCTTGGAGACCAGTCTGATTCCTGCGTCTCAAAGCTAAGTGTTTCTGCTCTGCTTTGTACACTTCAGTTTTGTTCTTGTTTTGCCTTGTTTTTTGGGAGTTCTGCCATCCCCGCCCGGGGGTGAGCTGAATTCCATTTTTGTCTCTGATCTGTTGATCTTTTGCTCTGTCTTCAGAATATACCTGAGTGCTGATTTAGTCTTTTGAAGCCTAGCGACTTCAGGGCCTGTTTTTCCTATCAGTCGGTTGGCACATTTTGGATAGGGTTTTTGCGGATGGCAGACAGCAGCTTTCCTATCCTGTCCTATTTTAGTTAGCTTGGGCCCCATCATTTGCTCAACCTATCTTTCTATCTGTGTTAGTGTTTTCATCTTGCTTCACCGTCATTATATGTTGGGGGCTGCCTATTGCTTTGGGGTCTGCTCTGGGGCAGTTTAGTTTTTCCCCTTTCTGTCTTTAGGCTATGTAGTTCTCCGGCTGTGATCGAGGGGTCTAGGGCACCGTAGGAACCCCCCACGGCTACTGCTAGTTGTTGTGGATAGGTTCAGGGGTCTGCAATCCGATAGCTGCCAACCTCTCTGGTTTTTCTGGACTTAGCTAGTATTTTGTTTTTTCCTCCTTCGGTGACTCATCATAACACTCTGGCACTGGACTGCTTGACCGTGTGCATGGCATTATGAAGTCAGAAGACTACCAACAAATTTTGCAGCAAAATGTATGGCCCAGTGTGAGAAAGCTGGGTCTCCCTCAGAGGTCATGGGTCTTCCAGCAGGACAATGACCCAAAACACACTTCAAAAAGCACTAGAAAATGGTTTGAGAGAAAGCACTGGAGACTTCTAAGGTGGCCAGCAATGAGTCCAGACCTGAATCCCATAGAACACCTGTGGAGACATCTAAAAATGGCAGTTTGGAGAAGGCACCCTTCTAATATCAGGGACCTGGAGCAGTTTGCCAAAGAAGAATGGTATAAAATTCCAGCAGAGAATTGTAAGAAACTCATTGATGGTTACCGGAAGCGGTTGGTCACAGTTACTTTGGCTAAAGGTTGTGCAACCAAGTATTAGGCTGAGGGTGCCAATACTTTTGTCTGGCCCATTTTTGGAGTTTTTTGTGAAATGATCAATGTTTTGCTTTTTGCTTCATTCTCTTTTGTGTTTTTTCATTTAAGACAAATTAAATGAAGATAATAATACCAAAGAATTTGTGTTTGCAATCATTTTCAGGAAGAAGCTGAGTATTATCTGACAGAATTGCAGGGGTGCAATGTACATACATTACATTACTGATCCTGACTGAGATACATCCTGTATTATACCGCAGAGTTGCACTCACTATTCTGCTGGTGCAGTCACTGTGTACATACATTACTGATCCTGAGTTACCTCCTGTATTATACCCCAGAGCTGCACTCACTATTCTGCTGGTGCAGTCACTGTGTACATACATTACATTACTGATCCTGAGTTACCTCCTGTATTATACCCCAGAGCTGCACTCACTATTCTGCTGGTGCAGTCACTGTGTACATGCATTACATTACTGATCCTGAGTTACATCATGTATTATACCCCAGAGCTGCGCTCACTACAATGCTGGTGCAGTCACTGTGTACATACATTACATTACTGATCCTGAGTTACATCCTGTATTATACTCCAGAGCTGCACTCACTATTCTGCTGGTGCAGTCACTGTGTTCCTACATTACATTACTGATCCTGAGTTACATCCTGTATTATACTCCAGAGCTGCACTCTCTATTCTGCTGGTGCAGTCACTGTGTTCCTACATTACATTACTGATCCTGAGTTACCTCCTGTATTATACTCCAGAGCTGCACTCACTATTCTGCTGGTGCAGTCACTGTGTACATACGAGGGGCGATCCAAAAGTAATGATAATCAATGATAAACACAATGAATATAGTCAAATTTTTTTTTTAATTTTTCTATATAGTCTCCTAACAAGTCTATACATTTAGTCCATCTCTTTTCTAAACTTAGAATTCCCTTCGAAGTAATTCTTGATCTTGACCCTCAAAAATCTCCCCAACAGCGGTTATCACGTCGCTATTGTCGTCAAATTTCTTGCCCCGGATGTGTTCCTTGAGCCGAGGAAAGAGAAAGAAGTCACTGGGGGCTAGATCTGGCGAATAGGGGGGTGTTCCACCAGTTCAAAGCCCGCTTCTTGAATGGTAGCCATGGCAACTGCAGCTTTGTGAGCCGGTGCGTTATCTTGGTGAAACAGCACTCCAGCCCGCAGTTTGCCGCACCTTTTCTCCTTGATAGCCTCCCGCAATCTTCTTATTTGTTCTGCGTAGTAGGAGCCCGTAATAGTGGCTCCCTTCTCCAAATAGTTCACCATAATAATTCCTTCAGCGTCCCAAAAAACGGACGCCATAACCTTCCCTGCTGAGCTTGACACTTTGAATTTCTTCGGCGTCGGTTTGTCGGCTCGTTTCCATGTCATTGATTGTTGTTTAGTTTCGGGATCAAAGTGGTGGATCCAGGTCTCATCCATGGTCAAAAAACGTGACAAAAAATTCTCCTTGTCTGCTTGGAACTTTTCGAGATTTGCTATGAAACGTCAACTCGTTTCTTCTTTTGCTCGTCGGTTAACATTTTTGGCACCCAACGCGCGGAGACCTTTCTCATATGCAATTCTTTTGCAAGGATTCTTTGAATACTGCCATATGAGATCCCTGTGACCTCAGCTACATGCCTGATAGTCACTCTTCGATCTACCAACACAACGTCTTCAACTTTTTTCACGTTTTCTTCATTGAGGGACGTGGATGGGCGTCCTTCGCGATGTTCATCTTCCGTCGATGTTCTTCCCAGCTTAAATTCCTTGGCCCAGAGTGCAACTGTGGAATATGGTGGAGAAGAGTCCCCCAATGTTTCCACCAAGTCGCTGTGTATGTCTTTGGTAGACATTTTTTTCAAGCAGAGGTATTTGATGACAGCTCTGAGCTCGTTTTTTTCCATTTTGATGTTCACTCCTTGGCAGTTCATATTCAAATGAATGTAGCTCCCGGCAATCGTGGCCTATTTAAGTGATTTTTTTTTCCTGGACTAGTGGGTACCTAAGAGAGAAGAAAACATGTTATTGTAATTTCTGTGTGCAATAGAAATAACCGATTATCATTACTTTTGGATCGCCCCTCGTACATTACATTACTGATCCTGAGTTGCATCCTGTATTATATATGAGCAGTTTGCCAAAGAAGAATGGTCTAAAATTCGAGCAGAGTATTATAAGAACTCATTGATGGTTATCGGAAGCGGTTGATCGCAGTTATTTTGGCTAAAGGTTGTGCAACCAAGTATTAGGCTGAGGGTGCCAATACTTTTGTCTGGCCCATTTTTGGAGTTTTGTGTGAAATGATCAATGTTTTGCTTTTTGCTTCATTCTCTCTTGTGTTTTTTTCATTTAAGACTAATTAAATGAAGATAATAATACCAAAGAATTTGGGATTGCAATCATTTTCAGGAAGAAACTGAGTATTATCTGACAAAATTGCAGGGGTGTCAATACTTTTGGTCACAACTGTACATACTCAAATTATCTTACCGACAGACTAGAGTTGAGCAAATCAATTCTAAATTAATTTCAACTTTTATGGGATTCAATTTCAGTGAATCTAGAAATATGGTGGTGATCCTAAGGTTTGGAAAGAGGTGAAAAAAAACAAACTCACCTCTCTTCGGATGTTATTTCATCCCTGACCAAGTACTGACCCTCCCCGCCCAGTCCACTGTTCGCTCCCGCAAAGCTTTCTTCTCATTCTGAGTCTTTCAAGATCAACATTGACTAAGCCTTACACCCTCACGTGGGGCACGTCAATGGAGTACGTCACGCCCCAACTTCTGATTGCTCCTCTTTGGCCTTATTCTCGTTTCGAGCCTTTTATCACCACTCTTGCACCCACCTGGTCTCAAAATCACTTAAGCCTTCTTCACATTCTGGGTCTTCTGGCATTGCTGTTGACTTGGCCTGACGTAGTCACACGGGGCATGATGCATGTCATTGACTTCATGGCATCAAGTTGATAGGAGTGGAAGACCTGATATGAAAATAAGGCTATAGACTAGTGACTATAGGACTGGGTGCAGGATCAGACTTACCCACAGGAGGACAGGTGAATCCCCTGGTGGGCCACCCCCCATGCCCCTAAATGAGCATTAATTGGCATAGTTCACTTTTTGCAATATGTGCAAGAATCTCATTCATCCATTTATAATCTACCCAGTTTACTGAAGCATAGGCAAATTTGTGAAAAAGGGTCAGGAAATATACCTTGTAGTTGAACAGTGGGCGCCTCAAAATGAATGTAACTGGTGGGCCCTTGAAATTCCAGTCTGACACTTACTGGGTGGGTATCAATAAATTACATGGAAAAAAATAAGGCAGAAGCAGAACAATTGTGGGACAAAGCAGGAGGCAGCAGTGGCCAGGAAAAACCCAAAACTAGAATAAGGCCAGTACGGAACGTTTGGAGAACTCCACAAGGAGAAGCAGCGGTAACAGGGACCCAATATGAAAATAGGGCTGAAGAAGAATGAACTTGGCAGTGTTGGAATACTCAGAACGAGAGTAAAGTAGAAGTGGAATGCTTGTAGGACTGGATGGACAACAGCAACGGTGGCTGAAAACGTGAAACGAGAAGGTAGAAGTGGAATGTTTGCAGGAACAGGTAGGGAGAAGGAACCAGGAACAATAATTAGGTCAAAGCAGGACACTCAAAGGATCGAACAGGGAGCATCAGCAGTGGCAGATAACCCAAAACGATAAAAAGGCGGAAGAGGATCTATTGTAGGGTCAGGCAGGTAACATCAGAAAATCTGGAACGATAATAAGGCAGAAAGGGAGCAATTGTAGGGTCAGACAGGTAACATCAGAAAATCTGGAACGATAATAAGGCGGAAAGGGAGCAATTGTAGGGTCAGACAGGGAGCCACAGAAAATCTGGAAGGAGAATAAGGTCGAAGTGGAATG
The DNA here is from genome assembly GCF_039654945.1 of Dendrobates tinctorius. Classification (NCBI taxonomy): domain Eukaryota; kingdom Metazoa; phylum Chordata; class Amphibia; order Anura; family Dendrobatidae; genus Dendrobates; species Dendrobates tinctorius. The sequence goes on from NW_027361677.1 coordinate 27,508,459, forward strand.
ATCGTTGGACTGGGAACAGTACAGTAGTGGTGGTAGAAAATCCAGAATAAGAATAAGGCCGATGTAGAACGATCAGAGAACTGAGCAGGGAACAGCTGCGGTGGTGGAAGAACCAAAAGAGGATTAAGGTCCAAGAGGAGCAATTCGAGCACAGAGTGTGGGAACGGTGAGATACGTATGGGGATGGCCGAGGAGGAGTATATTTATTTATTTATTGTTTTTTTTTTTACTTCACTCTCCACCAAATTTATTGGATGTGAATAATATCTTCCCACCTGAAATTAGTGGATTTGTCAGAATCAAATTTCAGGAGATTTGATCTTTCTAATGAATTTACGTGATTTTTAATTGCCATGATATGACGTAATGATTTTTTACTTTCGGCAGTGTATTGCATTCGCCACAGCTGCATCTTTAATACAAGGCTGTTGTATATTTTTTACTGTGTATACGGCGGACATGAAGAGGTAAAGCATTTTTCTTTGAGTATTGAATTTTAACGTCTGTCACATCCTTGGCCTGGTGACCCCTGGCTGAGCCATGTGTATTGTTCGACATGACGGCGTGGTCTCTGCGGTGTGCCTGTGACTTCTCCTTCCATCTCCCACAGAGAGGGATCCGGCCTGTAAAATTGATGACTTTGTACAAATGAAATTATCTCCTTCTTCTTCAGAAGCGGCACAAATGTCGTCCTAAGAGTATTTAATTACGCAAAGACGTACGTGACGAGCGGTCTGCCTTGGTAAAACGCCAGATGAATGTAATGTAAAGAATGGCGCGTTATTAAATAACGGCGAACGTGAATATTTATCATCCGTTCTATGAGGCGGAATACATAAATCAGTTATTCCGAAAATTAACTTTATTGAGGCCAAATCATAGAACAAATCCGTACGGCCTGATAAATCTGGTTAAAGTTACTGAGGATCAGCGTCACAGGAAAGAAATTCAATTCTTATTAATGTAATTTCTGCCGGCGGAGGATATCTATGTATAACCTAAGAGAAATAACTACAACACTCATCATTTATGAGGCGTATGGCGAGAGAAACACATGATTTTGACAGGAAATATGGTGGTGTTGCCCCTAGCAACTGACTAGGCCCTGAAATCTAATCCGTTGCTATGGGCCACTTCTCTATGGTTCTCTCACTAAGGATTTGATTAATATCCTCCACTGCCTTTCTTGTTGCCTTCTTGGTGATTTCTTTCAATTTTCCATATTTACACTTTTATTTTTTTTTTTGCTTCCTTTCTGCCATGATCCATATGTATTTTTATAAATGTTTACACTGAAATGGACGTATGAGGGCTTTTTTATGTTTTTGTAGTTTGCAATTGTTTAATGGCTCATTCTATAAAACTCAGTATTGCAGATAATTATTATTATCTATATCTATAAAGCTGAGTGTATGTATCTAGCCACGCCCACTCCACATAGCCCCGCCCACTCCACATAGCCCCACCCACTCCACATAGACACTCCCACTCCGCACGCAAAGCCCTGTCCACACGGGCTATGTTGTTAGTGAACACGGGCAGAGACACATTCACCTCCAAAGCCACCCTGCAAAACTCACCGGCTGTGACGTCCCAGCCGCTGCGAGCTACAATCAGGGCCGCCGCCTTCAGAGTATCAGTGCGCGGCAGGCACAGGCCACATCTAGCGCCGCCGTGTCAAGAATGGAGTTGCTCCTGTGATACATGAAGATGAGGAAATAGCCAATATATGAGGTAGTATAATCTAATATGAGGCGAGATCCGATATACGAGGTAATACAAACCCATATGTGAGGTAATATAAGCCCATATATGGGGAAATAGCCAATATATGCTGTAATATAATCTGATGTATGGGGTCAGATCCGATAGACGAGGTAATATCCCATATATGAGGTAATATAATCTCAAAGATGAGGAATTTGCCAATATATGAGGTTATGTAATCTGATATATGAGGCGAAATTCCATAAATGAGGTAATATAATCCAATTTATGAGGAAATAGCCAATATATGAGGTAATATAATCTGATATACGATGTGAGATCCGATATATGAGGTAATATAATACCATATATTAGGAAATAGTCAATATATGAGGTAATATAATCTGATATATGAGGCGAGATCCGATATATGAGGTAATATAATACCATATATTAGGAAATAGTCAATATATGAGGTAATATAATCTGATATACGATGTGAGATCCGATATATGAGGTAATATAATACCATATATAAGGAAATAGTCAATATATGGAGTAATATAATCTGATATATGATGTGAGATTCGATGTATGAGGTAATATAAACCCATATATTAGGAAACAGTCAATATATGAGGTAATATAATCTGATATACGATGTGATATCTGAGATAATATAATCCCATTTATGAGACGACACGAGGTAATATATGCAATGTGAGGTAATATCTGTTGCACGAGGTAATATAATCTCCATGTATGAGGCAATATAATTTTATATAAGATAATATAATCCAATATATTGCATAATATATGTTATATGAAGTACCGTAACATAATCCCAAATAATGCAATATAATCTGATGTACGAGGTAATAGCCAATATATGATTTGATATCCGATATATGAGGTAATATAATCAGGTATGCGAGGAACTATTCAATATGAGGTAATATGTTCCGAGATATGAGGTAATATAAACATATATAAAGTAATATCTGATATGAGGTGAAATAATCCTATGTTAAATAATATATTCCAATATATAGGGTGGATACCCATATATGATGTGATATAATCCAATTTGTGATGAAATATAATCTGATATATGAGGTGATATCCGATATATGAGGTGATATAATCCCATTTATGAGGCAATATCCAATATATGAGGCAATATAATCTGATATATGACGAAATATCCAATATGAGGCAATATCTGTTGCATGAGGTAATATACCTTTAGTCCCCATATATTAGGCAATATAATCTTATATGAGAAAATATAATCCAATATATTAGGCAATATCTGTTAGAACTTTCAGAAGTCCATGTCTCCAGTACATGTGGTGACAGTTTTCACACGTACCGGAGACATTTGCACACTTACACTCATTCAAATGAATGGGTCTGTCCATGGGCAAAACACGCTGACATGTCCGCTTTTTAACAGCAGGGCGGTCTGCAAAACGTCTTGCACACTGATGACATCCATGTGTTATCAGTGTGACACATAGCGGCAACTGGGAATCTGCGATACTGCTCACACTGTTCCCCGGCGCCCGATGCTGAAGTCCGCTTTCAGGGGAGAGTGGGGAAAATGAGGAGCGAGGGGAGAATGAGGAGCGAGGGGAAAATGAGGAGTGAGGGGAGAAAGAGGAGCGAGGGGAAGATGAGGAGTGAGGGGAAAATGAGGAATGAGGGGAAAATGAGGAATGAGGGGAAAATGAGGAATGAGGGGAAAATGAGGAATGAGGGGAAAATAGTGGAGTGAGGGGAAAATAGTTGAGTGAGGGGAAAATAGTGGAGTGAAGGCAAAATGAGAGGTGTGAGGTGAAGATGAGAGATGTTAAGTGAAAATGTAGAGGTGTGAGTGGAAAATGAGAGGTGAGAGGGGAAAATAGTGGAGTGAGGGGAAAATGAGAGGTGTGAGGTGAAAATGAGAGGTGTGAGAGGGAAAATCAGAGATGAGAGGAGAAAATGAGAGATGTGAGGTGCTCACTATCAATACTTGGGTAATCGTTAAGTTAATTTGTGTTGCAAATCTGTAGTGTTGAATATATGATGTGAAATGTTTTATGTGCAATATAATCATTATAATTTGTTATGACTAACCACAGTTAGTTACTATGCCCGGGCAACGCCAGGATCGTCAGCTAGTTATTAATAATAACGACCTTCAGCTCAATCTTGAGCCATGGCGACTTGATGGATGAACGCTCTGTAGGGAGATTGATCTTGGGCTAGCATAGATAGGTTCACCAGAGACGTCTCCACCATTTTCTTCTTGATTGTATCAAGTCGTTTGTTGGTCTTCCTCTTCACCTTGTTCCTTCTATCCTTCTTCAGCGATTGCTCTCTTCATATGATGTGTCCAAAGTAGGCAAGTATTGCTTATATATAGTAAAAACGATAGTCTGCAAGCCCAGCCAAGGCTGCAAAGGTGAAACCATGGACACTCAGAAACAACACACACTGAGATTTAACCCACTGAAATGCTGTTGTCAGTGATTGAGAGTGACGTTTAACCCCTTCCTGACATCCGACGTACTATCCCGTCCACGGTACCCGGGCCCGTATGACCGTGGACGGGATAGTACGTCTACCGCGATCAGCGGCGCCCATGTGGTGAGCGCCGCTGATCGCGGCCGGGTGTCAGCTGATTATCACAGCTGACACCCGGCACTATGTGTCAGGGGCGGTCACGGACCGCCCCCGACACGTTAACCCCTTGCACACCGCGATCAAACATGATCGCGGTGTACCGGGAGTTAAAGGGAAGCATCGGCAGGGAGGGGGCTCCCTCCGTGCTTCCCTGAGCCCCCCACGGCAGCGCAATGTGCAGCGCTGCTGCGGGGGGCTCCTATCCTCCAGACCCCCGAATCCAAGATGGCGACGGGGGCCTTCGGGGACCTGAGGAAGCTGGCTTCCTCAGTGCCTGCAAAGCGCAGGCAAGAGGAAGTCTTCTTCAATGCCTGTGACAGATTGCTGATCTGTCACAGTGATCTGTGATGTGACAGATTAGTGATCTGTAACAGGACAGTGATGTCCCACCTGGGACTATGTAATAAAGTAAAAAAAAATAAAAAAAAATGTAAAAATAAATTAAAAAAAAATCGCCAAATAAATTAGTAAAAAAAAAAAAAAATATTCCCCAATAAATTCATTTTTTGAAAATAATAAAAAAAAACAACAATAAAAGTACACATATTAGGTATCGCCGCGTCCCTAACGACCTGCCCTATAAAACTGTCCCATTAGTTAACCCCTTTAGAGAACCCATTAAAAAATAAAAATAAAAAACGAAGCAGAAAATAATGATTTATTATCATACCGCCAAACAAAAAGTGTAATAACGCGCGATCAAAAAGACGCATATAAATATCCATGGTACCGCTGAAAACATCATCTTGTCCCGCAAAAAACGAGCCATCATACAGCATCATCAGCGAAAAAATAAAAAAGTTATAGCTCGCAGAATAAAGCGATGCAAAAATAATTATTTTTTATATAAAATAGTTTTCATTGCATAAAACCGACAAAACATAAAAAAACTACATAAATGAGGCATCGCTGTAACCGTACTGACCCAAAAAATAAAACCGCTTTATCAATTTTACCGCACGCGGAACGGTGTAAACTCACCCCCCCAAAAGAAATTCATGAAACGCTGGTTTTTGTTCATTCTGCTTCCCAAAAATCGGAATAAAAAGCGATCAAAAAATGTCACGTGCCCGAAAATGGTACCGATAAGAACGTCAACTTGTCTCGCAAAAAATAAGACCTCACATGACTCGGTGGGTCAAAATACGGAAAAATTATAGCTCTCAATATGTGGTGATGCAAAAACTATTTTTACAATAAAAAGCGTCTTTTAGCGTGCGACAGCCGCCAAACATAAAAACCGCCACAAATAGTAAATCAAACCCCCCGTTATCACCCCCTTAGTTAGGGAAAAATAATAAAATAATAAAAATGTATTTATTTCCATTTTTCCATTAGGGCTAGGGTTAAGGCCAGGGTTAGGGCTAGGGTTAGGGCTAGGGTTAGGGCTAGGGCTGAGATTAGGGTTAGGGGTGTATTGGGGTTCGGGTTGGAGTTAGAATTGGGGGTTTCCACTGTTTGGGCACATCAGGGGCTCTCCAAATGCAACATTGCGTCTGATCTCAATTTCAGCCAATTCTGAGTTGAAAAAGACATATGGTGCTCCTTCCCTTCCAAGCTCTGCCATGCGCCCAAACAGTGTTTTACCCCCACATGTAGGGTATCAGCCTACTCAGGACAAATTGCAAAACAATTTTTGGGGTCCAATTTCTCCTGTTACCCTTAGGAAAATAAAAATTTGGGGGCAAAAATATCATTTTTGTGGAAAAAAATGATTTTTTTATTTTCACGTCCGAGCGTTATAGACTTCTGTGAAGCACTTGGGGGTTCAAAGTGCTCACCACACATCTAGATAAGTTCCGTGAGGGGGTCTAGTGTCCAAAATGGGGTCACTTGTGGGGAGTTTCAATAGTTTAGGTACATCAGGGGCTCTCCAAACGCACATGACACCCGCAGACCATTCCATCAAAGTCTGCATTCCAAAACGTCACTACTTCCCTTCCGAGCCCTGATGTGTGTCCATACAGTAGTTTTCTCCCACATATGGGGTGTCAGCGTACTCATGACAAATTGGACAACAACTTTTGGGGTCCAATTTCTCCTGCTACCCTTGGGAAAATGAAAAAATTGGGGACTAATTGATCATGTTTGTGGAAAAAATACGATTTTTTTATTTTCATGCCCGGGCATTATAAACTTCTGTGAAGCCCTTGGGGGTTCAAAGTGCTCACCTCACATCTAGATAAGTTCCTTAGGGGGTCTAGTTTCCAAAATGGGGTCATTTGTGGGGGGTTTCCACTGTTTAGGTACATTAGGGGCTCTCCAAAGGCAACATGACACCCGCAGACCATTCCATCAATGTCTGCATTCCAAAACGTCACTACTTCCCTTCCGAGCCCTGACGTGTGTCCATACAGTAGTTTTCTCCCACATATGGGGTGTCAGCGTACTCATGACAAATTGGACAACAACTTTTGGGGTCCAATTTCTCCTGTTACCCTTGGGAAAATGAAAAAATTGGGGACTAATTGATCATGTTTGTGGAAAAAATAAGATTTTTTTATTTTCATGCCCGGGCATTATAAACTTCTGTGAAGCCCTTGGGGGTTCAAAGTGCTCACCTCACATCTAGATAAGTTCCTTAGGGGGTCTAGTTTCCAAAATGGGGTCATTTGTGGGGGGTTTCCACTGTTTAGGTACATTAGGGGCTCTCCAAAGGCAACATGACACCCGCAGACCATTCCATCAATGTCTGCATTCCAAAACGTCACTACTTCCCTTCCGAGCCCTGACGTGTGTCCATACAGTAGTTTTCTCCCACATATTTGGTGTCAGCGTACTCAGGACAAATTGGACAACAACTTTTGGGGTTCAATTTCTCCTGTTACCCTTGGGAAAATAAAAAAAAATGGTGACTAAAAGATCATGTTTGTAGAAAAAATACGAATTTTTTATTTTCACGCCCGGGCGTTATAAACTTCTGTGAAGCACTGGGGGGTTCAAAGTGCTCACCACACATCTAGATAAATTCCTTGGGGGGTCTAGTTTACAAAATGGTGTCATTTGTGGGGGGTTTCCACTGTTTAGGTACATCAGGGGTTTTCCAATCGCGACATGGTGTCCGATCTCAATTCCAGCCAAAAACGTCAAATGGCGCTGCTTCCCTTCCGAGCTCTGCCATGCGCCCAAATAGTGGTTTACCCCCACATGTGGGGTATCAGCGTACTCAGGACAAATTGCACAATAACTTTTAGGGTGCTGTTACCCTTGGAAAAATAAGAATTGAGGGTGAAAAGATCATTTTTGTGGAAAAAATATGATTTTTTAATTGTACGGCTTTATGTTATAAACTTCTGTGAAGCCCTTGGGGGTTCAAAGTTCTTACCACACATCTAGATAAGTTCCTTATGGGGTCTAGTTTCCAAAATGGTGTCATTTGTGGGGGGTTTCCACTGTTTAGGTACATCAGGGGTTTTCCAATCGCGACATGGTGTCCGATCTCAATTCCAGCCAAAAACGTCAAATGGCGCTGCTTCCCTTCCGAGCTCTGCCATGCGCCCAAATAGTGGTTTACCCCCACATGTGGGGTATCAGCGTACTCAGGACAAATTGCACAATAACTTTTAGGGTGCTGTTACCCTTGGAAAAATAAGAATTGAGGGTGAAAAGATCATTTTTGTGGAAAAAATATGATTTTTTAATTGTACGGCTTTATGTTATAAACTTCTGTGAAGCCCTTGGGGGTTCAAAGTTCTTACCACACATCTAGATAAGTTCCTTATGGGGTCTAGTTTCCAAAATGGTGTCATTTGTGGGGGGTTTCCACTGTTTAGGTACATCAGGGGTTTTCCAATCGCGACATGGTGTCCGATCTCAATTCCAGCCAAAAACGTCAAATGGCGCTGCTTCCCTTCCGAGCTCTGCCATGCGCCCAAATAGTGGTTTACCCCCACATGTGGGGTATCAGCGTACTCAGGAAAAATTGCACAACAACTTTTAGGGTGCTGTTACCCTTGGAAAAATAAGAATTGAGGGTGAAAAGATCATTTTTGTGGAAAAAATATGATTTTTTAATTGGACGGCTTTATGTTATAAACTTCTGTGAAGCCCTTGGGGGTTCAAAGTTCTCACCACACATCTAGATAAGTTCCTTAGGGGGTCTAGTTTCCAATATGGTGTCATTTGTGGGGGGTTTCCACTGTTTTGGTACATCAGGGGTTTTCCAATCGCGACATGATGTCCGATCTCAATTCCAGCCAAAAACGTCAAATGGCGCTGCTTCCCTTCCGAGCTCTGCCATGCGCCCAAATAGTGGTTTACCCCCACATGTGGGGTATCAGCATACTCAGGACAAATTGCACAATAACTTTTAGGGTCCTGTTACCCTTGGGAAAATAAAAATTGGGGTGAAATTTTTTCAAAAAATTCCTGTTTCCAAAATGGGGTCACTTGTAGGGGGTTTCCACTGTTTAGGTACATCAGGGACTCTCCAAACGTGACAAGGCGTCCGATCTGAATTCCAGCCAATTTTGCATTGAAAAAGTCAAACGGCGCTCCTTCCATTCTGAGCTCTGCCATGCGCCGAAACAGTCGTTCCCCCCCACAAATCAGGTATCAGCGTACTCAGGACAAATTGCACAATAACATTTGCAGTCCAATTTTTCCTGTTACCCTTGGTAAAATAAAAAAAATTGAACCTGAAGTATTTTTTTTGTGAAAAAAAGTTAGATGTTCATTTCTTTTTAAATATTCAAAAAATTTCCTGTGACGCACCTAATGGGTTAATAAACTTCTTGAATGTGGTTTTGAGCACCTTAAGGGGTTCAGTTTTTAGAATGGTGTAACTTTTGGGTATTTTCTATCATATAGACCCCTCAAAGTGGCTTCAAATGTGATGTGGTCCTAAAAATAAAATGGTGTTGTAAAAATGAGAAATCGCTGGTCAACTTTTAACCCTTATAACTTCCTAACAAAAAAAAATTTTGGTTCCAAAATTGTTCTGATGTAAAGTAAACATGTGGGAAATGTTACTTATCAAGTTTTTTGTGTGCCGTATCTCTGTGATTTAAGGGCATAAAAATTCAAAGTTGGAAAATTGCGAAATTTTCAAAATCTTTGCCAAATTTCCATTTTTTTCACAAATAAACGCAAGTTATTTGAATGAAATTTTACCACTAACATGAAGTACAATATGTCACGAGAAAACAATGTCAGAATCACCGGGATCAATGGAAGCGTTCCAGAGTTATGACCTCATAAAGGTACAGTGGTCAGAATTGTAAAAATTGGCCCGGTCATGAACGTGCAAACCACCCTTGGGGGTGAAGGGGTTAAGGGGGTAAAGCAGCAGCGATCTGAGCTAGCTTCATTCATTCACTGCTGTTAGAGTCATATACAGGCTGTGTGCAGCGGGCTCAGCTCTTGAGTTTCGCAAACCCTCATCTGATATACAAAGTATGTCCTATTTTGGAAAAGGGATACATTTTTAGGCCTAAGCCTAAGAAAGAGTAAATCTGGCTCCCATTTATAGAGGTCTCCTTGTTGCTGGCATATGGGCTTACACAATTTGATCAAAAAGAGCCTAATTTTGTAAGTATAGTATATATAGAAACAAGCAGTTTGTAAGATAGATAGATAGACCTTTATAGAGTGTTGGACTGGGCACCAAGGGTCCCCCAGCAACATTGCATCTGGGGCCCACTCTTTAGATACATGCAAATATTATTGGCCAGAGATGGCGGGTACTATGCTTTTTGTTGCTGCTCCTTTCTGTAATTTCTCCCTTGAAATAATAAAATGGGTGGTATAATAAATGACATGATTTATGTGGCCGTTATCTGCATACAGTGCTGTGTCAAGCACTCATCATGTGGGGCCTACCGGGGGATTTACCTGTTCTCCTGTGGACCAGTCCGAGACTGCCTATATGTAATGTGTAATCTTAGAATGTATGGGAGATACATGGCACATGGTTTGGCTCTGGTGGCATGACTCCGTGTTAATAATTCATAAGGTTATTTTTGGCATCCTTGTTGGATTCCTCCTTTTTGTGCGGTATCTATCTCCATTTCTCAGTTACTGAATTCGCTATCAGATTTACCACCGCCAGCCGATTCCTGGCTGAGCTTGTAACATTCATCTCTGTCCACTTCTCTCTATAGCATTTGCACTTTTGTACCAGATAACCAGGCCGGGCAGGCACAGAGAGCAGCAGGATTTTCCAGGTCACTTTCAGTAGCCTCAGGTTTCAGACTGCCTTGTTTGGCTTTTCTGTTTCCTAATCACTTTTCTAAATAACATCTCAGTAATTCTTAAATCTTCATTAATTTGCAGGAAATATTGCATTAATTATAAGGTGTGCTATTCGATCAGGCTATTAACCTTTGTAATCATTACTGTATTAATGACTGTGGTATTATTTAGTCACTGTGTCACACTATTGTATTAATCCTTTTGGATAAAATATTTAGGCTTGCTGTGCGCTGCTGAGACCAAGATAAAGTCACCACGTGAGAAACTTTTTAACTCTTTATTCCCAACGCGTTTCAAAGTGGAAAATCACTTCTTCTTCAGGGGATGACATAGAGTCAGACTCTATGTCATCCCCTGAAGAAGAAGTGATTTTCCACTTTGAAATGCGTTGGGAATAAAGAGTTAAAAAGTTTCTCACGTGGTGACTTTATCTTGGTCTCAGCAGCGCACAGCAAGCCTAAATATTTTATCCAAAAGGATTTCTATCTGTGGTCATGGACGTGAACCTCGGGCGTGCAGCAGGCTGACATTGACTTACATGCTTTAATCTATCTTGGAAAAGGTGAGTAGATTTATTTCATCTGTTACCCAGATAAGACCCTATTGCGCTCTTTCTTTCCCCAGTTTTATCTTGACACTATTGTATTACTAAGACTCTGTATAGTATTTTGTGAGCAGTATATGGTACCGCCATCTGTTACTGTATGGTTTTATAAAAAGGACATAATATGGCTCTATTCTGTGTTTGCTTTAAGAGATTATGTTGGAAGCACCATATTGAAAGCATATGTTGGCAATATATAGCACTTTTATTTCCCAAAGATTGTCCTCATTATTATTTAGGAAATAATACTTGGCACTATTGTGAAGGCAGAGAATAGTAGTCTTTTGGTGGGTTGATTCTTTGTGGTTGTATTATATAGACCCAAAATGGCACCATCATTTATCACTGATTGGCACGATTACGTCACTACCATGTGGCAATATTATGTGTGTAGCGAATGGTATTTTTATTTGCTACTGGGTAGACTGTATTATTTAGGCACAATACGGTGCTTTTTTCACTTAATTACACTATTATGGAAGTATTATGGGCAGTACATGGTAGTGTTTTTGGTACTGAATGACTGCATTATTTAGGCACGATATGGCACTATTAATTTTCGATGTAGTGATTATAACATTATTTTGTAGACAGTGAATGGTACTCTTGTTACTTTGTAAATTGTTTTATGTATGCACAAAATGAAACAGTTTTTGTCACGCCATAGCACTATTATGCCAGTAGTATGTGGCAGCATTATGTGGCCAGTGAATGGTACTCTTATTTGGTACTGACAGACTGGATTATGTGGGCACAATATGGCACTGGTATTTATTACTGCATTGCATTATTTTATCAATACACTGTGGAAGGATTACGGTATGTAGTCATTGTATGGTACCGTTGTTTAGCAATGTATGGAGGTAATATGCCATATTATATACACAGTTTTATGACAGTATCACTCTCCAGCAAGAAACCACTGGAGCACTAGGCGGAGGAGGACATGACTTTGGGAAGGGTGGACCTTTAACTCCTGCAGCTTTGTTTGTATAGCGTTGTAGATTTTAGGCAAAAGTGATTTTGCTTTAAGAGGAAGTGCTCGGTGTGTTACTGTGAGTATGGTGGGACTTGTATAGAGGAAGTAACTTTGGCTCTCTCCCTCTTTCTCTCACAGGATGAACTGGAGGAAACATGTCTGCAGTTTCAGGTAGTATAATCAGGACTGCCACTAGGAATTTCAGGGTCCTATACTAGCAACATTTTCGGGGCCTCCTTCAGACTCCACCCAGCTCCGCCTCCATCCAGTGAACCTTCCACAGTCCCATCGCCCTTTCTTGAAAAAACCCTACTTCTGCACCATGTCCTCACCAATCACATATTAACAGTTCCCATAACCAGGTCACATGCATAGCCAGCAGCTTTTGTAGACTCTTCTTGCGTGGCTCTACTCTACTGTAACTTATTAAACATTTATTAAAATATCTAATACAGTTTAGGTATATTTTTATTTATTTTTCACTTTTTAAAATAACCAATAATATCACATACAAGGGACAAATACCACCGACCATGACCAGACCGCATGTTACCACCACAGTGACAGAATAATAGCACACACCATTAACAAATACCATCACACCATGACCAGATCACATATTACCACCACATAGTGACTGATTAGTACAATACTGATCATCAATAAAAAAACCCAACACAATACTAATATCACCTAAGTGCCTGTCATGGTTTGCTGAGTTTGTGGGAAAAGGTAGGTCTAGGGATGGCCTCACTCTGGGATTCTGGAAGGCTTCTTATAGCCTCATTGTGGGACCATTCCTTGTTGCTTATACTCTGACCCTTGGCTGAGTGTGTGTGACCCTGTTGTGCTTGTGCCTGTGCTTCTTTGTGTCTGTTTGGTTCTGATTTGGCTTTGTCCCCATTAAGAGTTCTGCCTGTCCCTCCTGTACTGCGCCACCCTCTCTGTGTATGACCTTGGCTACATCCTGACAATACTCTGCCCGTCCTTCTTCTACTGCGCTGCCCTCTCTGTGTATGACCTCTTGGCTACATCTTGACCATTCTCTGTGTGTCCCTCCTGTACTGCGGTAGCTCCCCCCACTCCTCTGACACACGGTCATGTGACCGCAGGTCCTGTTGCTCCCAGTACCTCACAGCAACCCGACGTACTGCTCTCCTTAGATCTCGTCCGTCCATATCCCTCCGTGACGCCAGACCGCGGGCCCCCTCGTATTGGTGAGTGAGTACCCTGCTCAGTCGCGTTTAGTCACTGGTGCTAACAGGGTCGTTACATTATAAGCGACCATATATTATTCTGTGTTGGGGAAGCTAAGTAATTTTCCTTAAAAAAAAATGTGTCTAGTATCATGGACCCCATGCAAGCTTTGGCAGATCAGGTTAAACACCTGACACAAATGTTTCAGAAACTTATTGTGGAACAGCGGGCAATGGCCCAGACCCAAGAACAGTTGGTAGACACTGTGCAAGTGGGCTGTCGCTCCAGGGGCTCCTAGCATGGGGGCAGGGGCGGACACAGACTTTAGTGGGCCCCTGTGCAAGAAATTTTTCGGGCCCCCCCGCCCTTCATAGAGCAACAAAGTTATTTGTTATTTGTTGTTATCTAATATTGAGGCTGTGCAGGGCTGGATATAATATCTGTAAGGTTCTGCTGGGCTGTATTTATTATTTGCCAGTTGCAGCCTCCAAATTATATATACAGGCCAGCACAGCCTCCAAATAACATATATAGCCCACTAGCCCAGCATTGCCTCTAGTTGTTAATATATACAGCCCAGCACAGCCTCCAAATAAAATATGGTATACAGCCCAGCATAGCCTTCAGTTAATATATACAGCCCAGAACAGCATCCAAATAACATATACAGCCCAGCATAGCCTCCAGTTAATATATATACAGTCCAACAACAGTCTTCAGGTAATATATACAGCCCAGCACAGACTCCAGGTAATATATACAGCCCAGTACAGCCTTCAGGTAATATATACAGCCCACCACAACCTCCAGGTGATATATACAACCCAGCATAGCCTCCACTCCAGGTAATATTGTCATGATCCAAGGTGGATCTGACAAGTAAATGGACAAAGTGAACTTTTTTTTTCTTTGGCTTGGTGCCAAAGTGGGTTGATTGCCCCCGGTGGCCATTAGAATTATTACACGTGGTGTCGTTTGTTATAAGTTGCTCCGGTGGTGGTGAGTGGTATTACACTTTAGTTTTAATGTGCACGTATTACAAATCAGGTGTGAGGCTCTATAAAAGAGTTTTAGGTATGTTTGATGATCGTTGGTGATATTGATAGTTAGTCATTTGAGAAGCAAGCCTGGGTGATGAAGGAGCTGAATTAGTCCTGGGCAGCCCAGCCAGAGGGGTTGAGTCAGCTATGGAGTCTGCACGGAGTGCTGGCATGGATTTGTGGAGTTCAACGTTGGTGTCTGCAAGAAGGGCTGGCATGGCGTGGTGGAGTCGCAGTTTATGGTGTCAGCAGGAAGTGCTTGCATGGCTTGGTGGAGTGGCGACTATGGTGAGAGTTGCACTCAGCATGCTGGACTTGGTTGCTTAAAGCTGGACTCAAGCATGCTTGACTTCTTGGCAGAAAAGTTGGACTCGAGCATGCTGGACTTTTTGGCAGAAGCTGGACTCATCTTTGGGACTCTGTGTACTGGGCAGCTGCAACTGGCGGTGGACTCTGCTCCAAGGCTGCACTTGGGTGATGGATCCGATTATGGTGATGGATCCGGTTGGAGGAGAAGATGCACGCAGGTGGTGGGCTCTGTTGCTGGGAGCGTACGCAACAGAGCAAAGCTAAGTGGTGTTCCCCCTGTATTGTCATTTTCCCTTATGTGTGTTTAGTGCAGTGGTGGGATTAGTTTCCGCACCAACCAATTCCCTAGTGAGGGTTTAGGTGCAGGGCGAGTCAGGGTTTTAAGGTACACGTGCGTCGCCCGGTGCGGAACCGGCATGGGGAACGTTAGGAGTGCGGGGACACTGGCTCAGGGGAGTACAGGAGGTCTCCACGTCCCTATTCCCTATCGCAGGGCCCACCATTGTTAATGTTACCCAGGTTTCCCCTTTATTAAATAGTAATTAAATAATTTGCCTTACTGGAGGCGGGATTTCCAGACTACTGTATATATAACGTGTATTACCTAAATTCGCCAGTTGGAGGCGGTGTATCCAGCTGCACGTTTTATTATTTAAATTCGCCCTACTGGAGGCGGTGTATCCAGAGTCACGCGTGTCATGGGTTCGCCTTGCGGTACTCGCTGCGTCCAGACACACGTGACCGTGACAAATATATTCAGGCCAGCATAGCTTTAAGGTAATAGATACAGTCCAGCATAGCCTTCAGGTAATATATACAGCCCAAAACAGCCTCCAGGTAATATATACAGCCCAGCATAGTCTCTAAATAACATATATAGCCCAAGACAGCCTCCAGGTAATATATATATAGGCACCCCCGTTTCCCTTTGCTTCATAATGCTCTCCCCCATATGGGGTCTACTTTTGGCATAGTGCTTCTCGCCCTATGTGGCTCCCCCAGTTTATGCTGCTTCTCCCTCTATGTGAGCCGCCCGATTCATGTTCTTCTCCCCCCAAGAGCCGCCTCATTCATGAGCAGCCAAGCATCTCCCCCAGGGCCCCCCTCATTCATGAGCAGCCATGCTTCTCCGCAGGGCCCCCCCATTCATGAGCAGCCAAGGCCATGCTTCTCCCCAGGCCAGGGGCCCCCCATTCATGAGCAGCCAGGCCATTCTTCTCCCCAAGCCAGGGCCCCCCCATTCATGAGCAGCCAGGCCATGCTTCAAGTTCTCCCCAGACCAAGGGCCCTCACATTCATGAGCAGCCAGGCCATGCTTCTCCCCAGGCCAGGGCCCCCCCCATTCATGAGCAGCCAGACCTTGCTTCAAGTTCTCCCCAGGCCAGGGGCCCCCACATTCATGAGCAGCCAGGCCATACTTCCCTTCTCCCCAGGCCAGGGGTCCCCCATTCATGAGCAGCCAGGCCTTGCTTCAGTTCTCCCCCAGGACGGAGCCCCAAAAAATCATGCCTGCCATGCTTCAGTTCTCCCCCAGGAGCCCCCCAAAATCATGCCTGCCTTGGTCCCAGTCCCACAGTCCTGCTCAGCTCTGGTATTCTTACCTGGAGCAGGCAGGGCAAGCCAGACCAAGAGGATCCATCCACTGTCCGCACATTCCTGAGCTGCAGCATTTAGCTATGGGGCACGGCACACAGTGACTTCACAGACACACACTGAAGCTGCGGCTGCAGCCACCGACCGGCGCCACACGCACAGTGAGTGACAGTCAGTCTGTCTCCTCCCCCACAGTGGCAGCGCAGCACAGCACTGATGCTGATCTCACCTCAGGGCCGGCTTCTCTGCACCGGCGCTCGCACTCTCAGAACCCACTCCCGCCGCCTCCCGCAGCGCTGCTCTCCTCCTTGCGGCTCGAGTCCGCGGCGCTCCACATGGTAAATTTGAATACGTAAATAATTAGCCATACTTCCCATACCTCACACCCATGTCCATGCCCAACTGTACTCATTTAGCACTGCTGATCACACTGACTGGTACTGGGGGCATAGTGGCTGGCATTATGGGCACAGAGGCTGGTACTGTGGGCACACTGACTGGTACTAAGGAAAAGAAAGAAAGAAAACAGAGAGAGAAAAAAGAAAATAGAAAGAGAGAAAGAAAGAAAGGAGAGCGAGAGAGAAAGAACAGAGAGAAGAACAGAGAGAGAAAGAAGAAAGAACAGAGAGAGAAAGAAAGAGGGGAAATAAATAACAGAGAGCAAAAGAAAGAACAGAGAGAGAGAGAGAAAGAGGGGAAAGAAAGAAAGAACAGAGAGCGAAAGAAAGAACAGAGAAAGAAAGGGAAAGAAAAGAAAAATAGAGGGGAAATAAAGAACAGAGAGAAAGAGAAAGAAAGGAAAAAAGAACACAGAGAAAGAAAGCGGGGACAGAAAAAAGAACAGAGAGAGAGAAAGGGAAAGAAAAAAAGAACAGAGAGAGAGAAAGAAAGAGGGGAAAGAAAGAACAGAGAGAGAAAAAAGGGGAAAGAAAGAACAGAGAGAGAAAGAAAGAGGGGAAAGAAAAAAAGAACAGAGGGAGATTGAAAGAAAGAGGAGAAAGATAGAATAGAGAGAGAGAAAGAAAGAAAGAAAGAAAGAACAGAGAAAGAAAGAAAGAAAGAAAGAAAGAAAGGGGAAGAAAGGAGAGAAAGAAAGAGGGGAAGAAAGAACAGAGAGAGAGAGAGACAAAGAAAGAGAAAAAATTAAAGAAAGAATAGAGAGAAAGAAAGAGGGGAAAGAAAGAAAGAATAGAGAGAAAGAAAGATGGGAAAGAACAGAGAGAGACAGAGAAAGAACAGATAGAGAGAAAGAAAGAAGTAAAGAAAGAAAGAACAGAGAGAAAGAAAGAACAGAGAGAAAGAAAAAAAGAAAGATTAGAGAGAGAAAGAAAGAACAGAGAGAGAAAGAAAAAGAGAGGGAAAGACAGAACAGAGACTGAGAAAGAAACAGAGAGAAAGAACAGAGAAAGAAAGAAACATAGAGTGAAAGAAAGAAAGAAAGAAAGAAAGAAAGAAAGATACTATAGCAGCCCGGCTCCCATAGTAATGCCCACCTGGGCCTTCTGGTGTAGGACATATCATGATCCGCACACATGGCCGGCATCCCTGATTCCAAGGCGATCCTGCTGTCGGAGGAGGACATGGTGATGGATCTGAAGCATTCCTGGTTCTGTCACAATCGCCTCATGAAATTACCTAATTTCCGGTCAGCTTCCAGCACATCACTTCCGGTGGAACGTCACGTGCGAGTTTTAAAGTGATCCTCGGGGTTCTGCCGTGTACTCCTGTGTCGGTGGGAAAAGCCCACTTTGTATGCCTCGTACACACTTGGCTCCGCTCCGTACATCCAGTGCACATATGGCTCCACTCCGTACACACACGGCTCTGCATACCCCATACACACGCGGCTCCGCTCCGTACACCTCCTACACACACAGCTCCGCTCCATACACCTCGTACACACGCGGCTCCTCCCCGTACACCTCTTACACACGCGGCTCCTCCCCGTACACCTCTTACACACGCGGCTCCGCTCCGAACACCTCTTACACACGCGGCTCCGCTCCGAACACCTCTTACACACGCGGCTCCGCTCCGTACACCTCGTACACACGCGGCTCCGCTCCGTACACCTCATACACACACTGCTCCGTACACACGTGGCTCCACTCCGTACACCTCATACACTCGTGGCTCCGCTCCGTACACCTCGTACACACGTGGCTCTGCTCCGTACACCTCGTACACACGTGGCTCTGCTCCGTACACACGTGGTTCTGCTCCGTACACCTCGTACACACGTGACTCTGCTCCGTACACCTCGTACACACGTGGCTCTGCTCCGTACACCTCGTACACGCGTGGCTCTGCTCCGTACACCTCATACACAGCTCCGTCCGTCCACCTCGTACACACACAGCTCTGCTCCGTCCACCTCGAACACACACGGCTCTGCTACATCCACACTGTAAAACCGACCTGACCCCACACAGAAACTTTACCTCATCCAGCAGCATGACAACCAGCGCAGCAGAGTCCTGCAGCAGAGTGCAGACAGACACGGAGCCTGAGGCCCCTGATCATGTGACCCCTGACTCCTCCCCTCTCACAGGTCCTGTGCGCACAGAACACATAGCCCAGCCACATAATAATAATAATAATAATAATAATAATAAATTTTATTTCTATAGCGCCGACATATTCCACAGCACTTTACATTTCAGAGGGGATTTGTACAGACAATAGACATTACAGCATAACAATAATCACATACAGTAGATTATAACAAAATACCAAGAGGAATGAGGGCCCTGCTCGCAAGCTTACAGTCTATGGGGGAAAAAGGGAGACACGAAAGGTGGGTGGTAACAGTTGCCCTGATTGTTTGGACCAGCCATAATGTTAAGTGTGTAACAGTACAGACACAGAGGGCTGATGGATGCATAAAGCATGTGGGAACATGATGCAGGGAACCTGGTTATGGTAAAACTTTTGGCTGTGCCACACAGGGATAGATTAGGTTAATGTGTTGAGGCGATAGGCCAGTCTGAATAAATGCGTTTTCAGGGCACGCTTAAAATTGTGGGGATTGGGGACTAATCGTATTGACCTGGGAAGTGCATTCCAAAGAATTGGCGCAGCACATGTAAAGTCTTGGAGACGGGAGTGGGAGGTTCTGACTATTGAGGATGCTAACCTCAGGTCATCAGCAGAACGGAGGGTGCGGGTAGGGTGGTATACTGAAACAAGGGAGGAGATGTAAGGTGGTGCTGAGCTATGGAGGGCTTTGTGGGTGAGGGCAATAAGTTTGTACTGGATTCTGGAGTGGATGGGTAGCCAGTGTAATGACTGGCACAAGGTAGAGGCATCGGTGTAACGATTGGTGAGGAATATGATCCTGGCTGCAGCATTCAAGACAGATTGGAGGGGGGAGAGTTTGGTAAGAGGGAGACCGATTAGAAGAGAATTACAATAGTCGAGACGAGAGTGAATAAGAGAAACAGTAAGAGTTTTTGCAGAGACAAAAGTAAGAAAAGGTCGGATTCTAGAAATGTTTTTGAGGTGCAGATGACAAGAGCGAGCCAGTGATCGAATGTGGGGGGCAAAGGAAAGCTCGGAGTCAAGTATGACCCCAAGACAGCGGGCCTGTTGCTGGGGAGTAATAGTGGAACCACACACGGAAATGGCAATGTCGGGTATAGGTACATTAGTAGCGGGAGGAAACACCAGGAGTTCAGTCTTTGACAGGTTCAGTTTCAGATATAGTGAGGACATGATATTAGACACAGCGTTTAGACAATCGCTGATGTTTTCTAGAAAGGCTGGCGTGATGTCAGGAGAAGAAGCGTATAATTGGGTGTCATCAGCATAGAGATGGTACTGGAAACCAAATCTACTGATTGTTTACATAGACACGAAGGCCCCTGATCATGTGACCCCTGACTCCTCTCTTCTCACAGGTCCTGTGCGCACAAAACACACAGCCCAGCCATACGTTTGGGAGCCATAAATTAGCCATGCGGTGCTGGAGGCTAGAGGAGCCCACTCTCTCCCGGGGGCCGCACGGGCGGTAGGTCCGCCTCTGCATGGGGGGGGGGGGAGGGTAGAGATATTTCACTGGTGTCCCCCGGGTCCCCAGTCAAACTGCCAGACTTCTTGGGGGAAAAAAGGGAGTTCAGGGCCTTTAGGGAGGGCTGCAAGCTTTTCTTTTTTTCTGAGGCCTTGTTCCTCTGGGGATGAATTCCAGAAAGTGGGGGTTGTTATTTCTCTACTTCGGGGTGCACCACAAGTGTGGGCTTTTTCTCTGTCTCCCTCTGCCCCTGAAAGGATGACTGTCGATGCCTTTTTTAAGCCCTGGATCGTATATATGATGAACCCGACAGGGTTCATATGGCTGAAGACATGGTGATGAATGTGCGTCAGGGTAAACGCTCGGCTGAGTGGTTTTGTGCAGAGTTCCGACGCTGGGCAGCAGAAGCCTCAGGGGATGATGCTGCCCTTCGGGCTTATTTCGCAGAGGCTTATCTGAACGCCTCCAAGATGCCCTGGCCCTTCACCCTCCCCATTACTCATTACCCAGGCCACGCGTATGGGCCGCAGGCTACGGGCTATGGGTGTAGAGGTGGCATGCAGTCCGAGGCATCCCTATTCTCCGGTAGCAAAGAGACTGGTGTCGCTCCTAAACCCATGGAGATTGGCGCTACTTTGGTCAAAGAAAAGGAGAGGAAACGCCGCCGTGAGAAACAGCTGTTTTTATTGTGGGGAATCCGGTCATTGGAGAAAAGATTGTCCCTCCTGTCCGTCATCCTCCAAGGCGATGGGAAACAACTAGGTCTGGGTAGGGATCGAGGATGCTGAAGAGCCACCACAGGAATAGCATTTACCCGTGTACAGCTATTATTACTTATATCATGGGTCGGCTTCATTAGGTTTTGCAGTACAACAATCTTTAGATTTATCTGTACTCGCAAGGGAAGCATCTGTCTTACAAAAGATGGAGAATCCTGGCAAATATACAAAAGGTGAGCGAACACGAGAGGGAGAAATTCAGGGTGAGGCCCATCCAATGCATTCAATTTTCAGGATATTAAAAAAGAAAAACTCGTTTCATCTGATCTAGGTGCAATTAGTTATGTAATTGCAAGTTTTCCGGAGGCTCACTATTAATCTAGAGATATTATCGTATCACATGGTGCACATAACAGATCTATTTCTTCTCATCCTTGTAATGCTATTTATGCTCTTACACTGTAAAAGGAGGATTTTTTTTGCAAGAAAAGGACCATATAGACAAATAAAAGAAAATGTAAAGTAATACAATCCTAGCACTGTCCAAATAGCAACATTGTACTGTAATTAAATAATACCACCATATGGTGCTCACATAGTACTGCCCTACAGTGCTTACAAGAAAATAAGATTCAGTGGTGAAATCAGAGCATTTTACAAAACCAAAGTACACTCCTCAACATTAAAATTGTAACACAAAGAAGAAAAAAATTGTGGTTAACTATGGAAATCACAGGATGTTGCTTGTGACGGCCTGTGTGGCCTAAATGGGATCTCATGGCCTGCAGTGTTTCCAAACTTCTTTCCCATAGAGCACATCTAGAACATAATGGTAGTTAATAGCAAGGGAGCTGCCAACAGTGGATCTTGATGATTTGCCCAAGTGCATTCAGTGTGGCAGATCCATTTAATAAATTAGAATAATTTTTTATGTCCGTAGAGTAATCTTCTAATATATTGCACACATCATATTAGATGTCACTGTGTACTTACAATTGCTCATTTGGCTTTCTACCCAGTAAATTCTTCTCTTTTCTCTGCCCTATGTAGAAACATGGAGTCTTCCTATTTTTACATAGAGCTTAGAATGCTCAGTTCCTCAATTTTTAATCACGAGATGTCATAGACCTAATGGAAAACAGTAGAATTAATTAGCTGGGTAGAAAGGCAAAATGTGCAATTGTAAGTACACAATGCTATATAATATGGTGAGTGCAATATATTAAGAAGACAAAAATTTTGATGGGAGGAGTGCTTCTTTAAGAAATGCTCCCATTTTTCATGCCACATCCCACCTCGGATCCTGCAAAGGTTCACTCATTTTGGTGAAGCTGCTTGAAACTGGTGTGAAAAAAGCCAGAAGTCACAACATTTTCAAATTGTTTTACATCAGTTTTATGCCGTAAATAATTTGATGCATCGATCCCTAAATATCTGCTAAAATTACAGCACTTTATCATTTAAACATGAACCACGTAATATTGCCATACAGTGCTGAAACTAAAGTTCTATATAACACTAAAATAAACTACCAGACTGCTCACATAATACCGCCATGCTATGTTGTGCTGATATTAATAAAATAAATAAATAAAATAAACTACCACATAATACTGCTCACATAATATTGTTGTACAATGCTGAATTTGCAGCACAATATCAAACTAAAATAAAATGTTATACAGTACTCCCATAATACTTCCATACAGTGCTTATAAAATAGCAGCATACAGTGCTGAAATTGCAGCCCTATATGATACAAAAATAAAGCACCATCCAGCGCTTAAATAATAGTGCCATACAGTTCTGAAATGACAGCACTACATGATTCTAGCATAAATAGCTCCGCCATCTGGTGCTATGAGGGTTATGACGTTTCTTACGCCACCTCTGACTCCCCATTCCCAGTTTTATACCCCAACCTTAGGAATCAGGACAATAGAGGCACAGTATTGGCAATTATATAAGCAGAAGTTTTGCTGGGAAGTAGCTTAAACTCTCGTAGACGTTTTTCTTTTGTCTGCACCATTATCTTCTGTTTAAATAATCATGCAAATAAAATCACCC
This sequence comes from Dendrobates tinctorius, assembly GCF_039654945.1. Taxonomy (NCBI): domain Eukaryota; kingdom Metazoa; phylum Chordata; class Amphibia; order Anura; family Dendrobatidae; genus Dendrobates; species Dendrobates tinctorius. Next base: position 27,531,542 of record NW_027361677.1, read on the forward strand.
GCAATCATCTCCAAGCATCGTCCTCAAATATAACCCACGTCCATGGCCATTTTTATCTAATTTTTTTAGTTGTGGGCTTCGGCTGTATTGGCAGCCGCTGTTATGTAGATCCAATTGTCATAGAGGAAGATTAGCGTTTTTCGCGTCGCTTCTTTACAATGGTATTTGCCATCATTTCTCATAATTACTGTATATATCAGAGACGCACACACAACAGCGGGGATGTCTTAAAGACGTTTTATTGTGTCTCGTGTTGAATAAAATAAAATTGAATGAAAAGAAAATAATGGAGAGGGCTAAATACAAGGTTTTATGTTAATCTTCAAAAAAAAAAACATTAAAAAAAATGGCGTGGCATAATTTATAACTCCCCAAATAACACGAGAGAATAAAAATAATTAGCACCTTTCAAATCTTGCTCATTATTCACAATCATTTTATAAGTGAGCGCCAACAAAAGGCGCATTGTTCGTTATGACTAATCTCCGTTACGGAAAATTACAAACATACCGTAATTCTTATTTCCCGTATTTAACATATCATTCTGTAGTACTGAGCTCGGCGCCTCATATCAGCTTGATAATTGATCATCCGCTCGCCTGCCAGTCCTAATTAACCCCCTGCCGACTACCTGACCTTCACTGGCTCCCTTGGTGATAGAGGCTTAACCCCGCAGTGAGAACATAGGAAGATTATACATAGATGATTGACAAGTACAGAGGTAGCAGAGCTGATATAGTACTTCATGAGGCACATTAGATTTAGTGGAGCAAGTAATATAGTGTTACACAACATGCAATACATTTATAGAGATATTATACTATTATACATTTTTTAAGTAACCAAAATTGTAATCAAGGGTATAGGGTGCTTATCATAATTTACAATCTGCATTATACTCCAGAGCTGCATTCACTTTTTGTTGATAGTGTGTACATACATTACATTATTGATCCTGTACTGAGACTGAGTTACATCCTGTATTATACTCCAGAGCTGCACTCACTATTCTGCTGGTGCAGTCACTGTGTACATACATTACTGATCCTGAGTTACCTCCTGTATTATACCCCAGAGCTGCACTCACTATTCTGCTGGTGCAGTCACTGTGTACATACATTACTGATCCTGAGTTACATCCTGTATTATACCCCAGAGCTGCCCTCACTATTCTGCTGGTGCAGTCACTGTGTACATACATTACATTACTGAGCTTGAGTTACATCCTGTATTATACCCCAGAGCTGCACTCACTATTCTGCTGGTGCAGTCACTGTGTACATTATATTACTGATCGTGAGATACATCCTGTATTATACCCCAGAGCTACACTCACTATTTTGCTGGTGCAGTCACTGTGTACAAACATTACATTACTGATCCTGAGTTACATCCTGTATTATACCCCAGAGCTGCCCTCACTATTCTGCTGGTGCAGTCACTGTGTACATACATTACTGATCCTGTATTGATCCTGAGTTGCATCCTATAGTTCAGAGCTGCACTCACTATTCTGCTGGTGCAGTCACTGTGTACATTACATTACTGACCGTGAGTTACATCCTGTATTATACCCCAGAGCTGCACTCACTATTCTGCTGGTGCAGTCAATGTGTACATTACATTACTGATCGTGAGTTACATCCTGTATTATACCCCAGAGCTGCACTCACTATTCCGCTGGTGCAGTCACTGTGTACATACATTACATTACTGATCGTGATTTACTTCCTGTATTATACCCCAGAGCTGCACTCACTATTCTGCTGGTGCAGTCACTGTGTACATTACATTACTGATCCTGAGTTACATCCTGTATTATACTCCAGAGCTGCACTCACTATTCTGCTGGTGCAGTCACTGTGTACATACATTACATTACTGATCCTGAGTTACATCCTGTATTATACCCCAGAGCTGCACTCACTATTCTGCTGGTGCAGTCACTGTGTACATACATTACATTACTGATCCTGAGTTACATCCTGTATTATACTCCAGAGCTGCACTCACTATTCTGCTGGTGCAGTCACTGTGTACATACATTACATTACTGATCCTGAGTTACATCCTGTATTATACCCCAGAGCTGCACTCACTATTCTGCTTGTGCAGTCACTGTGTACATACATTACAGTATTGATTCTGTACTGCTCCTAAGTTGAAGATGCCCACTAGAATACATTGCTGGACAACATTAAAGTTTTTTTAAGTTCTACATGAGCTGACGGGGAGATAAATGAAATGTATGAAAAGACTGGAGACCATGGCTTTTATTGAGAAAATCTGGTGACAGGTTCCTTTCAAGCTAAAGAAAAAAATTTACAAATTCACACATGTATACAATAAGTTTCCTGGCATCCATACATTGTATCAGTATGTGTCTCAGTATGAGATCTCCAGCTTTGTACAGTGACAGTGATACAATGTATCAGTTTCTATCTCATGGTGAGCGTTCTCATTATCTGCTGTGACTGTGACAATTGCACAATTCATCTGACCAGTCAGGACCAGCAGAAATCACAGGTGCTGCCCTGTCATTGCCAGAGGCTATTTCACTGTATGGCAGGAAATTTGCCAGTGTTTGACACTCGCATGGGGCACACAGAGAACATCTAATCTCATCGGATGGACTCAGTACATTTACAGTCTATCTGGTAATTATTAATACAGATGCAAGAGGCAGCATGTAACATTACATCAGCGGTAGGATGGCTGCTCTGGACAGATTTAGCTTTTGGTTGTCTAACTTTAGATGCCCCTACATATAAAAGCTAATTTGTTTGAACCAGTGGTGTAATTAGAGTCACATGGGTCCAGTTGCAAAATTTGGACCTGGGCCCCCACCTACTTGTTGGTCAGTTGTATTAGCCCTTGTAGCATTCTAAGAGATATCGATACTAATGTCACCCATCCTGGGCCCCTTCCTGGTATAATGCCCTCCATCCTGGGCCCCTGTCACGTCGCCGTCAGACTTGGGGCCTGCTGTTCCGGTCACAGCCGCTAGGAGGCGCCGGACCGCCACTTCGCTGTCAGACTCGGGGACGGCTGTTCCTGCCTCGGCCACTGGGAAGCGCCGTGGTTCTATTACGTCACCGTCTGACTCAGGGCCTATGGTCCCGGCTTTAGTCACTAGGAGGCGCCGGTCTGTCACGTCACCGTTAGATTCGGGGCCTGCTGTTCCGATCACGGTCACTAGGTGGCGCCGGACCGCCACTTCACCGTCAGACTCGGGGCCGGCTGTTCCTGCCTCGGCCACTGGGAGGCGCCGTGGTTTGCCCGTGAGTTATGGTGGTGACAGAGAAGGGGCTCCTGCGCAGGCATCTGGTGGGCGCAGGCTCCGCCCCTCTGTCAGTCGTCAGGGGGTTACTGCATCACCATCTAGCCTTGTCCTGGGGGCGGTCCTAATGACATCACCAGTCCAGGAACCTGTGAGGGATGACCTGATCCCTCAAATACCTTGGGACTGGTCTTGCAAGCCGCCGGATGTATTCTTGGTTCCCCTGTGTGCTACTGTGTGAATTGCTACAACTAACTTTGACGTCAGCCTGGATTTCTGACCATTCTATTGCCTGCTGATTTTGTTCTTCTGTCGCCCTCCTGGTTTATGACTCTGACCTTGGCCTAGATTTCTGACTCTGCTTAGAATCATAGAATCATAGAATCGTAGAGTTGGAAGGGACCTCCTGGGCCATCTGGTCCAACCCCCTGCTCAAAGCAGGATTCGCTAAATCATCCCAGTCAGATGTCTGTCCAGCCTCTGTTTGAAGACTTCCATTGAAGGAGAACTCACCACTTCTCGTGGCAGCCTGTTCCACTCATTGATCACTCTAACTGTCAAAAAGTTTTTTCTAATATCTAATCTGTGTCTCCTCCCATTCAGTTTCATCCCATTGCTTCTAGTCTTTCCTTGTGCAAATGAGAATAAAGTTGATCCTTCTACAATGTGACAGCCCTTTAGATATTTGTAGACAGCTATTAAGTCTCCTCTCAGTCTTCTCTTTTGCAAACTAAACATTCCCAAATCCTGCAACCTTTCCTCATAAGACAGGGTTTGCAGACCGGTCACCATTCTGGTCGCTCTTTTCTGAACTTGCTCCAGTTTGTTGATGTCTTTTTTAAAATGTGGTGCCCAAAACTGGACACAATATTCCAGATGAGGTCTGACCAAAGAGGAGTAGAGGGAAATAATGACTTCACGTGATCTAGACTGTATGCTTCTGTTAATACATCCTAGAATTGCATTTGCCTTTTTTGCTGCTGCATCACACTGTTGACTCATATTCAGTCTGTGATCTATTAGTATACCCAAGTCTTTTTCACATGTGCTGTCACTTAGCCCTATTCCTCCCATTCTATATATGCTTTTTCCATTTTTATTGCCCAGATGTAGTACTTTGCATTTCTCCCTGTTAAAAACCATTCTGTTAGTTGCTGCCCACTTCTCCAGTTTATTTAAATCTTTTTGAATCCTCTCTCTCTCTTTTCTAGTATTAGCTATCCCTCCTAGCTTTGTGTCATCAGCAAATTTAATCAGTTTACCCTCAATTCCTTCATCTAAATCATTGATAAAGATGTTGAACAATACAGGGCCCAGGACAGAGCCCTGTGGTACCCCACTTGAGACATTCTTCCAACTGGATGTGCAGCCATTTACGACCACTCTTTGGGTCCGATCACTAAGCCAGTTATGAATCCACCTAACAGTTGCCTTGTCCATTCCATACTTAATCATTTTTTCAATAAGGATTGTATGAGAGACTTTGTCAAATGCTTTGCTGAAGTCAAGATATACTATATCTACAGCATTTCCTTGATCCACCCAATCAGTGATACCGTCATAGAAGGAAATTAAGTTAGTCTGACATGACTTATTAGTTACAAACCCATGCTGACTCTGTTTAATCACTTCATTCTTATCCAGGTATTGACATACATGTTGTTTAATAATTTGTTCAAAGATCTTTCCTGGTATAGAAGTCAGACTCACCGGCCTATAGTTACCTGGGTCCACCTTCTTCCCCTTTTTGAAGATAGGAACAACATTTGCTCTTCTCCAGTCTTCTGGCACTTCTCCTGTTCTCCAAGAATTTTCAAAGATTATAGAGAGGGGTTCAAAAATTTCTTCTGCTATCTCCTTCAGTACTCTGGGGTGTAATTCATCTGGACCTGGAGACTTGAATTCATTTAGGCTAGCTAAGTGTTTCCTCACTATCTTTCTGTTTATAGATATCCTGGATTCTTCTATTCCCTTAATAGGACAGTGAATAACAGTTGATGTTACATTTCCTTTCTGAGAGAAAACAGATGCAAAATAGGAATTTAAAAGTTCAGCCTTCTCAACATCCTGTCTTACCATTTCATCATTTTCATCCTGTAAAAATCCTATAGCATCTTTGACTTTTCTTTTACTTTTGACATATCCCCAAAATCCTTTATTATTGCTTTTGACATCTCTTGCAAGCCTCAATTCATTTTCAGCTTTAGCTAATCTGATTTGTGCCCTGCAGGTTCTGCAGACAGCATTATATTCTTCTTTAGATATGCCTCCCTCTTTCCATTTTATAAACATTTTTTTCTTCCTTTTTAGCATGTGCTTAAGTTCTGTGTTCATCCATCCTGGTTTCCTTAACTGCTTCCTATTCTTCCCTCTTTTCGGAATTGTTAACAACTGTGCTTTGAGAATTTCATTTTTCAAGATTTCCCATCCTTCCTGGACATTTTTGTCTTTAAGGATATCCAGCCATTGGATCCCTCCAATTCTCTTTCTGAATCCCTTAAAATCTGCCTTTCTGAAATCTAACCTTGACGTCTGAGTCTTCACAGGTCTTCCGCCTCTAGTTATCCAAAATTCTAAAATAGCATGGTCGCTACCTCCTAGGGTCCCAGCCACTTTTACCTCCTCAACCATTTCCTCCCTGTTTATAAGGATTAGATCCAAGGTAGCAGTTCCCCTTGTTTTCTCCCTTACCTTTTGGAAGATAAAGTTGTCAGCAAGAGAGGATAAGAATTTCCTTGACCTGTTAGTTTTGCCTGAGAGAGATTCCCAACAAATGTCTGGATAGTTGAAATCTCCCATGACAACTATGTCATATTTTTTGGAGAACTTGGCCATTTGATGCATAAAGAGTTCATCCATAGCTTCAGCTTGCACAGGCGGCCTGTAGTAAATGCCTACAATGGTGTCCTTTCCATTGTTCTGTCCTTGTATTCTTACCCAAACAGTTTCCACAGAACTCCCAGTCTCTGAAGCTTCAATCTCTGTGCAGATATACGCGTTTCTAACATACAATGCGACACCCCCTCCTCGTTTATCAAGTCTGTTTCTTGCAAATAAGTTGTATCCTTCTAGTCTTGTATTCCAATCATGTGTATTGTCCCACCAAGTTTCAGTGATTCCAATGACATCATATTTCTTTTCCTGTGTTAGTAGTTCCAATTCTCCTTGTTTGTTGCCCATGCTTTGTGCATTAGTATAGAAACATTTTAGTTTGTGATTGGTTTCTCTTTCTCCAATATTTTTATTAATTAGATTCTTTCGTCTTTGTTCTTCCTTTCCACTTCTAATAGCAGAGTTCTCAATAGCATTTGTCAGGTGTATGGCTTTTTCTGGTCTTTTGCTTCCCTTCCCATGTTGTTCTAGTTTAAAGCTCACCTTACAAGTGTAGCAAGGCGACTTCCAAATACATGCTTACCAGTCTTCGTAAGGTGCACCCCATCTCTAGCAAGTAGTCCATCGTATAAGTAGTTCACTCCGTGATCCAGAAATCCAAATCGTTGCTGACGGCACCATCGACGTAGCCAGTTGTTCACCTGCAGAATCTTATTCCACCTCCTTCTTCCATGGCCATCCACTGGGAGGATGGAAGAGAAGACCACCTGCGCTCCCAGTTCTTTCACTTTCTTGCCTAAGTCTTCAAAGTCTCTGCAGATGGTTTCCAGGTCGTTTCTTGCAGTGTCATTTGTCCCCACATGTAGTAGCAGGAATGGGTAGTCATCTGTAGGTCTGAAGAGTCCTGATATCCTGTCAGACACATCTTTAATTTTTGCACCTGGAAGACAACACATTTCTCTTGAAGTTATATCCGGTCTGCAGATAGCGGCCTCAGTTCCTCTCAACAGGGAATCCCCCATGACCACCACTCTCCGTTTCTTCTTCACAACATTTTTCTTTCTCCATCCAGGAGGACTCTGAAGGCGTACAAGGTTGCTGCTTGTTGGCAAAGTCTTATCCTGATGTATTTCTTCATTGTTTTCCTGCGTGAGAGCCTGGTACTGGTTTCTGAGCAGTATGGGTGCTGACTGCCTCCTGATCCTCCTGCTTCTCTGGGTCACATGTCTCCATTCCTCTGTTTCTTCAGGTGCACTTCGAATTTCTTCTCTTTCTGTAACATGAAGAGATAATTCTGCTCTGTCCAAGAACTCTTCACCTTCCTTAATGATCTTCAACGTAGCTAACCTCTCTTCGAGATTTTGCAACTTTTCCTCCAACAGGGACACAAGCTTGCATTTGTGGCATGTGAAGTTTGGCTTTTCCACTGGTAAGTCTGTGAACATGTAGCAAGAAATGCAGCTCACCAAATGGCTCCTGGCCTCTTCCATCTTGAGATTTCTTAAAAACGATGAAAGATGAGCCCAAATTCCTCTTTTCAGCTGCAACGGCCAAAACCCAGTGATCGTTGAGCTCGCGGAGACTCTTCACTTATCCCAGAAGGCACTGGGAATATGCAAATGATCTCCTCAAGACTCTTCCCCTGGTTTTCCGATTTCCTCTTTTCAGCTGCAACGGCCAAAACCCAGTGATCGTTGAGCTCGCGGAGACTCTTCACTTATCCCAGAAGGCACTGGGAATATGCAAATGATCTCCTCAAGACTCTTCCCCTGGTTTTCCGATTTCCTCTTTTCAGCTGCAACGGCCAAAACCCAGTGATCGTTGAGCTCGCGGAGACTCTTCACTTATCCCAGAAGGCACTGGGAATATGCAAATGATCTCCTCAAGACTCTTCCCCTGGTTTTCCGATTTCCTCTTTTCAGCTGCAACGGCCAAAACCCAGTGATCGTTGAGCTCGCGGAGACTCTTCACTTATCCCAGAAGGCACTGGGAATATGCAAATGATCTCCTCAAGACTCTTCCCCTGGTTTTCCGATTTCCTCTTTTCAGCTGCAACGGCCAAAACCCAGTGATCGTTGAGCTCGCGGAGACTCTTCACTTATCCCAGAAGGCACTGGGAATATGCAAATGATCTCCTCAAGACTCTTCCCCTGGTTTTCCGATTTCCTCTTTTCAGCTGCAACGGCCAAAACCCAGTGATCGTTGAGCTCGCGGAGACTCTTCACTTATCCCAGAAGGCACTGGGAATATGCAAATGATCTCCTCAAGACTCTTCCCCTGGTTTTCCGATTTCCTCTTTTCAGCTGCAACGGCCAAAACCCAGTGATCGTTGAGCTCGCGGAGACTCTTCACTTATCCCAGAAGGCACTGGGAATATGCAAATGATCTCCTCAAGACTCTTCCCCTGGTTTTCCGATTTCCTCTTTTCAGCTGCAACGGCCAAAACCCAGTGATCGTTGAGCTCGCGGAGACTCTTCACTTATCCCAGAAGGCACTGGGAATATGCAAATGATCTCCTCAAGACTCTTCCCCTGGTTTTCCGATTTCCTCTTTTCAGCTGCAACGGCCAAAACCCAGTGATCGTTGAGCTCGCGGAGACTCTTCACTTATCCCAGAAGGCACTGGGAATATGCAAATGATCTCCTCAAGACTCTTCCCCTGGTTTTCCGATTTCCTCTTTTCAGCTGCAACGGCCAAAACCCAGTGATCGTTGAGCTCGCGGAGACTCTTCACTTATCCCAGAAGGCACTGGGAATATGCAAATGATCTCCTCAAGACTCTTCCCCTGGTTTTCCGATTTCCTCTTTTCAGCTGCAACGGCCAAAACCCAGTGATCGTTGAGCTCGCGGAGACTCTTCACTTATCCCAGAAGGCACTGGGAATATGCAAATGATCTCCTCAAGACTCTTCCCCTGGTTTTCCGATTTCCTCTTTTCAGCTGCAACGGCCAAAACCCAGTGATCGTTGAGCTCGCGGAGACTCTTCACTTATCCCAGAAGGCACTGGGAATATGCAAATGATCTCCTCAAGACTCTTCCCCTGGTTTTCCGATTTCCTCTTTTCAGCTGCAACGGCCAAAACCCAGTGATCGTTGAGCTCGCGGAGACTCTTCACTTATCCCAGAAGGCACTGGGAATATGCAAATGATCTCCTCAAGACTCTTCCCCTGGTTTTCCGATTTCCTCTTTTCAGCTGCAACGGCCAAAACCCAGTGATCGTTGAGCTCGCGGAGACTCTTCACTTATCCCAGAAGGCACTGGGAATATGCAAATGATCTCCTCAAGACTCTTCCCCTGGTTTTCCGATTTCCTCTTTTCAGCTGCATCGGCCAAAACCCAGTGATCGTTGAGCTCGCGGAGACTCTTCACTTATCCCAGAAGGCACTGGGAATATGCAAATGATCTCCTCAAGACTCTTCCCCTGGTTTTCCGATTTCCTCTTTTCAGCTGCAACGGCCAAAACCCAGTGATCGTTGAGCTCGCGGAGACTCTTCACTTATCCCAGAAGGCACTGGGAATATGCAAATGATCTCCTCAAGACTCTTCCCCTGGTTTTCCGATTTCCTCTTTTCAGCTGCAACGGCCAAAACCCAGTGATCGTTGAGCTCGCGGAGACTCTTCACTTATCCCAGAAGGCACTGGGAATATGCAAATGATCTCCTCAAGACTCTTCCCCTGGTTTTCCGATTTCCTCTTTTCAGCTGCAACGGCCAAAACCCAGTGATCGTTGAGCTCGCGGAGACTCTTCACTTATCCCAGAAGGCACTGGGAATATGCAAATGATCTCCTCAAGACTCTTCCCCTGGTTTTCCGATTTCCTCTTTTCAGCTGCAACGGCCAAAACCCAGTGATCGTTGAGCTCGCGGAGACTCTTCACTTATCCCAGAAGGCACTGGGAATATGCAAATGATCTCCTCAAGACTCTTCCCCTGGTTTTCCGATTTCCTCTTTTCAGCTGCAACGGCCAAAACCCAGTGATCGTTGAGCTCGCGGAGACTCTTCACTTATCCCAGAAGGCACTGGGAATATGCAAATGATCTCCTCAAGACTCTTCCCCTGGTTTTCCGATTTCCTCTTTTCAGCTGCAACGGCCAAAACCCAGTGATCGTTGAGCTCGCGGAGACTCTTCACTTATCCCAGAAGGCACTGGGAATATGCAAATGATCTCCTCAAGACTCTTCCCCTGGTTTTCCGATTTCCTCTTTTCAGCTGCAACGGCCAAAACCCAGTGATCGTTGAGCTCGCGGAGACTCTTCACTTATCCCAGAAGGCACTGGGAATATGCAAATGATCTCCTCAAGACTCTTCCCCTGGTTTTCCGATTTCCTCTTTTCAGCTGCAACGGCCAAAACCCAGTGATCGTTGAGCTCGCGGAGACTCTTCACTTATCCCAGAAGGCACTGGGAATATGCAAATGATCTCCTCAAGACTCTTCCCCTGGTTTTCCGATTTCCTCTTTTCAGCTGCAACGGCCAAAACCCAGTGATCGTTGAGCTCGCGGAGACTCTTCACTTATCCCAGAAGGCACTGGGAATATGCAAATGATCTCCTCAAGACTCTTCCCCTGGTTTTCCGATTTCCTCTTTTCAGCTGCAACGGCCAAAACCCAGTGATCGTTGAGCTCGCGGAGACTCTTCACTTATCCCAGAAGGCACTGGGAATATGCAAATGATCTCCTCAAGACTCTTCCCCTGGTTAGGCTTCTGCCTAACGATTTTGTACTTCTGCCGCCCTCCTGGTTTATGACTCTGACCTTGGCCTGGATTTCTGCTTCTGTCTGCTGTTTTTGTACCGTTGCTGCCCGACTGGTTTAGACTCAGATCCCACTACGTTTTTCTCTCTGGCGACCGCCCTGCTCTGGTCCACTGCTCTTGTTCAGACAGCTACCTCCTGGGCTCTGCTATAAATCCAGATCCCTGTATAGGGGTAAAGGGTATCAGGGTTGCTCGGGGTGTTGACTTACTGCAGCCCAGACTCGCAGACAGACGTCAGAGCCCCTTCCTGGTATAATGTTCTCCATCCTAGGTCCCATGCAGTAATAGTGTCCAACATCCTGTGTCCCTTCCAGTAAGAATTTTCCCTATCCTGGGCCACTTCTCATTATAAAGGCAAGCCCGGACGCCTGCCCCAAAGGGGCTACAGGGAGGGCGCACATGACTAAGGAGGGATGCTAGGCCTGAGGGTTAGTGAAGGGTAAGGTGTAGTGCTTTTGTGTTTGTGGGGAAGGTGTGGGTTGGAGCTATGGGGCTTATGGTGGAATGTGAGTTGGCAGGGAGTGGTCAGTAGTGCTTTGTGCTTGTGGGGAAGGTGTGGGTTGGAGCTATGGGGCTTATTGTGCAATGGGAGTTGGCAGGGAGTGGTCAGTAGTGGGATGGATATATAGGGCAGAACTGTGGGGGGATGGTCATTCCTTACCTTGCAGACGTCCGGAATCGTCAGCTCCTCACAACTGGGACTTCAGCTTGAATCTTTGGATCCAGAAGATGGAATACCTCGTGGCACAGATGAAGAGGATGATGGAGCAGCGCGGCCAGCAGTGGATGAAGGAACAGCTGCAGCGATGGTCTGGTGATGGCGACGGCGGAGAAGATGGGACCCCTCTGCCTCCGAAGCGGCAGCGACGATCACGGCCTGCTGAGCACCTCAGCCCGGAGTTAAGTTTGCAGCGGAGGATGAGCCCCATTAGCAGACCTGTTGCAGAAGACATCGCGGGGCCGGACCAGAAGTCGAAAAGCAGGCAGCAAGGTAACGGGGCGGTGAGTGACGTGGCCGGCCTCCCCTCCATTTCGGATCTCGTCACACAGTGGTGACGCGCACGTCGCGGCCACGTTACCCGGCGTGGTCACCTGACCCGGCGCGGTCATCGGCATCGGTGGACGGCGGTGACGTGACGCGGCAAGGAGCCCGGTGGCGAGGTGGTGTGTGACTTCACCAGCCTCATTTCCTTTCTCGCGGCGCTGGGGGGAAGCGGGCGGTGGCTCGGTCATGTGGCCACCCTTCAGCTGCCAGGGGCCACAGGTCATGTGGTCCGGCGTCGCGTTCCCCCGGCGTTGGGTGCCAGATTCAGGAGGTGTTGCCTGCGGCTGGAGCGCCAACCTCCCCCCCCTGTTTGAGGCTCCGAGCCAGTGACTTTTTGCCATGCGTTCCCGGACGGACAGTCGGTCTGGGCGCTGGCGCTGCGGCCCAGGAGGGCTGCAGTCGGCGTAGATCCATGGAGAAGATCGCAGTTGCGGTGCTCGACGCGGAGGACACGTGACGGCTGTTCCGTGGGGTTCCGCGGAGTCAGCCTAGTAAGTAAGGCTCACTTAAACCTTTATTAATGTCTAGATTATATTGGTTGGGAAGGGTGTTGCTACGTATGGTTTCGGGTGTTTGTCTGGGCGTTCGGAAAGATGCGCGGCTGGTCCATGTGGACAGCGTTCGAATCTGTGAGGGAATGGTTGCTTTGTGGTCCAGGAGGCTGTTTTGTGCACTTCATGAGTGTTGGGAGGTATTTTTTAATTTCATGCTAGTTTGCTTTTATGATAGTGGGTATATCTATAGGTGACGACATCATTTTATTTTGGTTAGTATAATTGTGCTTGCATTCTCTGGGTGTTTGTGTATGACTGGTGGTGATTCCATGGCGGTTTGTGAGTAATTCAGGTGGTGATACGGATATTGGCAGAGCGGTGGTGGATAGCCATATCCATGCCAGTTTTATGGTTTATTGTTATAGGCATGGGGTCTTTGGGCTGGAGGATTATCGCCGCGCCAAGTATTTGATATTGGTTGGATGGCAGTTCACTGACGTGGTGATCTGTTTGGTTAGTGCATCGGGCGGCTTAATCTTTCACGTTACAGTGGGGTGTGTTCTATTGCTGGTCAGAGGTGAGGGGGTAGGTGGTCGAGTTTTCATTAGGGTGTGTTTTATTTATATGCCGGGTTCGGTTCTCCAATAGGGGCTTTGAGTATACTAAGGGTTTTCATGTTCACTAGGGGCATTTTGGTTTGTTGCGGCAGACGTTCTGGTGAGGTCGAGATGCTTGGGACGGCAGATCTTTCGGGAACCTGCCTTTCTGGCAGCAATGGATGACATTTCCCCCGGGGGGCTTGGAGTTGACCTTTTACCGGATTTGTTTTCCTGGTTAATTTCTGGGGATACGTAGATATGGCGTGGAGCTGGGGTTATGGTTGGTCAATGTCCGGTTGTTGAGGTCCGTGGTTTGGTTTCTGTGTGGTAGTCGGGGATTATCTGGTATTAGGGATGGTGCAGTGCTTATTTTCTGTTCATGGTCCATCCTGGAACTACTATCTGGTATTAGGGAAGGTGGTGTGCTTATTTCTGTTCATGGTCCAACCCTTGACTACTTTGGGTTTCTTCATGCTCAGGGCGTTGTTGCGGTTATCATGTGTTTGGATAAGTCAAAGTGTTTGATTCACCTGGGGCCCTATGTCTAAGTCAGGTTAGGTTAACGAGTACATCGTGTCAGGTCGGGGGTCGTTATTAGGTTTCCGTGTATATCGCTCTGCTGTTTTGGGGGGTTGATTTTGGTTATTGAATACGTGGGGCTACGATCCACTGTGGGTTTTTGCATGATCTGCAGTCATATGGCGTTCTTACGGTAATTTGCTGGTCGTGGCTGCCCTGGGGCAGTTTTAACAACTTTTGTACGTAAGGACTGGTGGGTTCTCACTGTGGTTCTTTAGGGTTGCCGATTGAGCTTTTGGCAGACTGTATCGGGGGGTATTTGTTACAGCCGTTGATTGTAGCTACGTAGGAGTTTATTATACAGAGTGGATAGTTTTTCGTTACAATGGGCTAGGAGGTTTATTGTGGGTGCAGCTGGTCCTGCTTTGCCTTCTGGGTATACAGCTCTCCTTAGAGTCTTTTCTTTTTGGGTGCCCCCGGACGGGGGGGCCAGGGTGAAGTGTTGCGCAAGGATGATGCAACATTTGAGTTGGGTAACCCAGCGTGTGCTTTACTGGTCTCGGGGGTCCTGGTTGGTGAACGGTTTGTTTATCCAGCGGGTGTTGTTCCATTTGTCAGGAATTCTGTATAGAGCATGAGGCAGGACATGTTGTTTCGATGGCCGTGTGAATGGTCTCCCGCGTGTGTGTAGCCCGTCCGGCAATACATGGCTATGTCATTTATTCCGTTATGCGCACTTGTCAGGACCGGCTGGTATTATGGGGACACGGTTGTGGTGGAGCGCTGCTGCGGGGGAGGTGTACTTTAGGTAGTGGGTTAGCAGGTTGCAGCTATAACATTACTTTCATTAATGTTGGGCTGGTGGTACGCTGTGGCAGGGGAAGCTAGTGCGATGTGCATTGACTTTTAATGATTCTAAGGACCTAGTAATCATCTGGGGCTGTGCTCCATTTGGGGGTGCTTTTTGCGGTGCTTTAAGGCTGAGTGGTGGACAAGCATCGGGCACCGGTGAGTGCAATGTTTTGACGGATGGCCCGGGTTTATGGTGTCTGGGGTTTTCGGGAGACGTGATGTGTGTCTGAGTTTTCCTGGACTTCAGGTGGTGTGGAGTCGCTTTTCTTTCTTTTGTGAGTAGTGTCGAATCCGCAGTTCAGCGGGGAATGGGTGCGGAGTACATCTCACTTTTGGTAAGAGGGTGGCAACAATAGTGTTGTGATTCTGGGTTCGAAGTGCACGGGTGATGCACACAATTAATTTGTTCCGGGTCGTGGTGATTACGGGGTGGATTGGTTTATGTTTTCTAGTTGGGTGGATATTTTAAGATAGATGCTATCACGCAGGGTTGACGGGACCAACAGCGTTTTGGTACTGCACGTGTATGGTGGAGACTTGGTCGCTGGGGCGTCAAGGAGTTTGATCTGAGACATCGGGCCTGAATGCTCCTGCCTGGGAGCCATGCTCGTGTTGTTGTTCATGACTATATAGTGGGGCACGTTTTTCAAGAATCTGTCGGAGGTTGGGGAACCAGTGTAGGTTCTGTTGTTACGTCTATAATGGTTGGCTTTGATTATTATCAGGTGGAGTGCAATTTTCTGCCTGGGAGCCGTGCTCATGTTGGTGTCCATAGGGGCTCCTGTTTGGAATGACTACATAGTGGGTTTTACTGGGCACATTTTCAAGAATCTATCGGAGGTTTGGGGAACCAATGTAGGTTCTTTTGTTCACGGCAATAATGGTTGGCTTTGATTAATTATTAGGTGAAGTATAATTTTCGGAGGTGCCTGCAATGTTGCGGTCTCAACAAGGCAGAGGCGGCGGCTCAGGTTGGGGACTGGTCGCGCAGGCGGTGCATAGGATTGGACGATGCGGTTGGCTAGTTGCAGGTCTTGGGTGTGGCTGACCTTGTTTTACTGGTATTTTGGTGTAGGTTGGCATTGTGAGGTCTAATGGGGATCAGTTTTGATTGATTGGTCTTGGTACAGAAACATTGGTTACTCGAGCCGCAGAGTCGGCTCGGGTTGGGTTTTTGGTGGTGGTACTCGCACGTACAAGGTGTCATACGTGCTCGCGGTGGCGGAAAGGAGGGGGGTATTTGAAGTTGGTGGATTGCACAAAGAGCGGGGGGGTGAACCCAGTGCAGGAGTGGGTTACCCCTGGTGGTGCAATGGTATACTTGGTTAAGGTGGGTCCCAGCTGTGCTGGGTCACAGCGGGACATGTTAACGTGGGACCCTGCTGTGCTCGGTCACAGCGGGGCATGTTAACGTGGGTCCCTGCTGGGCTGGGTCCCAGCAGGACATTGGTTGGGCAACACTCGGCTGGGTGTCCTCGAGCCGGTGTGGTGCGGCTGAGGGCACGTGGTGGAGCTGGTGTTGCAATCATGTACAATGGGTTTTGCAACACTCGGCTGGGTGTCCTCGAGCCGGTGTGGTGCGGCTGAGGGCACGTGGTGGAGCTGGTGTTGCAATCATGTACAATGGACTCTTCATTTACCCCCCCTCCTTTTGCTGGTGGTTATGTTTATGGAATATTTCTACGTTTATGGATAAAATGTTATTGCTTGTTTGGTGTTAATAAACGGGGCTGCTGTGGCCTTTTACATCCAATGTCACGCAGTCGTGTCTTATTTAAGTTAAGAAGGGGTAAGTGTGGGTTTTGGGAGGGGTCATTACAGTGAAGCCGTCAGTCAGACTTTCCTAAGTCAAGGCAAGCCCGGACGCCTGCCCCAAAGGGGCTACAGGGAGGGCGCACATGACTAAGGAGGGATGCTAGGCCTGAGGGTTAGTGAAGGGTAAGGTGTAGTGTTTTTGTGTTTGTGGGGAAGGTGTGGGTTGGAGCTATGGGGCTTATGGTGCAATGTGAGTTGGCAGGGAGTGGTCAGTAGTGCTTTGTGCTTGTGGGGAAGGTGTGGGTTGGAGCTATGGGGCTTATTGTGCAATGTGAGTTGGCAGGGAGTGGTCAGTAGTGGGATGGATATATAGGGCAGAACTGTGGGGGGATGGTCATTCCTTACCTTGCAGACGTCCGGAATCATCCCGCCCTCCCGCCCTAATTTTAGGATCTTCTGGAGATCGACATGGTGAAGAGAAGAAGAGGTTTGACGTTGTCGCAGCAGTCGGCGGAAAGGAGGGGGGTATTTGAAGTCGGTGGATTGCACAAAGAGCGGGGGGGTGAACCCAGTGCAGGAGCGGGTTACCCCTGGTGGTGCAATGGTATACTTGGTTAAGGTGGGTCCCAGCTGTGCTGGGTCACAGCGGGACATGTTAACGTGGGACCCTGCTGTGCTCGGTCACAGCGGGGCATGTTAACGTGGGTCCCTGCTGGGCTGGGTCCCAGCAGGACATTGGTTGGGCAACACTCGGCTGGGTGTCCTCGAGCCGGTGTGGTGCGGCTGAGGGCACGTGGTGGAGCTGGTGTTGCAATCATGTACAATGGGTTTTGCAACACTCGGCTGGGTGTCCTCGAGCCGGTGTGGTGCGGCTGAGGGCACGTGGTGGAGCTGGTGTTGCAATCATGTACAATGGACTCTTCATTTACCCCCCCTCCTTTTGCTGGTGGTTATGTTTATGGAATATTTCTACGTTTATGGATAAAATGTTATTGCTTGTTTGGTGTTAATAAACGGGGCTGCTGTGGCCTTTTACATCCAATGTCACGCAGTCGTGTCTTATTTAAGTTAAGAAGGGGTAAGTGTGGGTTTTGGGAGGGGTCATTACAGTGAAGCCGTCAGTCAGACTTTCCTAAGTCATGTCCAACATTCTGAGCCCCTTCCTTGTATAATAGTCCAGTCAAAATACGGTTTGACCCAGAACAAATTCCAAGAAAGCGTTATATGATTTTTTTTTTATTATTATTATATGTGGGGGAACAACATATTAAAAGATTTTCATAAATTGATCACCACAAAGGTCCTAACTATGATGTCATAAGACAATGACAGCCATCGCACTAAAAATAACAAATATTTCCCTATTTCAAAGCTGTAGCTTTAGGTTACAGAAGAGTTTGCATTTTGTATACTATATATTGTATTTTCATATAACAATTTTTATACTAATTACATGGACAGGCGAGGTCATGACGTCATCAATGACGTCATGACATATATGTACATTTCTAGAAATTATAGAATTAATACACAGTGCATTTTAAGACCTACTTCATCACTGAATAAGTGTGTCAGGTCAATAGTCACTATTTTCATCATCAGACACTGCTTCCTCACTCATATTGTCACAATGCCCTTCTTGACATGGTCCGCATACCCGTGAACAGGTAAGTCCGTGTCTTTTGCAAGTGCACCTTAGTGTACTACAACCACGAGAAGAATTGCAGTGAATTATTTTCAGAAGTGTTTCTGGCGCGGGTGAAGTATCCATCATCACTGGAACTAGACTGTTGTTCTGCAATTCCCATCCCCATTCAGTAGTGTCCATGGCCTCACCATTGCCCATCCAAAGCATCACTTGGAGGTAACTCCGAAGGGCATGATACTTCATTGCAGAGGAGGTCGGTGGCAGTCGTTCAGGTGTAACAAAGATTTTGGCTGAACCAACTTTTTTGCAGAGAGTAGAATACCTCATTGCAGAGATTGTCTCCAGGTTTGCCCCCGAACAATGCCACCATCGCTTTACACCCAGCGTCTTCAATCTCAGCTCTGTTTTTGTTAGGTGTGGAAAAGATTTTAGCACAGCTATTTAAGACCGAGTCTCCCTTCAAAACCTTGTGTAGACCGAGTTTTTTCCGATTCCAAAAACTGCGGAAGTGGTATCGCAACCCGTGAATGCATGAAGGAACAGAAGACTGCTGCAGACATGGTTTCCCAGGAACTTCTTCATAATCTTAATGTCGTATACTGTTGCAGGACTCCCTTTATCCAAGTAGAAATAAAGCTTGTTGCCATCGCTGGTTGACGCTTGATGAAGTAACAACACCAAAAGATCTGTATCTTCACCAATGAGACTAGTACTTTTGTTGGATGACATTGACACTGCTGCCTTAACAATCTCCACATCTGCATCCCCCTCTGATTATATTACGTGGCAACCTCAGTCATTCATGCGCTGTGAAATGAGATTGATAAGAGACTGTTTGTTCTCCACAATCGAAAGGAAGTCCTCCTTTTTCCCGACAAATTTCGTTCCTTCACAAATGTTCACTTTGTTACTTGTTCGTTTTTTGCGCCGTCGCTGATGGGTAATGTCCTTAGTGTTTGGTCCTCCAATGTAACCATCAAATACTATCGTATCCTTACCATAGTGCTTTAGTGTGAAAGATGCATAGTCTTCAGCGATTGAACAATATGTCTTTCCTTCTGACCACTTCAGTTGATGGAGAAGAGAACCTCCATCAAGAACATAATGTTCCACTTCTGGTACATCCTTGAGTACTGCGTCATCTGAACTCTGTTCTTTTATAGCAGCCATCAGTTGTGCTTTGGTTTGCGTAAGAGATGTTTTGCCTCAAAGAGGGATGGTGGGTATGGTGAAAGTTCATAGGCCATCACCTCATCAAGGGAAAGATCAGCAGTTTGAGACACCACAAGAAACCTTTGGAACAAAAGAGCGGGGTCTATTGTTTTGTCCTTAGCAACGTCAATAGCCTCACTGGATGGTCTTGGCTTTCATTGACTGCTTGTACTTAACTGAAAACAGTGATTGACCCTCCATTGTTGCCACTATTTCTCTGCCAATGGTGAACAGGTTATGGACATTCACATCCTCATTTGCATTGACACCGGTGATAATGTTGCGAAGAGACACTTCATCAGAGAAAGGTGAAAAGGTCTCGAGTTTATCTGCAATTTTCTCCAGGTCTTCACGATCTCTTCTCGTCCTTGACGTTCTTGCCTCCTTGTGTTTTTCACTGGTGACAAAGCTCTGGCGAGTGAAACCCTGCATTGCATCACTGTAGGAAGAGGACACTGGCACAGAGTCCACATGGCCCTCTGATGTTCGGACATTCCACTTCCTCTGGTGAGTCCTCCTGCAGTTTTTAGGGAGCGCATCAGAGCTTGCTCAATGACTAGGTTGCAACCCAGGCCTGCCCAGTACTGATCAGTCCGCCTTACAACATGCAAGCCATTCATAAATCTATGGAAGATTGATGGCATATCATCTTCCAGAGTGGTCATAGACTGGAGGTAAAGGTAGGCAGCCTGCCCAGCAGCTGCAAGAATGGGCAAACATTCGGCTTCAGCATGAAGGTGCATCAGCCAGGATTCTGTACGATCGGCCTCGATAAGTTCCCTTGCAATTCCAACCATCTGTTGGTAATTCAGCCATAGTTTACTGGTGTGAGAGTGAGCGGATAATCTGTTTCTTTTGATGGACAAGAGGTGGACAATTTCACTAAGGAAGGTAGAAGTGATGACCGAATTCAAGTCACTCTCCCCTGTCAGTGTCCGAGCGTACAACTGCTCAAGTTCTTGCAACATGTCTGCAAAACCAGGATGGTCACAAAGTACTTTGTCTGCAACTTGCTGAGTAAGACACTGATCAAGGAGGAGATGACCACTAACTGCATGCTGAACTACCTTTCCAGTCATGATGTGTTGCACAGCAATGTCACCGTAAATTGTTCCCAAGATCTCTTTGATTCCACTCCCATCCATCAACGTTCCTATGGCACCCATAAGATTCATCAATGTGTGGAAGCTCCCGAGCATCAGGACAACATCTCGAACCGGGCTGTCTTCAGGCACCTCGTGTTTGATTTCTGATGCTTTCCAGTAGAGTGGCTGATCGAATGTAACAACTGCAGCGGATCGGTGTTTATCAGCAAGGTTGCACAGATACTCAAGAGTAGAGAAGATGCATGACTTGTCTCCGGAATACATGTCAATAATGGGCTGGAAGATTACCGAAGACGACCCCGGATGATCACAGTCTTTATGTAGCATGTGCATCATTCCATTCCAGCTCTGTGCAGGCTGTTTGAAGCGTAAAGACATCTCCCACAATACATCAACACGATGATCAATGGCGTCGAGAAATGGCAAGGGCTTGAATTTTATGTTTTGGCGAGTGTGTTTTGCGAAACGGTATTCCCTTACATCAACTCTGCTTTGTTCAACTATCTCCAAGTCCGCAGTCTTCCGTCTGAGAACAGTGCGACTGACCTTCCTTCCTGGAGTCACAGTAGCTACCATCCCCATGCCGTGGAAAGTCCCCTTCCCATCTAACTTGATGATATTATGATCGACGTCCACAGTGAACAGCAGTGCCGTATCCAGTCTGTCTATGGTACCACCGAGTACATCCTGGCCAACAGAAGCGGCAGCGTGTTCCTCGAATCGCTGAACTTCCGAATATGATGAACAATATCCCATGGCTGAGAGACTGTCTACAAAAAATCGAGACCTGAAATGATGATGGAGCTGGACTGCTAACCCAAGCTGCAATGGAGCTAGTACAACCCTGGGACGTACAGCCTGAACAACTGATTGTCCAATGCTTGCGACCTTCCTGTGAATGTCCTTTCCAACGAAGAGGGTTTCAAGCATGCAAAGCAAACTCAGGGGGAGATAATCTAAGGCAGACTGACATTCAAGCGAAGAAGTCTTCGGATATTCATCGGTTGAAGATGGGATCTTAGACTTGATATCGCTCTTGATTAGTTTGGCTGCAGTCTCTATGATGGCTCTCTTCTGGGCTTCTTCATCCGTTTCCTGACTACGGAAATAGTCCCTCAGGATTATTCTGGTCTTTTCACGGAATGTTACAATGTTAGGCAACCCTTCACACTCTGCTATGAATAGCGAATCGCTATACCTCTCCTCCAGCCTATACCTCAGCCATTTATTACTATAGGCAGCACTGTCTCCTTCTACAAGATACTTCCTCATTTTCTTTGCAAGATCTGTGACAGTCACTTGCTCTTCATCGTTGTCCTCGAGAAATGCACACATTCTCAAGAACGCTTGCTCTTGGTCCATGTTCATCGGCCTCCCTACCTTCCGCGGTTTCTTTGTAGTAGATCCACCACCATGACGCATAGGAATTCCGTAATTTGTCCGAAAGTTAATGTCACATGAACGATGATACAGACAGTCTGCAGCATGTAAGTCCTTCCCAAAGTACGCGATTCTCCCTTGAATGGTGATTGCCCAGTCATCATTACGCTGTTTGCAATGTGACAAAATGGACCTTACAAATCCATCCGAAATCACTACTAGATCTTGTCTTCACCACTTCATGTCCACAGAACAAACACTGCGTCGTGCTATCACAGGATCCAGTAGACACCCGTGTACCTCTCTTGGCAGGTGAGCGATGAACGGAAGTAGCTTTCTTATGCAAGTCTATTTGCTTCTTGTTTATGTAGTTCATATGACATCTCTTGTGCACCACTGCTCCAGCAGCTACCACAGTTCTAACGCCCCTCTCAATACTGGCTTTATTGATCCCTTCAGCTCCTTTCGCACCAATCACCACTCTTTCACCATCATCTTCTACTTCATGGCTGCATAAGGGGCAAGTTTCTTGACTTTCCATCATTCTCAGCTCTGTAAAAGAAGATAAATAAATAGTTAAATAATAAATATAATAATAGTAGCAATTGTAAAAGAAATATGATAGACACTGAAAGGCGAGTCGCATTTAACATTTGCTTTAGCGGCCATATTCTTTGACGTCACATTTGGACCCTTTGTGGTAACCCTATCTTGGTAAACTTTTAGTATGTTTTTCCCTACATGCAAGGGTACCGTTACACCTAGCGATGCACCAGTGATCCCGACTAGCGATATGACGCGGTCAGGATCGCTGGTGCATCGCTAGGTGGTCGCTAGTGAGCTGCCACACAGGCAGATCTCACCAGCGACATCGCTGGGGACAGGAATCGCTACTTACCTGTCAGACGCGGCGATGCTGCGTCCTCCCGCCCAGCTCCACGCGTCGCTCGTCGTCACAGCAGGAAGCGCCGCAGGAAGTGGCCGTCGAGGAATGGTCCAGCAGCTTCTCGCGTGATCAGCGATTACCAGCGGGGGAGCTGGTTGTAGGTAAGTATCAGACACAGCGATATCGCTAGCAATATCGCTGCTACGTCACAAAATTGGTGACTTTACAGCGATATTGCTAGCGATATCGCAGTGTGTAACGGGGGCTTAATACTACCAAAAAAAACAATAAAACACTTTCTTGGAATTTGTTCAGGGTAAAGGATTTTTTTTTCGTATTTTGACTGGACTATAATGTCCCCATGTCATGATTCCACCACTCATGATGTCCTATGGACACTGTGAATGACAGCTCTGCCGTCCTATGGGATCAAGGGCTTGCTGAGCTGGCAGGATTGTGAGTGACAGCTCTACAGTCCATTCTGAGGCAGAAGTGTGAGTATTGTGAATGACACCTCAGCCGTCCTATGTTTTGGGGGTTTTGGGATCTCCTTCAAGTGTCATCCATTCTGGGTGATAACATGGCTATTTAGCACTCTTACAACTGTCAGACCATTGCCAAATGTAGCTTAGCTCTAGTGGTGTGCCTGCTCTGAGTTGGTTTCTGATCTCTGTTGCTGACCTTAGACCTTACTTTTGACCATCCATTTGACTTGCCCCTTTGTCTTGATGTGCTACCTTCATGATATTCTGACCTCAGACTGTTACCTGACTTTTGTCTTTTCCCTTTGTCTATTATGAGACCTATTGGTATTGACCCCAGACCTCTTGGCTATCCTGCCTCACGATAAGTCCCTGACCAGTGACTAGCGTCACACCATCATCCTGGCTCCCTTCCTGCTATAATATCCCCCACCCTGAGCCCCTTGTTGCTATAATGTCCCCTATCTTTTACCCCTTCCTGTTATAATGTCCCCCATCCTAAGCCCTTCCTGCTCCACCCTAAGCCAACTCCTGTAATAATGTCTTCTATTACTGGAAGGGTCCCAGGATGTGTGACATTACTACGGGGTAGGGGACATTATTATATTATGGGGGTGGCAACATGTATAAGTATGTCTTGACTAATATGGAGGTGGGGGCCTAGGTCCATATCTTGCACTGAGGCCCATCGGACTCTAGTTACATCATTGAGTACATTAGATATTTTGCAGGAAGACTCATTTGTGCAAAGATTTGCATTTTTTTTTTTTTGCACTGATTTAGTCACCCTATAAGAAACTTGTGCCTCCATAGTATTTTATTACCATTTTCAAGACCTCTACTTGCTGACAGTGAATTATAGCATTTGTGTTTACACTCAGAGGCTGAAATGTCATGAAGAACAGTGGCACAACTACATTGGCTGCAGGGTTTGCTGTTGAATCTGGTCCTTTGAGTCTGGGTTGGGGGTGGGATTTCCATTATTAGAGATTTTGCATTGGTTCTCATGAGCTTTGAAATGGTTTTCTTATCAAATATCATGGATAAAATTAAAAGTTCTGGTGAAAAAAAAGCAAGTAACTATTCTACCATAGTTACCCTTTATTAATAGTCCTTTTTGTTCTCCAAAACGTTGCCATATTTAAAACATAAACAGTTGAGAACTGCCACACAACGAGATACAACCAACCAGTGTCATGCTGACAGCAGAACTAAACAAGTACTGCTGTATGCGTGATCCATCTAACCAGATGTTACAGCCAACCATGCACAATGGTGTCTCAGGGCCCACAGGCGCTCTGCCTTCATGGGTAGCATAAAGAGGCATGTTCCTGCATTGGTGCATTTTACAGGTTATGATGTAGCCTCAGATGATTTACTTCTCTCAGCTCCTTCCATATATAATTCCGTTCTGCAGTTCATCCCTTTTCACAGCCTCTCTATATATAGTCCTTTCCTCCAGTACATTGCTTCTCAGCTCCTCTATAAACAATATCATACTGCAGTAGATCATTTATTAGCCCTCAATATACAGCCCCAACATGAAGTACATCACTCCTCTCAGCTCCGTTTGTAAAGCCCTTTACTACAGTACATAAGTCTCAGAATTCTCTATATACAGCCATATTCCGCAGTATATTTTTCTTCTAAGCCCCTGTATATACAGCACCCTCCTACAGTAAATTGTTTCTCTGTCCATCTATATACAGCTGTATTTTGCAGTACATCACTCCTCTCAGCCTCACTATATAAAGCCTCATCCTACAGTACATCACTCATCACAACTCTTGTATATACAGCCCCCTCCTGCAGTATATCAAACCTCTCAGCCCCTGTGTGTACAGCCCCCTCCTGCACTACATTAATCCTCTCAGCCTCTGTGTGTACAGCCCACTCTGGCAGTACATTAATCCTCTCAGCCCCTGTGTGTACAGCCCCCTCCTGCAGTACATCAGTCCTCCCAGCCCCAGTGTGTACAGCTCCCTCCTGCAGTATATCAGTCCTCTCAGCCCCTGGGTGTAAGCCCCATCCTGCAGTACACCAATCCTCTCAGCCCCTGTGTGTACAGCCCAGTCCTTCAGTATATCAATCCTCTCAGCCCCTGTGTACAGCCCCCCCCTGCAGTACATTAATACCCTCAGCCCCTGTGTGTACAGCCCTCTCCTGCAGTATATCAATCCTCTCAGCCCCTGTGTGTACAGCCCCCACCTGCAAAACATTGATCCTCTTGGCCCGTGTGTTTACAGCCCCCACCTGCAATACATCGATCCTCTCGGCCCGTGTGTGTACAGCCCCCTTCTGTAGTGCACCACTTTTCTCAGTTGCATTATACATGGTCATATCCTGCAATACATCACTCCTCTGGGCCCCTCTAAAGCATCTGGTGGCTGGTAACTGTTTAGGGCCAAGTGCCCAAGCAGCGTTGTATCTTGCTTTAAATCATCTGAGGCTGCACCGCTATTTGTAAAATGAGCAGCGTTTGTTGCAGATTGTGATGCGTCTGCAGGTGATTTAAAGCTACACACACTGTTAAAAAAGAAAACGGGTATGATAACCTGTTTATGTCATGAAAAAGAATCTTATTATTGATACTAAAGGGGGTATCTGGGACTTTATAAAAAAAAATGTACCTAAGCGCTAACAGACAGGTAATTGCAGCTTACCTGCCTGTTGTGCACGACGCCGTTCTACCCCGGCACAGAGCGGTCATAGACCGCTCCTGGCCGAAATAGAGATGTCACATCTATAGAGAGAAGGCTCTTTTTCCTCTCCACACTGTCGATGGGGAGGGACTTCTGAATGTCAATCTGATTGACAGCTGGATCCCCACTGCCTAACTGAGGTAGTCGGCTATCAATCAGAATGACGTTGGAAGTAACGCCGCGTCAGCAGAGGCAGCTGAATCCCCGGCAAGAGCGGTGTGTAATTGCTCTTTGCTGGGGAAGAACAGCGCTGTGCACAACACGCAGGAAGGGCCGGCATTAGGAGCAGGCAGACTAGGCATCTGCCTAGGACCCCACTATCCCAGGGACCAAGTGATGTGCCGCTAATAACGGCAGACTACACAGGCGCTGTGGGGCCCTGAGTTAGGGGGGGCCCAGTGCCAGCGCCCTCCATAACGCGCATCGTATTCAACTGTATTGGCATCATAGTGTTTGTTAGGCATACATTTTATGGGTCTGCATTATATTCTGTTGTTGCTGCGTTACATTTTATGGGGGTTGGGTGCATTACATTATATGGGGTCTGTATTAAATTATATGGGGGCTGAATTACATTCTATGGGGGCTGCGTTACACTCTATGGGGCTGCATTACATTCTATGGGGCTGCATTGTACTCCTGTGTGGGGCTTCATTGTACTTAATGGAGCACTATGGAGTGGGTATTATACTACATGGAGTGCTATGGGTCACATACTATATGGAGAACTATGGGGTGTGCGTTATACAGTGTGAAGGACTATGGGGGTGCATTACACTAAACAAGGAAATTGCTGCCTATTCATGAAGTGATTGGATTGTTTATGCCGGAAAACAAATCATTGCTTGATTGATCTATTAGTGATTGTTCTGTCCCCATCATTCTTCCTCAGCCGGTGTAAAGAGGCAGAGAAACAAGCGTTGAACAACTTCATTATTGTCGATCGCACTTGTTTAATGGCCTGAACTCAGCGTACGAAAATACAACCAAAATGTTTGTGTGATAGTGCAATATATGAGCATTTGGGTCCCACTTTAAACTTTTGCCCAGGACCCCACTTTTTCTGAAATCGGCCCTGCAGGCAGGTACGCTGCAATTACATACATGTTAGTTCTTAAGTACATTTTTTTATAAAGTATAGCCTTTAAAGGTTAAAAACTTGTAGCTTTAGTATTAGATGTTTGGATCACAAAAGCAAAGGAAATAGTAACCATTTATTATCTTGCTGTGTGACATCTGATAGACTACTACTAATAGTCATGTACTTTGAGTACAGAAAAACAAGCAATGAATGTGACATATGTCAAAATCGCTCTTGCATCCCTTCACGCTTGCTTTAACCCATAACAAAAAACCGGCACCACATCAACGGGGACCAGAGCCAATTAAACCTCAACAACACAATTTCACTTATTTTGCCGAATCCCAGATCTAATTGAGTGACATAATCAACATTGCTGCCATTGGCAAGCAAGGCATAAATTATGACTGAGTTTGGGGTAATTATTGAATGCAACAATGTATTAAAACAACAAATGCGGCTTTTCTTCATATCTCAGTGTTAATTGAGTGACATAATCAGTAATGTTCCGAGACGCAGGATGAATTAGTGGGTGCCCGGTAATTAGGAACTATAGCAAACTGCAGAGAAATGTACAGCGCTCCGAGTTTATGATGTATAAGCTGAACCTCTTATAGCATGTAGATTGTATAATTAATACAAGTCGTGCTGATATGATACATCATCTTTCATTGTAATTGTGCTTACATCATGATTAGCACCGATGGGGCTGGCAGATTAGGGAGGTTCGCAGTTTACAAGAACGAGGAGCGTTTTTTTTTTGTTTTTTTTTTTGCTTTCTGTCCTCAATTGACCTTTTTAGAAGGAAAAAATAGAACTTAGTAAACACAGTGTATCATTCTAAATGTTCTACAAGTGTAGATCCTCAGAGGTGGGGCTTGTTAATTAATAGGAGGGATAATATAGGCATGGGTGGAGTTCTCAGGCATGAAATTCTCTTAGGGCATTAAGATATCCGTATAAACGGTTTCCAAATCGAAACGCAATGCACGGACAGGCCGCAAGTCTCCTGACTCAAGTGTTACAGCTTCATAGAAATACATCAAGCTATCACGCTACAGTCGGGAAAACCGAGGCCAGTCTGTGCATTGTGGTCCGATCTCAGACCGATTTGTACAGACATCTGAATGCACCCTTAGGTTGGCCATACACGTTATATTGAGGTTGGCCCAGCACGACAATTTTTGTAGAACTGGTCATTGTGTATTCTCCTAAGTGCAGATGTATGGGGAAAGACAGATTAGGCATGTTGTATTCTAACATGCCCAATCCTTATATTCTTCTCCGAGGTAAGCTAAAGCCAGACTTGTCAGGGAGTGACATAACTCCCCTCTTGTTATTGAGACTAGATGCACAGGCTAAAATGATCATGTATGTTTATGGAGTCAATGGGAGTAATAGCTGTGAGACGAACAAGTATTCAGATGACTGCTATCTGAAGTCTATTGAGACCTTTTGTCATTTTATTGCGCAGACATTGCTCATTAAAAGGTATTGCAACTATGTTTGGTGGATTTGGTGTGCATAAAAAAATTAAGCAACTTAATTAATAGTCTTAAGTAGAATTTTTTTTTTATTTTATGTACACAGATCCTATACAGAGGAATGTGTCTACGCAATTCCAGATCATAGACAAACCTGATTTTGCAGCTATGTTGTACTCCTTTCCATCTATTGCCTCTTATTTTGATATCAAGATATTAGGGGTGTCCACACTGGAAATCACCATTCTTTGCATTGAGCATTGCACTGGTCAAAAGAGCTGTTGAGTCAACAGGTTTGAGGCTATGTGCCCACGTATGCAGAAAATTTCTGCATAAAAATAGGACTCCTTCCCAGAAAACGCACGTTTTTTTTCCGCGTATTTTTTGTGCGTTTTCCGCACATTTATTGAGCAAAAAAACGGGCGTTTTTGATGCGTTTTTTTCCGCGCATCCCCAGACACATAGAAAATAGCTAAAAACGCTGACTTTTCCGCAAAATTAATGAGCATGCTGCGTTTTTTACTGCGAAGAGTTTTTTTCGCAGAAAAAAACGTATCAATATGCACAAAAAGTGCAAAATGCATTAAAATGAATGGGATGCTTCTTTTGAGCGATTTTTAAGCATTTTTGCTGGTAAAAATGCTTAAAAATGTTTACGTGTGCACATAGCCTTAAGGTTGCAAACTACCTTCCTTTTCTGCATGAGGACGATCTTTGCCGGCTTTCCCCTTCATTTTACCTTTCGTCAACAAAGCACCTATTCCTCTTCTGCTCTACTTTGCTAACGGGGCATCACTGAAGACGTCATGCTGATTGACAGCTGGCTCCCCGCAGTTAGGCAGAGGGGAGCCAACTGTCATGGTTAGGACATGGTTAATGTCCTGTTCTCACAGGGTTAACTTTTGCTGGCCTCTCTTTGGATCTGGGAGGGGTATTTATACTCACTCCAGACTAGCATTCTCTGTCAGCTATACTGTTATTCTGGCTGTGTGTCTGACCGACCCCCCTGGTGTGCGTGTATTCTGCATTGCTTGTTTGATTTCCGTGTCTGATCCAGCCTGTTCCCTCACTCTGTACTCCGTCTCTCGTTTTGGTACTATTGTCTTCTCCGGTTCTGACCTCCTGGCTTGGCTATTGTTACTCCGTTGCAGTTTGTCCCTATTGTACCGTCCATTGCCCGTTCTGGTTTTCTGATCTATTGCTACGTCCTGACTATTCGCTCTGTCTAACCCTTTGGTACTGTCCTGCTATCTCATGCTTTGACCTGGCCTGATCTGGTTTCTGTCTCTGTCTATGCCCCTTGGTAACATTGTCCTGCAGTTACCTTTCTAGGAGTTTCCCTGCAGCTCCTAGCTCTGTGGAGCTTAGGCCACGCCCCCAGCAGTCACGTGCTTCAGGTCCTGGAGCATTCATCATCACCGCTGCCCGCTCCACAGGTATCTTTGAGCACTGTTTTTGTACTCAGGACATGCGCACTGGCTCAGTGAGCAAGTGCAGTGCGGTGTTCCTGACATTATAGCTGACCATTTCAGTTTTTTTTTCTCTGAAGAAGAAAAAAAAAAAAAAGTGTGTTATCCTCATGGATCCCATACAAGCTTTGGCTGATCAGGTCAAGCACCTGACCCAAGTGTTCCACAAACTTAATGTGGAACATTGCACGATGGCTCATACCCAGCAACAGTTGGTGGTTACTGTGCAGGGGGCTGTCGATGCAGGGGCTACTAATGCTGGGGATAGAGATGTGTCATTGGCATTCCCCGAATCTCCGGTCAAATTGCCAGACCCTTTCTCAGGGGATAAAAGGGAGTTCAAGTCGTTCAGAGAAGGATGCAAGCTTTTTTTTTCTCTGAGGCCCCGCTCCTCCGGGGATGAGTTCCAGAGGGTGGGGGTCGTCATTTCTCTACTTCGGGGGGCTCCACAGGCATGGGCTTTCTCTCTCTCTTCCTCTGCTCCTGAATGTATGTCTGTGAATTTGTTCTTTGACGCTCTGGGGCACATTTATGATGAGCCTGATAGAGTGTGTCTGGCAGAGGATATGGTGATGAGTGTGACACAGGGGAGGCACTCTGCTTTATGGTTCTGCTCAGGGTTTAGACTTTGGACCGCCAAAGTATCCTGGAACGACGCCACCCTGAGGGGGTTGTTCCGCAGGGGCCTGTCTGACCATCTGCAGGAAGCTCTGGCATTACATCCTCCCCCTTATACCCTGGAGGATGCCATGATGCAGGCAGTCCATATGGACCGGAGACTCCGTGCTAGAGGAATGATGCAACAAGAGTCTCCCTTGTACCCCAAATTGTGTGACACTGCACCTGTATATCAGCCCATGGAGGTTGGGTCAGTCTCGGTTAAGGAGAAAGAGAGAAGGCACCATAGAGACAACCTACTATGCTTTTACTGTGGAGCCTCTGGACATTGGAAAAGGAATTGCCCCTCCTGCCCTTCTTCAGAGAAATCATCAGAGAAACAACTGAGTCTGGGCAACAATCGAGGAGGTTGTCCAGACTACCAGGTACATTTTTTCTCATGTACAAAGATGGTGCTCCAGGTTGAATTGGAACTTGCTGGCAGTCCTGTTATGACTACTGCCTTTGTTGACTGTGGTTCCTCCATTAATCTGATTGATGCCCAAGTTGTGACTCTTAATAAGATAGGGACAGTCAGGTTAAAAGACCCTGTTAAAATTGTGGCTGTTGATTCATCCCCTCTTACCTGGGAAGGAATTTGCTTTATGTCTGAAGTTTTTTCTATGAAAATGGGTTACACTTATGTAGAGAAGTTAAGTTGTTTTATTATGAATAATCTGCCTGCAGGACTGGTATTGGGGATGCCCTGGTTGCAACGCCACAATCCTCTCATTGATTGGGTGAAGGGGGAGATCATCCGATGGGGATGTAATGATAATGGTCTGTGTTGTAACCCAGTTCCTTTTGTCAGTCCGATAAGATCTGTATTTGTGTCGTCTGTCGGTCTGGAGGGTATTCCGGAGTACCTGAGAGACTTTGAAGACATATTTTCCGAAAGCGAGGCTGAGGCGCTCCCACCACATAGACCATTTGATTGTGCTATCGATTTAGTACCTGGAGCCAAATTACCCAAGGCTCGTTTGTTTAATTTGTCCGGGCCTGAGCGCCAAGCTATGAAAGAGTACATCAAAAAGAGAGCCTTCGCAAGGGGCATATTCGGCCCTCGGTCTCACCCGTGGCAGCAGGGTTTTTCTTTGTAAAGAAAAAAGATGGTGGGTTGCGACCGTGCCTCGACTTTCGGGAACTGAAGAAAATTACTGTTAAGAACACATACCCTCTCCCGTTGATTCCTGATCTATGCAACCAACTCAAGGGGCCAAATGGTTTTCTAAGCTCGATCTACGAGGGGCTTATAACCTTATAAGGATCCGGGAGGGGGACGAATGGAAAACAGTGTTCCTGACAACTGAGGGGCTGTTTGAAAACCTGGTTATGCCCTTCGGCCTCACTAACGCTCCTGCTGTTTTTCAGAACTTCATTAATGTTGTTTTTTCTGACTTGATTGGGCGTTATGTAGTCATCTACTTGGATGACATCTTGATATACTCTGAGGACAGTCAATCACACTTACACCATTTACGTACGGTTCTTATGAGACTCCGGGAGAACCATTTGTATGCTAAGCTGGAGAAGTGCTCATTTTTATGCAAGAACTGTCTTTTCTGGGTGTAATTGTATCTGGGGAGGGATTCCGCATGGATCCAGGGAAGGTTCAGGCTATTACCGATTGGGTGCAGCCTCATGACCTGAAGGGGTTGCAGCGATTTCTGGGCTTCGCTAATTATTATAGGAAGTTCATTAAAGGGTTCTCGCAGGTGGTGAAACCATTGACGGACCTCACTCTTACAGGGGCAGATGTAAAAAATTGGTCCATCGCCGCAAAAAATTCCTTCCTTACACTAAAGAAGTGTTTTACCACAGCCCCTGTATTGGTACAACCCGATTCGTCAAGACCTTTTATCGTCGAGGTCGACGCTTCGGAGGTGGGGGTGGGGGCAGTATTGTCACAGGGCCCCTCTACCCTGACTAACCTCAAACCCTGTGCCTTTTTCTCTAAGAAGTTCTCTTCGGCCGAGAGAAACTATGATGTCGGTAACAGGCAATTGTTAGCAGTTAAATTGGCCTTCGAAGAATGGAGGCATTTTTTGGAGGGGGCCGCTCATCCCAGTACGGTCATCACTGATCATAAAAACCTGGCCTATATCGCTCTGTCTAACCCTTTGGTACTGTCCTGCTATCTCCTGCTTTGACCCGGCCTGATCTGGTTTCTGTCTCTGTCTATGCCCCTTGGTAACACTGTCCTGTATTTACCTTTCTGGGAGTTTCCCTGCAGCTCCTAGCTCTGTGGAGCTTAGGCCATGCCCCTAGCAGTCACGTGCTTCAGGTCCTGGAGCATGTGTAGTCGCCGCTGCTGCCCGCTCCACAGGTATCTTTGAGCACTGTTTTTGTGCCCAGGACACGCGCACTGGCTCAGTGAGCAAGTGCAGTGCGGTGTTCCTGACACCAGCTGTCAATGAGCACTGCTCGGCAGAGAGCAGAAGAGAACACACTGCTCTGTTGATGTGATGGAATCGCCAGCAGGTGACCGCTATGACTCAGTAGAGATTGGCGACAGGCAGAACAGATGGGTAGCTAGCAACTACCTGTCTGTTAGTTCTTAGCCCCATACACAAAAATAATAAAAGTCCCTCATAACCTCTTAAACTCTGACTTGTATGAGGGTTCAGAATATTGCCCAACATTCCCGGTGGCTCTAAATAGAGCGCCGTTTTCAGGATAGGTGTGAGATCAGCCATAAATGGAAATGCATGAAATGAGGATACCCTATTAAATGACAGGTAATGTGAATTGGCAATATGTAGTGACCCTGCTCAAAAGTATGGCTTTTATAACATACAGCGCTCCCATCAGGACAAGCCGTTATTACCGTCCATTGTGGGATAAAGCGTTTTCTAAACACTGCAGACGCTCAGTTCCAAGTGAACATGCATCAAAGAACCAATATGAAAGATGTTTCCTAGACTTTAAGCCTAACACTTTAAGCTTGATCTCTTGACCTGAAGATAAAAATGACTGGTACTGTTAGAGACTGACTTAAAAAGTGTTCAGACAAAACCTAGGAAGGCTTAGAAGCATTACACCGCTCTGCATGTCACACTAATAAATAATTCCTTAAATCTTAAAATAACACTATGGATTAAGAGGGGATTGCAAGGAGAAGTCCCAGTGGGAGGGCTATGTATCAAGCAGAGGTCCTATGCAAATCACCAATCAATATCGTAGGCTGGAAGAAATCATGGGAGACATGTGTCAGCCGCAGCCGCTTATCCGTGGGAAGGAAGGAATCCTGCGGAATTTGGAAATTGATACAAGATGATATTAAACGTTCGCGAACATTCTATTTGTCAATTCCTTTTATTGTTAAATAAACATCTCCCTGCTTCCGAGCACTCAAAGTACTAAGGTGGCCACAGCTGACTCTGGGTGCTTTGATGCATTGAAGCTCGGCGCCTCGACGTAACTCATTTACATTTTATTGAGCAGAACGCGCATCCCCCTTAGAATATTATATCCGCTGCTTGACGAGTCGGGCACATCGCTGTGCCAGTCTGCCTTTTTATCTCAGTATTGTAATCCTAATCCTGAGACCAATAAATAAGCGCCAAGTGTTACAACAGAATCAATGGCTGCGCCGCTAATAATTCAAGCAGCAATTGCTCGGTATTGTAATTAGGCCCTTGGAGTGAAATATATTTTTAGGGTTGTATGGTGCAACTTCTGGATGATTTGTCGATGGTCATCTGACGGGTTGCTGAAGCTGATTTCAGCACCTTTGCTATTAGATTTGGGCACTGTTGAGGAGACCCGGGATACAGAAGTAGGGGGTGTAGTAGGATTCGCACCTGCACCCTGGTGTGTTGGGACTTAAAGACCTCTCTTATATATAAAAAGACACTAGTAATGAAATCTTTAATATACACCTCTGCTATTGGGTTGTGTCTATCTTAAACAGGATTAGAAAAACCTGGCTACACTACTTAACACAGTGCCACCCATGACCGTTGGATGTGTGTGGCATTGCAGTTCAGCTCCAAAAAACTTCAATGTTGCTCACAGTCAGTGGTGGCATTTGTTTATGGAACACAGCAGCCATGTTTTTTGTTTTTAATCCTGGACAACTCCTTCAAGGCAGACACAAGTAGTATCACTGCCATATAATTTTAAGGGTTATTCCCATCTTCATATAGTAGATGGATATTTTTGAATAGTTCTTGAACAACATAAAAAAAACAACATTTTTTTTCTTTTGCTTACAGCAGGTTGCCTAGAAGACCGACCACCGCTGCTGTCTAGTTTGTTAACAGTGTGCTGAGGCTGGCCCTAATAAAGAGATGACAATGCATTCCTGCAATCCTGGTCTGCTTCAAAATAGTACTTACAAGCTCAATAGAAGGGAGCTTGTAAGCCCTGCAATTGTTTTGCTATCTAGCAGTTGTGGTCGGTCTCCAAGGCAACAAGAGGGGTATACAAGAAAAGTGTT
The DNA here is from genome assembly GCF_039654945.1 of Dendrobates tinctorius. Lineage (NCBI taxonomy): Eukaryota > Metazoa > Chordata > Amphibia > Anura > Dendrobatidae > Dendrobates > Dendrobates tinctorius. Next base: position 27,566,219 of record NW_027361677.1, read on the forward strand.
AATATCTCCAGAACCACTGAACATTTTAACATGCAGTAAATTGCAAAGTTGCTTGCATTTACAAGCACTAGCTGACAATATACATTTATGAAGATGGGAATATTGGGAATAACCCTTGCAGAATGACTACTGCACTAGTCATGTCAAAAATAATTGTCCCATAAACAACATATACCATCTATGCAAAGGAGGAGGAGAATTCAAGGTCCCAAAGTCTCCTCTGTGAATGTAGCACTAATAAGCATGTGCAACCACTCCTTTACTTACTATTTATAGGTGTCACAAGTTTACCACGACAGAGAGGAGCCAGAAGACCGCAGCGTGTGATTTCTCCTACACTGTTTAAAAGCAATTCACCTTCATATTAAATGGTGCAGGTTTCTTTTAGCATTGCAGGGGTTAATCTGCTCAGTTGAGAGCTCCTGGAAGCTTTCCTAAGTTAAGGCTCTCAGATGTGCACTGCTAGCCAGTCCCATATAATCTGTGCCCTGGCTAGCACTCATTGTGTTAGGAGTCGGATTCCTGCGTTTACTCAGCAGGGATCCAGATCCTCACATTCTGCACTCTCCTATTTTTCCACTGCAGAGGAGATTGCAGAGGAGATTGCCTTGCAGCAAATCTCTCCTGAGGCTAAGTCCTTCTGTCCTCTCCCATTGGAGATTGGGAGTCATGTGCTCAGGTCCCGCTCCAGTTCTCATTGGTCCATCTCAGAGATCTGGAAGCGTGCCACCACTTAGCAGCGGTTATTTCACCTACGGCACGGTGGACCCCGAGCGGCGAACGCACTTTATTTCTATTTAGTGCGTTCCGCCGTTCCTAACATTAAACTAGCGCCAGGGTCTGGCTAGTGATGGCAGAACAGCAGCAACTCTTACAGTGTATTCGGCAGCTTGAGGGCCGGCTGGCCACTCTTGAGAGGGCTCTCTCAGCTGCACAATCCACAAAAGCTGCTGTAAAGGCAATCACAGACGCCGTTTCCCGTATGTCCACGTCCTCCCCCGCGCCGACAGTTACCTGCCTCCCGTTGCCCGACAAATTTTCTGGCGATGGCGCCTCCTGCAGAGGTTTCATCAGCCAGTGCTCCATTCAGCTGGAGTTACTGGCTGCGCGATTCCCTACGGAACAGGCCAAGGTGGGGTTTATTGTTTCCCTGCTGTCGGGCAAAGCGTTGGAGTGGGCTACGCCACTATGGGAGCGTGGTGACCCAGAGGTCCGGACCGCTGCTCACTTTCTAACAGCTATTAAGCAGGTTTTCCTCGGGCCACGGGTCACGCACGATACCTCTAATCAGCTTCTAGCTTTCACTCAGGGTTATCTCTCGGTTAGTCAGTATGCCGTCCGTTTTCGGACACTGGCTTCCGAGTTGGAGTGGTCCGATAAAGCCCTCATCCCTGTGTTTTGGAGAGGTTTGGCGGAGCACGTAAAAGATGCTCTCTCCACTAGAGAGGTTCCTGCCAGTTTGCAAGAGCTGATTGCCATTTCCACCCGCATTGACCTCCGTTTTTCGGAGCGCGGTATGGAGCGTGCTCAATCCAAACGGAAGGTTACTCCGGTTCCCAATTTTTTTGAGCCTCTGGAACTACCCGAGCCAGAGGTTCCACCTTCAGAGCCCATGGAGGTGTCTCGCGCCGTTCTTCAGGCGTGTCCGGCACAAGACTCCAGTCATGGCCTTAATTGTCAACACGCGGGGTCTCTGAACGACTGTGCCCCGCAACGGCCAGATTCTGTACCGCCGGGTAAGACCATTGTTCCTCCCCACCTTCGGCCGAAGGTTCTTGCCTGGGCACACACGTCCAGGAGGGGTGGTCACTGCGGCTATATGCAGACCACAAAACTCCTGGCAGTGTCTTTCTGGTGGCCGCACAGGGCTCAGGATGTTAAAAAATACATTCGGGTCTGCGCCTTTTGTGCTCGGAATGCGGAGATGCCTGCCGACACACGTGGCGTTCCACTTTAACTTCTGCTCCCGCTGTCTCCCACGGGTCTCTTCTCAGACCTGGCGATCTTGCCACCCCTGAGGCCTTCCACGTGTCCCGGGTCTGTCATCTACCGGGACATCAGACTTGCCTGCGGACGAGTCTGAGGCCTATACCTCTTACGGGCACGGGTTGGTGGATCGTAAGGCTCAGGGAGGGGGGCCCTAGGAGGGGGGGTAATGTTAGGAGTCGGATTCCTGCGTTTACTCAGCAAGGATCCAGATCCTCACATTCTGCACTCTCCTCCTATTTTTCCACTGCAGAGGAGATTGCCTTGCAGTAAATCTCTCCTGAGGCTAAGTCCTTCTGTCCTCTTACTGGGCATGCTCATGGGACTATCTCCCATTGGAGATCAGGAGTCATGTGCTCAGGTCCCGCTCCAGTTCTCATTGGTCCATCTCAGAGATCTGGAAGCATGCAGAAGGTCCCGGCTGCTATAAAAGGCGCGCATGGCTGTTCCGCCATGCGCTAGTATAGTCATACTTGCTGCTGTGTGTATGAGGACAGATGCATGATTCTGGTGTCTGATTCATTTGAAACCCCTTCCCTCTGATATTACGCATGTGAATAGGGACTGAGTTAGTTTCAGCGCCAGCGCTCCTCTGCTTCAACTCGCACAGCTGCTAGCGTCCGACATTGCGCTTGCGCCTTGCCTTTGTCGTTTGGCGGCAGTGTCCACGCCACGCTGCAGTAGCAGCCTCCTTTGCGTTCGCAGTTGCAACGCCACGCACACGGTAGATCTAGACGGACGTAGTGCCGCCGTCTGGGGCTACTCCTGTGACCGTATACCGTGTGTGCGTTATTTACTGAGTACTGTGACTACAACAGGCTCAGTTATTTGTGTTTGTACTTTAGGCATCTCCGTGAGTTTAACTGAGATTGCTCTGCGCACCTGGGTGGAGTTTAACCCTGTGTGCAATTCCGCCATATTTCTCCTGCCACCACTTAGCAGCGGTTATTTCACCTACTGCACGGTGGACCCCGAGCGGCGAACGCACTTTATTTTTATTTTTATTTAGTGCGTTCCGCCGTTCCTAACACATTGTCAGTGCTAGCTTATGCTGCATGGTTAACAGATGGCGGTTTGTTGTTGTTTGAAAAGGCATTTTGTGGATTTATCTATGACTGTTGATAGGTTTTGGGTGTGTGATAATTCCTTTTCTTCTCCTATTTTGGTTTTACCCAATCCTCCATTCCCCAGTGTTTATTTCTGTTGTATGTGTGTGTATATTTGTATGATTGGTATTTTCCTTTATCCCTGTTTGTATTACCTTGTTAGTCTGGTTGGTGTATTACGGTACACTACTATTCCCCTCTTCCCTGGGTGGGGGAAGAGTACAGACTGAGGGCGGATTCAAGAGCTAAGGCAAGGTACGTGGCCCCGGCGTCTTCACCATCAGAACTAATCCAAGGAACAGGGCGAGCTAGGGCGCCCCTAGGGATAGGGACATGGAAGGAACCCTTGGTTCAGGGATAGGGAGGGAATAAGGGGTACATTCATTTCATTCAGGTCTACTCTTGAGTACTGCCCTTATCAGGGCAGGAGCTAACATATGGGACATGATGGGCAACGTTAGCGCCACTACAGCTTTTCCCCCACCTCAAGCTTCTGCCTCCTGCATCCTCACCAAAGAATATAGGTGAAACATCTGTAATTCTTATCTGCCCTGGTCGTCATTTTGGGGACTTTATATATATTTTTGCCATGGTCCAGAATTAATGTACACTATATATATTTGTTTTTTTTATCAGGTGTGGTTTTGAGCATGACTCTTTATGATATATCATTAAAGTTAAGTTTTCTTTGTTTTCTACCAGACAGATAATAGTAGTAATCACAATCGGTGGTTAAATGTAGCTTATTTTGGAAATAAATCTTGTATGTTGGACAACACCTTTAAGTAAGGAAATCCCGTATGGACCTAAAAGAGAATGTAACGTGGCAGCAATAATCATCATTATATAATTCTTTGTGTTGGTAATTATAACATATTTATGCAGTACAGGGGCTCGTTATTTTAGAACTCTTGACATCTGAATAGACTTTGTATAATTGGCGTCCGATAAAATTGATCCTGTTGTATATATGAGGTAGGGAAATTAGTTTGTGAGCCCCACTAGGGACGGGGAATGATGGGAGTGATTATAAAGCCTGTTCAGTGCCGTGGAATAAGTTTGGAATATATTAATAATTCAGCTAAATAAATAATAAATAAGTAATCAGACAATGCTAGCTGCTTCGGGGGAAACAGACCTCATTGTTCTGTTCCTTTAAGACTCCCACTTAAGTAGTTCTGGTGGGGGGTCGTGATGCCACATAGAATGAGGAATTAGAGTGGGAACAGGCAGGGAAGCATATTCATTTAATGTTGGGCAAAATTGGCTTTAAGACTTTTGTCCCTGTGCCCAGAACAATTAATAGTACCAATTAAGAGGTGGTGGTCTCCAATGCTTTTCCGCAGCTTCCAGTGGATTGCCGTTTCCTTAGGCAAGGCATGCACAAAGCAGATTCATTAAAATGCAGGAAAGCCCATTCATTTAGCAATTGATACAAAAGCCACACTAATGTGTCACTACTATTAAAGAGCTGCTTAAAGGGTAATTAATTGTCAAACATCTCATTTGTAGACTCATTTTCCTAATATTAGGCATGTGATATTGGTAGTTAATTTTTTTTACAAAATTAGAATATTTGAGCAGATGAACCTTAACAATTAAATATTTTAATGCAGATGATACAAACGTAGTGCCTGGCACGGCATCCTGGTTGACATGAGTTAGGATCTGATTATGACCTGTATAGTATCATGCATCTGACCATTATTAAGATGAAGGGGTTAGAGTGGCATTACAGCAATGTGAGTGATTGTGTTCTGTTTGTCCCCTCGCTATGACAACAAAATTATTTTTTGAAAATTGACACAAAAATGAATTTCTTGCAGCCCGGCAGGTAAAAGGGGTGTACTATTGCACAAGTAGAGTAGGAGCAGATTGTAGTGTCTGTTCTCACTCACTGAAGCTCACCTCATATTTACTTCAGTAGGGGCAGAGCTTCAGTACCCTAGAACTTCCACCACGTTGTGTGGATCTGTGCTCTTCTAGCTCTGTAAACTGTTTACAATGACTGCCACCACAATTAATCGCAGGGGTTCTGGTTGCTGATGTTCATCAATCTGACTCAACTATCCCAAATAAAGATCAATAATATCAAAGTAGTGGACAACCCCTTTAAGCACAAGTAACTACATTTTTTACCTGGACCATCTCTTTAAGTCTCCCTTCTCTGAAGTATAAGTGGAAGATGAATACAAATATACATAAAAATGTATGATTGCTAACCGCTAGCACAAAATTATAATGTAGATCTACGAACCGCAGGATTCAACCTCGCCTCCTTACTAACTGAAATCCTATAATGTCTGTCTGCTATCTCAGCCTTCTTCTCTGCTTTCTCAAACTGAACATGAACAAAACAGAATTCATCATCTTTCCCCCATCTTACTCTACCCCTCCACCAGACCTATCCATCAATGTCAATGGCTGCTCTCTTTCCCCAGTCTCGCACGCTCGGTGCTTTGGGGTGAGCCTCGACTCTGCGCTCTGTTTCAAACCACATATCCAAGCCCTAGCCTCCTCCTGCCGCCTCAAACTCAAAAATATTTCCCGGATCCGCTCATTCCTCAACCATGAAACCACAAAAACACTAGTGCATGTTCTTATCATCTCCCGTCTCGACTACTGCAACCTCCTACTCTCTGGCCTCCCCTCTAGCACTCTGGCACCGCTCCAATCCATCCTACACTCTGCTGCCCGACTAATCCACCGGTCTCCCCGCTATTCCCCAGCCTCCCCCCTATGCCAGGCCCTTCACTGGCTTCCTATTGCCCAGAGGCTCCAAATCAAAACCCTAACCATGACATACAAAGCCATCCACAACCTGTCTCCTCCATATATCTGTGACATGGTCTCTAGGCACCTACCCGCACGCAACCTTCGATCATCTCAAGATCTCCTTCTGTACTCCCCCCTTATCTCTTCTTCCCACAACTGCATACAAGACTTCTCCCGTGCTACCCCCATACTCTGGAACTCTCTGCCGCAACACATCAGACTCTCACCATCAACGGAAACCTTCAAGAAGAACCTGAAGACCCACCTGTTCCGACAAGCCTACAGCCTGCAATGATCCTTGGTCTACTGAAACACCGCACGACCTGCTCTACCCTCTCCGTATCCTCACCCATCCCTGTAGACTGTGAGCCCTCGCGGGCAGGGTCCCCTCTCCTTATGTACTTGTGTGTCCCTTGTCTTACACCTGTTTAGTATACTTGTCTATATTTCCCCTTTTCACATGTAAAGCGCCATGGAATAAATGGCGCTATATAAATGCATAATAATAATAATTCTAGGTCCTTAATATAAGGGAATAGGAGGGTGGTTCATTCAATAAGTGGTCTGGAAAAGTTTTAACTAAATAAATATTGAAGCTACTATAATGAAGACAATGCAATCCCCTCTGAGATCCGTTGTCATTTCTCCTATTACCGGTAGCTGAACCCAGAGAGCGATGGAGATATATGAGACTTGCAGACTTCATGTGGCCTGACCTTGTCTGTCACATGAAGACTATTGAGGTCTGCTCATTAACATTCATATTCAGGACACTGAAAAGAAAGCCAAACAGAGCTGGCTACCTCTGGGGTAATTACTGCCTATTGCTTTCACACAGAACCGTTCATCCTTGTGATTCCTGGAAATGATAAGAAGAGAGAATGGTTACAAAGTAACCGAAGGTCTTAGTTCAACACTATATGGAAGATATTTCTACAGTAAATTAGCGTAACAGTTTATATTTAGATATCATAACATAAAAGTTCATAATAGAGATGATCGGGGTGCTCACCGTTTGTTATCAGGTGCTCAGAGGTAAAAATTCAATACTGTGTATACTACAAACAACCTCGGCACACAAAAAGAGAGAATTCAAATGATCCAAGAGCAAAGTTTATTGCATGTCATAATTCCATATAATGATAGACCCAAAAGAAAATGTGACACATGATCCACAGAAAAAAATTATAATCGACGTTTCGGCTATAATGCCTGTTTAACCCTAATGGTGCCAAAGTCTGAAGGGTGTGGATCCAAAAGGATTCACGCTCCTTCAATCTTTTAACCCTATCTCCTCCTCTTCTGGCTATAGGTATCCAATCTATAACCTGATATCTCAACTGTGCCACGGAATGACCATGTGCCCACAGGTATTGAACTCCTAGTATGCAAAGAGCTGTACATTGATATATGAGATTTATGTAAGGAGTCTTTTCTCTATGTGAATTACTGTTCATTTTGGTATCAGTTGCACTTTATTTTGATTTGCTTGAATGGAGTGTAAAGAAAAATTTTTTTATGTATATAATTTATATTTGACGATAACATTATACTTTTTCATAAATGAAAAATTACTCTATTTAAAGTTTGGTATGATTTCTCTGCAGATAAATTCTTGAAAAAGGCATTATAGCCGAAACGTCGATTATAATTTTTTTCTGTGGATCATGTGTCACATTTTCTTTTGGGTCTATCATTATATGGAATTATGACATGCAATAAACTTTGCTCTTGGATCATTTGAATTCTCTCTTTTTGTGTGACGAGGTTGTTTGTAGTATAACATAAAAGTTCAATAGCTTTGAATATATATTGCATTACTGATCCTGTACTGATCCTGAGTTACCTCCTGTATTATACTCCAGAGCTGCACTCACTATTCTGCTGGTGCAGTCACTGTGTACAGTTGTGGCCAAAAGTATTGACACCCCTGCAATTCTGTCAGATAATACTCAGTTTCTTCCTGAAAATGATTGCAAACACAAATTCTTTGCTATTATTATCTTCATTTAATTTGTCTTAAATGAAAAAACACAAAAAGAATTGTCCTAAAGCCAAATTGGATATAATTCCACACCAAACATAAAAAAGAGGGTGGACAAAAGTATTGGCACTGTTCGAAAAATCATGTGATGCTTCTCTAATTTGTGAAATTAACAGCACCTGTAACTTACCTGTGGCACCTAACAGGTGTTGGCAATAACTAAATCACACTTGCAGCCAGTTGACATGGATTAAAGTTGACTTAACCTCTGTCCTGTGTCCTTGTGTGTACCACATTGAGCATGGAGAAAAGAAAGAAGACCAAAGAACTGTCTGAGGACTTGAGAAACCAAATTGTGAGGAAGCATGAGCAATCTCAAGGCTACAAGTCCATCTCCAAAGACCTGAATGTTCCTGTGTCTACCGTGCGCAGTGTCATCAAGAAGTTTAAAGTCCATGGCACTGTGGCTAACCTCCCTAGATGTGGACGGAAAAGAAAAATTAACAAGAGATTTCAACGCAAGATTATGCGGATGTTGGATAAAGAACCTCGACTAACATCCAAACAAGTTCAAGCTGCCCTGCAGTCCGAGGGTACAACAGTGTCAACCCGTACTATCCGTCGGCATCTGAATGAAAAGGGACTGTATGGTAGGAGACCCAGGAAGACCCCACTTCTTACCCCGAAACATAAAAAAGCCAGGTTGGAGTTTGCCAAAACTTACCTGAAAAAGCCTAAAACGTTTTGGAAGAATGTTCTCTGGTCAGATGAGACAAAGTAGAGCTTTTTGGGCAAAGGCATCAGCATAGAGTTTACAGGAGAAAAAAAGAGGCATTCAAAGAAAAGAACACTGTCCCTACAGTCAATCATGGCGGAGGTTCCCTGATGTTTTGGGGTTGCTTTGCTGACTCTGGCACTGGACTGCTTGACCGTGTGCATGGCATTATAAAGTCTGAAGACTACCAACACATTTTGCAGCATAATGTAGGGCCCAGTGTGAGAAAGCTGGGTCTCCCTCAGAGGTCATGGGTCTTCCAGCAGGACAATGACCCAAAACCCACTTCAAAAAGCACTAGAAAATGGTTTGAGAGAAAGCACTGGAGACTTCTAAAGTGGCCAGCAATGAGTCCAGACCTGAATCCCATAGAACACCTGTGGAGAGATCTAAAAATGGCAGTTTGGAGAAGGCACCCTTCCAATATCAGGGACCTGGAGCAGTTTGCCAAAGAAGAATGGTCTAAAATTCCAGCAGAGCATTGTAAGAAACTCATTGATGGTTACCGGAAGTGGTTGGTCGCAGTTATTTTGGCTAAAGGTTGTGCAACCAAGTATTAGGCTGAGGGTGCCAATACTTTTGTCTGGCCCATTTTTGGAGTTTTGTGTGAAATGATCAATGTTTTGCTTTTTGCTTCATTCTCTTTTGTGTTTTTTCATTTAAGACAAATTAAATGAAGATAATAATACCAAAGAATTTGTGTTTGCATTCATTTTCAGGAAGAAACTGAGTATTATCTGACAGAATTGCAGGGGTGTCAATACTTTTGGCCACAACTGTATAACTGACACTAACTGTATTACTGATCCTGACTGAGTTACATCCTGTATTATACCCCAGAGTTGCACTCACTATTCTGCTGGTGCAGTCACTGTGTACATACATTACATTACTGATCCTGAGTTACATCCTGTATTATACTCCAGAGCTGCACTCATTATTCTGCTGGTGCAGTCACTGTGTACATACATTACATTACTGATCCTGAGTTACATCCTGTATTACACTCCAGAGCTGCACTCATTATTCTGCTGGTGCAGTCACTGTATACATACATTACATTACTGATCCTGAGTTACATCCTGTATTATACTCCAGAGCTGCACTCACTATTCTGCTGGTGCAGTCACTGTGTACATACATTACATTACTGATCCTGAGTTGCATCCTGTATTATACTCCAGAGCTGCACTCACTTTTCTGCTGGTGCAGTCACTCTGTACATACATTACATTACTGATACTGTACTGATTGAGTCTAGATCACCTTGTGTGAGAAATAAGCCCTGTAAGGCTAATTGGAGGGGGCGCATCAGTAATTTGGTCAAAACTCAATTTTTCAAATTAATTTATAAATAAAATACAGTGCAGGAAATTATTATCATGTGCTTCCTGATGCCATGTCTGCCTGTGATCTTTAAATCCTCCAATGTTCCTCCTCTTGTGTTTTGTTCTTTTATGCCCTTCAATTGCACCCAAGATAAGCAATGTGCGCCATTTCCCTCATCACGGCCGTCACATCTGTCCTGCATCTCTCTGAATAAAAGACATTGAAAAATAATATTTAATATCATTCTAAGTGACAGGCGTGAGAGCGACTCTCCCGGCTCCATCTGCACATCTGTGAGGATATTCTTGCTTCCCTGATAAATATGTAAACAGGTTATTTACAGAGAGGCCGACACCATTAAACAGCAGAATCAAAGGGAAACTTTTCATAAGGTGTTTATCAGGAGCGGAGCATATTTTGGCAAGAGAATAAATCTCAGTGGGATGCACCTTGAAACGTAGGACAAACTCTCCATGATCTCCGATCTCATCCTGACTTCAGAACAGCAATGTATTTATTAAATGACAAGGAGAGAACAAGGTTGAGAAAAGTATACAGGACGCACATTGCCGCTTGTGAGTTTAATAACTAGTCAATGCATTAATTAATTGTCACGATCCATTTTTGGATCTGTGGCAGATTAAAACTTTTTTCCTTTCAGTCCATCGGGGGTTAATGTCAGTTTTTCCTCTCCGCTGGCCTGCTGGTGTAATTGTATTGCTGCTGGGTTTGCTGATGTTTGGTGACCACTCCCACATCCTTTAAAAGGCCACCTGATGCATCAGCTGTCAGTTGGTGATACAGGTCATTTTGGAGACCAACCAAGCTGGAGACAGGAGCTTTCTGGTGCAGTTGTGCTTCAGCTGAATGCTGTGATCTGGTGCCTTACTCTGCTGTGAGGTGCATTGCAGCAGAGAAAGCTAAGTGTTGTATTTTTGTTCCCCATTCCCTTTTGGTGTCTGTCTTACCTTACCTAGTGTTGTCTTAGTGCAGCGGTGGGACCTGTGTTCTCACTTGCCAATTCCCTACTTAGGGATAGGAGCTGGGCAAATGAGGGTTTAGGTATCCTGGTTGGCGACTGGGTGAAAAAACCCGTATAGGGACGATAGGGAGATCAGGGCACATCCTTAGGTGAGTGCAGGAGGTGTCCATTCCCTATCAACGGGGCCTACCGCTGTTATTGTGTCCCTGGTGTTTCCCTGTGTGTTTTTTTGTTCTGCCGTTTAGTGACCAACTGATTGGTGGGTCATGTCACGCTAGGTGACTTTGTGACATTAATCTTATTATCTGATACTATAAGCAGTGAGACTGAAATTATGGGGGAGATAATGGAAACAAATAGAAAATAACATCACAATGCCCTGAAATTATGGGTTTATTCATCATTTATTAATGTGGGTGAAGTGACACAAAAAGTGTAACCTTGGCCATTTGTGCATGCAGGACCTTGGATGATGACCATCTTAAAATTCCGTAATAGCCTGTAAAATTTAGACACTATCATATTAGTTTTATTTTGCAGCTATGGGGCATATCACCAAGATCCACTGCTGGCAGTTTCTTTTGCAATTGCCGACCAATGGCTACCATGACCTCTGTCTTTGGATTTGTCTCCCATCAAGAACATTGGGGACATCATTGATAGACAATTACAAAGGGAACTGCCAGTAATGGATCTGGTAATTTTCCCATTGCATTCAGCAGCAGCAGAGCATTGCTCAGACGACCATTAATAACCGCAGTGATAGGAGCCGAGGCTGTAAGTGCCAAGATTTTTGCACAAGGCTCATTCTCTAAACATAATACATCAAGATGGTTGTAAAATTCTATTTCCATTTTTCATCCTTTGAATATCATTAACATATCTAACCATTCTGTGAACGCCATAATTCCATGATTTTGAGTTCGTTCAAATTCACAGTTAGAGCATAGGAGTTATATTTTTGGACATTCAGTGCCTTAAAAAGTATTCATACCCAGTGAACTTTTCCACACTTTTTCAAGTTACACTCGCAAACTTAGATGTATTTTATTTAGATTTTATGTGATAAACCAACACAAAGTAGCAAGGAAGTGCAAAGAAAATGATAAATGGTTTTCTAAATATTTTAAAAATATAAATCTGAAAGTAGTGAAGTGCATTTATATTCAGCCCCCTGAGCAGTGGCGTAACTACAAATTTATGGGCCCCGGTGCAAATATTCAAATGGAGCCCCCCCATGCCAAAATACATGCACATCTCTGCTCCACCCAACTCGTACACACGCGGCTCCGCTCCGTCCACCTCGTACACACGCGGCTCCGCTCCGTACACTTCGTACAAACACGGCTCCGCTCCCTACACCTCGTACACACAGCTCCACTCACCTCGTACACACATGGCTCCGCTCCATACACACGGCTCTGCTCCGTACACCTTGTACACACACGGATCCACACACCTTGTACACAGATGGCTCCGCTCCGTACACCTTGTACACGCGGGGCTCCACACACCTCTTACACACACGGCTCCGCTCTGCACACCCCATGCACACAGGGCTCCACTCCGTACACAGCTCCGCTCTGCACACCCCATACACAACACATCTTCGCTCCGTACACCTCGTACACACAGCTCTGCTACATCCACACTGTAAACCCCTCCTGACCCCACACAGAAAGTTTACGTCATCCAGCATCATGACAACCAGCACAGCAGAGTCCTGCAGACAAGGTTCCTGATCATGTGACCCCCTGACTCCTCCCCTCCTGTGAACTTATCACAGGTCCTGTGTGCACAGAAAAGGACTACATTGCAGGCTGCGGGGGGCTGCGGTGGGTCTATCTGGGAGGGCGATAATGGGTTGCATGGGGGGGCGTGGCGGCTCAGTGCGGCAAGCGGGGGGGTCAAAAACGGGACTGTCCCGCGAGAATCGGCACGGTTGGGAGATAACATGGTCTGACCTGCGGGCCCCTGACTCCCCCCGGGCCCGGTCGCAGTTGCGACCGCTGCGACTATGGTAGTTACGCCCCTGAGTCAATATTTTGCTCACCACCTTTCACTGCAGTTAGTGCTGCAATTCTTTTGGAGTCTGTGTCTACCAACTTTGCAAATTTATAGGTGACATTTTTGCCCCTTCTTTTCAAACTAGCTCTAGCTCAGTGAGATTGGACGGAGACTTGCGTGAATATGAATTTTCAAGTCTTGCCCAAGACAGTGGGATTTAGGTATGAGCTGGGCTGCGTAGGTGAACCTATGCCCCACTCTCAAGTCGTTTGCAGCCTATAACAGGTTTTCCTCCAGGACTTCCCTGTATTTAGCTCCATCCATCTTCCAATCATTTCTAACCAGGTTCCCTGTCCCTGCTGAAGAAAAGCTTCCCCACAGCAGGATGCTGCCACCAATATGTGTGATGGTGGGGATGGTGTTTTCAGGAGAGAAGTGTAGTATTAGTTTTTTGCTACGCATAGTGTTTTGCATCTAATTCAAAAAGTTCTGCTTTGTTCTCATCTGAACAGAGCACCTTCTTCCACATACTATCTGTGTCTCCTTCATGGATTTTTTTCCAATCTGCAAACGGACTTCTTACGGCTTGCTTTCAAAAATATTTATCTTTTTGCCATTCATCCATGAATGGCAGAATTGCTGAGTATACAACTAATAGTTGTCCTGCATACAAATTCTCCCACCTGAGCTGTGGTTCTCTGCAGTTCCTCCAGAGTGACCGTGGACCTCTTGTCTGCTTCTATAATTATAATTAGTGATCCTTCTGCTTGAAATGTCAGTTTAGGTGGACAACTGTCATGCTAGTGTGGCACCCCATGAGTCCGGTTGCCACAGTGGCATTGCCTCCCTCACAGGGGTGTGATGACATGCCTGGAAGCAAGGAGGAGTTCCCTGACCAGATAACACTTGCATCCAACACTTTTCCTGACCCCAGTCCAGAAGGGGAAGCTGTAAACCCAGTTTCAGGGGAGCTTCTCTATTAGTTCTGGCCTGGAGGCGGGGTTAGTCAGTCAGTGTCTGGGACAGAGAGAGATAGAGTCTGAGTGAAGAGAGGAGAGAGAAATGAAAGAAAACCTTGGGATTGGAGCTGTGACCAAGCTCACCCCAGAGTACAGTGCTAGAAGCCGAACTCCGGAGTCCATGGCTGACGGGTACAACAGTCCCAGCAGCTAAATCTAAATCCGCAGGGCAGGGGATTGCAGGTCTCCTGGCCCAGCGAACACCTGAGGGCACAGCAGCAGACCAGAGCCGGGAGCCACCACAAGGGAGTGACACCCGCATAGCTTTAGGCAGCAAGGACCTCAGAGGACAGCGCAGTAAGGAAACCTCAAAAAACCAACCCGCTTAGTGGATCCTAAGTTGCTTCCAGGCTCCCCAGACCTCCATTGTCATCTGTAACTAGTGCCCCGGCCTGCACTTCAAACCGTGAGTAAAAGTGTGGAAACTGCACCCTGCTGTGTCCTCGGAGTTATTTACTGCGCCATGCACGCTGCACTACATCCATCATCACCATCTTTAACAATATAATTGCCCTAGGACTAAGCTCTCTGTGGAGAGCTGTATCAACTCTGATGCATCACCATCAGTCCCTGCTGTCTCTTTAAACAGCGTCGGCCATCCTTGGCCGAGTACCACAGGTGGCATCATGAACCATCTCTTATAAACTTTATTTCCCCTTTATTCATCATTTTTCATTGGACACCCAGGGCCACGGACTGGGTCACTGCTGTGGTGACACAACCCCTTAAGAACCTGCCTGGTACCGAGTATCCCCATGGCCCTGGCAAGCGCTCCACTAGGGCAGGGAGATGCACAGGGAGCAGTGCAAAGGGAGGGGTAACTGGAAAGAAGGCCCTGAGAGGGAGATGGTGGCACCTCGACACTCACCTAATGCGGAATCCTGTCCTCCCTATCGCTCTAGATGGGTCTTTTCCCCCCGTGCGCTATCACGTGCCTAAGCCCTGGCTGACACTCGATTTTGCCCTTGCTAATGAGATGGGGAGCAAGACAATAGACTTCTAATGCAAGACAACAGAGGGAAAGCGACAAGCTGGGAAAAACACAGAAACAAATAGAACTACACAATAACAGCTTCTCCTGGAACACCTTTCTCCAGAGAAGTCAAGCTCAGGATAGAAACTCTATTGCTGGCATGTGAAGAAGCCAGGAGTGGATTTAAATAATTAAGGGGAGTAGTTACAATGAGTAGCAGGTGAAACAAAAACCCAAAAGGAATCTCAGCAGATTTTGACCAGGAACTCTTAACCCCTTTCGTCCCTTCCATACCATAAGCAACAATGAATCTGCACCACACATGTGAATGGACGCATAGACTCCAGGGAGGACCTTGGATCAGCTAATCTCTGTGATCTTCTGATCTCATATGCACACAGGTACCAAACAGGGTGCCGCACATTCCTGATAATGGACATGCCTTGGATGATTTGCAGTTGTGCCATTCTCCTTCCATTTTTGAATGATGGATTGAACAGTGCTCCGTGAGATGTTCAGAGCTTGGGTTATTTTTTTTCAATAACCTAATCCTGCTTTACTCCTCTCCACAACTTTATCCCTGACCTGTCTGATGTGTTCCTTGGTTTTTATGATGCTGTTTGATACCTAATGTTCTCAAACAAACTGCCAAGGCCTTCACAGAAGAGCTATAGTTATTCTGAGAAGAAATTAAACACAAGGGACCCAAGTAATTAATTATGTGACTTCTGGAGGCAATTCGTCACTCAAGAGTTTATTTACAAATGTATGTCACAATTTTCAGATTTACAGTTTTTTACAGTTTTAAAATTATTAGAAAACCATTTATCATTTTCTTTAACGTAACAAACACTTGCTACTTTCTGTTAGTATCACATAAAAATCCAATAAAATACATTTAAGTTTGTGGGTCTAATGTAAAATATGTGGAAAAGTTCACGGGATATGAATACTTTTTTAAGCTGCTATATGAATAGTATATAGTAATTTTATTCTTGTACATAGAAGCAGTAGATATTGTGGTGTAGTGACCACTGTATCCGCTAGGGGGCGCTGTGTGGATGTCCGAGGAGAGAGGATGAATGGCAGAGTCATGAATGACCATTATGTATCTCAAGGTGGGTGGCCTTGAGATGGAGACTGATGTGTGTGTTGATCAGCAGTGATACTGCTGACGTGTTGTGTCAATGTGTCAGGGAGAAGTCTCCAGGTAACTGAGGAGACGGGCGGACCCAGTTACCTACAAACCCACCCAGGGGGTGTGTTTAAGAACGCTATTCCAAAGTGTGTGTGAATGGTCAAGGACCTGTGATGAGGTCATAGCCATGTGACCCGGTGGGTGTGGCTACGGACCATTTAAGGTGGCCAGGGTAAGTCACATGTGGTGAATGCTGTGACCCGGTTGGTCCAGTGTGGAAGGTCCCGCTGAGATGGGGCTTCCTGGCTAACAGCATGTGAAGTGGCTGTGAGTAATGGCGACGTGTGCCTGTTAGTTCCCTGGAGGGAATGAACGTGTGCAGCATGGTGAAGCAGCATGAGGAAACTCTGACAGGGTGACATAACTTGGTGGCTAGAAAGCCTGTGCATTGAACAGTGCATAACTTGTATGACTACAGGATAACAGAGCTGAACTCTGTAATGGACGTTATGCTGACTATATGCTGTTTCCTGTTACTTTGATGGTTTATGATGCTGAATAAACCGAAGCGACTATGATTGTTTTATGGAAAACCTGTGCCGGATCTGTTTTTTGTGGCTGCAAGCGAATGATCCCCTATGTGAATGACAGCGCTACCTCACAATATATAGTAGATATATTCTTGCACATTTGGGGGCAGTATTATAATAGCTATATTCTTGTACATAGGAGCAGTATTATAGTAGTTATATTTTTGTACATAGGAGCAGTATTATAGTAGTTATATTCTTGTACATAGGGGCAGTATTATAGTAGTTGTATTCTTATACTTAGGAGCAGTATTATAGTATTTATATTCTTGTATATAGGAGCAGTATTATAGTAGTTATATTTATGTACATAGGAGCAGTATTATAGTAGTTATATTCTTGTATATAGGGAACAGTATTATAGTAGTTATATTCTTGTATATAGGAGCAGTATTATAGTAGTTATATTCTTGTACATAGGGGCAGTATTATAGTAGTTATATTGTATATACGGGCAGTATTACAGTAGTTATATTCTTGTATATAGGGGGAAGTATTACAGTAGTTATATTCTTGTACATAGGGGGAAGTATTATAGTAGTTATATTCTTGTACATAAGGGGCAGTATTACAGTATTATAGTAGTAGCTGCCCGTCTGGCTATGTGCAGCTTGCCCAGCTAACACGTAAATGTGAAGAATCTAGACCTGTAATGATTATTATTATTATACATTTATATAGCGCCATTTATTCCATGGCGCTTTGCATATGAAAAGGGGGAAAATATAGACAAGTACAATAAACATGTGTAAGACAAGGGACACACAAGTACAGAAGGAGAGAGGACCCTGCCCGCGAAGGCTCACAGTCTACAGGGATAATAATAATACATTTTATTTCTATAGCGCCGACATATTCCACAGCACTTTGATGTAGGGTGGTGCTGAGGCATTGAGTGCTTTGTGGGTGAGGGTAATAAGTTTGTACTGGATTCTGGAGTGGATGGGTAGCCAGTGTAATGACTGGCACAAGGTAGAGGCATCGGTGTAACGATTGGCAAGGAATATGATCCTGGCTGCAGCATTCAAGACAGATTGGAGGGGGGAGGGTTTGGTAAGAGGGAGACCGATTAGAAGAGAGTTACAATAGTCGAGACGAGAATGAATAAGAGAAACGGTAAGAGTTTTTGCAGAGTCAAAAGTAAGAAAAGGTCGAATTCTAGAAATGTTTTTGAGGTGCAGATAACAAGAGCGAGCCAGTGATCTGATGTGGGAGGCAAAGAAAAGCTCGGAGTCAAGTATGACCCCAAGACAGCGGGCATGTTGCTGGGGAGTAATAGTGGAACCACACACGGAAATGGCAATGTCGGGTATAGGTACATTAGTAGCGGGAGGAAACACAAGGAGTTCAGTCTTTGACAGGTTCAGTTTCAGATATAGTGAGGACATGATGCATTTAGACAATCGCTGGTGTTTACTAGAAAGGCAGGCGTGATGTCAGGAGAAGTGTATAATTGGGTGTCATATGCATAGAGATGGAACTGGAAACCAAATCTACTGATTGTTTGACCAATAGGGGCAGTGTACAAAGAGAAGAGGAAGGGGCCTAGGACGGATCCTTGAGGAACCCCAACAGTAAGGGGAAGATGAGAGGAGGAGGAACCAGCAAAAGATACAGTAAAGGAGCGGTCAGAGATAGGAGGAGAACCAGGAGAGAATGGTATCCTTGAGGCCAATGGAACGGAGCATAGTGAGGAGGAGCTGATGTTCCACAGTGTCGAATGCTACAGAGAGATCCAAGAGAATTAGCATGGAGTAATGACCATTTGATTTAGCTGTCAGTAGATCATTAGAGACTTTAGTGATGGCAGTTTCAGTAGAGTGTAAAGAGCGGAAACCGGATTGGAGAGGGTCGAGAAGAGGGTTAACAAAGAGATAGCGGATAAGATGGGAGTGGACCAGGCGTTCCAGGAGTTTAGAGATAAAGGGAAGATTAGAGAGAGGTCTAAAGTTAGCGGCACAGTTTTGGTCGAGGGATGGTTTTTTAAGTAGTGGATGTATGATGGCATGCTTAAATGAGGAGGGAAAGATACCAGAAGAGAAAGAGAGGTTAAATATTTTAGTCAGGTGAGTGGTGACAGCAAGGGAAATGGACTGGAGGAGATGTGACCGAAATGGGTCACTGGTGCAAGTGGTTGTGCGAGAAGATGCAAGGAGCTTGCTTACTTCTGTGACTGGTTCAAAATCAGAGCGTGAGCTAGATGCAGTGGGGGAGGGAGGACAGTGCATGGTATGAGGTGATTGGGAGATAATTTCCTGTCAGATCTTGTCAATTTTTTCTTTGAAGTAGTTGGCTAGATCGTCAGCTCGAAGCTCCGTGGTTGGGGCCTGTACTCTTGGGTTGAGTAGAGAATGAAAAGTGTCAAAGAGACGTTTAGGGTTATTGGACAGTGAGGTGATGAGGGTGTTGAAATAGGTTTGTTTTGAGAGGTGAAGGGCAGTGTTGCATGTTCTAAGCATAAACTTATAATGGATGAAATCTTCGTGTAGATTGGGTGAGGATACACTAGGAGAGGGTAGAGCTGGTCGTGCAGTGGTTCTGTGGCGCCCCTGAGGGTTCAGTTGCCACAGAGGTACTGCACCTCCTCCTGAGGTGTGGTATCCCACCATCCAGGTAAGGTTTAGACACCTGACCACGCTCCAACACCTGCATCCCACACAACATAGTAGTGTAGCAAAGCACCCTTTGGTGGCTCCCTGCTTGGAACACGAAGCGTGCTGGGAGGTGGGTGGAGTTTAGTTTGCACTAAAAAGAGCGGGAAGAGTTTAGGTATCAGTCAGTGAGTCATTCAGTCAGTGAGTGGAAGTCTGACAGGGAAGTCAGTCAGTAAGATCCCCGGGAGAGGGATGGATGAAGGAAGTGCTGCAGCCGACCTCAGTGATCTGGGTCCGCTGGTACAAGGAAGAGACATTAGAACGAAAGCCTGATTCTCCATATGAAAGAAAGGATTGTACGGAACGTAAGGAGAAAAGGAGGACTAAGGATTAGGGTTAGAAGAGAACCCTTCCCAAGTTCACAGTGCAGGGCCGGGGTCCGGTCCCCGAGGTTGGGTGGATGCAGGTGGTACTGCGGCGGACACAAGAGGAATAGAGGTGGTCACCACTTTATTCCCACACAAGACTTGGGGGCACAACAGCAACGATAGTGAGCCGGGACTTAGCAGCAAGGAGTCCCCGAAGCAGGCTACAGCTGTCTGCCGTACAAGTAGAGTTCATAAGAACATCGGACAGGAGGAACCCCAGTGTAACTCAGTACTGGAGTACTTCATTTTAAAGGCGCTATAAGAGGAGACGTTCAGAAAAGGCACATTATGTTGGCGGAGTGTTGGAAGGGAGGACTTCATCTTGCCTGGAGGTTGACTGAGCTCCTGACCCGGAGGACACGGCACAGATGCGGGTGCCTGTACCACAACAGACTGTGAGTAAAGCTTTGGAACTGCATGCCCTGGTGTCCTCCACTTATTCCTGCGTCAACCTACTCAGCACTACTACATCCCCAGCGCCTGACAGTAAATCATCTACGTGTCACTTCACCTTCACTGCCCTGGGACTACAGCCCTGCCTGTGGAGGGCTATAACATCACTGCTGCACCCCAACATCGGTCCCAGAGGGTCTGTCTGCAGCGTCGGCTTAACATCTTCATTGCCGAACACCACAGTTGGCGTCATGAATCACTTATAAACTTTCATCACCATAAGCACACTGAAACAACCCCTTTTACAATGGAGCCCCAGGGCCACGTACCGGGTCACTGCTGCCGTGACAACTCCCGTTGAGAAGATCAACCGGCCCGGTACCGAGTACCCCACTGCCCTGGCGTCTGAGGGCACTCCAGTTCAGTAGACTGAGGATCATTGTAGGCTGTAATGATTAGATGATTACTGTGGTTGAATCCTTTTTAAAAGGAATTATATTGATAAAACCCAATTTCTGAGTTTATCCACATGCCCAATAATATAACATTGTGATACTAGAGGACTTGTGTTTCCATATTACTATTCTTCATACTGCAAGCTGCAGAACAACACTTGGTCGGTTTCTCGTGAACTTGGTTGAATTCCCAGGATACATAAAGGAAAAACCTAATTTATAGAAAAAAAGTTCTAGATTAATACAATAGCAGCTCATGGAGGTAATAGAGGTTAATAGAGTTTGGGAACTCAGAATATGTTTGTGTTAAACCCAAGGCCATACAGACCTGCGGAGAAGCAGAATAATGCCTATTCTGAATGTGTGGGTTTCAAGTATTAGAACAAATTGTTTCAGCCTTCATGTTATTCTACATGATAAACATGCGTAGTTTCAGGCAACTTCATCTCAAAATATGTCTAGAAAATTACATGTAAAAAACAATTCCAGTCACTACTGATATCTACATAAATGGTGAAGTAAACAGACAAGGTAAAGACTTTACAAAAACAGATTTCTGAGAAATACCTTGTAGTTTTCTTATTTTTCATGTCAAGCATGAAGTAAGAAAGGAAAACGTATAATGACAAATGCTCTGTGCACATTTCATAAATGGTACTTAGCTGAATATAACAATAATAATAATATAACTATTATTATCAATTATGTATTATAATACTGAAGTCTATCTACAAAAAATATAACTATTATAATACTGCTCCCTATGTACAAGAATATAACTACAATAATACTGCCACTATGTACAAGAATATAACTACTATAATACTGCCCCTATGTACAAGAATATAACTACTATAATACTGCCCCTATGTACAAGAATATAACTACTATAATACTGCCCCCTATTTACAAGAATATAACTACTACAATACTGCCCCCTATGTACAAGAATATAACAACTATAATACTGCCCTATGTACAAGAATATAACTAATATAATGCTGCCCCCTGTGTACAAGAATATAACTACTATAATGCTGCTCCTATGTTCAAGAATATAACTACTATAATACTGCTCCTATGTACAAGAATATAACTACTATAATACTGCTCCTATGTGCAAGAATATAACTACTATAATACCGCTCATATGTAGAATATAGCTACGATAATACTGCCCTTAGGTACAAGAATAAAACTATAATACTGTCCCTTATGTACAAGAATATAAGTACTATAATACTGCCCCTATGTACAAGAATATAACTACTATAATACTGTCTCTATGTACAAGAATATAACTACTATAATACTGCCGCTATGTACAAGAATATAACTACTATAATACTGCTCCTATGTAGAAGAAAATAACTACTATAATACTGCTCCTATTGTAAGGTAGAACTTATTGTTAGTGTTGGGGAACACTCGCTTGGCTGCGCTATTGATGCACACAGGAACACTTTCACTTAAAACAGTCCAATGCAGTTTATTATGGCATCATAAACCGTACTGTAAGCCATGTTATACTTAACAGGCTTACACATAGTTCATAACATTTCAACATATGCCTTTTCCTTGCAGCCCCTAAACACGCTGGACCTCCTCACCCTCTAGTTACCATGGGCGACCGCACGCCGTACAGTTCATTAATGTCCATAGAACACAACAGGCACCAACAGCCATATCCCCATGTCCGGGGTTACCTCGCAGGAGCTCCTGCTCGAGATGCCGACTCTTTGGTAGTCCTCTCTCTCAAGGAAGCTGCCGAACTGGGATCAGCATCCCGGACAACGCCTTACTCACAGGCCACCTGACAGTCCAGATCCACAGCCAAACAGTATCTCCCCCAATGCAGTGCCGTCACTGACTCTGCAAACAAGTGGCCTGTCTGTGTGCTATTCAGGACGTCCATCCCCACTTTCGAACCGTCCAACACACAGGCCTCACCGGGTGCTATTCAGGGATCCAACCCTCCCAGGGTCTCCCAACACACCGGCCACCAGGTCCAGGGCCTAAGCGGGTGCTATTCAGGACGTCCGTCTCCTCCTGAGACCGTCCAACACTCACGCCTCATCAGGTCCAAGGTCGCAGCACGTGCTCCAGGGATCCGATCCTTTTCCAAAACTGACCCTCCAGGACTTTGCACCCTGAACCATTCAGGTACACACTCTCTCCATGTGACCAGACCTCAGGGACATTATATCAAGGTTCTCTAACTCCATTCCTCAAGGCCCACCAACAGATCATGTTTTCAGGATTTCCTTAGTATTGCTCAGGTGATAATTGCTTCACCTGTGCAATACAAAGGAAATCCTGAAAAAAATGATCTGTTGATGGGCCTTGAGGACTGGAGTCGGGGAACCCTGCATTATATGGTCCATAACCACACCCACCGGTGAAGTATGGATCACATCGTTATGACCTCACTATAGGTCCTATTTCACACAGCCACACACATACAGGCTTTATCCTGGGCGTTCAGACACATGCCCCTGGGTGGGTTTGTAGGTGACTGGTTCCACCCATCTCACCAAGTCACCTGGAAGCTTTCCCAATACACAGCAACAAGCCCTCAGCAGTATTATCTGCTGATCAACACACGTTCAAGCTTCCACCACAAAGCACCCACCCTTGTGATACATATCGGCCATTTATAATCCTGCCGCTCACCATTTCCCCATCACAATAAAGGAAACACCTGCATGCTTGTCCTGGGAAGCCCATACAGCGCCCCCTAGCTATCACAGGGGTCACTGCATCACACTATTTACAAGAATATAACTACTATAATACTGCCCCTTATGTACAAGCATATAACTACTATAATACTGCCCCTATGTACAAGAATAACTACTATAACACTACTCCCATGTACAACATGTACAAGAATATAACTACTATAATTTCAGAGAACACATATTTTTGAACAGCTTCATTCAAATGTAGTTAAAGAAATAGTATTTGAAAGATTCTCTATTTGTTTTTGTTATATGCGCTGGGTTCTTTTGGAGCTGAAACATACAGTAAATAGTGTCTCCACTGAGTCTGAAGCCCACTAATTTTCCACACATCTTTAATACCCATGTTATTGCCTCCAGACAGTATATTTCCACAAAGATGCCACCCACACTGACCCCTTATCAGCTTAAATTGATGCCTCCAAACTGTTATCAAATAAAATGATGCTCCCAATGCACAATCCACAGTTTCCCTGCAACACAGTATGATACTCCAACTCCCTTTCTACACACCACCTACTGTGTATCCCCCACACATTATAAAACCGTCATAGCCCCTCAAGACAGTAAGATGCCCCCACTGCATTCAACAGATAGTTTAATTCACCCACAGATCCACACACACAGTATTATGCACCCCACACAATATGATGCCCCCCACTGCGCCCCTCTCACAGTGATGTTCCCTGCATAGTATAAATCTTCTATAGCCCAGACACAGAATGATGCAACCTATGCAGTATAATGCCCTCATTGTCCCCCACACAGTATGAGGTCTCCGAAACTCAGTATGTTGCCCCCCATGCATAACACATTATCATGCACCCATATCTCCCACACACGGTATGATGCTCTCACAGCCCCCCACACAATATGATGCCTCCATATTGAACCCACACACAAATATGCCTGCTTCCTTTCTTCACTAGCAAAAAAATGTACACACTGAGCAGAGCATTATGTGCTGTATACTTTGTGTACTGACTCATCATGGGTGATCTAGTGAAGTCAAGATGGCTCTAGTGAATGGTGGAGTTGACGGATTCCTGCTCCACCATTATATTCAGCGGCATCTTCACTCAACTGAAACTGCCCTAACTAAAGTCACTAACGACCTACTAACCGCCAAGAGCTAGCGACACTACTCTGTCCTCCTTCTCCTGGACCTGTCTTCTGCCTTCGACACCGTGGACCATTCCCTCCTGCTACAGATTCTCTCATCTCTTGGCATCACAAACTTGGCCCTATCCTGGATCTCATCATACCTAACAGACCGAACATTTAGTGTCTCCCTCTCTCGCACCACCTCCTCACCTCGCCCCCTGTCTGTCGGTGTTCCTCAAGGCTCCGTCTTAGGACCCCTTCTCTTCTCCATCTACACCTTCGGCCTGGGACAGCTCATAGAATCCCATGGCTTGCAGTATCACCTCTACGCCAATGACACGCAGATCTACCTATCTGGACCTGACCTCACCTCCTTACTGACCAAAATCCCACAATGTCTGTCTGCTATTTCAGCCTTCTTTTCTGCTCGCTTTCTCAAACTGAACATGGACAAAACAGAATTCATCTTCTTTCCCCCATCTCACTCTACCCCTCCACCAGACCTATCCATCAATGTCAATGGCTGCTCGCTTTCCCCAGTCCCGCATGCTCGGTGCCTTGGGGTGATCCTCGACTCTGCCCTTTCTTTCAAACCACATATCCAAGCCCTTGCCTCCTCAAACTCAAAAATATTTCCCGGATCCGCGCATTCCTCAGCCATGAAACCACAAAAACACTAGTGCACGTCCTTATCATCTCCTGCCTCGACTACTGCAACCTCCTACTCTCTGGCCTCCCCTCCAGCACTCTGACACCACTTCAGTCCATCCTACATTCTGCTGCCCGACTAATCCACCTGTCTCCCCGCTATTCCCCAGCCTCCCCTCTATGCCAGGCCCTTCAATGGCTTCCTATTGTCCAGAGGCTCCAGTTTAAAACCCTAACCATGACATACAAAGCCATTCACAACCTGTCTCCTCCATACATCTGTGACATGGTCTCCCGGTACCTACCCGCACGCAACCTTCGATCCTCTCAAGATCTCCTTCTCTACTCCCCTCTCATCTCTTCTTCCCACAACCGCATACAACAAGACTTCTCCCGTGCTTCCCCCATACTCTGGAACGATCTGCCGCAACACATCAGACTCTCACCAACAACGGAAACCTTCAAGAAGAACCTGAAGACCCACCTGTTCCGACAAGCCTACAGCCTGCAATGATCCTCAGTCTACTGAACCACCGCACAACCAGCTCTACCCTCTCCTAGTGTATCCTCACCCATCCCTGTAGACTGTGAGCTCTCACGGGCAGGGTCCTCTCTCCTTCTGTACTTTTGTGTCCCTTGTCTTGCACATGTTTATTGTACTTGCTATAGTTCCCCTTTTCACATGTAAAGCGCCATGGAATAAATGGCACTATATTAATGTATAATGATAATAATAATAATAATAATAATCTGCGTCCTAAAGATGCAGATACAGTTGAAAGTTTGATATGTCACCCTAATCCCAGGACAGCAGGAAAGCTCCCCATATCCAGGACTACCTTGCCGAATCCATGCCGGTTCAGAAGTTATGGGCATCTTTGAAATGGAAGACATTATATATCAGAAGCAGGCTCATCATAAGACTTCTCAGAAGGATTTCTCGCCATCACACTTCCCACAAGACTTCCTGTCTCCGTTTATCACAGAATTAATACAATGCAACTTTTATTTAATTTCATCCTTTGCCAACTTTCCAATATCTGGGTCACTCGTTAGAGAGTCTGAGGAGTCCTCAAAAAGCTCCGTGCAATGTTTCACAACTGTCTTCAAGATCAATGTGACATCTCACGTTTTACTTATTTTTTTTTTATTTGCTCACAAATGTATCTGCTTCATAAAGACGATGACGCAGCGAAGAATTTGGAGGTTGTGATAACTAAGAAGTGAGAGAGATGGTGTCAGTGTAATATAAAAAAAAAAATCTCGCTTTTGGTTTGAACATTTCAGGTGTTATTTCAGATGTCTATAAAAAGGAATTTCAACTTCTGCACCTTGCAATGAGTGTGACTCGTTCACAATCTGAGTGCTGGATTCAGTCGCCTGGATGGATGCTTTGTATTTTAGAGGACCGGTTTTCTCTGTTGTCATTATTGCTGCTAATTAGCAGGATCGTTAGGACTTGGGGTTGTTTAAATATGGAGGATTTGGCATCAGAAAAAGATGACTTTAAAGGAAGGGTTAGCTAAAGCAGTCATAGATGCTTTTGGGCTTGTACATCTTTAAGAGTAAGTGCTATATTTATAAATGTATCTCATTAGAAACACAAAAATGTATAAATAAACGTTGCATTTTTGCCAGCGTTGCAATAAAAAGAAACACATTGTGAAAGAATGGAATTGTTTATATGTAGCGGAATGATCAATCTGCTCCATCAGTGAAGAGATGTAAGAAGAAAATATCTTCTAGAGCAAGTGGGCGATATTTGCATAAGGCAACCAAGAGTATGTGACATTGGCTCCCAAAGAGGAAATGATTCTAAGGTTCATCCTTCACCTATACAGAACATGTTCACTTTTGATTGCATTGGAAAGGTTGCAGGAATCAGTCCATAGTTACTCGCCTGTTCCAGTTCCAGCGTCAAAAGCTAGGTCACTCCTCTTCTCCAGCCAAGCATGTCTCTTCTTCTGTGTGTTGGGTTACCATGGCTAACTAATGCGCTTCAATGAAATTATACTGCTAGGAAATTTAAGGGATGTCACCTAAATGTTCATTTAGTCAGCATCCATCTGCTACTCTGTGCTGGAGCCTCAGAGTTGCTTCAGCTCGATTCTTTTAGCCCTGCTACATCAATAATCTCTGTTCCAACTCTGCTACTTTGGTCATCACTGTTCCATCTCTGCTACATAAGCCATTGCTGTCAGAGCTCTGCTACATCGGTCAATCTGTATCTGTCATCACTGTGCCAGCGGTTCTACATCAGTCATCCCGGTTTGCAGAGGTGTATCTAGGTTTTCTGGCACCCAGGGCTAGAATTCAATTTGAAGCCGGACCCTTAGTCACGTGCTGATGAGCTGCTCTTTCTAACTCTCTCAATGTTCAGTGAAAAACTGAGAGGAGCAGGAAAAGAAGCTTGTTGTCCTGTGACCGTAAGATTGAAAATTGCATGAGTTAAGTGGCCATGTGATCACTGTCAGGATTCTGCTTGTTCCAGCAGTGAGTATATTGCACGAGGTTAGGATTGGCTACAGGGCTGGATGTTATAATTAAAGGGCTTGTCCAGGTTTGAGATGAAAGTCTGCAGTCACTAAAGGTAGCTGCAGGTTTCTGAATTCTTCCAGCGCATGCACTGCACAAGTATGTGATTTGTGTACTTCTGGCCACATTACAACTAGACATGTCCAGGATCGCTCAATTAATTTTCATTGAGCGAGGCCACGCATGTCTAGTCAGCACGTGACCGCATGTATTCAAATTGACGGCACAAGAGAATCCTGACAGCGCGCAGAGAGAATTTAGAAGCCTGCAGTCACATAGAATGACTGAAGTCATCACAAACTTGGACAACCCCCTTTAAAGCTTCTAACATAAATAAAAATATGATAAGTCAATATCACAAAATAACATGTAAATCCAAGTACTTTATAGATGACATTGTCCCTGGAGTTGTCCTCTTTCTTTTCTTCATCTTGTCTAGACGCCATGATAAGTTTTCTCATCCACAGCCGCCTCTGCAGACTTCTATTTTCTTCGGTCTTCTGTGGCACATCCCCACACAATGCCCTTAAAGACAGCAGTGTCATTATAATGCTCCAGAATAAAAATATCTGCCCTACACTAAGCCCCTGAATAAATAATTACCCCTCACTATATTCCCTGCACAAAATATGATCCCCCGCTCTCCCTCCCTCTCCACACTGCCCTCTACTTACCATACTGGGCCCCCTATTCATACTGTCTTCTCACACTGTATCCTCCCTATAGGGCCAGTCTAATATTCTCCCTCACCACACTCCCCCCCCTCTTGTCTCACTATCCCTTCCTGGCTCTGCCCTTACACCGTACCCCCATGCTACTCCCCCCCCTAACTACTCAGTCTTTATGCTGTGCCCACTCACACTTTTCTCCCCTATACAGTTTCCTCACACATTCCCCCCTCTCTCCTCCTACATTTACCCTATCACTTTCTTCTCACTGGTTCAGCTCTGCTACATCAGTCTTTGCTGTTCCAGTTTTTCTTTTCAAGCACTTCTAGATCAGTCGTTACTGTTCTAGATATTCTACAGTGGTTTCCATTTCAATACTTCAACTGTTCCAGTCTGGTTCATCTTTTTTTTATTATTTCACACAGGACGTATCATCAATAAGATCTTAAAGTTTATTTCTTGATCATTCACCAGGTAGTAACTAATTGACCCCAAAAATGAAGTCCAAATAGGGTTGTTGTCTGCTGGAATTTTGGGATTAATTTCTGTTACTGAGCCGTGTCCCATCAAAGAATTCATCCCCAAGTGTTCTGCTGATTCAGAAGCGATCGACAGCGCATGCGCATAGGCTGACAGTCCAGAACAAGAGTTCGCTGATTATCGGCTCATGTAAATGTGTCATTAGCTCCACTCAATCCTCTCTTGGAAGAAATACCTATTAGTCTAGCGAGTATTCAGCTGACAGTCATCTAAGGTGTATGGGCACTTTAATTTAAGTGTTGATATTGTAATAATTCAATGAACCTGATTACACATAAAGGTATATGGACTGTCTCCACTAAAATCAGATTGGAATGATCTAATTTGGAATTGCTTAATTTTTATTTTTCAAGAATTTCTCTACCCAAATGTATTTTCCCAAAAAATCTGATTACTAAGGCAGAGCTATAGAAAAGTGTTTAATTCCTACTCTCAACTTTGTGTAGTAAGGGCAGGTCCACATGCTGCAGGTTTTTTCCACCTGAAATGCGTGGGAAATCGACTCTGGAATTTGTTGCACAAAAAAAGTTGCCAAAGATAGATGGTCACTATGAAAACAAAATAGCATAGCTGCAGCCAATCTATGTATTCCATCTATGCCAATTTTTATGCAGAACATCTAGAAGAATCCCCAATTGGTGACCCTTGTAGTTTATCAATAGATCTGATGAAAATCAGAAGACAGATAAAGACTAGTGACTAAATCAGAATGGAGGACGCTCTCAGGACCTTTGTCACTTTTAGATACTCAGCTAAACATTTCCAAGCCCTCCGGCCACACATAATATATGTTTCAATGTCGGAGCAGCAAGCCATCCCTTCTTAGAACAGAAACAACTACTCTACTCCACAGGTTTATAGGCAAAGTCAATGTCTGGTTTATTACCATTCGTAAAACAAGGATTATTTTGTTAGGGGTAGTTTGTTACACTGGGATATTTATCTGACGTTAGAACATAATTCACACTGACAATTTACTGTTCCTGTTTGCATTATGAAATTCCTGCTCAAAACAACAAAACTCCAAGCAAAGGCAATGGAATATGCAAGGCACGAAATGCTGAGCGCAAAACTAAGAGATGAGTTTTCAGGATTTACAAAGTTTTTCTATATCGGGTGACTTTTTAACAATAGCTATTTTGAGGATTAGCACAATTCCTAGCTATTATATGAATTCTGAAGCAATGCTTTCATTTTTTTTGTAGGATGAATCTTTAGGCTTGTTCTCTTTAGTTCTCAAAAGCTGCAGCTGCATGGAAGTCATTACACAGCAGTTCTTAGTAGCGTAGCTGTGAATCCAGCCCTGGTGTAAGATATATCACTCAATAGAAGTTGCAGCAGTGTGTATGTTCTCTGTATCCATGGAGTAATGTTTCTAATTGTGGAGAGTGACATGCTAAGCCTGGCATGCCAATGTGAGGAGACGTTTCAGACTTGCAATGCTCCTCTGCGAAACTGAATATGCAAATTGCCTCTTCAGAGCGGAGCAAGGAGAAACATTACCCACTGGATCCCGGTTGAACAACTCTCACCTAGCCCCAAACCAAACTGACACTTTGCAATGATAAGGGGCAGAACCCCAAAATACTGTGTCTGCAATTGAAGATTCTAGTTTGGATTTTATCCTAAGACTTCAAAGTCTGCTCACATTGGCATGCCAAGCTTGGCATTACACTCTCTGTAAGGAGAAATGTTACCACTTTGATCCTGGTCTGATTCCTCTCACCTAGCCAAATCAGATCTCATACTTTGCACTGATGAGAGGCAGCACCCCGAAATACTGTGTCTGTAAATTGAGATTCTGGTTTGGCTTTTATCCTAAGTCATGTGGCAAGGCTTGCTAAAGGGTCGATATTGACTTTTAGAAATGCTACTTCCAATAGGTGACAATAGAGTTCTAGTCTTCTTCCTCTCTGAAGAGTCAATTTGCATACCATATTTAATTTCCCAGAGGAGCATTGCAGGGCTTTAAAGTCTCCTCATAATGGCATGCCAGGCTTGGCATATCACTCTCCACAAGGAGAAACTCAACCACTTGGATCCCGGTCAGATGCTTCTCACCTAGCCAAATCAGATCTCACACTTTGCACTGATGAGGGGCAGCACCCTGAAACACTGTGTCTGCAAATTTAGATTCTGGTTTGGCTTTTATACTAAGTCATGTTGCAAGGCTCGTTAAAGGGTCGATATTGACTTGTAGGATTGCTACTTCCAATAGCTGGCACTAGAGTTAAAGTCCTCTTCCTCTCTGAAGAGACAATTTGTATGTTCTGTTGGTGTCCCTCCTTCCCTTGAACAAGCAGTCAAAAAGTCACATCTATCCCTAAATGGTATTAATAAAAACGTTGTCTCCCCCTGCAAAAAAAAAGGCCATCACACGGTGACGGCACCATCGGACGAAATAAAAAAAAAAATTCTTAGAAAATGGTGGCAGAACCCCCCAAAACATTTTTGGGCAAAATTCAGTTTTTTTTTTCACCACTAAAATGTTTTAAAAAAATGGGAATGTTGGGTATCATCGTAAGTGTATTGATGAGGAAAATCATATTATAAGGTCATTTTTAATACAAAATGTACAGCATAAAAACAGTTCCCAAAAAAATTGTGTTTTGTTTTTTTTCACAATTTCACTGCACTTGGAATTTTTCCCATTTTTCAGTACCCTATATGGTAAAATGCATAGTGTCATTCAAAAGCCCAACTTGTCCTGCAAAATCACAAGCCCTCATATGTCTATGTGGACAGAAAAATAAGAGTTATGGCTCATGGAACAAAAGGCGGAAAAAATGGAAACGCAAAAAAAACTGAAATTGGCCACGTTGTGAAGGGGTTAAGAGGGGGAAAATTCCCCTTTAAGAACAAAGACCATTATAAAATTATGTAATGGCCTCTTCACTTATAGTTCTAATTAATTTAATAAAAACATCAATAATAGTTTTTAAAGAGTTGCAATCTTGGTCCTGAAAATCGAAGGTAAAAAAGAATTAGTTGCCATTATCCCCTTTACTTTATACTAATTAACAATAAACGATCCAGAAAACTATGGAAATTGTATTGTGTGATTTAGGATTGGGATTTTCCTAGAAGTTTCATCTTCCTCTTTAAGGGCTAAATATATAATCATTTTCTCCATCTAACAGTAATGATTTGAATATTATCATGGAATCATGGAATTGCAAATTAGGCAGCTCCTAAAGACTTTTCCAACATAGCTCCCATAGTCGTCGTTCACTGCCTGAAATGATGACAGTAATATAAAGTAACACTCTCCTTATTTTTTGGATACTTGTGAGTTACTGGTGGGAGATAGCTTGTAAATATGTATAAATAAAACTGCTATAATGTTTAACAGTCAGGAACATTACAGACAGCTTTTGTCATATAAACTTCCTAGTAAAAAAAGATATTGGTAATCTATTTTTGCAGAAGACCTAAGAAGACCCAAGAGTGAGGATTTGTAGGAGAAAACAAATTAAGCAAGTGAGAAAAAAAAAAGAAATTACAAAACAAATGTAATTTAGAAAAAAAAAGATATACTGTAATGGGGCTGCCTGAGGGTAGAATTATGGAGTAGAAGACGTTATTGTGGATGTGGGGTGGTTACTTTTTCAATATTCTTTTGCTCATTTCCACACCCTGCTGGTTACTGCAGTTAATATGAGCACATACGTCTAAAAGACAGTAATATAAATTTGCATAGACAATAGCACATCATGATAATACTGCGTCCTATTAATGATAATACAGCTTATATAATACTTAGTAATACTGCCTCCCAGTAAAATAACTACTATAATACTGCCTCTTTTGTACAAGAATACAATTACTATAAAACTGCCCCTATGTACAAGAATATCACTACTATAATACTGCTCCTATGTACAATAATATAACTACTATAATACTGCCCCTATGTACAAGAATATAACTACTATAATACTGCTCTTATGTACAAGAATATAACTACTATAATACTGCCCCTAAGTACAAGAATATAACTACTGTCATACTGCTCCTATGTATAAGAATATAACTACTATAATACTGCCCCTATGTACAAGAAAATAACTACTATAATACTGCCCCTATGTACAAGAATATAACTACTATAATACTTCTCTTATGTAAAAGGATATAACTACTGTCATACTGCTCCTATGTATAAGAATATAACTACTATAATACTGCCCCTATGTACAAGAAAATAACTACTATAATACTGCCCCTATGTACAAGAATATAACTACTATAATACTTCTCTTATGTAAAAGGATAATAACTACTGTCATACTGTTCCTATGTATAAGAATATAACTACTATAATACTGCCCCTATGTACAAGAATATAACTACTATAATACTGCTCTTATGTACAAGAATATAACTACTATAATTCTGTCCCTATGTACAAGAATATAACTACTATAATACTGCTCCTATGTACAAGAATATAACTACTATAATACTGCCCCTATGTACAAGAATATAACTACTATAATACTGCTGCTATGTACAAGAATATAACTACTATAATACTGCTCCTATGTACAAGAATATAACTATAATACTGCCCCCTATGTACAAGAATATAACTACTATAATACTGCCCCTATGTACAAGAACATAACTACTATAATACTGCCTCCTATGTACAAAAATGTAACTACTATAATACTGCTCCTTTGTACAAGAATATAACTACTATAATACTGCCCCTATGTACAAGAATATAACTACTATAATACTGCTCCTATATACAAGAATATAACTACTATAATACTGCTCCTATGTACAAGAATATAACTACTATAATACTGCTCCTATGTACAAGAATATAACTACTATAATACTGCTCCTATGTACAAGAATATAACTATTATAATACTGCCCCTATGTACAAGAATATAACTACTATAATACTGCTCCTATGTACAAGAATATAACTACTATAATACTGCTCCTATGTACAAGAATATAACTACTATAATACTGCTCCTATGTACAAGAATATAACTACTATAATACTGCTCCTATGTACAAGAATATAACTACTATAATACTGCTCCTATGTACAAGAATATAACTATTATAATACTGCCCCTATGTACAAGAATATAACTACTATAATACTGCTCCTATGTACAAGAATATAACTACTATAATACTGCTCCTATATACAAGAATATAACTACTATAATACTGCTCCTATGTACAGTATTCAGCGGTTGTTAGTTCTTGCACATATTGGACAATTTTCTATTCAGTCTGGATAAGTAGGGACTATGTTGGCTTCTGCATTTTGAAGGAATTGCCTTTCCAATGTATAAAAAAATCTTTGATCTTCCTCAAGTGCAATAAATCTGAGGGTGTAAAACCCAAGTATCAACTTTCCTTCAGTCCAAACACTTTATATCCACTTTATAATTTGACTTGCAAATCGCGGTATCTGCAAAATAAAACTGTAACCAATTTTAATTCTCCAACCCAATCTTTCCCTGGTGGGCGAGAAGCGTGTTCGCTGTAATCCTCTTACGTTCTGATATCTTCCAAGTGTTCCAAGTACTCAGAGACGTCATGGCACAATGCGACCGTCCATCAGGCTTGCTTGGAATTTCATGGTGGAAGGAAGTGGGCAGATATTACAGAACCTTGTTTATTTCACTTCCATACAGTTATGGATTTTTTCCTTTGATGTTCCCTGGGCTGAAATTAGTAATGCAATAGTATCATATTATTTACGCTGGGAAGATAATTTTTTTTTACCTAGTGTCATCAATTTGGAAAAATTTGGTTTCCCATGACCTTCCTCTTATGTGACGGTCGGAGTGTCCTGCTGTCACTCCCTATATAAGAAATGGAGATACTGAGAAATAACACAATATTAGAAGTCATTTAGGAGACAGAATGAGCGGAATAGAGGAATCATTATTTTTCCTAAACTGACATAATGATCTTTTCTGTTCTTGTCAGGGCTGTGGGGGCTCCTGTCTGCATACCAAGTAGTCTCCCTCTATAAAATGTAAGCCCGGTGATTAAATGTTACAAGGGGGCTACTAACACCAGTGTTATCCTGCCAGAGTTACCCCGTCAAAAACTCTTTTGTATCCAAGTCTATTCTCTAATTTATGTGACAGTTTTACTATCTGTAATGATGTTGTAATGAAGATTCCCCCTCCCAGGAATATATTTACATGATTCCTTTTAGATATGTATTTCATGAAAGCGTATATGACCCTTTGAAAGGTTTTATATGTATATAGAATAATCTGCCAAAAAAAAGTTGATTCTTATTGTGAGTGCTGTACATTGTATAACAGATACTGGTTGGAGCTTTCAAGGTATATTCAAAATCCTGCTGGTTATCACTGTAAAATAATAATCATAATAAGTTAATGTTACTAGCATGTAAAGATACAGTATATGCACGCAAAAAGAATGTAACTCAGGATCAGTAATGTAACGTATGTACAGTGACTGCACCAGCAGAATAGTGAGTGCAGCTCTGGAGCATAATACAGGATGTAACTCAGGATCAGTAATGTAATGTATGTACACAGTGACTGCACCAGCAGAATAGTGAGTGCAGCTCTGGAGCATAATACAGGATGTAACTCAGGATCAGTAATGTACTGTATGTACACAGTGACTGCACCAGCAGAAAAGTGAGTGCAGCTCTGGAGCATAATACAGGATGTAACTCAGGATCAGTAATGTAAGTACATAGTGACTGCACCAGCAGAATAGTGAGTGCAGCTCTGGAGTATAATACAGGATGTAACTCAGGATCAGTAATGTAATGTATGTACACAGTGACTGCACCAGCAGAATAGTGAGCGCAGCTCTGGAGCATAATACAGGATGTAACTCAGGATCAGTAATGTAATGTATGTACACAGTGACTGCACCAGCAGAATAGTGAGTGCAGCTCTGGGGTATAATACAGGATGTAACTCAGGATCAGTAATGTACTGTATGTACACAGTGACTGCACCAGCAGAATAGTGAGGGCAGCTCTGGGGTATAATACAGGAGGTAACTCAGGATCAGTAATGTAATGTATGTACACAGTGACTGCACCAGCAGAATAGTGAGTGCAGCTCTGGGGTATAATACAGGAGGTAACTCAGGATCAGTAATGTAATGTATGTACACAGTGACTGCACCAGCAGAATAGTGAGCGCAGCTCTGGGGTATAATACAGGATGTAACTCAGGATCAGTAATGTAATGTATGTACACAGTGACTGCACCAGCCGAATAGTGAGGGCAGCTCTGGGGTATAATACAGGAGGTAACTCAGGATCAGTAATGTAATGTATGTATACAGTGACTGCACCAGCAGAATAGTGAGTGCAGCTCTGGAGTATAATACAGGATGTAACTCAGGATCAGTAATGTAAGTACATAGTGACTGCACCAGCAGAATAGTGAGTGCAGCTCTGGAGTATAATACAGGATATAACTCAGGATCAGTAATGTAATGTATGTACACAGTGACTGCACCAGCAGAATAGTGAGCGCAGCTCTGGGGTATAATACAGGAGGTAACTCAGGATCAGTAATGTACTGTATGTACACAGTGACTGCACCAGCAGAATAGTGAGTACAGCTCTGGGGTATAATACAGGAGGTAACTCAGGATCAGTAATGTAATGTATGTACACAGTGACTGCACCAGCAGAATAGTGAGTGCAGCTCTGGGGTATAATACAGGAGGTAACTCAGGATCAGTAATGTAATGTATGTACACAGTGACTGCACCAGCAGAATAGTGAGTGCAGCTCTGGGGTATAATACAGGAGGTAACTCAGGATCAGTAATGTAATGTATGTACACAGTGACTGCATCAGCAGAATAGTGAGTGCAGCTCTGGAGTATAATACAGGATGTAACTCAGGATCAGTAATGTAATGTATGTACACAGTGACTGCACCAGCAGAATAGTGAGTGCAGCTCTGGGGTATACTACAGGATGTAACTCAGGATCAGTAATGTAATGTATGCACACAGTGACTGCACCAGCAGAATAGTCCGCAGCAGTTTTCCATGCAGTGTACAGTACCATTTTATCCTATGGAAAACAAAAACCGCTGTGCACATGCTGCGGAAAATTCCACGCAGAAAGACAGCGGTTTATTTTCCGCAGCATGTCAATTCTTTGTGCTGATTCCGCAGCGTTTTTACACCTATTCCATTCTAGGAATCCGCAGGTGTAAAAACGCAGGCCAAACCTGCACAAAATCTGACGTAAATCCGCAAGTAAAAAGCAGGCAAATTGACCTGCAGATTCCACGCGGAAAAATCCGCATACAAATCCGCAACGTGTGCACATACCCTTAAGCCATGCATGCGCTGGGGGGGGGTTATAAATCTGCTCTCAGACATAATGACTGCAGACTTAACAATTTAGATCGGACAACCCCTTTAGAGCAAAGTCTATAAAACTGCCTCCACCTACCACGTACCATTTATATTACTGGTGTCTTCTTCTGAGACTTCTAGAGTTGATATGTAAGAGTATATTCCCATGCAGCCATTATATGACTAATTCCAGCTTCACCATTGATATTGTTTGTTCACTGTAGGTTTCGACGGCAGGATCGATGGCGATCTACTGATTAACAAGTCAACTTCAAATGAAAAAATGAGATAACCCTCCTTTAAGAAATCTCAAAAGGACAAAAGAGGAATATCGATGAACAATGAAGACAAGATACATCTTCTGCATATAAAAGTAAGCGTACCAGTTAAAATAACATGAAACAAAAGAAGGCACTTCTAATAAAATAGATGTTGAAATTCAGCTTCATTTCATTCTCCGGAACACAGCATTGTATTGTGACCGGATTAGCCTATTTACAATGCTTTATCGAACACATTACTTACTACAGAGGCTTCTCTGGAAACTGCCAGGGAATAAATCTTCGCTCATTAGTTTAAAGTAGAAATTTGTACTTAAAGTTTAGTAGTCCATAAAAGAAACCTCAATTTGCATGTAGCGCAGTGTTCCTCCTCGTGAGCTTGTTATCAGGACGACATAATTACCACTTCACTATGTATAGGAGCTGTTCAATCCGTACTGCTTCTATGACAGAAATTCAGGTTCCGCTTCATTAAGGCAACACCGGTACTTATATGGCAATTAGAGACCGGCAGATTTCAAGCTCAGGTATTTAGACCGCCCGACTGACCAGATGATTTCCATATAATACTCAAATACACTACAAGTATTAAGACCTTTCTATGAGAGTTAATCCATTACCTTGTAATAGGCGACCCCAAATTCATTAAAAAGTACCTTTCACTTTAAAAATATATATATATTTTTTTACTCTGCTTAAATACCGCTGTCCTCTTGAATCCGGCGTTGTTTTCCTTCTTCTTTCTACTCTCCGTTCCTGAGATATGGCCACTTTGGGTGAAGCAATTTATTGTCAAACTACTGTTTTTTCTCTTTTTAAATCCTAATGACAACCTAAAACATCCAAATGACCCTGATGAAAAGTTTACATACGCTGGTGTTTTGGGCCTGATAACATGCACAGAAGATGACATAATTAGGTTTGAATGGCTACTAAAGGTAACACCCTCACATGTGGCCTGTTTGCTTATAATCAGTGTGTGTGCATAAAAGCTGAG
This sequence comes from Dendrobates tinctorius, assembly GCF_039654945.1. NCBI lineage: Eukaryota > Metazoa > Chordata > Amphibia > Anura > Dendrobatidae > Dendrobates > Dendrobates tinctorius. The sequence goes on from NW_027361677.1 coordinate 27,604,627, forward strand.
TGAGTTTCTGGGATCCAGACAGACTCTTGCATCTTTCATGCAGCCACTGACGTTTCTGGATTGTGAGTTATGGAGAAAGCAAAAGAATTTTCAACGAATCTTCGGGAAAAGGTAGTTGAATGGTATAAAACAGGAAAGGGATGCAAAAAGATATCCAAGGAATTGATATTGCCAGTCAGCAGCGTTCAAACTGTGATTAACAAATGGAAAATCAGGGACTCTGTAAAAACAAAACCACGGTCAGGTAGACCAACAAATATTTTGTCCACAACTGCCAGGAAAATTGTTCGGAATGCAAAGAAAAGCCCACAAATAACATCAGGTGAAATACTGGACTCTGAAAACTAGAGGTGTGGCTGTTTCAAGATGCACAATAAGGAGGCACTTGAAGAAAAATGGGTTGCATGGTCGAGTCGCCAGAAGAAAGCCATTAAGACGCAAATGCCACAAAGTATCTTCCCTACAATACGCAAAACAGCACAGAGACAAGCCTCAAAACTTCTGGAACAGGATAATTTGGAGTGATGAGATAAAATGTTAATTTTTGGCCACAGCCATAAACGTTAATTTTGGAGAGAGGTCAACAAGGCCTATGATGAAAGGAACACCATTCCTACTGTAAAGCCCGTGTCATGATCTCAGTGCGGGTTTGACTCGCACATGTGGGGTTAATGTCTGGAACCAGTGCTGATGACTGGCATTTCTGGGGTTAAAGGTTGTGATCCCAGTGCAGGCTTACCTGCACACCTGGGGCTTATGATTGTGGCCTCTCCCTGGTTCTGGGAAAGGCTTCTTATAGCCTCAGGAAGCTCCTATCCCCGTCAGTTATACTTTCACCCTTGGCATAGTGTGGTGACCCCTGAGTGTGTTTGTGCAGTGTTCTTGTCTATCTGTTACTTTGTGTACGACGCGGTCTGTTCTCTGGATACTGTTGTTGGATTCTGCTTGGTACCTTCTATGTCTGTTTGGCTTTGACCACTGCCTGGCCCCGACTCTCCGTTCTGTCTCATCCCTGGTACTTTACTGTTATCTCTGTGTTTGACCCAGTTTGTCTGACTTTGAGAATTCCTGTTTTAGTGTTCTGCCTATCTCTGACAGCAGGACGCTAAGCCACGCCCCCTTGCGGTCACATGACCGTAGGTCCTTCACTGCTCATTGACTTTAGCTTCTCCAGGTCCTGTTTGCCTGAACTATCCTGCCGTGTCTGACCCCGGGCCCCTCTGCAGTGTGGGTGAGTCCTTGCTCAGCGGTGGCTGCACGCCGACCTTAACAGGACCGTGACAGCACGGAGGTGGATCACTGATGTTTTGGGGATGTGAGAAAACACAGTAATTTGACAATAAATGGCTTCACCCAACCACTAACTGTGAGTGGAGAAAAAGGTTTGGTGTTATCATTCATATTCTCTGAAAAAAGGCTAAGAAAGCAAAAATTCTGCCAGGGTATGTAAACTTTTGAGCACAACTGTGTATATATATTGTAAGGTAGCGCATGTTAGTAAGGTAGGAGATACTCGCTTGGCAGCCAAATAATCAGATCCAGCACGGGTTTTCCATAAAGCAATCACCGTCCATGCGGTTTATTCAGGCATCATAAACCCTCAAATCAATAGACAGTTCATATCCATAGCATAACGTTCACGACAGAGCCTCACTCTGTTATCCCTGTGGTCACACAGGTTACGCAATGTCCAGTACTCAGGCTCTTCAGCCTCACAGTTATCTTACCAGGTCAAGGTTACCTCCTGGCTGCTTCAGTTCACTGCAGACGTTCATTCCCTCTCCCTGGGAACTGTCAGACACGTTCAGCGATTAAACACAGCATTCACGTGCTGTCAGGAAAGGAGTCCCATCTCCCAGACGAGACCTTCCAAAACGGACCAACCGAGTCCAAGCATTCCCTCCATGTGACCTACCCTGGCCACCTTATATGGTCCGTAGCCACGCCCAGCGAGTCACATGGCTATGACCTCATCACAGGTCCTTCACACACACTCATATACACTTTGCATGGCAATCTTAAACACAGAGGCGTATCTAGGCTTCCTGGCACCCGGGGCAAGAATTTGGTTCGGCGCCCCCCCCCCCCCTCCAAGTACATATGCGACTTGCACTCTTAGCCATGTAACCATGAGCTGCTCTCCCTAATGCTCTCAATGTTCAGTAAAAAAACTGTAAGCAGGAAGAGAAGCTAGTTGTCAAGTATGAAAATCGCATATGTGTGAAGTGTCCATGTGATGACTACTGGAACCTGCAGAGCTGAATCCTGACATTGCAGCTTCTGAATTCTCACAACGAATGCACTGCACACTTTTAGGATTCTCCCTTGCCGATGTAAAGTCATGTCAGCACAAGTATGTGATTTGTATACTTCTGGCCACATTCCGACTAGATGTGCCCGGCCTCGCTCCGTTCATATTCATTGAGTGAGGCCACACGTCTAGTCAGCATGTGACCGCATGTATGTAAATTACCAGCACGAGAGAATCCTGACAGTGTTCAGTGAGCACTGTGAGAATTCAGAAGTCTGCAGTCATATAGAATGACTGCAGACTCCGTACAATCCTGGACAACCCCTTTAATGTTCCTAACAAATAAAAACATGAGAATTAGTCAGTATCACAAATAATATTTACTTCCAAGTACCTCATAGATGACGTCGTCTCTGCAGTCGGTCTCCTTTTCTTCTTGTCCAGACCCCATGATAAGTTTTCTCATCCACATCTCGTCTCTGCAGACTTCCATCTTCTCCGGTCTTCTGCAGCAAATCTCCACACGATGCCCTTAAAGATAGAAGTGTCATTATAATGCTCCTAAATAAAAATATCTGCAATATACTGTCGCCTCACACTATTCCCCTCCCTCCTCTAACATCCCTCTGTTCCCCATACTGTCTCATCATATATTTACCCCCTCACTCTCTATACTGTCAGCTCACACATACCCCCGACTCCCCATACTGTGTCCACATACATTAACCCGTTCGCTCCCAATACTGTCTGCACCCAACCCCCATACTGTTTCCTCATACATACTCTGTGTCCTCAAATCTCCCCCATCCACACTCCAAATCCCTCAGACACATTAAGTAACCCCCATCCACACTCCAAATCCCTCACACACATTAAATAACCCCCCATCCCCACTCCCAAATCCCCCCCACACATTATGTACCCCCACACATTAACCCCATCTCCACTCATTAACTCCCATCCCCACTACAAATCCCTCACACATTAAATAACCCCATCCTCACTCCCAAATCCCCCCATGTACCCCCACTCCAAATCCCCCACATATTAACCCCATCCCTACTCATTAACCCCCCCAAACAATAACCCCCATCCCCACTCATTAATTCCATCCCCACTCATTAACCCCCCCGTCCATACTCCCAAATCCCCCAACACATTATGTACCCCCCCACTCCAAATCCCCCACACATTAACCCCCATCCCCACTCATTAACCCCCCAGACATTAATTCCATCCCCACTCATTACCCCTCCACAAATTAATTCCTTCCCCAGTCAATAACCCCCATCCCCACTCATTAACCCCCACTCAATAACCCCCATCCCCACACATTAACCCCCATCCCCACATTAACCCCCCACACAGTAACCCCCATCCCCATTCTTTAACCCCCCCACACAGTAACCCCCATCCCCACTCATTAACCTCCCCACTCATTAACCCCCCACTCATTAACCCGATCCCCACTCTTTAACCCCCCACTCTTTAACCCCTCCCACATAGTAACCCCCATCCCCACTTATTAACCCCCCCACTCTTTAACCCCCCCACACAGTAACCCCCATCCCCACTCATTAACCCCCCCAATCTTTAACCCCCCCCACACAGTAACCCCCATCCCCACTCATTAACCCCCATCCATTAACCCCATCCCCACATTAACCTCATCTCCATTCATTAACCCCCCACGCATTAACCCCATCCCCACTCATTAACCCCACTGCACATTAACACTTACCACCAGCGCTGAGCTTTCACTCCGGACGCCGGGAAGTGAAGTCAGCAACGTGCTCACATGACCTGATCACGCTGCTGACGTCGCTCTGGCCCGGCGGTCAGAGCTGCAATTGTACTGGCGTCTATACAGACGCCAGTACAATTGTTCCCTGGGAGCCGGCACGCGCACCTTCTCTGCGCCAGCTGTCAGCTTGACAGCTGACACAGAGAACCGCCGACTCCCAGGCCGGGGGGGCGGCAGAACGCAGCCGCCAGGGAGGACACTGCGGACCGCTGCATTAGGCGGCCCGACTGCGCCCCCTGCTGGCTGCGCCCAGGGCAACTGCCCCGGCTGCCCCCCCTAGATACGCCCCTGCTTAAACACACCCCTGAGTGGATTTGTAGGTGATTGATCCCACCCGTCTCATCAATCACCTAAAGACTTCTCCCTGACACATTGGAACGAAAGATCAGCTCTGCTGATCAGTACATAAGCAAGCCTTCATCCCAAGGCCACCCACCTTGGGATACCTTATGATCATTCAGCATCCTACTCCTATTAGGACACTGGAAATGCTTATACACCTGTCTTGGGACACCCACACAGCGCCCCCTAGCGGACACAGTGGTCACTACACCACAATATATATACTGTACACTTCAGAACTTCTAATAAAACTCAATAAAGCTTCACAATGGCGTGCAGTATGGAGAAAAACAGCTCAGATACAGTTATAAATAAAAAATAAGATTACTGTATATATATATATATATACACAGTAATCTTATTTTTTATTTATAACTGTATCTGAGCTGTTTTTCTCCATACTGCACGCCATTGTGAAGCTTTATTGAGTTTTATTAGAAGTTCTGAAGTCTATTCTCTTCCGCGCAGAACAGACAGTCGTTTAGGCAGAGGATTCTCAGCTTGTAGCATAATGAGTCTTCTCTAGAATCAGGGGATCGTAGCTTTATTGTGTCACCATGGTAACAAGACAGTAGCGTCCTTCACCCATGTTCGGAAGGTGGCTGGTTTCCATGGAGACGAGGCAAGCAAAAACATGATGTGTACACCTGTTGTGTCCATAGCAACCATTAAAGTTCACTATGAGATGCCAATATGGTAAATCGCCTGATCTATACATAACTGCTACGTAAACAGACAAAAAATTAATTTGAAAGGTGAAAGGCTTCCTGATCACATAAGAATGATCAGAACAAAACTGTTACTTGGAAATATTATATTTAGTTTTGGCCAGGGTTGTGCCGCTATCTATAATAAAAGCTGTCTCTGTCACCCATAGCAACCAATCATTCATATTTTAATTTCATATTTTGCTCCTGGAGAATTAAAGATGTGTTGTGATTGGTTACTATGGATGACAAGGACAGTTCTACTTTTTCAAAAGTTTCCTAAATCTGCCCTCAATTTAGCAAAACCACCAAAGAATAGAGAAAGTCATAGAATCATAGAATCATAGAATCATAGAATCGTAGAGTTGGAAGGGACCTCCTGGGCCATCTGGTCCAACCCCCTGCTCAAAGCAGGATTCGCTAAATCATCCCAGTCAGATGTCTGTCCAGCCTCTGTTTGAAGACTTCCATTGAAGGAGAACTCACCACTTCTCGTGGCAGCCTGTTCCACTCATTGATCACTCTAACTGTCAAAAAGTTTTTTCTAATATCTAATCTGTGTCTCCTCCCATTCAGTTTCATCCCATTGCTTCTAGTCTTTCCTTGTGCAAATGAGAATAAAGTTGATCCTTCTACAATGTGACAGCCCTTTAGATATTTGTAGACAGCTATTAAGTCTCCTCTCAGTCTTCTCTTTTGCAAACTAAACATTCCCAAATCCTGCAACCTTTCCTCATAAGACAGGGTTTGCAGACCGGTCACCATTCTGGTCGCTCTTTTCTGAACTTGCTCCAGTTTGTTGATGTCTTTTTTAAAATGTGGTGCCCAAAACTGGACACAATATTCCAGATGAGGTCTGACCAAAGAGGAGTAGAGGGAAATAATGACTTCACGTGATCTAGACTGTATGCTTCTGTTAATACATCCTAGAATTGCATTTGCCTTTTTTGCTGCTGCATCACACTGTTGACTCATATTCAGTCTGTGATCTATTAGTATACCCAAGTCTTTTTCACATGTGCTGTCACTTAGCCCTATTCCTCCCATTCTATATATGCTTTTTCCATTTTTATTGCCCAAGTCAAGTCAAGTTCTTAGGATGTGACTAAGGACATTGCTTGTGATTAGTAGGCCTGCAACCATTGGGTTAATGCAGGACCGTCCTTAGTTGTGGATTTCCCTCTCAGGGAAGGGTTGAATATTGAACAAGCTTTACTGTACCCCAGCGATAAGCGGGGTCTTATTGAACAAGCTTTGCTGTGCCCCAGCGATTGGCAGGGTCCTCCACTAGAACGTTACAAAAAAGTTGACGGTTTTACAATCTCCGCGTTGTCGTAACTCAGGCTGACCATAGGTCACATGACGCCAGCTTTGGTGCTATCTTTTCCGTCTCATCTGCCATCTCTTTCAGGGTGCCACTTCTACTGGCAAAATTTCTTGGGCACAATCATTCAACAGGCTTCTCGATCTCGGTGGCAATCTCCTCACCGTCCATGTATTTCGTGAGCCTCTCAGCTGACCCTGGATGAACAAACTTGACTTCAGGCGGCACCCTCCCTTTCTGGGTGGTACACCTCACGCCTTTAAAATTTCCATATTTCTTCCTTGCAGTAGTTTTCTATGACCTCCATGGCTACGGGGGACGGCTTATTTACTACAGGATGTATTTCTCTCTTGGGTAACAGGTGGATCCCAGCTCCTTGGGTTGTACACCATCGGCACGTGCACTGTCCCCCACTTACAACATCACAAACATGAATTAGAAGCTACCTCATACCCACTCACTTGCCCTCTGCTACTGATAGTGAGTGCAAGAAACTGGAAAATATTATAACCTATGTTACGAACTGTACAGGTGGGTCCCGGTTCCTTGGGTGATACGCCAGTAGGACGTGAACCTGTCCCCAATTTGATCCATCACAGGCATGAATGAGAAGCTACCTCACACCCACTCACTTGCCCTCTGCAACTGACAGTCACTCAGTGATAGAAATTGGTGCCTATTATAACCTATGTTACGCAGCTATGGGGGCAGCTTATTTATTTCAAGGTTTATCTATTATTTGACTAACAGGTGGGTCTCAGCTACTTGGGTGGCACACCATCGGCATGTGCACCAGTCCCCTACTTGCTACATCGCAGACATGACTTTGAAGCTACCGCACACCCACTCACTTGCCCTCTGCAGCTGACAATGAGTGATAGAAATTGGTCCCTATTATAACATATGTTCCGCACCCATGCGTCTATCAAGGTTTATCTCTTATTTGGCTAACAAGTGGGTCCCGAATCTTCGGGTGGCACGCCATCGGGAGGTGCACGTGTCCCCCATTTGCTACACCGCAGGCATTGATGAGCAGCTACCTCACACCGACTCACTTGCCCTTTGCGACTGATGGTTAGCATAGGAAACCAAGGTCTGTTATAACCAAGTTACGTACCCTGGCGTAACTATGCTACTCCAAGACTACGTACAGACAACCCCAATCTCATGATACTTCAAATAAACATACATTTGTAAGCCATTTACAAAAAAGGTATATGTCCCACTCTGGTCCATTTTCAGGACATTTTTCATGAACTGATTTGTAGGAGAAGCTTAGCAAAACTCCATTTATTTTTTGTTTACAAGAAAAATAGATGACACATGGATGACAAAAACACATGAAAAAAGGACCATAGCTTAGATGACAAAGGTTCATTTTTTGGTGAACTCGAAAGGAACATGGACGTGTGAATTAGCCCTAAATGTGATCATTTGCAATTATCAGCCGGTGGTTTTACAGAGCTTGATAATAACATTGCCTTTTTTTACCTGGAATCAACCAAACCTTTTTTTTATTTAATGCTAAGGCGAGCTCTTCCTAAACTTGAAAGCATCCATCCCCCTCAGCTTAGCCGCTGTTATCTGCTCAATTGTGGGTGAAGTGAGACCCGCATGATCCTTTTTTTCACTATTTTTAGAGCACAGATCAGATTTTAAGGGCAGACCCTCCAGGAAGAAGCTGGGAAGATGATTCTTTGTTGAAAAAAAAATTGTAAATTCAAGTAGAGCAGCGACATCGAGAAATCTTAAAACCTGACGAAAGAGTACAATGTTTTCCCTTCAGCCCTGACATGCCCATTACCAGTTAATGATGTGAAAGGTCCGCGGGCTGCTCCTGCTTACACCGACTCCAAAAGACAATCCGCGGATGAGAGTATTTTACTTTTTACCTCGGTCCCAAACTCTGGAAAAATGATAAAGGTCAGAAAGTGAAGTTCAGCCAGAACAACATGGAACCATTTTAATTAGGTGCAGAAACGAAGATCAGACGCGCTAATTAAGGAAGCCTCATCTTTCGGAAATAAAAGCTTAATGATGGCAGGTCCATGAAGTTTATCAAGTGGCTAATAACATCTGATTACTGGCCACTGTAATGCTTCTGAATCCATTTATCTGAGCACTGACTGGCTTGAGTATGTTCTTTAGGTGGAGCAAGAACAATAAGGAGGCAATTATCATCTCCTGGGAGCAAATGTGACACAGATTGGTGAATTCAGTTTTTTTTGTTTTTTTTTTCATTTTTGGCATGAAGACATTTGAACTGACAAGAAATAATCATGTCCTCAGCTGGTAGAGATTACAGATAGGAAATTCTAAAAATATTAAAAAATATTCTTAATTCTTTTGGTCTTAGTTTTAAGATGGCTTTTGCACTCCGGTCATGTGCTCACAGAAAAATATCCCGCCATTTGCCAGGGTCCACCTGCAAGTCCCCAGTCAAGCACACAAAATCATGTGCTTCACCTGTACAGCAGATCTGAGGCGAGTACAGATGAAGCATATGATTTCAATAAACTTCACCGGACATGGTTATGAAATCATGGCAAATGCTGCGATGACATGTTGCGCTACCACCAGCAATGTCCGCTTGCAGGGCCAAACAAGTGCATGCGTTTGGAAATAACACCTCCTTATTGCTGTAAGCTCACATGCTCATTTGTGGCAGCAGGTGGACATGAATGTCATCCGCATGCGGTGACCCCAACGTATGACCCCAGCCATATCTTATGTTTGGCTTTGCTGTAAATTTCAGCTTTCAGCAGAATTATTCATGAGCATGAACTGTTTTACTTGTGAGATAAGGGAATCATTATCTGCATCATCAACAGTAAGTAGTAAACAGAGAAGAACTCACTGTGTCACAAATGTGATGCTGAGTCACTACTCGTAGACAAGCCGTGAAACAGGGTAGTCAAGAGGTCCGGGGTGAGATCCCAAAAGAGCTCATCATAAACAGAGGTGTAAGACATAGGCATAGTCAAGTCACTGTCTAAGGTCAGAATTCCAGTAAGGTAGCAGATCAAGACAAAGGAGCTGTCAGAACTCTCATGTCAGGACCCTGTCAGCGTCGGCAAACTGCCACGCCGCGCCGGGTGACTTACCCACACTATGGGAGAGCACGGGGTCCAATACAGTAGTGATGGTTCAAGCAGACATGACCTGCGGCACTGAGAATAGTAAGAAGTCCCAGGACCTACGATCATGTGACTGCGGGGGCGGGGCTTAACGTCCTACTGCTGCAGATGATGTAATGTACCTGCTGCAGGGCAACTGTTGTAGAGGAGAGGAAAACGCAGGTCAGACAAGCGAGGGTCGTACACGGAGAGGGCTATGCGGTACCAAAGGGATGAGCAAAGAATAGTCAAGTCACAGGCAAAGGGTCATACACAGAGAGGTAGCGCAGTACAAGAGGGACAGGCAGAACTCGTAACAGGGACAGAACCGGATCAAAACCAAACAAGCAAGCAAGATATCAGGCACAAGGCACACGTACGCACAAGGTCAACTAACTCAGCCAATGGCAGGAGTATAACTGACACCGGACCTAGGTCGAGTGAGCATTAAATAGCTGCCCTCAGCCAGAGAGAGGCAGAAACAATTAACCCCTGTCTGACCAGGACGGACCAAAGACAAACCCCATCCTGGATCATGACAGGGGCTAGGCAAAGGGATGGTCAAATGTAAGGTCTAAGGTCAGGCACCAAAAGATCAAAAATAGAGCACTGGAAAACAGGGAGCATGCACAGCACCAAACTAAAGCTATGACTAACAATAATCAGACATAGGCAGCCGGCTAAATAGCCAGGTAATCACCTACAATGGGAGACACCTGGAAGAAACTCTAGTCAGCATGCTCCTGCCCTGATTGGCGGATGGACTGTCACTCAAAATACTGACAGTTCATAACTCCCCTGCCTAAGATTAGACGGATGAGCTGTCATTCACAATACCGACAGCTCAGCATACCCCTTGCCTAAGATTGGACGGCTGAGCTGTCACTCACAATACTGATAGCTCAGCACTCCCCTGCCTAAGATTGGACGGCTGATCTGTCTTTCACAATACCGACAGCTCAGCATACCCCTGCCTAAGATTGGACGGCTGAGCTGTCACTCACAATACTGATAGCTCAGCACTCCCCTGCCTAAGATTGGACGGCTGATCTGTCTTTCACAATACCGACAGCTCAGCATACCCCTGCCTAAGATTGAACGGCTGAGCTGTCACTCATAATACTGATAGCTCAGCATGACTCCTTTAATAATCCAGAACCTAAAATGATGCACTAAAGCTGCATTAAAGTATGTCTAATTTGTGTACATTCGTACTTATCATATAATCAGTAGTGGAAGTGCATTGGGGGGGTGTCAATGCACTCAGACTGCAAACTGACATGCCCCCAATGTACTTCCACATTAATTTGCATGTGGCTTCAAAGCTCGATTTCTCAGCACTGGCACATCAGACTACTACAAGGAAGATGCTATTTTTATTGATTTACTAGGACCTACGCAGCCATTGATTAGCAAGGAATCTTAGTGCCAATATGGGGCATCTTGGTGCAATTAACTTGTCATGCTGCAGCCAGTGTTGGCAGATGACTGGCTCCACCATTTAAGCCGGAGCAAGGTTATCCAGATAAACTATAGTCTTATATTACCAGACAAGGTGCTATAAATTCACGTCCCAGACGGAGATTAATTAAAATTATGTAAGATGATACATACAATGCCAAGATGGAAGGTCAGTTACAAAGGAGGCTGCGGGCGCACCTATTTTTACACAGTTACCCAGATTAGCATCAGGAGCAATGTGACACGACGACGTCAGCAAATTAATGGAAAAGATTCAGACTTCAGGCTGGAGCCAATTTACTCAGTAATTAAAGCCACTTTTATTTTGGCCGTGTGTCGCACTTGATGTATATCACCAACGTCTCTTTTCTTTGCGGACGGCCACGTCCAAGAAATATTGATCGACTTTGCTTTGATGAGTTTAATGTGAGGATATTTCTGACTCGCGGGAAGTTTTTTTTAATTTTTTTTTTCATCCAAACAATGGTTTTGTTTGTGCTCTCACAATGAAATATGTCCTTGTTATAAAAGCTTGATGCTAGCGAGGTTAATATCGCTCCAGCTGACATGAAGGGAAAAAAATGACCTTTACCGCACAGTCGTTTCAGCATATCTTCAGCGGGTCTTTATATTGTGCCCTATGGAAGCTGTAGCGAAGGAACGATCAGAGGATTGCCTTTATGTCATTCTGAGAGCAGCTTTTACTGCTTTGTATTATTCTAGGTTTAAAGGCTATGTTCACCTTTGGAAAACATTTTAAAGTTTAGATTTAATCAGCTGAAAACATTTGGTAGATTAATAAATTCATTGCATTACTCATTCTGTACAGAGCCTCAGCTACAGGTAATACACTGCAGAGCTGCACTCACTATTCTGCTGGTGCAGTCACTGTGCACATACATTACATTACTGATCCTGAGTTGCATCCTGTATTATACTTCAGAGCTGCACTCACTATTCTGCTGGTGCAGTCACTGTGTACATACATTACATTACTGATCCTGAGTTACAGTTACACCCTGTATTATACTCCAGAGCTGCACTCACTATTCTGCTGGTTACTACTGAAAAATATCAGCAAGCCATGCAATTGAGGCACCCCTAAGGGCGGTTTCACACATCCAGGTAATTCCGGTACTGGAAAAAACGGTCCCGGAGCTATCCGTATCCGTGAGGACACATGGTACCTCCGTGTGGCAACCGTGTGCCGCATCAGGACCACATGGACGGCACTGATAATAAGCGCTACAGTAAGCTCTGTTCCCGGCGGCTGGTGTTGACAGCGGCTGTAATTCTTCTCTCCTGCTCTGCCGGCAGGAGAGAAGAATGAATGAAAACCCAACGTGGGGTCCCCCCTCATTTTCTGAACCAACCAGATGAAACTTACAGCTGGGGGCTGCATCCCTTAGGCTGTGTGCACACGTAGCGATTTTTAAGCGTTTTTGCCGCGATTTTCGGCGCGAAAACGCTTAAAAATCGTGTACAGAACACCCCCATGCATTCCTATGGCATGCTGTGCTAATGCTGCGCTTTTTTCCGCGGCGGAATCGCATCGCGGAAAAAATCGCAGCATGCTCATTCTTTGTGCGGAATCGCAAAGGATTGCCGCGATTCCGCACCCATAGGAATGCATGAGAATCGCTTACTTCCCGCATGTGGCTATGCCCACCAAGCGGGAAGTTAAGCGTCTCATGTGCGGTTGGTACCCACGGTGTGGAGGAGAGGAGACTGTCCTCCAGGCCCTGGGTACCATACCCCTGTAAAAAAAGAATAAAAAATAAAAAATCGGTGTATATTTACCTTCCGGCGTCCCGCGATGCATTCCCGGCCTAAGCGTTCCCAGTAATGCCTTGCGGCAAGGTCCTGTGATGACGTAGTCTCGCGTGACTCTAGCGGTCTCGCGAGATCGCTATAGCAACGCGAGACTACGTCATCACAGGTCTCGCAAGGCATTACTGGGAACGCTGAGGCCCGGGAATGCAGCGCGGGACGCCGGAAGGTAAATATACACCGATTTTTTTATTTTTTTTAGCATTTTAACATCCTATCTTTTACTATTGATGCCGCATAGGCGGCCTCAATAGTAAAAACCTGGTCACACTTGTCAAACACTATGTTTGACGAGTGTGACCAACCTGTCAATCACTTTCCAAGCGATGCTTCAAATCGCTTGGAAAGTGCTTGAATATCGCACGCGAAAATCGCGGCAAAATCGCAATCATAATCGCGGTAAAATCGCGGTGAAATCGCGCGGAAAAAAACGCGCGATTTCTGGGATGGAGTCCGGTTTTTAGTAAGCGTTTTAAAACGCTACGTGTGCACATAGCCTTAGGCTACTTTCACACATCAGTTTTTTGCCGTCAGGCAGGATCCGGCTATTTTTAGAAAAAACGGATCCTGCATAAATTTTGGAGAACTGTAGAAACGGATCCGTTTTTCTGCTGGATCCGTCTAGCAGGTTATATCTGTTTCCTGGGGGCTGGCCAATTGGATCTGAGCATGCGCAGACTTAAAAAAACGGATCCGGTGGCTGGATCCGTCTTTTTCTGGATCCGCCGCATTCCGGCGCCCATAGACTTTCATTGTAGCAAAAAGCTGGAAGCGTCGGATCCGGCGCTTCCGGCTTTTTCGCCGGAGACAAAAAACGTTACAGTAGCCGTTTTTTCCAGACGCCGGAATGAGACAAGTAGCCGGATCCAGCAAAACACAGATGAAACGCAATGCCATCCGGCGCGATCCGGCGCTAATGCAAGTCAATGGGGAAAAACTGGATCCGGCATTGCATTTCGCCGGATCCGGTTTTACAAAAAAAAGCCGGATCGCGCCTGACGGCAAAAAACTGATGTGTGAAAGAGGCCTTATCTGTCAGCTTCAGCAAGGTTGGTTGTGAAGAATAGAGGGGTCCCCACGCAGTGTTTATAATTATTTAAATAATTTTAAAAAACCTGCGTGGGGTCCCCCCTATTTTTGAAAACCAACCTGACTAAAGCCGACAGTTGAGGTCTGATATTCTCAGACTGGTAAGGGGCCATTGATCTTGGCCTCCCCCACCCTAAAAACAGCAGCCCCCAGCTGCCCAGAAAAGGCGCATCTATTAGATGTGTCTAATCTGGAGCTTTGCCAGATTCTTTCCACTTGCCCTGTAGTGGTGGCAAGTTTGATAATAAGAGGTTAATGGCACCTTTATAATCTAAGGTGACATTAAGCTCGGATTAGTAATGGAGAGTTGTCAATAAGACACTGATCCATTACTAATCCTACAGTAAATAAAGGGATAAATAAACACACTCACATAATAAGAATACATTATTTTAATGAAAGAATACAACACACACATTTTTATAATCTTTATTACACTGGTAATTCCTTTGCGATGCCCTCGTTCTTCTGAAAAAAAATTGAAAATAATAAAGCAAATATATACATTACCTGTCCGGCGCTCAGTCACGTCCCACGGCGTAAATCCATCTCGGGGGTTAATACATTTACAGTCGGAGCGCTGCTAACACAGCCGCTCCCGACTATAAATGACTGGGGAGTGAATGGAGCAGAGCGCACTCAGTGATGATCGGTGACGCCACCGCTAGTTACTGAGCATGCGCCGGCTGCTCCCTCGTTTTTTTATTACTTATTGAAATAATTAAATCATTTTTTTTAAAAAGCGTGGGGACCCCTCTATTCTTCACAACCAACCTTGCTGAAGCTGATAGCTAAGGGATGCAGCCCCCAGCTGTAAGTTTCGTCTGGTTGGTTCAGAAAATGAGGGGGACCATACGTCGGGTTTTCATTCATTCTTCTCTCCTGCCGGCATAGCAGTAGAGAAGAATCACAGCCACGGTCAGCACCAGCCGCCGGGATCAGCGGCTTACAGTAGCTGCTTCTTCCCGGCGCCGTCCGTGAGCACGAAGGCCTGTGTGAACAGTTCTCCGAGTGCACTTTTACAGCACGTGTTGCGGGCTGTGTGTCCGTGTTAAAACGGACATGTCTCCGTGTTTTGCACACGGACACACGGTCCGTAAAAACACGCTGACATCTGCATAGACCCATTCATTTGAATGGGTCTGCGTGTGTCAGTGTCTCCGGTACGTGAGAAAACTGTCACTACATGTACCGGAGACACTGATGTGTGAAACTGGCCTAATAGACATTCTCCATATATTAGCTGAGCAGTTAGATTTTTCTATACCTGTTGCCCTTACCACGTCTATTGTAAAGACAATTGTTACCAGCATACAAATGACAAGAGTAAGCTCTGTGCAGGAACTGAACAAGGAGGCAGTGCTGTAAAAGTTCAGCTCTGAAGCCAATAAGTGGAATCCCGATCATTTTAGCAGCGGCTTGCGAAAGTGAACCCTGATTCGTGATGACTTAACATTTCATGCTATATGTGGCGCCCCCAGGAGTATGATTGCCACAGTTGCATTGCCTTCCTCCAGGGAGGGTGATGTCAGGCTTGGAAGCAATAAAGGGTCTCTCTGGCAGTTAACCATAACATGCAACACAGTTCCCACTCCGGGCCAGCAGAGGGAGCTCTGAACCAGAATGGGGGGAGGAGTGCTCTCTGAGGGCCAGGAAGGGAAATGAGGAGTTAGTGTGAGGAGGCCGAAGTGTGTAGACGTGGAGAGAGAAGCTGAGAGACTGAGCGTAGTTGAGAGCTCGTTCCCAGCTGGAGCGCATGATCTGGAACCTGGTCTCCACAGTTGTATGGATACTGAACTTCCTGCAACAGAAACCAGAGGAATAGGAAGCTGTAAATGCTCTATTCCCACCTAAGACTCGGAGGCACAACAGCGACGGGTGAGCCAAGAGAAGAGATAGAAGGCTACAGCTGTCTGCCATACGAGGTAGATCTGAGAGGGAACAAGAAGGAACACAGTACTGCATGTACCTCAAGTAAGAGCTAGGAAGGAGACTACACAACCTATCTGCATAGAGAGATTCCTGAGTTGCTTCCAGGCTAATCAGCTCCTGTGCCATCTGTAATCTGGACCCTGGACTGCACTTACAAAGTAAAGGTAAAGAAACTACATTCCGGTGTGTCCTTGTCTTCTTTCTGCAACTTCTTCAGCACTGCTACATCTCTGTACCAGACACTGCACCCTCTTCCTCAACCCCTATTCTCTTCATCTACTCTGCCCTGGGACTACAGCCCTACCTGTGGAGGGCTATAACATCACTGCTGCACCCCACCATCTGCCCAGAGGATCTGTCTGCAGCATCGGCTTAACACCTCCCTTGCCGAACACCACAGGTGGCATCACGAATCACTCATAAACTTTATTTCATCACTCAATCCTCTTTAACATGGGAGCCCAGGGCCACAGACTGGTTCACCGCTGCTGTGACATTCCCCTCTGAAGGACCGGCCCAGTACCGAGTACCCCACAGCCCTGGGAGGGCGACCCACTATATACAAGTGACGCTCTTCAAAATGTTAAATCATCCCGTCCTTGAATTCATGTCTCTGATAACTTTTATAGCGACTTTTACAGTGTTGGCGACAATAATTTATCCACACTTTCCTTCCATAATCATTTACGGAAAATTTCAATGTTAATCAACGTTTATTCCGCACATTTCCGCCATGTAACCGCCGCAGATGCCAGATCCAGTTATTATTTTCTCATTTAGCTGGAGTCTCACATCTTGCTTCCTTGCTCTGAGCTTGTTCTGTAAGCGATGATGCGCTAATCACAGCCGCTTCCTTCTATTTAATGCACACAAGTTATTTGGAAAGCAGATGTTCCATTTAGCAAATTGGGTTTCATCGATTACAAGCGTAACAATCATAATGCAGAATGGCGTGGAGGTAATGTGGACGGCTTTGTTTTTCAACATACAAATGTTAATAATGACATTCCTCAAAGGCGAATAGTGAAAAATAAAGTTCAATATTAAGAAATAAACTTATATCCAGCTTTAGGGGTGGTCTAAAAGGGTTCCCAAAATTCACAATAAATTTAGGTGCAAATCAATAAAAAAAAATTACATTGACTGATGAACAGTCCTGCAAATGAACAGTTCCCCTGTCCCACAAGTGCACAGCTTCACAGTACCACAAGTACACAGATCCAAAGTCATACAAGTGCAAAGGTCCAGAGTACTGCAAATACACAGCTCCATATTCCTGCAATTGCACAACTTCACAGTCCTGCAAGTGCACAGGTCCACAGTCCTGCAGGTCCACAGTCCTTCAAGTATGCAGGTCCACAGGCACATTTAAAGGTCAACAGTCCTGCAAGGGCAAAAGTCCAGTGCCACAAGTGAACAGGTCCACTGTCTCACAAGTGCACAGCTCCAAAGTTCCAAAAGTGCATAGTTTTAATAGTGAACAGCTCTACAGTCCCACTAGTGCACAGGTCAACAGTCCCGCAAATGCACAGCTTCACAATCCTGCAAGGAGAAGTGAAAAGTCTCGCAAATGCACATGTCCACAGTCCTGCAATTGCACAGATCAACAGTACTACAAATGCACAGCTACCCAGTCCCGCAAGTGCCCAGTACCACAAGTACATATGTGAGGGGAGCCAGGGCCGTAGTCGTGGCTGAGAAAGATTGCTCACCTGGGCCCTGGTCTCCCGCCACAATGTCCCTTTGGGCATACCTTTCTTTCCGTTTTTGGATCCATACGGATCCTCTCTGATATGCTGAGGTTGGTTTCCTGTCGGAATCATACAAAAAAAGACAGAGTCCAGTTCCAACTTAACATAAACAACTTTACTTGGTTCCATTCTCAGTACGTCCCGATCAGTCACAGTTCAATCACAGGATCATCACAGAGTACACTATTTGACTGTCCTGTGCTTTCTCTCTCTTCTTCCAGAATGCTCCTGGGTCGTACCGACTCGTCCGGCACCGCAGCGTTCCTTCGGGTCAGCCTAACTGTCTTCAGGAATTCCTCGGTCCGTTTCACCCCAGACAAAAGGGCATTAGCATACGTAGTTAGCTGCCACATATTGGAGTTGCCCTGCATTCTCTCACTATTGTGACCTTCTGCCACCAGGCCCCAGACAACTGGGCTCCTTTCTTATCATTATGGGGTCCACCTCCCCTATCTGGGCTTCCAGGCCCTACTAACTAAAATTCAGGAAATCCTACAACTAACCTACAGTTGGCCCCTCCTAATTAAACTATTTGCTATCTTTTTTCTATTTAGTCCTAAAGTGCCCCCTCTAGTGGGCTATCTTGAATACTGTACTCTCCCTATATACAATGGACACATACAGTGGGGAAAAAAAGTATTTAGTCAGTCAGCAATAGTGCAAGTTCCACCACTTAAAAAGATGAGAGGCGTCTGTAATTTACATCATAGGTAGACCTCAACTATGGGAGACAAACTGAGAAAAAAAAATCCAGAAAATCACATTGTCTGTTTTTTTTTTCATTTTATTTGCATATTATGGTGGAAAATAAGTATTTGGTCAGAAAAAAAATTTCATCTCAATACTTTGTGATATATCCTTTGTTGGCAATGACAGAGGTCAAACGTTTTCTGTAAGTCTTCACAAGGTTGCCACACACTGTTGTTGGTATGTTGGCCCATTCCTCCATGCAGATCTCCTCTAGAGCAGTGATGTTTTTGGCTTTTCGCTTGGCAACACGGACTTTCAACTCCCTCCAAAGGTTTTCTATAGGGTTGAGATCTGGAGACTGGCTAGGCCACTCCAGGACCTTGAAATGCTTCTTACGAAGCCACTCCTTCGTTGCCCTGGCGGTGTGCTTTGGATCATTGTCATGTTGAAAGACCCAGCCACGTTTCATCTTCAATGCCCTTGCTGATGGAAGGAGGTTTGCACTCAAAATCTCACGATACATGGCCCCATTCATTCTTTCATGTACCCGGATCAGTCGTCCTGGCCCCTTTGCAGAGAAACAGCCCCAAAGCATGATGTTTCCACCACCATGCTTTACAGTAGGTATGGTGTTTGATGGATGCAACTCAGTATTCTTTTTCCTCCAAACACGACAAGTTGTGTTTCTACCAAACAGTTCCAGTTTGGTTTCATCAGACCATAGGACATTCTCCCAAAACTCCTCTGGATCATCCAAATGCTCTCTAGCAAACTTCAGACGGGCCCGGACATGTACAGGCTTAAGCAGTGGGACACGTCTGGCACTGCAGGATCTGAGTCCATGGTGGCGTAGTGTGTTACTTATGGTAGGCCTTGTTACATTGGTCCCAGCTCTCTGCAGTTCATTCACTAGGTCCCCTCGCGTGGTTCTGGGATTTTTGCTCACCGTTCTTGTGATCATTCTGACCCCACGGGGTGGGATTTTGCGTGGAGCACCAGATCGAGGGAGATTATCAGTGGTCTTGTATGTCTTCCATTTTCTAATTATTGCTCCCACAGTTGATTTCTTCACTCCAAGCTGGTTGGCTATTGCAGATTCAGTCTTCCCAGCCTGGTGCAGGGCTACAATTTTGTTTCTGGTGTCCTTTGACAGCTCTTTGGTCTTCACCATAGTGGAGTTTGGAGTCAGACTGTTTGAGGGTGTGCACAGGTGTCTTTTTATACTGATAACAAGTTTAAACAGGTGCCATTACTACAGGTAATGAGTGGAGGAAATAGGAGACTCTTAAAGAAGAAGTTACAGGTCTGTGAGAGCCAGAAATCTTGATTGCTTGTTTCTGACCAAATACTTATTTTCCACCATAATATGCAAATAAAATGAAAAAAAACCAGACAATGTGATTTTCTGGATTTTTTTTTCTCAGTTTGTCTCCCATAGTTGAGGTCTACCTATGATGTAAATTACAGACGCCTCTCATCTTTTTAAGTGGTGGAACTTGCACTATTGCTGACTGACTAAATACTTTTTTTCCCCACTGTATCAGCATTAAAAGACATAACCATATATACAGAGTAGAACATTTACTTTTGCCAACGTTTAACTGGGACATGTGGGAATCTTAAAACAGTCTTTGTAACCCCTTACACACAGGTCCAAAGTCCTGCAAATGTACAGCTCCATATTCTTGCAATTGCACAACTCCATAGACTTGCAAGCGTGCAGGTCCACAGTCAACCACAAAGGTCAACATTCCCACAAGTGCGCAGCTACACAGCCCTGTATGTGAACATGGCCACTGTCCCACAAATGCACAGCTCCAAAATCCCAAAGGTGGATAGTCTTACTAGTGCACTGCTCTACAGTCCCACCAGTGCATCAGTCAACAGTCCTGCAAATGCACAGCTCCCCAGTCCTGCAAGTGCCAGTTCCAAAGTTTCGCAAATGCACAGGTCAACAGTTCTTCAAATGTGCAGGTCCACGGTTCCACAAGTGCACAGGTCAACAGTCCTGTAACCGAATAGGTCCACAGTCCTGCAATTTCACAGGTCCAGAAGTAAAGTAGTAGATGGTTCAAGACTACAAATCACACTAATGCACAGGTCCTCAAACCAAGTGCCGTCCAACTTGACAGGTTTTAAAGGTTATGTGCACCTTCAAGGGGAGTGTTTAGTACTGGAGTGGAAGGTCCAGAAACTGAAAAGCAGAACAATTGTTTTTTAATTTACCCAGAAAGCCAGGAAAACGGGGTTGGATAGATAGATGATAGATAGATAATAGATAGATGATTGATAGATAAATAATAGATTATAGATAGATAGATAGATAGATAGATAGATAGATAGATAACACAGGTCAACGAAAAAAAATTTTTTTTCTGGTGTCCAAAATATTTTAATGAATTTGGGGTATTTTTGGGGTGCTGATTCTGAATATGTCATCAGTTTTGCCAGATTGGCTCAAGTTTTTGAGATTTTTGGTATCTTATTTATAGCACTTGTTGGTAAATGCGACGCATCATCTCATTAATTTCTTTGGATTAGTACTTGAACTGAGCAGTTCTCAATATAGTTTTGTGTTAATTAGTGTTCTAAAAGTTTGTTCATAGCTTGATTTTTGCACTAACTTTATGTTGTTGTCTGTTTTCCAGTGAAAAGCATGAACTCATCATGAAGAAGTTGTCTTAACGATCCAGACTCATTCTGTTACATTTGTGGTGAATATACACTGCCAAAACATAGAAGAAACATAACACACTTCGTAAAAAAAGTGTATTTTGCCTATTTTGGGGTTATGCTTGGGGACCAAGACAAGTTTTGGGCACCACACATAGTGTGCAAAGCATGTATCGAATTATTACGAAAATGGAGCAAAGGACAAAGAAAAAGCTTCAAATTTGGTGTTCCAATGGTGTGGAGAGAGCCAAAAAATCATCATGATGACTGTTATTTCTGTGCAGTGCAAGTGCAAGGATTCAATAAGCATAAGAAACGAAAATGGGAGTAACATGGAATCTGCAAGAAGGCCTGTCCCTCATTGTGAAGATGTGCCTGTACCTGTGTTTACCATAAATAACAGTCATCATGATGATTTTTTGGCTCTCTCCACACCATTGGAACACCAAATTTGAAGCTTTTTCTTTGTCCTTTGCTCCATTTTCGTAATAATTCGATACATGCTTTGCACACTATGTGTGGTGCCCAAAACTTGTCTTGGTCCCCAAGCATAACCCCAAAATAGGCAAAATACACTTTTTTTACGAAGTCTGTTATGTTTCTTCTATGTTTTGGCAGTGTGTATTCACCACAAATGTAACAGAATGAGTCTGGATCGTTAAGACAACTTCTTCTTGATGAGTTCATGCTTTTCACTGGAAAACAGACAACAACATAAAGTTAGTGCAAAAATCAAGCTATGAACAAACTTTTAGAACACTAATTAACACAAAACTATATTGAGAACTGCTCAGTTCAAGTACTAATCCAAAGAAATTAATGAGATGATGCGTCGCATTTACCAACAAGTGCTATAAATAAGATACCAAAAATCTCAAAAACTTGAGCCAATCTGGCAAAACTGATGACATATTCAGAATCAGCACCCCAAAAATACCCTAAATTCGATGAAATATCTTTGGCACCAAAAATGCTGTTGACCAGTGTAATAGATAGATAATAATGTATAGATAGATAGAAAATTGATAGATAATAGGTAGATTATAGATAGATGGATAGATAGATAGATAGATAGATAGATAGATAGATAGATTAATGTAAAAAAGTGATTTTGGATTGGATGCAAGAAAATGTTAAAGTTAGCCAAAGTCCCCAAAAGTAAACACTTTCCAAAATCCGTTGCCACTCGTTTTTTTCTTTCTGTCTTTTAGAATCAGTAATCTTCTTATAATTGTGAAATAAATAAAAGTTTAATCCACATAATACAAGTAAATCCCGATGGATATTCTGCAAATAGATCACATAAAGACATCAATGGCATTTTACAGATTACATCTCTAGATAAGTCCATGGGATATTGATTAAAAATCGTTCCCAGTTGACCAATTTTTTGCCCCAGTCATTATGGGAAATTGATGGGTTAGTGAGAGCATATCATCAGGCGTCTTCATTAAACTGCATCACTTGAACTAATTCATATGTGATTTTTATTGAACTGCAGATTTGTTGCAGTGTGTAACTAAAGAAGACTATATAATCAACACGTAAAGGAATACAAAGATTAAGGTTTCTTTGCCATCTTTTGAGACCTACGTATATTTAGCATGTGCTCACACTGGATAAAGGAAATAATGCATTTTAGATTTAGGCTTTTTTATTAGACTCCTTGATTTTTCATGTTTTTTTTCCTATGTTCTTGTCATGCTACTGCAGTGCAGTATAGCACAACCTCCAAGAGGGAGTGCTGGTGAGGGAAGAGAGGTGCACACACAGTGTAGCAGCACTGAGCAACAGCACAAGCACCATCAGGTGGCTAAAGAGTGGTCAGACGAGCCGAGTTAGAAACAGGAGCAAAAGTACCAGAGGCCACAGCAGTACACGTGGTCAGAAACAAGCCAGGGGATCAGCAACGATCGGAAGTGGATAAGACAAAGACAGAAGCAGATCCGAATGCAAGCCAAGTCAAAACCAGGGAGTCAACAAACTTACAGGGAAACACTGAGTCAGGACAGACAGAGGGAGTAAACAGACACAGGGCAAGTCAGGGATCACAGCAGAACAAATTAGGGTGTACCAGAGTCAGCTACACACACCAAAGGCAGAACTATAGCTGACACCAACTGCCAGATGCAGCAGAGCTAAATCGCAAACCTGAGAACAGACTGAGGCTGAGAAAAGTTAGCCCCTGAAATGACCAGACCAAGAACATGGAAATTCACGACTCAGAACACAATCATGACAGTTTTTTTGCAACACACCTTCTGTGGGCATATTTGAACAGTATTGTATGCTGAAAACACATCAAGAATTGAATTAGGTGGATTCATAACTGGCTCAGTGATCGTACTCAAAGAGTGGTAATATATGGCTGCACATCCAATTGAAAGAGTGTTTCAAGTGGGGTAACACAAGGCTCTGTCCTGGCCCCAGTATTGTTCAACATTTTTATAAATGATCTAGATAAGGGAACTGAAGGTAAACTAATCAAATTTGTAGAAGGTACAAAGCTAGGAGGGATAGCTAACACTAGAGTAGACAGAGAAAAGATTCAGAAGGATCTAGATAAGCTTGAACAATGGGCAGCAACTAATAAAATGCTATTTAATAGGGAGAAATACAAGATTCTAAATCTGGGCAAGAAAAACAAAAATAATATCTACAGAATTGGAGGAATAGAACTAAGCAACAGCACGTGTGAAAAAGACTTAGGTATACTAATAGATCACACACTGCACATGAGTCAACAACAGAAAAAGGCAAACACAGTTCTAGGATGTATTAGGAGAAGCATAGAGTCTAGATCACATGGGGTAATTATCCCCTCTACTCTTCCTTGGTCAGACCTCATCTGAATACTGTGTCCAGTTCTGGGCACCATGTTTAAAAAAGCCCCCTGAAAAACAGAAGAGTTACCAGGATGGTGAGCGGACTGCAAAGTATGTCCTACGAGGAACGGTTAAAGGATCTGTGAATGTTTAGCTTGCAAAAAAGAAGGCTAAGAGGAGACTTAATAGCTGTATACAAATATCTGAAGAGCTGTCACAGTGTAGAAGGAACATCACCATTCTCATTTGCACATGGAAACACAAGAAGCAATGGCATGAAACTGAAAGGGAGAAGATACAGATTAGATATTAGAAAAAACTTTTTGACAGTGAGTGTGATCAATTGAGCAATGAGTGGATCAGGCTGCCACAAGAGGTGGTGAGTTCTCCTTCAATGGAAGTCTTCGAACAGAGGCTGGACAGACATCTGTCTGAGATGGTTTAGTGACTCCTGCATTGAGCAGAGGGTTGGACACTATGACCCTGGAGGTCCCTTCCGACTCTAACATTCTAGGTTTCTATGTCTCATTTCTGGGCAGAAGTCTCAAGTCCTGCAAAATAGATTTACTTTA
Organism: Dendrobates tinctorius; assembly: GCF_039654945.1. NCBI lineage: Eukaryota > Metazoa > Chordata > Amphibia > Anura > Dendrobatidae > Dendrobates > Dendrobates tinctorius. The sequence goes on from NW_027361677.1 coordinate 27,628,994, forward strand.
CTAATATTGATACATGGATGTCAGGTCTCCATGCACTGGCTCCATCAATAATGTGCTGATTTACCATTTTACATTCTCTCAATATCAGTGGTAACAGGTTGACATGTTTAGTAATGACTATGATATAAAATATTGGCATTGGAGGTCTTCAGGATGGATGACACTCACAGATTAGACATGCAATAATAAAAAATGATAAAAAACAAGGTTTCTATAGCTCATATTGACCAATTAAATGAACTCGAGTGCAAATTTTTCCTGACAGGGAGCGGCATGCATATCACCGGACACGTCACCCTCATTATTTGTCATAGTTAATAAAGGATTTGTGATTCCTCTTCTTTTTTTTTAATCCAACCTTATTGGTTTCTAAATGAGATGTTTTCTACCTCTGTGATCTCCTGGGAATTTTTTGCTGCTCTTAGGATCTGAATTTGATGGCAAATAAATTCATGGCAGATTAATTTTAATGTCATTTCGGACAAAATCTCCATCAAGCAGCTGGGTCATAAATGACAGGGTAGTCATCTGGGGAAAAAAATGAGAAAGGAAAATGTCAATTGATATTTTTAATGAATAATAGGGATGTAGTAGAGCCATGTGCAGCAGTGAACCCAAAATAATGATATTAAAGCAGGTTCCTAACATGGAATCATGGAGCAACGTCCAATCAGAAAAGGCAGTGAGGTGAAAGAGGCAATAAAGGAATATTATGAATACATGAAATACTGCTTGTTATGCCATGTTATATATTTAAAGCTATTACTTCCTCCATGTACAAGAATATAACTACAATAATACTGCCCTCTATGTAGAAGAATATAACTACTATAATTCTGCCCGTGCACAAGAATATATCAACTATAATACTGCTCCTATGTACAATAATATAACTACTATAATACTGCCCCTATGTACAAGAATATAACTACTATAATACTGTTCCTATGTACAAGAATATAACTACTATAATACTGCCCCTATGTACAAGACTATAACTACTATAATACTGCTCCTATGTACAAGAATATAACTACTATAATACTACCCCTATATACAAGAATATAACTAATATAATACTGCTCCTATGTACAAGAATATAACTACTATAATACTACCCAATGTGATAAAACACTCCGGGATCGCCTTTGCTGGGGTCAAAGGTCACGTGCGTTCAGCCTGAAACTCAGGCGCAGAGCTGGGATATGGGTGTAACTGACCCTGGGTCAGGTTTATTAACGGTGAAAGCAATGCAAAAGGAAATAAAACATAAAACAAATCCTTGCCTGTCCGGCACTAACTAAACAATGGACAACCTAACTACCAACTGGCGGGCTTCTCCCGTCCAGCCAAACCACAGTTGCAGTGGGCACTGCTTTCACTCACGTGTGTGTCTCTCACACAGACAAGCTCTCTGTGTTCCCAGGCTGAGACACTCACACAACCACCTGGCATCCTTTTATATCCACCTCCCATTATCCATTAGTAAGCAGGTGCGATACTGACCAGACTAGGCCACATAGGAAAGGAATCTGGGCGAGATATACCTGCCCTCATCCACTATTCCCACATGATTCTCACATATCCCCCCCCTCTGCTCAGACCACTCCGGTCGAGCAATGACACCCGCCAAACAGTGCACTCGGGACAGGGCATCTGCATTCCCCATCTGTACCCCTGGGCGGTGCTCCACCGTAAAAGTGTAGGCCTCCAGGGCAAGGAACCACCGGGTCACCCGGCTATTCCGTTCCTTGTTCAAGTGCATCCACTTGAGAGGGGCATGGTCAGTGATCAGCCTGAACTTTCGGCCCACCAGGTAATATTTGAGGGCCTCTAGAGCCCACTTAATGGCTAGGCACTCTTTTTCCACGACTGCATACCATTGCTCGTGTTTATTCAGCAACCTGCTGAGATAGAGGACTGGGTGTTCCACTCCGTCCCTCACTTGTGAGAGTACGGCCCCGATACCGGTATCAGAGGCATCCGTTTGTACCACAAACTCGCTGCGGAAGTCCGGAGTCACCAGTACGGGCTGAGAGCAAAGTGCCCGTTTTAGGCCATGGAAGGCTTCTTCAGCCGCTAAACTCCATTTAATCATGACGGAGTCTTTCCCTTTTGTAAGATCCGTCAGGGGGGTAGCGATGGCTGCAAAATTGGGTATGAACCGGCGATAATAGCCGGCGATCCCCAGGAAGGCTTGCACCTGCTTCTTGTTGACAGGTTGTGGCCAGTCCTGAACCACCTGAATCTTATCAACCTGGGGTTTAACAACACCCCTCCCAATTACATACCCCAAATACCGGGCTTCTTCTAGCCCGATGTGACATTTCTTGGGGTTCGCGGTTAGACCTGCCTCCCACAGGTCGTCAATCACAGCTTGTACTTTCTGGAGATGAGTCTCCCAGTCCAAGCTGTAAATGACAATGTCGTCCAAATAGGCCGAAGCGTACTGCCTATGTGGCCTCAGGACTCGATCCATCAGTCTCTGGAAGGTCGCCGGTGCTCCGTGCAGTCCAAACGGCATATACACATACTGAAATAGACCTTCCGGCGTAGCAAATGCCGTCTTTTCTCTGGCAGCCTCCGCCAGAGGGATCTGCCAATACCCCTTTGTTAGGTCTAGGGTCGTAATATATCGGGCTTTACCTAACCGATCTATTAACTCGTCGACCCGGGGCATAGGGTAGGCATCAAATTTTGAGACCGCATTCAGTTTCCTGAAGTCATTGCAGAACCGGATTGTGCCGTCCGGTTTAGGAATTAACACAATCGGGCTGGACCAAGCACTGTGCGATTCCTCAATAACACCTAACTCTAACATTGCCTTCACTTCTCGGGAAACGGCTTCACGGCGCGCTTCCGTAATTCTGTAGGGTTTCACGTGAACAGTGACACCAGGTTCCGTTACGATGTCATGTTTCATTAGCGTAGTCTGCCCGGGTTTTTCTGAGAAAAACTTTTGGTTGTGAAGTAAAAACTGCCTGACCTCAGTCTTTTGCCGCTCCGAGAGAGTCTCTGCAACCCGTACCTCCGGTACGGTATGTGAGCAGACGGGACGGGCCAGCTCCGCTGACAAGGCAGACCGATCCTTCCAGGGCTTTATCAGATTTACATGATAAATCTGTTCAGGTTTCCGTTTACCTGCCTGGTATACTTTGTAATTTACTTCACCAACTCTTTCCTTGATCTCAAAGAAAGATTCAATCTTAATTCTTGTCTGATGTTGAGAAGAAAGGGCTCTCTTCGCTTTCTCTACTTCACGACGCAGCTTCTGCACTGCCCTGTTGTCCTTGCGAACATCTTTGCCAGTTTTCTTCTTGTAAAGCTTGATGAAATGCTCCATGACACGCTGGTCGAAGTCTTCTCCTCCCAGATGGGTATCTCCGTTGGTAGCGACTACTTCAAAGACACCGTTGTCGATGGTGAGCAGGGACACATCAAAGGTACCACCACCCAGATCAAACACAAGGATATTCTTCTCTCCTTCCTTTATGTCCAGGAACTTACTGTCCACCGTGGGGACCAGGATCAACACCCTATCTCCGGGTGCAAACGTACGGATCTTGGCGCCCCTATCATAGATTCTTTTTTGGGCTCCTTGGGCCTGTATCATGTGTTCTTTGACGATAGGCATAACAGCCGCAATACGCTCCTGCATTTGTGTGACGTGATCTATCACTGTTTTAAACGGAGTGACCTGACCCTCCCAGGTTTCTTTTGCAACGTCTAATAGTCCGCGAGGATGTCGGGCGTACAATAACTCGAAAGGCGAGAATCCCGTGGAAGACTGGGGTACTTCCCTGATGGCAAAAAGCAAATACGGAAGTAAATAGTCCCAGTTCTTCCCATCCTTGTCTATCACCTTTCTCAGCATCTACTTCAGAGTTTTATTGAACCGTTCGACCAACCCGTCTGTTTGAGGGTGATACACGGATGTGCGTAACGGTTCGATTTGTAACAACCAGCAGAGCTCCTTCAGCTGGGCCATCATCACCCGATTAGCTTCTTGCTGGACGGCGGTGGACTGTACCAGCGCTTTCACCACGTCCTCCATGCTCAGGCTTGCAACGTGATACCCGCGTTCTCCACCACAATGTGATAAAACACTCCGGGATCGCCTTTGCTGGGGTCAAAGGTCACGTGCGTTCAGCATGAAACTCAGGCGCAGAGCTGGGATTCGGGTGTAACTGACCCTGGGTCAGGTTTATTAACGGTGAAAGCAATGCAAAAGGAAATAAAACATAAAACAAATCCTTGCCTGTCCGGCACTAACTAAACAATGGACAACCTAACTACCAACTGGCGGGCTTCTCCCGTCCAGCCAAACCACAGTTGCAGTGGGCACTGCTTTCACTCACGTGTGTGTCTCTCACACAGACAAGCTCTCTGTGTTCCCAGGCTGAGACACTCACACAACCACCTGGCATCCTTTTATATCCACCTCCCATTATCCATTAGTAAGCAGGTGCGATACTGACCAGACTAGGCCACATAGGAAAGGAATCTGGGCGAGATATACCTGCCCTCATCCACTATTCCCACATGATTCTCACACCCTATATACAAGAATATAACTAATATAATACTGCTCCTATGTACAAGAATATAACTACTATAATACAGCCTCTTATGTACAAGAATATAACTACTATAATACTGCCCCATGTACAAGAATATAACTACTATAATACTGCCCTTATGTACAAGAATATAACTACTATAATACTGCCCTTATGTACAAGAATATAACTACTATAATACTGCTCCTATGTACAAGAATATAACTACTATAATACTGCCCTAAGTACAAGAATATAACTACTATAATACTGCCCCTATGTACAAGAATATAACTACTATAATACTGCCCCTATGTACAAGAATATAACTACTATAATACTGCCCTAAGTACAAGAATATAACTACTATAATACTGCCCCTATGTACAAGAATATAACTACTATAATACTGCCCCTATGTACAAGAATATTACTACTGTAATAATGCCCCTATGTACAAGAATATAACTACTATAATACTGCCCCCTATGTACAAGAATATAACTACTATAATACTGCTCCTATGTACAAGAATATAACTACTATAATACTGCCCCCTATGTACAGGAATATAACTACTATAATACTGCCCCTATGTACAAGAATATAGCTACTATAATACTGCCTCCTAGCTGTGAGGTTGTGTTTTGTGGATCTCCTCATGTCTGGAGCAAGCCCGGCGAGGGGCCACCCTGGGCGTTGAAGCTCCCCAGGCAAGGCCCAGGCTTCCCGGCCTACACTGGGACAAGCCTCCCAGGCTTCTACCAATGGGAATGTTAATCCCAAAGCCACTGTGAGACCAGTGAATGCAGTGAGCCAAAGCTGCAGCAGTTTGGTGAAGGAGGAAAAAGCTGTGAGTAAAGTTTTGGGAGGAAAACCTTCTCCAGTTCCAGCAAAGAAGCAAGAAGGAAAAATGTCAGTGAGTGATGGAATCCTGCAGAATGTGAAGTCATGTAGCTCCCCAGTCGGTAAGCAGCTCCTGCCAGGTGCACAGGTGAGATCAGCCCCAGCTGTGCAGATCACCTCTCCTGCTCCCAGGCAGAGACGGACGTCTTTGGAAAGGCAGACAATGCAGGAAAACCTACAGCGCGGTCAGGACGCACATGGTCGCAATCAGGTGGCAGCGATAAACCTGCTGCAGAGCCTGCATCCAGCCAAGGGGCCACAAAACCATCCGTGGTGGAACCGCACAAGACTGTCTTCAATACCCCTGTACCAGTGGTCAAGACTAAACCTGTGGGGCCGGCGCGTGCACCCGAGCTGCAGCTAGCGGATGAGATACCGGGACTTGTCCGAAAACTGGGTGAGTTACAGCAGCAAAAAAAAGAGCTGCAAATGGAAGTAGACTTTATCTATAGCCTAAAGACCACAAATCCTGCCAGTAATGATGCATATGACCTGAGACTGAACACACTGGGTGTACAGCTGGCAAGTGTTGTGCAGAACATTGAATCTGTGCTGGAGAGCATGGGGCCCCTGGCAGAGACCTACAGGGACCGGGAGCGGTTCGCCTCCTATAAGCAGGACTGTGCTGTAGAGGCCAGGACCCCTGATGTTCAGGACGGGACCCCCCCAGCAGCGGACACGGCCAGTGTTACAGGCTGCCCGCTTCTGCTTCCAGGAGGGAAAACAATTGCAGCAGCAGGAAGCTCAGTGTGAACAAGAACATACGCTTCAGACTCCAGCAGAGACACCACAGGTCCCAGAGCGCCCCACACAGGAGCTGGATAGTATATGTGAGACTGTTTGTGCTGATGAGGCTAAGGCAGCAGAGTGTGAAAACGAACACACACTGCAGACTCCAGCAGAGGCACCACAGGTCCCAGAGTGCCCCACACAGGAGCAGGACAGTATTTGTGAGACTGTTTGTGCTGATGAGGCTGAGGCACAGAATGTGGCTGGTGATGCTGTGTCCATGAGGTCGGGGGTTGGAGGGGTTTCACATTCTGTAATGGACGTCGCACTGTCTGATAATGATGCTGCTCATGATAATGTGAATGATATGTGTGACTATCCCCCTTTGCCATCTAGTCCACAGGGTGTGACAGACACCTCTGCTTCAGGCCCTCTCCCTGTCAGTCAGCCCAGGAAGGTGCCCCCCAGGAATGCCTGGAGCCGCGGCGCCCCATCCTTCACTTTCAGCGCCAGGTACACCGGCCAGACATTCAAACGCATTAATGTGGTGCGGTTTAAATACATAGGTGCCAAGGAGGATCTGCCACAACGCAGGTATGTGGTGAGAGAGCTGCTCTGCGGCCAGATGGGGTTTGTGGTAAATGAGATACTGGCAGTGTCTAATCTTCAGGACAGACAGGGCTACGAGGTCAGCTTCAAGCTCATGTCTGACCTGGATAGATTTTGGGCTAATTACCCCAAGTTCAGAGATGCTGAGGGCTAGAATAAGTTTGTGTTGGTTCCTATCTCCAGGCCGGACACAGTCACAATAAATATCACCTTCTAGAATGTTAGCCCCCCCCCGTTGGCCAAAAGAAAATAAAGGGGGGGACTCATGGCCGCATAGACCCCTCGTTTTATGTATAACCTTCTGTTTTGATGGGGTTAATATTGGGTCAATTGAAGGTCATTAAGGCTCAGTCAGGTGAAGCTATGTAAATATAAACAAGCTAGAACTGGTTTAACCGGTTCTTGGCGCCCAATTCTATTTGAATATTGATTGGTTGTGGCATTTTGGCGGGCTTATTGTGTTTTCTATAAATAGCCCGTGCTTATCTCTGTGTGGCATTACGTCAGCATCTGAAGAAAGAAGATTCATTACCTGATGGATGACCTGCTTCAGCAACTCATCGCTAGGGCTGGCAGTGAGGATGGAGAGGATTGGCTAAGGAGCTGCTTAGCTATAAAACCTGTTGTGGCGGCTCCGGTGGTCGTCCCTCCTCCTCATGAGCCATGTTCTCAGGCACAGCCCCCGTCTACAAGCACTGCACCCTCTCCGGTTCACAGTGGTTCCTCCCGGGTCAGGAGACCCCCGAGCTCCTACTCCCCGGCAGCGTCGCCTCCGAGATCCAGACGCGCACAGGAAGTGCGTTCTTCAGCCAGAGGCGGCCGGCGAGGAAGTCCCGGAGCCCAACGCGAGACCTTCCCCGAGATCAGCAGTCCTTGTCGGCTCCGGCGGCCGGGTCTTCTTCCGGTACAGGTGCCCGCCGCGGCCGTAAAAGCGCCCCTGCGGCGGGTTCCTATAGTACCGCAGCGGCTCCGGTTGAAGTCTCCAGTGGGTGTTCGCCTCCCCGTGGGTCCCAGCACCGGGGAACGGAGGATGATGTCCTTTCAACCGGCAACTGGCAGCGGCACTCCCCTGTTCCACAGGGTTCGAGGGCTGGCTCCTCTCCTGCGCAGACCATGGAGGACATCGCTTCCAGAAGGGGTGAGAACATCATTGTCCCCCTGTCTGTCCCACAGGATATTGATTTTAAAACGCTATTTAAAAACCTTTTATCTGAGGTTTTAGGGGAATCTACTAAAGCTAATGCTTCCTCTGTAGACACCCCAGTTATTATTGAACAGCGCAGTGTCAGCACAGCTGCAACCCCCCAGAACCCATTTAAAGAGGCTCTTACATGCGAGCTATCTCCATTGGGTTTCCACTTAAGCACCTCCACAAAAGAGCAGATTTGGGAACATAAATACGTAGATTTATTTTCCCTTCTCCCTCGCAGGGACCAGCCGAGCAGGGTTGAGAGGGACAAACCTGAACAGGATGACATCAGGCGTGTTTCCTTGAGGTCGTTCAACAATTGGGTTCAGGCCTTTTCAATATACTCGGCTGTTCTCGGAGAAAAGTTTCCTCATCTCTGTAGTATGCTGTTTCAACATTTGGATATAATATTGGAGGCTTATAGGAATTTTGGAGGCTTCGCTTGGTTAAACTACGACGAAGCTTTCCGCCAAAAATTGGCTGTACACCCTGAAGTTAAATGGGTGTGAAAGATGTAGGTTTGTGGTTGAATGTAATGCTTCCACAAAGGCAATATGTTAATAGGCAATCCCCTAATACGACCGTGAGGAAAGGTTTTTGCTTTGCCTTTAATGATTCTGTATGTAAGTGGAGTAGTAGTTGTAGATTTCAGCACGAATGCTCCTTCTGCGGTAATGGTCACCCCGTGTTCAAATGTTTTAAGAAGCAGTCCTCTCAACAACCACCCAGAGACTTTAATTCAAAGGGCTCAGACCCCAGTGAGACTGGAAAAAATGCTCCCATGGTTAGGCAGATACCCAAATCAGGAGACCAGTAATCTTTTATTCCGTGGTTTTGCCTTTGGGTTCCTTATTCCTACTTTTCAAGGTTCCGGCTGTGTAATATCCAAAAATTTGGTTTCCTTATCTACATATCCTGAGGTGGCGAGAGAAAAGATTTTTCACGAGGTATCGTTAGGCAGAGTTGCTGGCCCCTTTTTGTCCCCTCCTTTTGTTAATTTTCGTATTTCTCCCCTTGGTGTAGTCCCTAAGAAAGAGGTTGGGTCATTTCGCTTAATTCATCACTTGTCATATCCAAAAGGATTATCTTTAAATGATGAGGTGGACAAATCTGTATGTTCTGTTCATTATTCCTCCTTTGATTTAGCTCTGGATTTGTTGAGGAAATTTGGTCGTCTTGCTTTGTTATCAAAGTCTGATATAAAATCAGCTTTCAGGCTTCTTCCAGTCCATCCAGATGGTTTTAATTCTCTGGGTTTTTTCTTCGATAACAAATATTTTTTTGATAGATGTCTCCCCATGGGATTCTCCCTTTCGTGTTTTTATTTCGAGAGCTTCTCAACCTTTCTACACTGGGTATTGGAATCCAGCTGCAGTGAGTCTGGTATATTGCACTACCTAGATGATTTTTTATTTATTGGTCCTCCTGATTCTGATTCCTGCTTAATTGCACTTCGTAAATTCATTGATATGTGTATCTATTTTGGGGTTCCAATTGCTCACGATAAAACAGTCCTTCCTTCTCATTCTATCAAATTTTTAGGTATTACATTGGATACCGTAAAAATGTTGAAGATTCAGTTTTCTCTCACAGCGATTTTGTCTCAGGAAAAAACTACTTTGAAAGAATTACAATCGGTGCTAGGTTTGTTAACTTTTGCTCTGCGGATTATACCTATAGGTCGAGTTTTCTCCAGGCGTCTTTATGATGCCACTAAGGGCCTTTCCTCCCCTCACTCTCACGTTAGAATTGGTTCTGAATTGAAGGAAGACATAAAAATTTGGCTTTCTTTTTTGTCAAATTTCAATGGCAGATCTTGCCTACAATCTAATTTCGTTATGGCTACTTCTCTTCCTCTGTTAACCGCTAGCGATGAGCTATCTGGCTGCGCAGTCTTATTTCTTTCTCACTGGTCGATTCAGCATTGGCCCAAGGCTTGGTTGGATTCGAAGCTATCCAGTAACACAGTTGTGACTGATCTTTTTTCAATATTTTTAGCTATCCTTCTTTGGGGCTCTGACTTACAGAATAGTGGATTACTTTTTCTTTCTTCTAATCAAGGTGTGGTTTTCGCAATTAACACTTTATCTTCAAAGAACATCTGGGCGTCAAGAATTCTGAGACAATTGGTTTTACTTTGCCTGAAGTTCAATATTTGGTTAAAAGCGAGGTTAGGTTGTATTGAGAAGGAATTGTCGGTTAAATCTTTACTCTCTGGTGAACGGTCATATTTTTATCAGCAGGTTCCCAACGCGGACCCAGAAGCGACTCCTTGTCCACCATCGGTTTGGGGCTTATTGGAAAGTTAATTCCTCAATTTATTGAGCAGTCCGTCTCTAAGAGAACATGGGCCGATTATTCGGCTGCATGGCAGGTTTGGATTGAATTTTGCCAATGGCATAATATTGATTTTATGGTATCCAATCCTAATGCAGGTTTACTATTTGCAGAGATGTTAGTCGCAAAAGGTCTTTCCGTCGCAGCGGTGGCAAAATACTTTGCTGGAATTTCATTTTTCTTAAAATTATCAGGTAATCCACCTTTAACAGGCTTATTTATAATAATAATAATAATAAATTTTATTTTTATAGCGCCGACATATTCCGCAGCACTTTACATTTCAGAGGGGATTTGTACAGACAATAGACATTACAGCATAACAATAATCACATACAGTAGATTATAACAAATACCAAGAGGAGTGAGGGCCCTGCTCGCAAGCTTACAGTCTATGAGGAAAGAGGTAGACACGAAAGGTGGGTGGTAACAGTTGCCCTGATTGTATGGACCAGCCATAATGTTAAGTGTGTAACAGTACAGACACAGAGGGCTAATGGATGCATAAAGCATGTGGGAACATGATGCTGGGAACCTGGTTATGGTAAAATTTTTGGCTCTGCCACACAGGGATAGGTTAGGTTAATGTGTTGAGGCGATAGGCCAGTCTGAATAAATGCGTTTTCAGGACACGCTTAAAATTGTGGGGACTGGGGACTAATCGTATTGACCTGGGAAGTGCATTCCAAAGAATTGGCGCGGCACGTGTAAAGTCTTGGAGACGGGAGTGGGAGGTTCTGACTATTGAGGGTACTAACCTCAGGTCATCAGCAGAACGGAGGGCGCGGGTAGGGTGGTATACTGAAACAAGGGAGGAGATGTAGGGTGGTGCTGAGCCATGGAGGGCTTTGTGGGTGAGGGTAATAAGTTTATACTGAATTCTGGAGTGGATGGGTAGCCAGTGTAATGACTGGCACAAGGTAGAGGCATCGGTGTAACGATTGGTGAGGAATATGATCCTGGCTGCAGCATTCAAGACAGATTGGAGAGGGGAGAGTTTTGTAAGAGGGAGACCGATTAGAAGAGAGTTACAATAGTCGAGACGAGAATGAATAAGAGAAACAGTAAGAGTTTTTGCAGAGTCAAAAGTAAGAAAAGGTCGAATTCTAGAAATGTTTTTGAGGTGCAGATGACAAGAGCGAGCCAGTGATCGAATGTGGGGGGCAAAGGAAAGCTCGGAATCAAGTATGACCCCAAGACAGCGGGCATGTTGCTGGGGAGTAATAGTGGAACCACAGACGGAAATGGCAATGTCGGGTATAGGTACATTAGTAGCGGGAGGAAACACAAGGAGTTCAGTCTTTGATAGGTTCAGTTTCAGATATAGTGAGGACATGATATTAGACACAGCGTTTAGACAATCGCCAGTGTTTTCTAGAAAGGCTGGCGTGATGTCAGGAGAAGAAGCGTATAATTGGGTGTCATCAGCATAGAGATGGTACTGGAAACCAAATCTACTGATTGTTTGACCAATAGGGGCAGTGTACAAGGAGAAGAGGAGGGGGCCTAGAACCGATCCTTGAGGAACCCCAACAGTAAGAGGAAGGTGAGGGGAGGAGGAACCGGCAAAAGAAACAGTAAAGGAGCGGTCGGAGAGATAGGAGGAGAACCAGGAGAGAACGGTGTCCTTGAGGCCAATGGAACGGAGCATAGTGAGGAGGAGCTGATGATCCACAGTGTCGAATGCTGCAGAGAGATCCAAGAGAATTAGCATGGAGTAATGACCATTTGATTTAGCTGTTAGCAGATCATTAGAGACTTTAGTGAGGGCAGTTTCAGTGGAGTGTAAAGAGCGGAAACCGGATTGGAGAGGGTCGAGAACAGAGTTTTCTGAGAGATAGCGGATAAGACGGGAGTGGACCAGGCGTTCCAGGAGTTTAGAGATGAAGGGAAGATTAGAGACAGGTCTATAGTTAGCGGCACAATTTTGGTCGAGGGATGGTTTTTTAAGTAGTGGATGTATGATGGCATGCTTAAATGAGGAGGGAAAAATACCAGAAGAGAGAGAGAGGTTAAATATTTTAGTTAGGTGAGGGGTGACAGCAGGGGAAAGGGACTGGAGGAGATGTGACGGAAATGGGTCACTGGTGCAAGTAGTTGGGCGAGAAGATGCAAGGAGCCTGCTTACTTCTTCTTCTGTGACTGGTTCAAAATCAGAGAGTGAGTTAGATGCAGTGGGGGAGGGAGGACAGTGCATGGTATGAGGGGATTTGGAGATAATTTCCTGTCGGATCTGGTCAATTTTTTCTTTGAAGTAATTGGCCAGATCGTCAGCTCGGAGCTCAGTGGTTGGGGCCTGTACTCTTGGATTGAGTAGAGAATGAAAAGTGTCAAAGAGACGTTTCGGGTTATTGGACAGTGAGATGATGAGGGTGTTGAAATAGGTTTGTTTGGAGAGGTGAAGGGCAGTGTTGTATGTTCTAAGCATAAACTTAAAATGGATGAAATCTTCAGGTAGATTGGATTTTCTCCACAGACGTTCGGCGCACCTGGAGCACCGCTGCAGGAAACGTGTTTGCACCGTGTGCCAGGGTTGTCGCCGTCTGCGTTGTGGTGTTCTATTTATAGGGGGTGCAAATTCATCCAGGGCAGTTTGAAGTGTTTCATTGTAATGCTTCAAAGCAGAATCAGGACATGAGAGGGAAGAGATAGGGGCCAATGAAGACTGCAAGTTCTTCAGAAGTTTCTGGGTGTTAATGGCCTGTGTGTTTCTATAAGTCTGGACAGTGGGGGTGACCTGAGCAGCCTGGCAGTTCTTTATAGAGAATGAAAGAAGATTGTGGTCAGAGAGCGGGAGAGGGGAGTTTGCAAAATCATCCACTGCACAAAGCCGAGAGAAGACCAAATCGAGGGAGTTTCCGTCTTCATGCGTTGGAGAATTAGTAAGCTGCGAAAGGCCAAATGAGGAGGTTAGAGATAAAAGGTGAGTAGCAGATGGGGAGAGGGGAAGAGCAATGGGGATGTTGAAATCTCCCATGATGAGGGTAGGGATGTCACAGGAGAGAAAATGTGGAAGCCAAGTGGCAAAATGATCCAGGAACTGATGGGAGGGGCCGGGAGGACGATATACCACCGCCACTCGCATGGAGAAGGGGGTGTAGAGTCTGACGGCATGGACCTCAAAAGAAGGGAAGACAAGTGAGGGTAGTTGAGGGATAACCTGAAAGGTACATTTTGGTGATAGGAGCAGACCAACGCCTCCACCAGCTCTATTGTCTGATCTTGGGGTATGAGAGAAGTGTAGCCCCCCGTATGAAAGAGCAGCAGCAGCGGTAGTATCTGACTGCTGGATCCAGGTTTCAGTAAGAGCCAGAAGGTTAAGAGAATTAGAAAGGAAGAAGTCATGAATGAAGGAGAGTTTGTTACACACTGAGCGAGAATTCCAAAGTGCACAATTAAGAGAGACATCAAACATCAAACAATTTTTAAAAGGTTTCAAAAGGAGTAATTTTACCCCAGATTCCAGACGTCCTATCTCCATCTGCTTATTGCGGGATCTTTGCTTATCGTTGGCTAATGTTTGTAGAAATTCTTATGAAGCGGCTCTTTTTCGCTCTGCTTTTTCCCTTTCCTTTTTTGGAGCTCTCCGCATAAGCGAATTAGTCTCTGGTAAGAAGTCTGATCCTTCCGGCTTAATGCTTTCGGATGTTAGCCTGCATGATTCTTTCATTTTTCTTTTTATACGAAAATCAAAAACGGATCAATTGGGTAGGGGTTGCAGGTTGCAACTAAATAGTTTTCCAGATTCAATCATCTGTCCGATATCGAATGTCAGGGCTTGGCTCGGTATTCGGATTACCTCTTCTGGTTCATTCCTGATTCACGAGGATAAATCCCCCGCCGCGATTTTCCAATTCAACTGCATTCTTAAGAAATGTTTACGTTTTTTGGGTAAAGACATCTCAATATAACATCACATTCTTTTCGAATAGGAGCGGCTACAGAAGCAGCAAGATCTGGTCTTTGTCAATCTGACATCATGAAGCTGAGAAGATGGGAGTCTGGGAGATATAAAATTTACGTCAGACATGAATTATATGATTCTTAATTTTATTTTATTGCGGGTCCAGTGATTGTCTGGATTATCGGACATTCTTATGTGCATTGGGCTAGGAAGAGAGCCTATCAGAGATCCTATACCGAGAACTTGTCTTTTAACCATAGTGAAGTTCAAATTTTCTGGCATAGTGTTCGTGGTTTGAGGTGGTCAAATTTTGTTTTTGAATTTATGAAATGCTATTCTCACCTCCCTCGTCCTAATTTGGTGACTTTCCATCTGGCTGGTAATGATCTCGGAAAAGTCAAAACCCTTGATCTTTTGGCCTTTTTGCGTTCTGATATTACGGGCCTGAAGCAGTCTTTTCCAGACATTTTCTTTGTATTTTCCGAAATCATCCCCAGATTAGTGTGGTCTCAGCGTGAATTCTTATTTATGGAAAAAATTCGTAAGAGAGTCAATAGAGGGATGTTTAAATTTTTACCGCTCGTTGGCGGTTTTTCATTCAGGCACGAGGACTTGGAGGGTTTCTTGCCTGGCTTTTATCGAAGCGATTCGATTCATCTTTCAGACATAGGTTTGGACATTTTTAATTTGAACCTCCAATCAATTGTGGAGAGATGGCTGTGTTGTTTTGGGGGGCCATGACCCTTCGTGTCGTGGCGTTTGGGAAATCGCCCAGGTATTGGGTGGATTGGTGTTGATATTTGGAGTATGGTGATTTTATGGTGGTATATATTTATGGAGTTAATTTATTAAAAGTTATTTTTGTAACCCTAATAAACAGCACGGCCATTTTCTGCCAAGTTTTTCTGTGTCAAGTCTTTTATTGTATGAGTGGGTTTTGTGCGGCCATGTTAGCCCCCCCCCGTTGGCCAAAAGAAAATAAAGGGGGGGACTCATGGCCGCATAGACCCCTCGTTTTATGTATAACCTTCTGTTTTGATGGGGTTAATATTGGGTCAATTGAAGGTCATTAAGGCTCAGTCAGGTGAAGCTATGTAAATATAAACAAGCTAGAACTGGTTTAACCGGTTCTTCGCGCCCAATTCTATTTGAATATTGATTGGTTGTGGCATTTTGGCGGGCTTATTGTGTTTTCTATAAATAGCCCGTGCTTATCTCTGTGTGGCATTACGTCAGCATCTGAAGAAAGAAGATCCCTCCCACCCTCCCGTTAATTTGACGTTTTTTATTTTAGTTGTGTTGTTTCTTGTGGGGAAATCGCCCAGGTATTGGGTGGATTGGTGTTGTTATTTGGAGTATGGTGATTTTATGGTGGTATATATTTATGGAGTTAATTTATTAAAAGTTATTTTTGTAACCCTAATAAACAGCACGGCCATTTTCTGCCAAGTTTTTCTGTGTCAAGTCTTTTATTGTATGAGTGGGTTTTGTGCGGCCATGAGGCCGTTCCTCCACAGGACATCGAGGTATGGCTCCAGAGACACTGTGACCTCGTCTCTGGACTCACAAAGGTCAGAGATAAGGATGGTATCTGGACAATGGGGTGGCGGGTCTTGGTGAAATTGCGGCAATATGATAACATCACTGCCCACTTACCCAACTCCTTCTTCATTGGGAGGGAGAAGGGAAGATGTTATTATCCCGGGCAACCCAGAAAGTGCTTCAAATGTGGTGGGAAAGGTCATCTGGCTAACGCCTGTACTGTGGTGAAGTGCAGTCTGTGTGGGGCAATCGGCCTTATCGCTGCTGACTGCCCCGGACGTCAGGTGCAACTTCTGTGGTAAGATGGGCTACCCTCACAGGGACTGTCCAGATGCCTGGCACAACATCTGCAGAGTCTTTCCTGATGAGTTTGTGATGGCAGGGGCAGAGGCTCAGGAGGATGAGGATATGGTGGTAGGGGCGCATGGGGAGGAGGATTTAATGTCAGGATGTCATGATCCATGCTGGATCATGACAGATAAAAAGCACTAGTAACCTTTTTTTTTCCATAAGCTGTGGTGCTTAAAGATAGTTTTGCCCCCAGTGGCCACTAGGGTCATTGCACTGTGGTGGTTTCAGTTCTAGTTTTGCCCCCGGTGGCCGTTAGGGTCATTGCACTCTGGTTTCTTTACTTTAGTGCATGTCATTATAAAGCAGGTGTGATTGCTCTGGCTCTGCTATAAAAGAGTGTCAGGTGTTGCAATCACTGTTGGTGATAGTGGTCATTTCCAACCATCCTTGGTGGAGGAAAGAGCTAGAGAGAGTTCCTTGCAGCACAGTCAGAGTCCTGGTGTGGAAAGAGTCACTGAGGGGATTTCCTTGCAGCTCTGACAGAGCTTGGTGGCAGCTTTTCAGGAGTAAAGCTGCATTCTGGTGGTGGACTCTGTTGCTGGGAGCAAGAGCAAGAGAGCAAAGCTAAGTGGTGTTTCCCTGTTTGTATTTTTCCCTGGTGTGTATTAGTACAGCGGTGGGGCCAGTGCCTGCACCACCCAGCTCCCTAGCAAGGGATAGGTGTAGGGTGTGCTAGGGTGACAGGTTCCGGCTCGGCGACAGGTGAGGAGCCTGTATAGGGAACGTTAGGAGTGTGAGAGACACTGACTCAGGGGCGTGCAGGAGGTCTCCACGTCCCCGTTCCCTATCGCAGGGCCCACCGTTGTAACTGTTTTCCCTTCCCCCGTGTCTTGTTGTTTTAATACCGGCCTGTGGGTCATGTCACACAGGACAGTTACACGTGCCGTGTCTTGTTGCTTCAGTTACCGGCCTGCGGGTCGTGTCACACAGGACGGGTCCACGTGGCATTATCACCAACCTTACATTTTTTTTTTTCTGCTGAGCCATGGACCCAATGCAGTCCTTTGTCCAAATGCTGCAAATCTTTACGGATGAGATTGGGGGCTGCGCGGTGAGTAGGTGCAGCAACTGCAGCTGTTGGTGGGCTTTGGGGGCTTGGTTCAGAGACAGGCTCAGCCAGAACCCAAGATATCCCTCCCTGACAGGTTTTGTGGAGGGAGAGCTCAATTCTTGGTATTTCAGCAAGCCTGCAAATTATACACTGTGTTCCAAATTATTATGCAAATGATATTTTTCTCTGATTTTCCTAAATGGTCAGTGCAAATGACATTCAGTCTAATAAAAGTCATCACCCGTTAGAGTATGCATCGAATTTTATTGAAGAAACCTCCCAATGATAACAGTATAATCTCCAAAATGAATAAAAACTCAAATTGCACTGTTCCAAATTATTAGGCACAGTAGAATTTCTAAACATTTGATATGTTTTAAAGAACTGAAAATGTTCATTTGTGGAATTTGCAGCATTAGGAGGTCACATTCACTGAACAAAAAAGCTATTTAACTCTAAAACATCCTAACAGGCCAAGTTATATGTTAACATAGGAACCCTTCTTTGATATTACCTTCACAATTCTTGCATCCATTGAACTTGTGAGTTTTTGGAGAGTTTCTGCTTGTATTTCTTTGCATGAAGTCAGAATAGCCCCCAGAGCTGCTGTTTTGATGTGAACTGCCTCCCACCCTCATAGATCTTTTGCTTGATGATACTCCAAAGGTTCTCTATAGGGTTGAGGTCAGGGGAAGATGGTGGCCACACCATGAGTTTATCTCCTTTTATGCCTATAGCAGTCAATGACTCAGAGGTATTCTTTACAGCATGAGATGGTGCATTGTCATGCATGAAAATGATTTTGCTCCTGAAGGCACGTTTCTGCTTTTTATACCATGGAAGACAGCTGTCAGTCAGAAACTCGATATACTTTGCAGAGGTCATTTTCACACCTTCAGGAACCTTAAAGAGCCCTACCAGCTGTTTCCCCATGATTCCGGCCCAAAACATGACTCCACCTCCTTGCTGATGTCGCAGCCTTGTTGGGACATAGTGGCCATCCACCAACCATCCATCTGGACCATCCAGGGTTGCTCGACACTCATCAGTAAACAAGACTGTATGAAAATTAGTCTTCATGTATGTCTGGGCCCACTGCAATCGTTTCTGCTTGTGAGCACTGTTTAGGGGTGGCAGAATAATAGGTTTATGCACCACAGCAAGCCTTTGAAGGATCCTACACCTTGAGGTTCGAGGGACTCCAGAGGCACCAGCAGCTTTAAATATCTGTTTGCTGGTTTGTAATGGCTTTTTAGCAGCCGCTCTCTTAATCTGATGAACTTGCCTGGCAGAAACCTTCCTCATTCTGCCTTTATCAGCACAAACATGTCTGTGCTCAGAATCATCCACAATCTCTTAACAGTACGATGATCACGTTTAAATTTTTGGGAAATATCTAATGTTTTCATCTCTTGACCAAGGCATTGCACTATTTGATGCTTTTCAGCAGCAGAGAGATCCTTTTTCTCTCCTAAATTCCTTGAAACCTGTGCCCTGCTTAATAATGTGGAACATCATTCTTAAGTAGTTTTCCTTTAATTGGGCTCACCTGGTAAACTAATTATCACAGGCATTTGAGATTGATTTCAGTGATCCAAAGAGCCCTGATACACAATACCATCTATGAGTTTATTTGAAAAACAAAAAATTACATCTTTATGACACTTAAATCCAATTTGCAAAATAATTTGGAACACAGTGTATTTCAGGCTGCGTCCTTGCTCTTCAGGGAGTGAAGAGCAATGGGTGGGAATCATTATGTCCCTTCTTAACGGGGCTGCCCAATCCTGGGCCTTCTCCCTACCGGACGATTCACCATCATTAGAGTCCGTGGCGATGAGTCTTTGCAGCTTTGGCGCTAGTGTATGGGGATCCTGATGGCGTCTCCCTGGCGGAATCCCAACTCCGTAGGTGTAAAACGGGGGCCTGGGTTGCTGAGGAGTACTGCTCAGAGTTTAGGAGGTGGGCCACTAACACTCAGTGGAATGACCCTGCACTTAGGAGTCAATTTGTGCAGGGTCTGTCTCCAAAGTTGCAGGATACTCTGGTGCAGTACGCCGTCCCCAGGTTGCTGGAGGCTGCCATGTCCCTTGCCATCCGTGTGGATAGACGCCTTAGGGAGAGACATACACAAAATGTGCCCCCTGTAGTCCTCACTAGGGAGGAGGACCCACCAGTGCGGATGGAGGAACCCAAGCAGCCCGGTGTTGTTGGTACACAAAAGGGGTGGTCTGCGGTTCGCCGTGGTGGGGGGCTATGCTTTTCCTATGGGAAGCCGGGCCATTTCATGAGAGCCTGCCCAGTGCGTGCCAAGTCTCCAGGCGAACCTATGCAAGTAAGAGGTGCTAGTGTGTGTTCAGGCCTGCCTACGGTTCAGGGATTGGTGTCGGCATGTTTTTACTGTGGGCAGACTGGTCATGTCCTTAAGGCTTGCCCAATGCGCGCCAAATTATCTGTGTCATCTCAGAAGCCGCCTTCCCCTGGTCGTTTGGAGGGAGACGACCAGGGAGTGTATATTTCCTCCATTTTGCCCTCCCAAGGTACTATGTCAACAGAGGTGTTGGCTTGCGGGGTACCGGAGGGGATAGATTGGCGGGCGAGGGAAGTAGTCAGCTGGGGGTAGTCGTGTGAGGGCTGCTGCCTAGGGACTACTGTCTCTGCCGTCTCTCTTCAACCGACCCCTTTCTCTCCAGTGAGAGCAGCAGATGTGCTGCAGGAGAGTAGGGGCAAGTCTCAACCCTCGCCATTAGCCAACCCTGGGAGGCGCAGACCTCGTGGTGGAAGGGGTTGGAGGGTGGTGTACCCCGTGGTGAATTGCAGGGGTGTGAGTGTGGTGACACAGGGGGACGCCTCTGTTGTCAATGCCAGAAAGAGTTCACCGAATTGTGACAAACGAATGTGTGGCAATAAATGTTCAGTTCCGGACCTGTGTGTGAACGAGCGTGTATGGGTGGCCACCAAAAAACATCCAGTGGAAGTGTGTTGCGGAGTCTTACCAGTTCGAGTTACCCCCAAACATACACATACACAACTCGTTTCCCTGATCGGCGCTTTGCAGATGGGTGGTGCCTCCGGAACATACATTGCCAATACCAGCGGTGCTCGTTTGTCATAAACCTGAAGTGCAGGTAGTTGCTGGGGTGAACTCTGGATCTGGGCATCCCCTCTGTAGGTGGTTCCCTGAAGAGGAGCGGTCTTGAAGGTCCAGAGGTCCCTCATTAAGGGGAGGGTACTGTCATGATCCATGCTGGATAATGACTGATATAAAGCACAAGTAACCTTTTTTTTTTCCTTAAGCTGTGGTGCTTAAAGATAGTTTTGCCCCCGGTGGCCATTAGGGTCATTGCACTGTGGTGGTTTCAGTTCTAGTTTTGCCCCCGGTGGCCGTTAGGGTCATTGCACTCTGGTTTCTTTACGTTAGTGCATGTCATTATAAAGCAGGTGTGATTGCTCTGGCTCTGCTATAAAAGAGTGTCAGGTGTTGCAATCACTGTTGGTGATAGTGGTCATTTCCAACCATCCTTGATGGAGGAAGGAGCTAGAGAGAGTTCCTTGCAGCATAGTCAGAGTCCTGGTGTGGAAGGAGTCACCGAGGGGATTTCATTGCAGCTCTGACAGAGCTTGGTGGCAGCTATTCAGGAGTAAAGCTGCATTCTGGTGGTGGACTCTGTTGCTGGGAGCAAGAGCAACAGAGCAAAGCTAAGTGGTGTTTCCCTGTTTGTATTTTTCCTTGGTGTGTATTAGTACAGCGGTGGGGCCAGTGCCTGCACCACCCAGCTCCCTAGCAAGGGATAGGCAAGGGATAGGTGTAGGGTGTGCTAGGGTGACAGGTTCCGGCTCGGCGACAGGTGAGGAGCCTGTATAGGGAACGTTAGGAGTGTGAGGGACACTGACTCAGGGGAGTGCAGGAGGTCTCCACGTCCCCGTTGCGGGTCGTGTCACACAGGACAGTTACACGTGCCATGTCATGTTGTTTCAGTTAGGCCTCTTTCACACATCAGGTTTTCGCCGTCAGGCGCGATCCGTCGCTTTTGACAGAAACCGGATCCGGCGAAATGCAATGCCGGATCCGGTTTCCCCCCCATTGACTTGCATTTGCGCCGGATCGCGCCGGATGGCCATGCGTTTCATCCGGTTTTCGCCGGATCCGGCAATGTGTCGCAATGTGTCGCGATCCGGCGTCTGGAAAAAACGTCTACTGTAACGTTTTTTGTCTCCGGCGAAAAAGCCGGACACGCCGGATCCAGCGCGTCCGGCTTTTTCACACAATGAAAGCCTATGAGCGCCGCAATGCGCCGGATCCGGCGAAAGCCGGATCCGGTGGCCGGATCCGGTTTTTTTGGTCTGAGCATGCTCAGTAGCTCTGCCCACAGGAGATATATAAAAGGAAGACAATGGGACCCTCAGCCACACCCAACATGCCACCCAAGACAGCAACCAGGCGCAGGAGAAGGCAGCAGACATCTGCAGCAGCAGCACCATCAGCAACACCCCAAATGGAGCAGCATGCTGAACGGGAGGGGAGTCCAGAAGCAGATGAGAGATGGTAATTATCAAATCCCCCATTCCTCCAAACTAGGGCCATGGAATATCAAGATATTCATTGGCCCTTTGTTTCTCTTTATTCAACAGCCGCCAAAGAGATGCAGCAGCAGCACCATCAGCACCACCCCAAATGGAGCAGCATGCTGAACGGGAGGGGAGTCCAGAAGCAGATGAGAGACGGTAATTATCAAATCCCCCATTCCTCCAAACTAGGGCCATGGAATATCAAGATATTCATTGGCCCTTTGTTTCTCTTTATTCAACAGCCGCCAAAGAGATGCAGCAGCAGCAGCAGCAGAAATGGCATCACTGGCAGCAGCAACAGCAGCAGCAATACCCACAGCCATGGAGTCTGGCCATCAACAGGACAGCACATCTTCTTCTGGGAGCCCTCCCTCGCATCGTCAGCGTTTGACGGTAAGTTTTTATTTCCAAAATCCATCATCTCTGTAATATATGTCTATTCATTGCCTTTTATTTCAAAACAGGAATCACAAGATGAAGAGGAGCTCCCAGAAGAAGAAGGAAGGGGTGGACAGACGCTTGGAGTGGGCTCACAATTCGTAAGTTTTTTGCATCAAACGCAGAAACACAACATCACACTACACACAACACATAGAAAACAATGTTCTGCAGACCACACACAGCAAACAAATGCCTACATCCAAACTCATAACATTTTTTGTTTTCTTCTCTAGTCTTCCCAATCTGGTGCTCGGCCAAGAGGTCCTCGCAGTGCCTCCCAGGGTCGTCGGCGACAGCAACGCGGCGGTCACCAGCGTGTAAGTATAAATATTTTTGCTTTGTTTTTTTGCACTTTTTATTTCATTTCTTTTGTGGAGGCTAATTATGTTATTTTTGTCTTTTTCTTTCACAGCCTTCACAGCGTGCTCCCGACTCTGACGGTGAGGATGGAGGGATTGATGTGGACCGCCTCATCGATCTCGTCAGAGAAAGGGAGCCGCTCTGGAATATGGCTGACCGCTGCCACGCTGACCTGATCATTACCCGACGACTCTGGGAGGAAATCTGTTCTCTCCTTGTGGGCCGCTGGGAGGACCTCAAAGCTCGGGACCAGATTAAAGAGCGTAAGTATATACAGTAACGGTTGCTTGATGTAAACCAGTGTTTCCCGAACTCCAGTCCTCGTGGTCCCCACGGATCATGTGTTCAGGATTTCTATTTACTATTGAAATCCTGAAAACATGACCCCTGGGGACCATGAGGACTGGAGTTTGTGAAACACTGATGTTGTATACTAACCACTCCTTTCTCGTTTCAGGGAACAGAATTGTGAATCGGTGGCGGTCTGTGAGGGATCGTTTCAAGAAGGAGTTCAATAAAGAGATGCGGGCCCCGAGTGGATCTGGAGGACGCAGGAGCAAGTACAAGTACGCACAAGCCCTGTCGTTCCTCCGGGAAACAATGCTCACCAGAAGGTAAATATTACACACCACATGTGAAAAAGATGTACCTTTTTTTTTTCAGCCAGGGCCATACCATGTCAGTATTTTAATTGTTTTTTTTTCTCTTTATTCCACAGCACGGTGAGCAGCACTCGGGAGCATGCACGATTGGACCCTTCTGAGGCGATCCCTGAGGAGACCGGCACCGAGGGACACTTCGACCGCCCCGGTACATCTGCACCTTCCCTGCCTTCCCACACATTCGACCCATCTGTCCCATCCACCAGCACAGGAGCATCGTGGCCGCCTACATTACATGAAGCTGCTGGTGAGGAGATCGCTTTCCCTTTACCCCACCCTTCTGCCCCTGCCGCCTCTAGTACACCTGCGGGTACTGGGCGGCAGCGGCAGAGGGGTCAGGAAAAGAGTTATGCGCAAGAGTTATTGCATCTGAATGCATCTTTCCAGAACTGTCTCAAAGTCTTGTCAGAGCAAATCTCCGCAGGCTTTCAGCAGATCAACTCCAGCATTCTGGAGGTGAAGACACTTCTGCAAACCATGCATTCAGAAGCAAGATCTTCGCCAAACCACACCTTTTTCAGGTCTGTTGTGGAGCGCATGGAAACGCTCTCTCCTGCCCAGCAGATGCATGTAATGCATTCGTGCCACGGTGCTCTACAGCAGGTTACCTCCCAACCTCCACCTCCCACCACTGTAGTTCCTCCACCTGCACCCCCTCCAGCCACTTTCCATCCTCCCCCTCCTATTACATCTGCACCCCCTCCAGCCACTTTTCATCCTCCCCCTCCTACTACATACCAGCAACCTGCCCAGTACCAGCAACCTCACAAGTACCAGCAACCTCCCCAGTACCAGTCATCTCCCCACTTCCAGCAACCTGCCCCGTACCAAACTCCTTCCCCGTACCAAACTCCTTCCCCGTACCAAACTCCTTCCCCATACAACTTTCCATCAACATCATCTGCTCCTACAGTCCCTGCCCAACCCTCCACTCCACCACCCACCACCTCTTCTGCTTCCCACATGTCCACCCATTCTGTAGTTTTTTCCACACCTTCACCTCTAACTGTTCCTTCCCCACCACGATCCCAGTCCTCTCTCCACACACCCAGTGTCGAAGTGTCCCGCAGCCCCTCCAGCAGTATTTCCACCCCACAATACACAGAATTGTAATGTGTGTTTTTTAATAAAAATGCCCATTGGGTTTAAAACCTTTATTAAAAAAGTTTTTTGCACTTTAAAAAATTTAAAAAAAAAAAAAAAAATTTTAAATAAAAGTTAAATTATCGTTTCACAATGGTTGTCTGTCTTTTCTTTCTGCGGCGAACTATGTTTAAAAAAAAGGTTAAATACAGGGTATTTCAAAGGTAAAAAGGTATTCAAAACCAGGTATATAACTGTGGGTAAATTTTAGCTTTTTGCCACAGTTGTGTTCCTGGTTGTGTTTGAAGCAAATTATTTCACCTAAAAAGTTGTGTTTATTGTTGGTGATTTCCTAACAATGTACACAACTTTTGTTAAAAGGTGAAATACTTTGCATAAAACACAACCAGGTACACAACTGTGGCAAAAAGCTAAAAATAGTAAGACCATGACAAGATAGCCAACTTTGGTTGGCAAAGGTATATACTGTTGGTCCAGAAGGTACACAAGTTTGGTTAGGGCACAAATCTTTCACACTCTGTCATCCTGCCAGTGTACTCTGCCTTGAGGGGCCACAAGGGTCAATTTTAAAAACCGGATCCGGCGTAATCCGTCGAAAAAACGGATAGAAAAACGGATGAACCGGATGAGACGGATCCGGTTTTGTCTGTCAAGAACAAGACGGATCCGGCAGAAAACCGGATCCGGCACATCAGGTTTTACAAAACATTTGCCGGATCCGGCATTCCGGCACGACGCCGGATCGCGCCTGACGCCGAAAACCTGATGTGTGAAAGTAGCCTTACCGGCCTGCGGGTCGTGTCACACAGGGCGGGTCCACGTGACACAGTAGAGATACTGACCAGCTCAGATGCCCAACAGGAGTCCACTCATGTAGCACCAGAGAAGCAGGGTGTAGAGGGGAACATGGAGATCGTCCATCAGGTCCAGCAGCCTCAGATAGCCCCCCCTTCAGCATCACTGTCTGTATCTGATGACTGGAGCATTAATCAAAATAAAAGGAAGAAAAAACACATCCTCCCGTAAACCTGAGGCAGAATATGACAATGGTCAGAGTGCTAGTAAGAAGGTTCAGAATTCTGCAGGAGTGATGGTTGTGTCCAACAAGTATGGAGCTTTATCAGAGTCTAATGATGACAATTATGAGAAAGAGTTGAGGAAAGTTGATCCTGAGTGTGATGGGGACATAGAGGACCATCCCCCGCCAAAGCGGAAGCCCTTATCTGTAGACCCTCAGCAGGGCCGGACTGGGACAAAAAAGCAGCCCTGCCACACAAACCCCACCAGCCCACAAACTATAACATTCCTCACCTCGATCAGTGAATTTTGCTTTACTTTGTCGTGCTCCTCAATCTCCTAAAAGGAGATATTTCAAGAGCCACATGTGAATGGCGCCACACTGCGTATGATTGACCACAGCTGCATTTACATGCTGCTCTACATAGTTCCAATTTTCAGGATCATGGGGGTCCCAGCAGTCGGATCTCCAGCAATTGAAAAGTTATCCCCTATCCAGAGGAGAGGGGATTACATGGGATAATGCATTTAAACCGCTTTTCCAATATTTTATTTTTATTTGGCCATAGTAATATTTAAAGTACTAAACAAAAATTGACCCTCCCAAAGTCCAATGTGGCCTCTTTGACAACAAGACAGGAGAAGTGGGTAGTGTGCAAGTCATACAGGGCTGGCTCCAGGTTTTTGAGGGCCCCGGGTGAAAGTCTCAGTGGCCCCTTTAACACATACCACAATTCATAATGCACATATACAGCAGAGAAATATAGGTATACAATGCCAATGATTTCACTTCTTACATTACATGAGTGATAACTATTGTACAATAGGTCAGAAACCAGACAGTATAGTCCTCCATACAGAATAATGAGCCCCATATAATGCTCCACACAGAATAATGAGCCCCATATAATTCTCCACACAGAATAATGAGCCCCATATAATGCTCCATACAGAATAATGAGCCCCATATAATGATCCATACAGAATAATGAGCCCCCATTAATGCTCCAGGCAGAATGAGCCCCATATATTGCTCCATACAGAATAATGAGTCCCATATATTGCTCCATACAGAATAATGAGGCCCATATATTGCTCCATACAGAATAATGAGTCCCATATATTGCTCCATACAGAATAATGAGCCCTATATAATGCTCCAAACAGAATAATGAAGCCCATATATTGCTCCATACAGAATAATAAGCCCCATATAATGCTCCATACAGAATAATGAGTCCCATATAATGCTTCATACAGAATAATGAGGCCCATATATTGCTCCATACAGAATAATGAGCCCCATATAATGTTCCATACAGACTAATGAGGCCCATATATTGCACCATACAGAATAATGAGGCCCATATAATGCTTCATACAGAATAATGAGGCCCATATATTGCTCCATACAGAATAATGAGCCCCATATAATGTTCCATACAGACTAATGAGGCCCATATATTGCACCATACAGAATAATGAGGCCCATATATTGCTCCATAAAGAATAATGAGCCCCATATAATGCTCCATACAGTATTATGGGTACCACATAGTGCTCCATACAGTATAATGAGCCCTATATATTGCTCCATACAGAATAATGAGCCCCATATATTGCTGCATACAAAATAATAAGTCCCATATAATGATCCATACTGTATTATGAGTACCACATAGTGCTCCATACAGTACATTGAGCCCCATATATTGCTCCATACAGTATTATGGGTATGCCAAAGTGCTCCATACAGTATAATGAGCCCCATATATTGCTGCATACAGCATTGTGGGTACCACATAGTGTTCCATACAGTATAATGAGCTCCATATATTGCTCACCATATGTTGCTCCAAGCAGTATAATGAATCCCATATAATGACCACAAACACTATAATGAGCCCCATATAATGCTCCAAACAGTGGAATGAGCTCCACATAATACTCCATACAGTATAATGAGCCCCATACCTTGCTCCATACAGAATGGGCCCCATATAATGCTCCATACAGAATAAGTTCCATATAATGTCCAGGAAGGATGGGAAATCTTGAAAAATGAAATTCTCAAAGCACAGTTGTTAACAATTCCGAAAAGAGGGAAGAATAGGAAGCATTTAAGGAAACCAGGATGGATGAACACAGAACTTAAGCACATGCTAAAAAGGAAGAAAAAAATGTTTATAAAATGGAAAGAGGGAGGCATATCTAAAGAAGAATATAATGCTGTCTGCAGAACCTGCAGGGCACAAATCAGATTATCTAAAGCTGAAAATGAATTGAGGCTTGCAAGAGACGTCAAAAGAAATAATAAAGGATTTTGGGGATATGTCAAAAGTAAAAGAAAAGTCAAAGATGCTATAGGATTTTTACAGGATGAAAATGATGAAATGGTAAGACAGGATGTTGAGAAGGCTGAACTTTTAAATTCCTATTTTGCATCTGTTTTCTCTCAGAAAGGAAATGTAACATCAACTGTTATTCACTGTCCTATTAAGGGAATAGAAGAATCCAGGATATCTATAAACAGAAAGATAGTGAAGAAACACTTAGCTAACCTAAATGAATTCAAGTCTCCATGTCCAGATGAATTACACCCCAGAGTACTGAAGGAGATAGCAGAAGAAATTTTTGAACCCCTCTCCATAATCTTTGAAAATTCTTGGAGAACAGGAGAAGTGCCAGAAGACTGGAGAAGAGCAAATGTTGTTCCTATCTTCAAAAAGGGGAAGAAGGTGGACCCAGGCAACTATAGGCCGGTGAGTCTGACTTCTATACCAGGAAAGATCTTTGAACAAATTATTAAACAACATGTATGTCAATACCTGGATAAGAATGAAGTGATTAAACAGAGTCAGCATGGGTTTGTAACTAATAAGTCATGTCAGACTAACTTAATTTCCTTCTATGATGTTATCACTGATTGGGTGGATCAAGGAAATGCTGTAGATATAGTATATCTTGACTTCAGCAAAGCATTTGACAAAGTCTCTCATGCAATCCTTATTGAAAAAATGACTAAGTATGGAATGGACAAGGCAACTGTTAGGTGGATTCATAACTGGCTTAGTGATCGGACCCAAAGAGTGGTCGTAAATGGCTGCACATCCAGTTGGAAGAATGTCTCAAGTGGGGTACCACAGGGCTCTGTCCTGGGCCCTGTATTGTTCAACATCTTTATCAACGATTTAGATGAAGGAATTGAGGGTAAACCGATTAAATTTGCTGATGACACAAAGCTAGGAGGGATAGCTAATACTAGAGAAGAGAGAGAGGATTCAAAAAGATTTAAATAAACTGGAGAAGTGGGCAGCAACTAACAGAATGGTTTTTAACAGGGAGAAATGCAAAGTACTACATCTGGGCAATAAAAATGAAAAAAGCAAATATAGAATGGGAGGAATAGGGCTAAGTGACAGCACATGTGAAAAAGACTTGGGTATACTAATAGATCACAGACTGAATATGAGTCAACAGTGTGATGCAGCAGCAAAAAAGGCAAATGCAATTCTAGGATGTATTAACAGAAGCATACAGTCTAGATCACGTGAAGTCATTATTTCCCTCTACTCCTCTTTGGTCAGACCTCATCTTGAATATTGTGTCCAGTTTTGGGCACCACATTTTAAAAAAGACATCAACAAACTGGAGCAAGTTCAGAAAAGAGCGACCAGAATGGTGATCGTTCTGCAAACCCTGTCTTATGAGGAAAGGTTGCAGGATTTGGGAATGTTTAGTTTGCAAAAGAAAAGACTGAGAGGAGACTTAATAGCTGTCTACAAATATCTAAAGGGCTGTCACATTGTAGAAGGATCAACTTTATTCTCATTTGCACAAGGAAAGACTAGAAGCAATGGGATGAAACTGAATGGGAGGAGACACAGATTAGATATTAGAAAAAACTTTTTGACAGTTAGAGTGATCAATGAGTGGAACAGGCTGCCACGAGAAGTGGTGAGTTCTCCTTCAATGGAAGTCTTCAAACAGAGGCTGGACAGACATCTGACTCGGATGATTTAGCGAATCCTGCTTTGAGCAGGGGGTTGGACCAGATGGCCCAGGAGGTCCCTTCCAACTCTACGATTCTATGATTCTATGATTCTATAATGCTCCGTACTTTATATGATGGGCCCTATATATTGCTACAAACAGAATGGGGTTCATATAATGCTCCATATATAATGGGCCTCATATGAGGCTCCATTATATGATGGGCCCTATATAATGCTCCATATATAATGGGCCTCATATGATGTTCCTGTATATAATGGACCCCATATTATGCTTCAGTATAATGGGCCCCATATGATGCTCGATGCATAATGTTCCCCAGATGATGCTCCAGTATATGATGGGCCCCATATATTGCTCAAAACATTTAGAAAAAAGAAACCTAAAATCCTCCCCTCTCCTCGCTGGCCGCTGCTCTTCTCTGGACACCTCAGCGTCGCCGTATTCCGGCTCTCTGCGCTGTGACTGTTCAGGCAGAGGGCGCACAGAAGTGACCTCATCGCACCCTCTGACCTGAAACGTCACAGTCAGGAGACGCAACAGCGGAGGAGCTGGAAGAGGTAAGTATCGCAAGTGCCGGGGCCATGAGCAAGTGGGGAGGGGCGGACTCTTTATTAGCCCATGTGGCAACAGTTTAGTTCCACAGCAGAGAAAGGTTATGTTATGGATCTGACACGTTGCCACATGGGCTAATAAAGAGTCCGCCGCTTTCCACAATTTATCAGAGTGATTATATATATTAAATATATACACATACGCATATACACACAGACACACACACACATAATAAGCTCAGATACTGAGAATTACACCATGTATACAGGACAGAAGTATACACAGCTCCACAATATATACTGTGGTAAGGAATATAGAGTGCAGCTGTGTATATAGTGTATAGTGGGACTCACTCTCGCAGACACGCTCATAGACAAGCATGCAGACATGTACAGAAAGACAATCACACACTCACTTAGATAAGTACATAGATATGCTTATAGACACTCTTATAAACACACAAACATGCTTATAAACAATCGCACGGAGACACACACGCAGACACACATGCAAGCAAACACACAAGCAGACATGCACGCAAGCAAACATGCAGTCTAGCTTGCAGGCATGCTTATAGAAATGATTATACACATGCATGCAGACATGCTTATAGACACACCCACAGACACGCTTGCAGCATGCATAAAGACACGCTTATAGACACACTCGCAGATATGCTCACATGCATACACGCACATAGACAGGCACACAGACACTCATGCACACATGCAGACATACACATATACAGACACATACACAGATAAATATACATGCAGTCACATACATATTTGGACTTATATACAAAATAATCTTATAAAATTCATATCTATAGACATATAAATATATGGAAACAACATTCATGTACACACTTATTAGGGGAGGGTTCTTTTTTACCTTCCCCTGACTTTACACTGACCCACATGCACGCTCCTTTGATGTTCCTCTCCAGCAAGAGGATAGCAGTGCAGGGCGCGCTGCATTATATAATTGTAGCAGACAGGGCCATGTCTGTCTACTGGCTGTGATGCGACCAGGCCCGGCACACAAGATTTAAAGGCGCAGTGCTGGCCTGGCCCGGGGGAAGAAACAGCCCGTCTTGTGTCCCTGCAGAGCTGCTGGAGGAGCCGCCTGGGGGGCATGTGCCCCTCTGCAGAGAAGCGGATCACTGGCAGGGGCTGGTGGTCGCTGCTGAGTAGCGCAGGGAAAAAAATCTGCTCTGACGCTGGTAGCCTGGTACTGGCCAGCGTCAGACTGAAGAGCCCTACACACGCCGCAACGGCCTTTTCAAAATACCCTGTATGCGCGCACTCCTGCTTTGCACACACTGACACAGGGCCGCCGCTGCGAGCACGTACTGTCTGTCAAGTGCCACAGCGGCTCTTGTCAGCGCGAGCAAGGAGAGCGCGCGCACAGGGCTTCTAGTAAGATGTTTTAAAGGGCCGGCGGCCCACTGTGTTACATAGCCGCCAGTCCACCGGGAATCTGCCCGGTTCGCCAGATTACCAATCCGGGCCTGACCCTCAGGTAGAGTCTGACATGGACACCGGTGGTGAACAGAACATCTCTGACTCATGATGATGGCTGATACTCTGCTCCTTCTATATTGTGTTGTGATGACGGGGTTCTCATTGACAGTGACCTCGAGCAATGTGAATAGCATTAAACTGAGGAGAACTAGACACGTGGTGTATGAACATCTCACATATCTGGACACAGATGTCATCTTCCTGCAGGAGACACGACTGACATCTCTGGGGCATATGAGAGAGGCTGAGAGGGAATGGCGGTCCGGTCCTTCTTTCTGGTCACTGGCTGTGGAGCCTTACACCGGGGTCGCTGTCCTGTTTAACACCAATGATGTGACTGTGCATAGGATGACGGAGGTGGTCATGGGAAGATGTCTGGTTCTGGAAGTCACTATACATGGTAGGCGACTCCGGCTTATTAACATCTATGGGCCACAGACGGTGACTGACAGGATCCAGCTGTTTAATGACGTCAAGCCTTACCTCTTCACTTCTCTTCCAGTGGTGATGGCGGGGGACTTTAATGCCATACTGACATCAGGTGACAGCTGCTCAGGCAGGACAGTGACCAGGGATGGTAAGGTCCTACATAATGTCAGAATGCAAGCAGGACTGACTGACGTTTTCACTCAGGGTGGTCGACAGCCAAAATTCACGTATTCATGTTCCAACAGGAGCAGTAGCATAGATTTTGCTTTTGTGAGTCCTACTGAGGCTGTCAGCGCCCTGAGTGAGAAGGTCGTCCCTTACTCTGATCACCTGGCCTTGTGCTTCTCTCTGGGGACCTCTAACCGTCCGGACATTGGTAGAGGGTTGTGGAAGCTCAATTCCAGTCTCCTGGATGATGCCTATGTTCAGAGTCGTGTCCACTCCCTTATCCAGCTTCATCTAGACAGGAAACCAAAGGAGGCTAATATATCATAGCTTTATCCATCACAACGAGAAATAAGACCCAAAAAAAAGATGGAATAAGGAGCAATAGAATACAAATATATATAATTTTATTATTTTCAAAATGAATAATAAAATTCAAGTAATAAATCAATCAAGAGTTACAATGTATAAGGGAGTCAGCGACACTTAGTATCCACATATAGATAAGAGAGGGTATCCAGTTTGGCAAATACCAAGACAGTTGCACAAAGATTGGCTTCACATAATATATATACACATAAATGGTGAAATGTATAATAATGCAAAGTTGCAGGTTCTAGTAAATATATATGTGTATATAGGAAAGAGAGATTTTTATCTCCAATAGGAGATTAAAGTGCATTAGTGCATAAATGCAGTTTGTCCTAATATACTCATAAGTAAACACAGGACTTAATCATATGTCAATGATAGTATATCAGGCTACTGATTATGAAGGCGCCAGAAATAGACAAGTGCAAAAATAAATGTGTCCAAAAGAAAATAGGCCAAGACCCAAACTTATGTACAGTAGACATGCCCCCCGAGGAAGCTAAATAGCGAAACGTGCGTTGGGGTCTCTTCCTCCACTAAATAGTAAGTTTGGGTCTTGGCCTATTTTCTTTTGGATACATCTTTTTTTGCATTTGTCTATTTCCGGCTCCTTCATAATCAGTAGCCTAATATACTATCATTGACATATGATTAAGTCCTCTGTTTACTTATGGGCATATTAGGACAAACTGCATTTATGCACTAATGCACTTTAATCTCCTATTGGAGATAAAAATCTCTCTTTCCTATATATACATATATATTTACTAGAACCTGCAACTTTACATTATTATACATTTCACCATATATGTGTATATATATATATATTATGTGAAGCCAATCTTTGTGAAACTGTCTTGGTATTTGCCAAACTGCATACCCTCTCTTATCTATATGTGGATACTAAGTGTCGCTGACTCCCTTATACATTGTAACTCTTGATTGATTTATTACTTGTATTTTATTATTCATTTTGAAAATAATAAAATTATATATATTTGTATTCTATTGCTCCTTATTCCATTTTTTTGGGGTCTTTTTTCATCTAGACAGGGTTGACTTCTATGACAACATGACTGACTGGTGGGAGGACTTCTAGGAGGATATCAGATCCCTCTTAAAGAGACTGTCAGTTAATAAAGGGAGGAATAAGTACAGCCAGTATCTAAAGCTGTGCAAAGAATTGGAGTCACTATTCGGCGGGCGGGGATGACAAAGTGAAGATCGACCGGCTGAAATCTGAGATAAAGCAGTATCAGTATAGCAGGTATACCTCCCTGGTTCTTGAACGGGATTATGGGTCCTTAGGGGTCCCTGATCCCTTTGAGAATAGCAGGGAGAGGGTGGCCAAAAAATTGGTCACGGGTCTCATTGACGCCCAGGGTGTATTGCAGAATTCATGGGAGGGTATCCTGGAGGTGCTGAGATCTTACTATGCTGACTTGTTTCAGAGGAAAGTTTTGGATAAAGATAAGATGGCTCAATTCTTGGAGGCAACTCCAGTGCCTGATACTAATGATCTGGACTTTTCTCCTTTGACAGCAGAATTAACGGTGGAAGAAGTTAAGGAGGCTATTGATAACTTATATCTGAAGAAGGCACCAAGTCCAGATGGTATAACAGCAGAATTTTATAAGAAATTCAGAGACCTCCTGGCTCCAATCATCGTTGATATGTATAGAAATTGTCTAGAAAATCACCTGATGCCTCCATCCATTAGAGTGTCCTCGCTAATTCTGCTGTCTAAAGGTAAAGAGCCGAGTGACATCAAGAACTGGAGGCCAATTGCCCTCTTGAATGTGGACAGGAAGATTCTACCAAAAATCCTATTTTCTAGATTAGTCTGTTTGTCCCCGGCACTGTTGGCAGGCTCCCAGTTTGGCACAGTAAAAGGGCGAAACATCTCTGGAGCAGTCATCTCGATACGAGAGATGTTTGAGAGATTTAAAGCTCTGCGGTGTGGGAGATATGTTGTTAGTCTGGACAGGCTAAAGCCTTTGACAGGGTTGATCATGACTATCTGTGGGCGACTTTGTCAAAGTACGGTATTCCGGGACAATTTGTGGATTGGCTGAAGACGTTGTACAGAGAGGCGGTGAAGCTTTCCGCTGATTAATGGTTGGCAGGGTGACACTTTTGGAGTTGGGGCGGGGGTGAGGCAGGGATGCCCACTGAGACCGCTTCTGTATGTTTTTGCCCTAGACCCATTTCTGAGGTCACTGCATGAGTGCGATTTTCAGGGGGTGCCGATCCCCCACTGCCTGCCTCTGAATGTTGGTGCCTATGCGGGTGATGTGACGTTGGTGATCTCGAATCCTCGGGAGGTGCAGATGTTATCTGCGTCGATCAGAAGCTACTCAGAGGCCTCCGAGTCTCTGGTCAACCTTGAAAAGAGTCAAGCTCTGTGTACATTAGATACTGAGCCCAGCTTTGATCTGCCGCAGTTTGCCAAAGCCTCCACCCATATTAAGATTCTAGGGGTTAAATTTGGGAGGGATGATAATGCCACGCTAAATTGGGAGGAGAAATTGGAAACCGGAAATGCAAAGGTTCAGTGATGGAAGAACTGGAGGCTGACCTACAGAGAAAAGGTCAGAATGTTGAAGACGTACCTGGTCCCCGTTTTCTTGTATGTGTCTGTCATTTTCCCTTTGCCAGAATCTTTCTCAGCGAGGCTCTTCAGCCTGTTCTTCCAGCTCTTGTGGGGGAATAGGTTGAACCTAATAAAAAGGGGAATAACGTACCTAAGGCATAGAGAGGGTGGGCTGGATATGTTGAATCCAAGGGTTTTCTTTGACTCCTTGTTTCTAAAGGTGAATTTTGGGAACATGGACTCAAACAGTAGCTCCCTGTGGGTAAATAGCATCAGGTATTGGATATTGCCTTTTGCAGAATCTTGGGTGCGAGGCGGCAGTCTCAAGAGGAGGAGATGGACAGGTGACCACCTTCCCCAGTATCTGGACTACGGTCTGAAGTGTGTTAGGAGGTGGGGACTGGAGAAGTCTTACATTGAGAGCAGTACGAGAAGAGACCTGTATGCTCGTGTATGTAGGACTTTCTTCTACTCTCCACTGGCCCTGAGAGATTGTGTCACCACCACCCTGCAGGAAAGCCTTAGGTTCCTAAACGGGAGACGACTTCCTCCTAAACTGTTTGATGTCACTTGGCTTTCACTACATAGTCGGCTCTTTGTCAGGGGGAACCTGAAACATCTGTGTGTCTCTGATCGGAATTGTCCCCTTAAGGACTATGGAGGAGACTATGGAGTACTTTATATGTGATTGCTGGGGAGGGAGGAAGATCTGGGAGGAGGGAGGAAGTGTCAGATAATCTAAAAATCCCCAGACTGCGGACCCTAAAGTATCCTGACATAATCTATGGTGTCCCCTCCACTGTTAGTAACATCGACAGAGAGACGATGTACATTATAATCAGTGTCATCAAATACTATCACTGGCACATGAGAACCCGGGTGTCACTGCACAATGAGCCGTTCGATCACACCGCTGCAGCCAATCAGGTTATGTCAGAACTCCGGTGGATAAAATCACTGGAAGTTGGAAGGAGTCCGAAAAACATAACGTTATGGAGGAATGTAAAATTCAGTTAGGAAATATGATTTTTTTTTTTCTTCTAACTTTCTTTTTCCCTCCCCAGGTGTGGACACTTTAATTTATTTATGAATATGATCTGATTATTTAGTGCTGTGTATACATTACCTAAGAGGTTTGTGTTTAGTAATGCTGGATGATTTTTATTTTATTATAATTGTAATAAAAATTGCCCCTGTGTACAAGAATATAACTACTATAATACTGTCCTCTATGTACAAGATTATAACTACTATAATACTACCCCTATGTACAAGAATATAACTACTATAATACTGCTCCCTATGTACAAGAATATAACTACTATAATACGCCCCTATGTACAAGAATAAAACTACTATAATACTGTTCCTATGTACAAGAATATAACTACTATAATACTGCTCCTATGTACAAGAATATAACTACTATAATACTGCCCCCTATGTACAAGAATATAATTACTATAATACTGCCCCTATGTACAAGAATATAACTACTATATTACTGCTCCTATGTACAAGAATATAACTACTATAATACTGCCCCCTATGTACAAGAATATAACTACTATATTATTGCCCCTATGTACAAGAATATAACTACTATAATACTACCTCTATGTACAAGAATATAACTACTGTAATACTGCCCCCTATGTACAAGAATATAACTACTATAATACTGCCCCTATGTACAAGAATATAACTACTATAATACTGCTCCCTATGTACAAGAATATAACCACTATAATACTGCTCCCTATGTACAAGAATATAACTACTATAATACTGCCCCTATGTACAAGAATATAACTCCTATATTACTGCTCCTCTGTACAAGACTATAACTACTATAATACTGCCCCCTATGTGCAAGAATATAACTACTATATTACTGCTCCTATGTACAAGAATATAACTGCTATAATACTGCCTATATGTACAAGAATATAACTACTGTAATACTGCCCCCTATGTACAAGAATATAACTACTATAATTCTGCCCCTATGTACAAGAATATAACTACTATAATACTGCCCCTATGTACAAGAATATAACTACTATAATACTGCCCTCTATGTACAAGAATATAACTACTATAATACTGCCCCTATGTACAATAATATAACTACTATAATACTGCTCCTATGTACAAGAATATAACTACTATAATACTGCCCCCTATGTACAAGAATATAACTACTATAATACTGCTCCTATGTACAAGAATATAACTACTATAATACTGCTCCTATGTACAAGAATATAACTACTATAATACTGCCCTCTATGTACAAGAATATAACTACTATAATACTGCCCCTATGTACAATAATATAACTACTATAATACTGCTCCTATGTACAAGAATATAACTACTATAATACTGCCCCCTATGTACAAGAATATAACTACTATAATACTGCTCCTATGTACAAGAATATAACTACTATAATACTGCTCCTATGTACAAGAATATAACTACTATAATACTGCCCCCTATGTACAAGAATATAACTACTATAATACTGCTCCTATGTACAAGAATATAACTACTATAATACTGCCCCTTATGTACAGAAATATAACTTGTTGTGCTTTCCTAAAATTCCTTGTTTCATTTTTGGACTTACTGAATCAATATTTCTTAAAAAAACAAGAACACATGAATTGTTAGTAATTTGTGATTGGTTTACCAGGTATTTCTCTGTATTGCTCTGCTGTCAGGAGTATCTGGTAGAGACAAACAGCATTATCTTTGGAGTAATTGTACCCCGAGAACCTGCCGCGGTGGTGGCTCACACATTACATCTTGGCTATTTAAACAGCAAACTAAATATCTAAACAATCCAATATCTAATAATCTCATGACATTTTAAAAGACAGATAATCCACTCAGCGCTGCGTGTAAAGCGGTGTTTGTGGGAGGACAGCGCATGGATCGGAATTTCATATTCTTAAAATAGCGAAGGGACATAAATTACATACTCACTTTTCTTCAATTACGGCAATATTAATGCCGCGTGTGGTTCAGAAGGAGGGAGAACATCATTGAAAAGTTACATATTGCAAATAAAAAAAAATCTACAAAACGCGAAGGGGAAGGCGCAGAAAATTTGATTAGGGAGTAATAATTCTTTGACTGAAAAATCGCTTCTTTTGAAATGGAAAATTGCGGGATTAATATACAAGTGAATGTTCTGCTCTTCGAAAATGTCTAAGCTTTACAAGGAGGAGGGTTAGTGAAAGGCCAGGAATCATTACACTAGACTAGTGGCATTCGGCGGGATGACCGTACCGTTGACGAACAGTGCCCCTTCCCACCTTCAAGCAATATATCTTACGTGATGAGATATCCTTCTCTGTTACAATGTTAATATTTCCATTGACTTTAGTATTTATTTCTGAGATTGCAAAGTATTAATGGTGATGACCAGTGGCCCCATAACAAAGATCAAAATTGACTCTCAGTTATGGTGCTGATTTTGCCACCCTGGCCAGAAGCTTGAGTCCCCTTCCATGCTGTTATTATGACCCTTGGGATAATGTTCCATTCAACACAATCAATGCAGTTTAAAGGAAAGTTAGGCATAAGTTCCTACTAAAATAAATGTGACCACCTAGGGCAAATTTACCCTCCTGCCTGAACTGCAAAGATGATCCGGAGATTGCTAACACCTCCTCCCGGCAATCGCATGATCATAAGGATGAGAGGAGGAAAATCTGATTTTGCTTCCTAAACTAAACTGTGTATGCAGAGCTGGTTCAGCTATTAGGAAGGCAGAGATGATGATAAACCATCTCTGCCTTCTCAGCGATGAGACCAGCTGTGTTTGACAGCCAGATCCCTGCTCCTTCAGCTGCCCGATTTCCATGCAGCTGCCGACTTTGCAGTGATGTTCTAAAGCATTTTTCAGAGTCATATGCATGAGGCTTTAAAAAAAATTGAGTGTCAGTGAGATTTGATATTACTACATTAGAGCTTGGGAGCAGGGAATGTTGTGAATTCTCTCTCTGGCTTCACTCTGGTGATTACTGAAGGTAGTGGAGCTGGTCAGATTGACAGAGGGGTTGCAAGTTCACTTTCTGGGCTCCCTCTGGTGGTTACTGGAGGTAGTGGAGCTGATCTGATTGACAGAGGCTTGCCACCTGATAATGAGGAAGACGATTGGCGGTCTGGGGTTTCAGATTGGGATTTAAGACAGCCGACTCCCTCTATCCCTGCTGGTGATTTTCTTCCTGTGCCTCTTGAGGTCTGATGTCTCCTGCTCTGTCCCTGCATGTTCAGCTAAGTGGTTCATTTGCTACTCTGTTTGCATTTGATCTGGTTTTGACTATCTCTGCTTTGTGCGGGTCAGCCAGCTCTGGCTGGGGCTGTGCTGAATCACTGCCCATATTTTGTCCCCTGTTATATTGGTCTCTTTTTGCTTTACTTTCAGAATATACCAGAGTGCTGATATAGTGGGGGCGAAGTTGTGCAACTTCAGTGTTTTTTGTGCATCAGACGTGTTGGACTTTTGCAGGCTTTTTTTGCGTGATTGCAGACAGTCTTTCCTTTCCTGGCCTGTCTAGTCAGTGTGGGCCCCATCGTTTGCTCAGTCTATTTTTCTGCCTGCGTTTGTGTTTTCATCTTGTCTCACTGACAATATATGTTTGGGGGCTATCTATTCCTTTGGGGTCTGCTCCGGGGCAGTTTAGATTTCCCCTTTCTTGCTTTAGGCTTATGTAGTTCTCCGGCTGTGCCGAGGCGTCTAGAATCATCGTAGGTACGCTCCACGGCTATTGCTAGTTGTGTGGACAGGATCAGGGGTCTGCAATCTGCTTAGACCTCTTTCATACTTCAGTTTTTTCGCATCAGTCATAATCCGCCAAAAAGGGGCGGATCCGTTTTTTTCCCCCATAGACTTAGATTATTGGCGGATCTTGACTGAGGGTCGTCCGTCACCCCCGTTTTTTGACGGATCCACCAAAATTTTCCTGGCTCCTGGGTGGATGAGACGGACACTGCAATGTTTTTTCTTCTTGACGGACTGCGATTTTCATGTGCGCATGCTCGGAAGCTTTGCTCCGGGATCATTTTTAACCCAGTAATGCCGTTCCGGGAGAAAAAATTCTCTCTCTCTCGTTTTTCTGGGCACAGGTTCCTTTAAAATTCAACCTTCGCCGGACCCGTCAAAACAACGGTCCGGTGCCCCACGTTGCTGTCAATCCGCGGACAGATCCGTTTTCTGCCATTTTCGCCTATTACAACTTATCTGAAAAACGGACGTGTGAAGCAGGCCTAAGTTACCAACCTCTCTGGTTTTCTGTGGCTTAGGCTGGGCCTGCTATCCTCCTCGGTGACCCATTCATAACAGGGGAAGTGAAGTAGAATTGTTTATTTTTTATGCGTTAAAGAACAGCGGCATTTATACCAGGATGGGCCCACGATGGGGACCATCTAGACCAAAATGGGAGACATAGACCAGGATGGGAGACATATATACCAGAAACGGGCCCAGTATATGGACATATATACTAGGATAGAAGACAGATATGGCCAGATATACTAGGATGGATCCAGAATGGCAGACATATATACTACTGTAGGATGGGCCAATGATGGCCAACATGAAGACCAGGATGGGAGACATATATACCAGAATGGAGGGTATATATACCAGGACGGGCCCAGGATTGCGGACATATATACCAGGATGGAGGACATGTATACCAGGATGGGACATACATACCAGCATGAAAATACCGAAATTAGTCCATAAATACTATTATATACTGGCACTTCTCGAGAATTATAGACACAATATTCGGACTTATATATAAAAAATTAGCCGAAAACAATGAAGAGATCCAAGGGACAATAAAAAAATCATTTTTAGTAATGAATATTAAACATTTGTATAAAAATGGATAAATAAACAAACAATAATGCCCAGTAGGAGGCACACAACCGCCTAACTATAGCAATGTCAAATAAAGGTACCTTAAGGATTAAATCCTAAAGTAAAATACTAGAATATAAACCATTTGTGCAAATGATACAATATTTAAAAGTACATACTAGGAATGCCAAATTCATTGAGAAGTATGCAAAAGTATATAATCACAGCAGTAACATGACAACAGAAATGTCTAAGTACCTGTGATAATAAAAACCTAAAACTACACTGAAAATAGGCTGCCAGTGAAAAAAGGAACTAAAACGCAATCAATTGGTAACTGTACCTAGAGTGTATGATATGAGTGACAAAGATGGGGCGGCCTCCTCACCTCAACGCGCGTTTCGCACCAAGCTTCCGGGGGCGTGTCCATTTGGCGGGCGGTGTATGTTTAAATAATACTGATAACCAATTAGAGAGCGCAAGGAACAACAAGAGCGTGAATGGCTTAATGACGTCTCTGCATGACGTCAGTGGCGCATGCGCAGATCTACATTGTCGTATGAAAATCACTACCAGTGATGCGCTCTGTTGAACCACAATCAGTAATGCTAGGGGCACAATAATAGAGCACTCCCGGAAGTGAATGGCAGTGATGAAGCTACTCAAGTGCACAATCATGCAGAGAGAAGTGCCGTGATAAAATGTGATAAAATTTGAACCGGTGCTTAATGCCGCAGAATATACAGCACCCAAAAAGAAAAATGCTGTGAAAAACAATAATTTCAAAGTGCAATATTAAATCTAGTGCTCACTTAAAGCGAATATATGTTTTATGGGAAAAATAATAATGTTTTTATTATTAAGATAGCAAAGTGCAATATTATGTAAGAGTGCATAGTATAAAATGTGCTAAAAAAAAGCTAATCATCTTAAAATCATAATATAAATTAAGCTAAAATTGTTGTGTAATTATCAATATTATCCCCCTTATGTAATTGCACATTATGCACTTTTTAGCATAATTTATATTATGATTTTAAGATGATTAGCTTTTTTTAGCACATTTTATACTATGCACTTGGGTCGCCCTCCTAGGGCTGTGGGGTACTCGGTACTGGGCCGGTCTCTCAGATGGGAATGTCACAGCAGCGGTGACCCGGTCCATGGCCCTCAGCGCCCATGTAAAAGGGGTTGAGTTGGGAATAAAGTTTATAGATGAATGATTCATGACGCCACCTGTGGTGTTCGGCAAGGGAGGTGTTAAGCCGACGCTGCATGCAGATCCTCTGGGACTGATGGTGTAGTGCAGCTATGATGTTGTAGCCCTCCACAGGTAGGGCTGTAGTCCCAGGGCAGTGTAGATAAAGGGTTAGGAAGAAAGTGCAGTGTTTGGCACAGAGATGTAGCAGTGCTGAGGATGTTGCAGGAAGGAGGCAAGGACACAACAGGGTGCAGTTTCTTTACCTTTACTTGGCAAACGCAGTCCAGGGTCCTTATTACAGATGACACAGGAGCTGGCTAGCCTGGAAGC
Organism: Dendrobates tinctorius; assembly: GCF_039654945.1. Taxonomy (NCBI): domain Eukaryota; kingdom Metazoa; phylum Chordata; class Amphibia; order Anura; family Dendrobatidae; genus Dendrobates; species Dendrobates tinctorius. The sequence goes on from NW_027361677.1 coordinate 27,671,393, forward strand.
AACTCAGGGATCTCTCTATCAGATGGGTTGTGTAGTCTCCTTCCTAGCGCTGGCTTGAGGTACATCCAGTACTATGTTACACTGAAGTTCCTCCTTCTTATCTTCTCTTAGAACTACCTCGTTTGGCAGACTGCTGTAGCCCTCTATCTCTCTTGGCTCACCGATCGCTGTTGTGCCTCCGAGTCTTAGTTGGGAATAGAGCATATACAGCTTCCTACTCCTCTGGTTTCTGTTGCAGGACCGTCAGTATCCATACAACCATGGAGACCAGGCTCCAGATCATGCGCTTTCTCAAGGAGGGAGCTCTCTGTCCTCAGCTCAACCTCCAGCTTCTCTCCACATGTCTACACTCGTTGTCATCCTCACACTAACTATTTCCCTTCCTGGCCCTCAGAGAGCACTCCTCCCCCAATTCTGGTTCAGAGCTCCCTCTGCTGGCCTGGAGTGGGAACTGTGTAGCATGATATGGTTAACTGTCAGAGAGACCCTTCCTTGCTTCCAAGCATGACATCACCCTCCCTGGAGGAAGGCAATGCCACTGTGGCGACCATACTCCTGGGGGCGCCACACACTCTTACATAATATGGCACTTTGCTATCTTAATAATAAAAATATTATTATTTTTCCCATAAAACATATATTCGCTTTAATTGAGCACTAGATTTAATATTGCACTTTGAAATTATTAATATTTTTCACAGCATTTTTCTTTTTGGGTGCTGTATATTCTGCGGCATTAAGCACCGGTTCACATTTTCTCTTTTATCATGGCACTTCTCTCTGCATGATTGTGCACTTGCGCAGCTTCATCACTGCCGTTCACTTCCGGGAGTGCTCTATTATTGTGCCCCTAGCATTACTGCTTGCGGTTCAACAGAGCGCATCACTGGTAGTGATTTCCATACGGCGATGTAGATCTGCGCATGCGCCACTGACGTCATGCAGCGACGTCATTAAGCCATTCACGCTCTTGTTGTTTCTCGCGCTCTCTAATTGGTTATCGGTACTATTTAAACATACACCGCCCGCCACATGGACACACCCTCGGAAGCTTGGTGCGAAACGTGCGTTGGGGTGAGGAGGCCGTCCCATCTTTGTCACTCATATCATACACTCTAGGTACAGTTACCATTTGATTGCGTTTTACTTCCTTTTTTCACTGGCAGCCTATTTTCAGTGTAGTTTTAGGTTTTTATTATCACAGGTACTTAGACATTTCTTTTGTCATGTTACTGCTGTGATTATATACTTTTGTATACTCACTGAATTTGGCATTCCAAGTATGTACTTTTAAATATTGTATCATTTGCACAAATGGTTTATATTCTAGTATTTTACTTTAGGATTTAATCCTTAAGGTACCTTTATGTGACATTGGCTATAGTTAGGCGGTTGTGTGCCTCCTACTGGGCATTATTGTTTGTTTATTTATCCATTTTTATATATATATACAGTGGGGCAAAAAAGTATTTAGTCAGTCAGCAATAGTGCAAGTTCCACCACTTAAAAAGATGAGAGGCGTCTGTAATTTACATCATAGGTAGACCTCAACTATGGGAGACAAACTGAGAAAAAAAAATCCAGAAAATCACATTGTCTGTTTTTTTTTCATTTTATTTGCATATTATGGTGGAAAATAAGTATTTGGTCAGAAACAAGCAATCAAGATTTCTGGCTCTCACAGACCTGTAACTTCTTCTTTAAGAGTCTCCTCTTTCCTCCACTCATTACCTGTAGTAATGGCACCTGTTTAAACTTGTTATCAGTATAAAAAGACACCTGTGCACACCCTCAAACAGTCTGACTCCAAACTCCACTATGGTGAAGACCAAAGAGCTGTCAAAGGACACCAGAAACAAAATTGTAGCCCTGCACCAGGCTGGGAAGACTGAATTTGCAATAGCCAACCAGCTTGGAGTGAAGAAATCACCTGTGGGAGCAATAATTAGAAAATGGAAGACATACAAGACCACTGATAATCTCCCTCGATCTGGTGCTCCACGCAAAATCCCACCCCGTGGGGTCAGAATGATCACAAGAACGGTGAGCAAAAATCCCAGAACCACGCGGGGGGACCTAGTGAATGAACTGCAGAGAGCTGGAACCAATGTAACAAGGCCTACCATAAGTAACACACTACGCCATCATGGACTCAGATCCTGCAGTGCCAGACGTGTCCCACTGCTTAAGCCTGTACATGTCCGGGCCCGTCTGAAGTTTGCTAGAGAGCATTTGGATGATCCAGAGGAGTTTTGGGAGAATGTCCTATGGTCTGATGAAACCAAACTGGAACTGTTTGGTAGAAACACAACTTGTCGTGTTTGGAGGAAAAAGAATACTGAGTTGCATCCATCAAACACCATACCTACTGTAAAGCATGGTGGTGGAAACATCATGCTTTGGGGCTGTTTCTCTGCAAAGGGGCCAGGACGACTGATCCGGGTACATGAAAGAATGAATGGGGCCATGTATCGTGAGATTTTGAGTGCAAACCTCCTTCCATCAGCAAGGGCATTGAAGATGAAACGTGGCTGGGTCTTTCAACATGACAATGATCCAAAGCACACTGCCAGGGCAACGAAGGAGTGGCTTCGTAAGAAGCATTTCAAGGTCCTGGAGTGGCCTAGCCAGTCTCCAGATCTCAACCCTATAGAAAACCTTTGGAGGGAGTTGAAAGTCCGTGTTGCCAAGCGAAAAGCCAAAAACATCACTGCTCTAGAGGAGATCTGCATGGAGGAATGGGCCAACATACCAACAACAGTGTGTGGCAACCTTGTGAAGACTTACAGAAAACGTTTGACCTCTGTCATTGCCAACAAAGGATATATCACAAAGTATTGAGATGAAATTTTTTTTCTGACCAAATACTTATTTTCCACCATAATATGCAAATAAAATGAAAAAAATACAGACAATGTGATTTTCTGGATTTTTTTTTCTCAGTTTGTCTCCCATAGTTGAGGTCTACCTATGATGTAAATTACAGACGCCTCTCATCTTTTTAAGTGGTGGAACTTGCACTATTGCTGACTGACTAAATACTTTTTTGCCCCACTGTATATATTTGAATATCCATTAATAAAAATGTTTTTTTAATGTCCCTTGGATCTCTTCATTTTTTTCAGCTAATTTTTTATATATAAGTCCGAATATTGTGTGTCTATAATACCAGCACGAAAGACATATAGACCAGGATGGGGGGCATATATACCAGAATGGGCCCAGGATGGCCGACATATGTAATAGGATTGGCCCAGGATAGCAGACATAAAGACCAGGATGGGAGACAAATATGTCAGGATGGGCCCAGGAAGGGGACATATATACCAGCATGTAAGACATATAGACCAGGATGGGGGTTAGCTATGCCAGGATGGGCCCAAGAAGAGGACATATATACCAGCATGTAAGACATATAGACCAGGATGGGGGTCAGCTATACCAGGATGGGCCCAAGAAGAGGACATATACACCAGCATGTAAGACATATAGACCAGGATGGGGGGGGAATGCATACCAGAATGGGCCCAGGATGGTGGACATATATAATAGGATGGGCCCAGGATGGCAGAAAAAAGAACAGGATGGAGGACATATATACCAGGATAGGGTCCAGGAAAAATAAAAATTATATATATACCTGGATGGGGGACATTAGTACATAATGGGGGTAAACATGTATATCCTTATAGGTTTTAGGATAGTAGAAAAGTCCAGGGGGGAGGGAATTTTTTGCATCGGGGTCCATCGGACTCTAGTTACGCCACTGGCTGCAATCATGAGAGCTACAAGGAATGAAGATGAACTTTTCCACATTTTGAATGGCACATTTGCATTGATATCTCCCACTCTTTTGCTTTTCGGTGGTATGATGACCCCAATGGGGGCAGCAATATACTGCTAAGGTAATAGAATTTTATTAACCCTGTATGATCTGCCTCTGGTTTGCATTCAGTATACATTGTATATCTCAATCACATTTTACTTTAAATGCTAAATCCTCCATCTCTGCTGAGCTCTGCGACCTCTGATCAACACGACGATCATCATTATTCCCGCCCCAGATCTCCCGTCTTGACTTTCCGGCTTCCCACGTTTCCTTATTATCATCCATATGTCAACGTTTTCAGCCAAGCGCCGGAGTGTATGTTTTCCGATGCTTCGCACGTCAACAGACCTCATTTGACTTTTCTGTATCAAAGACTGCAAAAGTGCTGAAGTATCTATCACAAAAACACATAACTGTTTTCACAGCGGAGATTTATTACCTGAGGGATAAAAAAAAAGAAAAGAGAAAAAAAAAAGAAGGAAAAAAAAAAGAAAAAAATGAAACTGCAAAGAATTTTCCGAAGCTTCTCAGTAACTGCGGCGAGAAGGACGATATTATTTATCAGTTATTTAATGTAACCGAATGCCAGCCGTGGGTTCACGGAGTGTGAAGCGAGGGAGGCGTACTGGGCCTTTAATGATCCTTGAAGGAATGCCATTGTGGAGATCTGCAAACATTGGCGCTTCCTGTGATGATAATGCTATGGTTATTTCATGAAACGTATCCGAGAGAAATAGGTCTCCAGAAATTGCTTTATTCATTAAGCGGAAATATCTGGAGATGGAAATCAGTGCACATGGGGTCTCTGGACCAGAAAGTTGAATTCTTAATGTTTGGGATTTTTTTTTCTCGTCTTAGTAGCAAGACTGCAATTAAGTATATGAGAATCTGCAGCCGAGGAATATGTAAATGTGACGGAGCACCCGTCCTCACCTTAGTAATTAAGAATAAATTACACCGTTCCACCAGTATAGAAGCACTGGGGTTTTGCTGAAATATTACGCTATAACCGGCAAACTGAGTCATTTCACAGTGTGATCATATTCTTGACCTGTTTTCCAGCACCGCTTATTACGATCACTTCCCCTCCTTCGCTAAGGCTCTTTTTTGCCTTAGTCTATGTGTGTCAATTACCTAATAATTTTCTCTGTTTTACTGGTATTTTACTTGCTTGTATACAAAAACTAATCTAATCAAGCAGTGCTGCAGTGTAAAGTAATACACACGCAGGTGGCTGATGGACCCACGGGGCCGGCCTTGCCTAGGAGAGGCGTAGCTAAGCCATGCCAGCCAACTTTTGAAGAATAGAAAGAAGGATAGATCATGCGGCGCGTGTGCAATTTTTTGGCAATGCCTCAATCCACGTCCATTTATTTCTTTCTCCCCTGGCAGGAGGAGTTGTCAGAGGGGCGCCAGTAGTGAGGGAAATTCAGCAGACGCTCGATACTGAAGGACCTAGACCCAAATCCAGGACTGTCCGCTGTATCAGGGACAGTTAGGACTAGAAATGAGCGGATGGATTCACGGATCTCTGGTCCTGTGTCCAGGTCAGTGCTACTGGGCCGCTGGGCGGTAGGCCGTGAATCTCTATCTTTCCAGTGTCCCCGGCGCACCTTTTGATTGGCCACGTCATCTGTGCGTTTTGCTCATCTCTAGTTGGGATCTATGGATTATTTTTATCAGTCAGAGCTGCCAGAACATTCTCATCTTTATTAGCCAAACATTCAAAATGCACATTATCAATCAATATGGTTGGGAACTGTCAAGGTAATGTGGTTCCCCCACATAAAGTGTAAATGAAGTAAAGAAAAGTGGAGTTCTCCTAAGACATGCAAGGAAAATTGAAAAATGGAGTAGCCATAGTGTAAATAGGTGCACCTCCCCTTGAGAAAGCGAAACGCGCGTCGGGGCTGTGTGGGGCATCCCATCGCCATACAGCATGGGTAAGTTGCATATTACACTATTTATTTGCAGCTTGTATTGACATGAGTACATCTATGGCCGTTGTCTCTAATGTCTTTTGTGTTTTTTCTCTTTCTGAACTTCTTACTGTGAATTTGCATAACTCATGTGTCTTGAGTAGATGATCTACTATTCGCCTATACTTCCCACTTATTACCTATGTATTTTACCAGTAATATTTGGTGATATAGAGTACAGACCAAAAGTTTGGACATACCTTCTCATTCAAAGAGTTTTCTTTATTTTCATGACTATGAAAATTGTAGATTCACTCTGAAGGCATCAAAACTATGAATTAACACATGTGGAATTATATAATTAACAAAAAAAGTGTGAAACAACTGAAAATATATCTTATATTCTAGGTTCTTCAAAGTAGCCACCTTTTGCATTGATTACTGCTTTGCACACTTTTGGCATTCTCTTGATGAGCTTCAAGAGGTAGTCACCGGAAATGGTCTTCCAACAGTCTTAAAGGAGTTCCCAGAGATACTTAGCACTTGTTGGCCCGTTTGCCTTCACTCTGCGGTCCAGCTCACCCCAAACCATCTCGATTGGGTTCAGGTCTGGTGACTGTGGAGGCCAGGTCATCTGCGTAGCACCCCATCATTCTCCTCCTTGGTCAAATAGCCCTTACACAGCCTGGAGGTGTGTTTGGGGTCATTGTCCTGTTGAAAAATAAATGTTGGTCCAACTAAACGCAAACCGGATGGAATAGCATGCCGCTGCAAGATGCTGTGGTAGCCATGCTGGTTCAGTATGCCTTCAATTTTGAATAAATCCCCAACAGTGTCACCAGCAAAGCACCCCCACACCATCACACTTCCTCCTCCATGTTTCACGGTGGCAACCAGGCATGTAGAGTCCATCCGTTCACCTTTTCTGCGTCGCACAAAGACACGGTGGTTGGAACCAAAGATCTCAAATTTGGACTTATCAGACCAAAGAACAGATTTCCACTGGTCTAATGTCCATTCCTTGTGTTCTTTAGCCCAAACAAGTCTCTTCTGCTTGTTGCCTGTCCTTAACAGTGGTTTCCTAGCAGCTATTTTACCATGAAGGCCTGCTGCACAAAGTCTCCTCTTAACAGTTGTTGTAAAGATGTGTCTGCTGCTAGAACTCTGTCTGGCATTGACCTGGTCTCTATTCTGAGCTGCTGTTAACCTCCGATTTCTGAGGCTGGTGACTCGGATGAACTTATCCTGCGCAGCAGAGGTGACTCTTGGTCTTCCTTTCCTGGGCCGGTCCTCATGTGAGCCAGTTTCTTTGTAGCTCTTGATGGTTTTTGCCACTGCACTTGGGGACACTTTCAAAGTTTTACCAATTTTTCGGACTGACTGACCTTCATTTCTTAAAGTAATGACGGTCACTCGTTTTTCTTTACTTAGCTGCTTTTTTCTTGCCATAATACAAATTCTAACAGTCTATTCAGTAGGACTATCAGCTGTGTATCCACCAGACTTCTGCACAACACAACTGATGGTCCCAACCAGGGCCGCCATCAGGGCATTATTGCCCTGACTGGTGTATGGGGCCCGGTGGGCAGAGGGGGCCCGCATCGGACCCGGTCTCCTCTGGTCACCGGGCCCCTACCGGTAGGTAAACCGGGCCCTCGGCGCTGCCGCAGCTAAACGCTATTGACAATGCGGATTCGCCGGCCCGCACGTCAATAGTTAACAGCCGCCAGCCAATAGGAGGCTGGCAGCTGACGTGAGCAGCAGCGTGCACCTCGCTGGCGTCTGACGTCACTATCAGTCGCCGGCTAGAGCGCGCTGCAGTGTGGAGGGAGCGCGAGTGTCGCCTGCCGCTGGACCGCGGCCAGGTAAGAAGAACTTTTTTTTTTTTTTTTTAATTTTTGAGAGCGGCGATCCGGGGGGCTCGGGAGAGACAGAGACATGGGGGCAGAATGCTGAACGCATGGGCAGAATGCTGGACATGGGCAGAATGCTGAATGCTGGGGCAGATTGCTGGACGTGGGGCAGAATGATGAACACTGGGGCAGTGTGCTGGACATGGGGCAGATTGCTGAACGCTGGGGCAGAGTGCTGGACATGGGGCAGATTGCTGAACGCTGGGGCAGAGTTCTGGACATGAAGCAGATTGCTGAACGCTGGGGCAGAGTGCTGGACATGGGTTAGATTGCTGAACACTGGGGCAGAATGCTGGACATGGGGCAGAATGATGAACACTGGAGCAGAATGCTGGACATGGGGCAGATTGCTTAACGCTGGGGCAGAATGCTGGACATGGGGCAGAATGATGAACACTGGGGCAGATTGCTAGACATGGGGCAGAATAATGAACACTGGGGCAGATTGCTGGACATGGGGCAGAATGATGAACACTGGAGCAGAATGCTGGACATGGGGCAGATTGCTTAACGCTGGGGCAGAATGCTGGACATGGGGCAGAATGATGAACACTGGGGCAGATTGCTAGACATGGGGCAGAATAATGAACACTGGGGCAGATTGCTGGACATGGGGCAGAATGATGAACACTGGGGCAGAATTCTGGACATGGGGCAGATTGCTGAACGCTAGGGCAGATTGCTGGACATGGGGCAGATTGCTGAACGCTGGGGCACAATGCTGGACATGGGGCACAATGATGAACACTGGGGCAGATTGCTGGACATGGGGCAGAATGATGAACACTGGGGCAGAGTGCTGGACATGGGGCAGAATGATGAACACTGGGGCAGTTTGCTGGACATTGGGCAGAATGCTGGACATAGGGCAGATTTGTGAACGCTGGGGCAGATTGCTGGACATGGGACAGAATGCTGAACGCTGGGGCAGAATGCTGGAGACTGGGGTAGAATGCTGGAGACTGGGGCAGAATGCTGGACGCTGGGGCAGAATGCTGGATGCTGGGGCAGAATGCTGGAGACTGAGGCAGAATGCTGGACATGGGGCAGATTGCTGAACGCTAGGGCAGATTGCTGGACATGGGGCAGATTGCTGAATGCTGGGGCAGAATGCTGAACGCTGGGGCAGAATGCTGGACATGGGGCAAATTGCCGAACGCTGGGGCAGATTGCTGAATGCTGGGGCAGATTGCTGAAGACTGGGGCAGAATGCTGGACGCTGGGGCAGAATGCTGGATACTGGGGCAGACTAGGAGACGGGGGCAGAATGCTGGACGCTGGGGCAGAATGCTGGACGCGGGGGCTGAATGCAGGACATGGGGGCAGAATGTCACAGTGAGACACAGGAGGGGGCAGAATGCGAGACACGGGGCGGAATGGAGGTAAGGGGCATGATTGGAGACAGATCGCACAGGATCATGGGGCAGGATAAGGAGATCCTATGGGGCAGAATGGGGAGATCATATGGGGCAGAATGAATACTCATGAGGGTGGGATGGGAGAACATATGGCTGAAGGCAGGAATGAGACACACGGGGGGTCAGGATGGGGGATATTATTACCATAGGGGCTAATTAAGGGATATTATTACTGCAGTGATGTATTTATTTTTTGAGTATACTGTTTTAAATGGGGGGTGGTCCTGTTACTGTGCAGAGCGACACTATGTCACCTTTTTTTCTTCATGTGATGTAATGTAGAAGTTGGGAAAAAATAAGTAATGTGTTCTGCAAGCGGAGCTCTAGATAACTGTGTTATTTCCTGCAGAGACGAGCCCTGGCTGGAAGACGTGATGGCGATCTGTGCTGGATGAAAGATGAAAAGCAAGGATGAAGGACTTCACCTAGAGACGTCACTGGTGAGTTAATATGTTACCTATACACTGACACTATGCAATGTATACTACATATACAGAGGTCCTGTGTATAATGTCACCAGTGATCACTGTGTTACCTGTACACAGACACTGCATACTAAGAACAGATCTCCTGTGTATAATGGAACTTATGGTGATAGTATTATGTTTTTTTTTATTAATGATCAGTGTTGTAGTATTCAGTCACCATGTGGTGTTAATATGTGGTCTGGGCATGGTGCGGTGGTATTTGTCCCTTGTATGTGCTATTATTTGGTCACTTTGTGGTGGTAATATGTGGTCTGGTCATGGAGTGGCGCTATTTGTTCCTTGTATGTGATATTATTCGGTCACTATGGTAGTAATATGTGGTCTGGTCATGGTGCGGTGGTATTTTTTCCTTATATGTGATATTATTCGGTCACTATGGTAGTAATATGTGGTCTGGGCATGGTGTGGTGGTATTTGTTCCTTGTATTTGGTATTATAGGTCACTGTGTGGTGGTAATATGTGGTCTGGACATGGTGTAGTGGTATTTCTTCCTTGTATGTTGTCACGGCTCCAGCCCTTACCTCTTCCCCTGCGCGCACCTCCCGGCGTGCTCCTGCTCTCCGGCGCCTCGGTAGATGGTCGGTTGTTTTCCTTGCAGTCAGCCGCCTCTGCTCCTCCTGCTGCGGGTTCCCATCCTCCTCCGCGATTGGCCAAACCACCCCGGTATTGCGGTGACGGCAAATTGTGCTGGGGATTTATAAATCAATGCCGCCTTCATTTTGAATTACTGCCCCAGCAGTACCCCACTGACCGAGCTAAAGTGGCCTTCGTCATCTCTCACCTAGAGGGGGACGCTCTGGCTTGGGTCAATCCTCTCTGGGAGCGTGATGACCCAGGGGTTATCCAGTTATCCGTTTTTCTGGACACTTTCCGTCGGGTTTTTGACGAACCGGCTCGTTTAGCCTCCACCACTGAGGCTTTGTTTAACCTCTGCCAAGGTTCTCTAACAGTGGGCCAGTACGCCATACAGTTTAGGACCCTGTCCTCCGACTTAGGTTGGAATAACGAGGCGTTGGTGGGCGCCTTCTGGCGAGGCCTCTTGAGTCGTATAAAAGATGAGCTCGCTGGTCGGGATACCCCTACAGCTCTAGAGGATTTGATTTCCCTAGCTACCCGGATAGATCTCCGGTTTCAGGAACGGGCCAGGGAGAGAAGGGTTTCCCGTCCATTGTCTTCTGTTCGCAGGCCACTCAGTCCTCGACCCAGGATCCCCTCCTCTGCCTCTGCACCCGAACCTATGCAGGTGGACCGCCTGAAACTCGCTGACCAGCGTCGCAAGGAGAGAAGCCTCCAGGGTCTGTTTCTACTGCGGTAGCGGGTCCCATTTGCTCCGAACTTGTCCTGATCGTCCGGAAAACTCCTACGCCTAGGCCAGGTAAGAGAGGCCTTCCTGGGCATTTGTGATACCTCTCTACCCCTCACTCTGTCTGTCCTTTTGCATGTTGGTGGGAGGCCTACGTGGACTCGGGGGCCGCTGGGAATTTTATTAGACTTGAGGAGGTCAACAAATTTTCTGTTCCTGTAAGGACCTTGGAGAATCCTCAGGTTCTCGCATCCGTAAATGGTCGACCCCTGCTAGAGACGGTTACTCTTGTCACTCATGAGGTAGAGTTGCAAGTAGGGGCTCTGCACAAGGAGAAAATTACGTTTTATGTCTTAGCGGGTATTTCCAATCCAGTCCTTCTCGGTCTCCCCTGGCTGCGGCTCCACGAGCCCACCTTAGATTGGCATAGCGGCAACGTCTTACGCTGGGGGGAGTCTTGTCGGGCTCGGTGTCTGCTGTCGGTGCGTCCCGTGGGTATTCCCCTTTCTCCCCTTATTCCCTCCGGATTGCCGGCGGCTTACAGTGCCTTTTTGGATGTTTTTGATAAGAGAGAGGCCGAAACTCTTCCTTCGCACCGCCCCTACGATTGCCCTATTGAGCTCGTTCCAGGTACCACTCCTCCTCGTGGAAGGATTTATCCTCTCTCCTCGGCAGAGACCCAAGCCATGTCTGAATACATCCAAGACAACCTGGCCCGAGGCTTCATTCGGAAGTCTTCGTCCCCTGCAGGAGCAGGCTTCTTTTTCGTAAAGAAAAAGAATGGGTCACTGCGTCCGTGCATCGATTATCGAGGCCTAAATCGTATCACGGTGAAGAACAAATATCCACTGCCCCTCATCTCTGAGCTCTTTGATCGCTTGAGGGGTGCGCGTGTGTTTACGAAGCTTGATCTACGAGGGGCCTATAATTTGGTGCGCATACGCTCTGGGGACGAGTGGAAGACTGCGTTCAACAAGCGTGACGGGCACTACGAGTATTTAGTTATGCCATTTGGTCTTTGCAACGCACCTGCAGTATTCCAGGAACTCGTTAATGATGTCTTTAGAGATCTCCTCTACTCCTGTGTCGTAGTCTACCTTGAATATATCTTGGTCTTCTCCCCCGATCTGGCCACACATCGCCGAGACGTTCGCCAAGTCCTCCAACGTCTCAGAGAGAACCATCTTTTTGCCAAGTTGGAGAAGTGCCTTTTTGAGCAAACCTCATTGCCCTTTCTTGGATACATCGTCTCGAACTCGGGGTTAGAGATGGACCCTGAGAAAGTTTCGGCAGTTCTCAATTGGCCACGTCTCCTCGGAGTAAAGGCAATTCAACGGTTTTTGGGTTTTGCCAATTATTATAGGCAATTTATCCCCCACTGCTCTTCGTTGACTAAACCTATCTCGGCTCTCGTCCGCAAGGGAGCTGATCCCAATCATTGGTCCTCCGATGCAAACGCCGCCTTTGAAGCTCTGAAACAAGAGTTTGCGAAGTCTCCAGTACTCCATCGCCCGGATACCTGCAGGCCGTTCATTCTCAAGGTGGACGCATCCTCGGTGGGAGCAGGAGCAGTTCTTCTGCAGAAAACATCCTCTGGCCGTGCTCTCACCTGCGGGTTCTTTTCTAAGGCCTTCTCCGCTCCTGAACGTAACTATGCTGTAGGAGATATAGAACTCTTGGCCATAAAAATGGCTCTCGAAGAGTGGCGCCATCTCCTCGAGGGGGCCCTTCACCCGTTCATCATTTTTACGGATCACAAAAATTTGGCCTACCTTCAGTCCGCCCAAAGGCTCAACCCACGGCAGGCCAGATGGTCATTGTTTTTCGAACGCTTTGACTTCGAACTCCACTTCCGACCTGGGGATGAGAAGAATCAAGGCGGATGCCCTATCACGGTCATTCCTGTTGGTGGATAAGGAGGAGGGTCCAGTACATCTCATCGACCCCGCCAAAATTCTTACCGTAGCACCACTAAGCCTGGTCTCCCCGCCAACAGGTAAAACCTTTGTTCGAAGTGGAGATAGACTGAAGGTTCTACGTTGGAGTCACTCGTCAAAAGTTTCTGGACATTTGGGGGTTAAAAAAGACTCTCGCGCTCATCTCCCGCCATTAATGGTGGCCTTCGCTTCGCAGAGACGTCCAGGATTTCATCGCCTCCTGCCCTTCTTGTGCCCGGAACAAAGTGCCTCGACACCTTCCTTCAGGACTCCGACATCCGTTACCCGTGCCTGCCAGTCCATGGACTCATATCGCTATGGATTTCGTCACTGATTTGCCTCCCTCTTCGAGATATACTGTTATATTGGTGGTCGTGGACCGATTTTCCAAGATGGCCCACTTCATCGCACTACCTGGTCTGCCTACCGCTCCCGAGTTGGCAAAGATCTTCCTGCTCCATGTTTTTCGCCTCCATGGTTTCCCTCTGCATATCGTCTCGGATCGAGGAGTCCAGTTTACCTCCCGTTTTTGGCGAGCTCTCTGCGGATTGCTGAAGATAACTCTGGATTTTTCCTCAGCCTACCACCCCCAGTCTAATGGTCAGGTCGAGCGGGTCAATCGGGCACTGACATCCTACCTTCGACATTTTTCCAATGCTCACCAAGATGACTGGGTCTCTCTTCTTCCTTGGGCAGAATTCGCCTATAACAACCATCCAAGTGAAGCTTCCTCTAAATCTCCCTTTTTTGTGGTTTTTGGTCAACACCCTGGCATTCCCCTTCCTGTGTCCCCTACCTCGGGGGTACCGGCAGCGGACTCCTTGTCTGTAGACTTCTCTCAGATTTGGAGGGAGACCAAAAAAGCCCTTGAGAGTGCTAGCCTCAGGATGAAGAGGTACGCCGACAAAAAACGGCTTGACGCTCCTCCGTACTGCCCTGGGGATAGAGTTTGGCTATCTTCTCGGTATATCAGGTTGAAAATCCCCTCCTATAAATTAGGTCCACGTTACATTGGTCCCTTTGAGGTCTTGAGTTGCATCAACGACGTGGCCTACAAACTGAGATTGCCCGCCTCACTAAAGATTCCCAATGCCTTTCATGTATCTCTCCTCAAACCGGCAGTATTTAACCACTTCCACTCAGCGCCTCCTCAAACCTCCCAACCGTGTACTTCGGATAACATCTTTGAGGTACGGGATATATTGGCAGTGAAGACTGTGAGGGGAAAAACTCTGTTTTTGATTGATTGGAAAGGTTTCGGTCCCGAGGAGAGATCGTGGGAACCCCAGAAGAATATTGATGCTCCTCGCATCATGAGACGATTTCTCACCAGCGTTAGGAGGAGGGGGCATAAAGGGGGTGTACTGTCACGGCTCCAGCCCTTACTTCTTCCCCTGCGCGCACCTCCCAGTGTGCTCCTGCTCTCCGGCGCGTCCCCGCACCCGGCCTCCGGTTCCCTCGGCGTCGGGCACCTGCGCACTGCCGTCCTCCTGCCGCGCAGCCTCCTGGGTAGTGTGACGCGCATGGCCCCGCCTCCAACATGGCGGCACCCATCGCTACTTATGGCCGGCGTCTGGACTGGTAAGACGCCTGTCTACGATTTTGGTGACGCAGTCTCTTGGCAGCGGTCTCTGTGTCTCAGGCCCCCCATCCTAACGCTTCTGTCTGCGCTGTCCTCTGTGTCTCTGCTTGTCTGCCTTGCCGCTGCTAGTGCTGCCTCTGATTACTCTTCCCCTGTGCTCCAGCCTTTCCTTGCCTCCTTGGGTCCTAGTAGTCTCCCTGTCCTGCTCCGTCCGTCCTTCTGTCCTTTCCTCTGATCTTCCCTGCTTGTCTGCCTTGCCGTACGCTCGGTGTTATATCTGTGCTTCCTCTTTTGCAGTCTCCGGCCCTTGCCACCCGCTGCTCTCCGTTCCTGCTTCCTGCCCATTATCCGCGGTCTCTGTGGTCCTCTGTGCTCTCTCTTCGGACCTGTCTGTGCCTCCACTCCAGTCTTAAGCCCCAGTCGTCCCTTTGGTTCCCGCTGTCGCGGTTCCATCCCCTGGGGGTCTGCCCCAACACTCCCTGTATAGGGGGTGGTTCTCACCTGGGCGCTTGCCCTCGGAGGCTCTGGAGCCGTGACCCAGAGGGTCCACTTCCGGGTTGCTCCTCCTTCCCTCTCTGCTACAGCAACCGTAACATATATGATATTATTGGTCATTTTAAAAATTGAAAAATAAATATAAATATACCTAAATTGTATTGCATATTTTAACAAATATTTAATAGGTTACAGTAGAGTAGAGCCTGGCCAAAAGTGTCTACCCTGTTATGGTGGCGGCTTAAAAAAATCTTTTGGCCAAAGCAAAAGCTGCCGACTATATGGGTGATCTGGTGGTGGGAACTGTTAATATGTGATTGGTGAGAAGTGGAGTGTTTCCAAAAGAGAGCGGTGGGACTGTGGACAGTTCGAGGGGTGGAGGCGGGGCTGGGTGGAGCCTGGGCAGAGTCTCAAGGGGGCCCCGAAAATTTTGCCAGTATGGGGCCCCGAAATTCCTAGTGGCAGCCCTGGTCCCAACCCCATTCATAAGGCAAGAAATCCCACTTATTAATCCTGACAGGGCACACCTGTGAAGACCATTTCCGGTGACTACCTCTTGAAGTTCATCAACAGAATGCCAAGAGTGTGCAAAGCAGAAATCAAAGCAAAAGGTGGCTACTTGAAGAACCTAGAATATAAGACACAATATTTTCAGTTGTTTCACACTTTTTTGTTAATTATATAATTCCACATGTGTTAATTCATAGTTTTGATGCCTTCAGAGTGAATGTACAATTTTCATTGTTATAAAAATAAAGGAAACTCTTTGAATGAGGTGTGTCCAAACTTTTGGTCTGCACTGTATGTTCCCATGGATGATACACCTTATGGATGCCCCCCTTCTCTTTGTTCCTGCCTTCATAAAATACCTCATGTTTACTGTGATGTGATTTTTTTATCATGTTTTTCTAATAAACTTAGACTCTTGTAGACACAAAATAGAACAAAAGAGAGGCAAAAATGCAAAATTTAAAGGGATGAAAGATATAGGCAAAATAAAGGATGGGAAGGGTTAAGGATTAGAAGGGGAAGGAGAAATATGGTTTATTAAGGAAATTGGGAAAAAGGGAAAAAGAAAAAATTAAAGGGATAGAAGGAAAATGAAAAAGATTGATCTGTACAGGATAGGCAAGGGACAGGGGGGTACGATACACATATATGATACCTCATATATAAAACACTTAAGAGGTAGGAGGGGAAGAAAAGGAATGAGAAAGACAAGGAAAGAAAAGGGAAAGGAAGAACAGCTGTAAAGAGGTGGAGAGATAAATAAAGATAAATACTAACTGTAAAATACTGTTTGTTAAATTCTAATATCTGGCGCCGTTTTCATGAAATCACATCCAGTTTGCTTTGACAGTTAAACATAGCAGAATTTTTGTGCTAAAAAAGTAGCAGAAAATGCGCAGCATTTACTCTACGTGTGAACACGGCCTAAGTTTTGAAGTGGATGTGATTCCATGAAATCTCCATCTTGGTGCGACTAAAGATGCTGCTGAATTCTGAGGTGTTGGTGCATTTTTTCTCTATAGGCTTCTTCTGAAAAAAAAAATGAAGAAAAAAATGCTGCTGCATTTTTAAGCTCAGAATCAAAGCTTTTCTGTAGTATTAAAAAAGCGTTAAAAACTCTGCTTCATTTCCGCCTCAAAGTTGCATCAAATAAGTGGGAAAAGGCATAAAAGAAACAAAGCAAACACGTAATATTCAGAGAAGATTGTTACTCTGTTGTGTGGTGAGGACATCTGCAGAAAAAAGCAGCCGAAAGAACGCAGCATTTATGCTAGGTGTGAACACGGCCTCAGCATTAAAAATTTGTTACATTTTGTATGGGTTTAATAGAGAAAAATATTAATTTTATGTAATTCACCAATCCCCATAAATAATCGGATTGCTGTGTTGTGCGGGTCATTACGATTACAGTGACACCAAATCTTTTTTTGTTATTTGGTGACTTGCCATGTTTAATATTTTTTTTAATAACGCGTTAAAGATGACATTATTGTTTAAATTCTCATGTTTTAGAAATTTTATAGAATTGAAAATATCTCTTATTCTCCCTCTAGAATACAGCAACATGCATTACACACTGCAGTGTATTTCTATCAGTATAGGCTACCTGTAGGCAGATCCAATAATACAGATCAAGTACACAAACGTCGCCACCTGCAATCGGCAGGGCTTGTAGGTCAAAGCTCCTGTGTCCGTCAGGTTTCAGGGTTGTGGGTTCAAAGTCTTGAATGCCCCCCCCCAATTATTGCAAGTTTTTTATTGTATTTCATATATGCCAAAGGCACTTTTTGGTTGCCTTAGGCTCCAGGGCCCAGATATGATGGCACCCTGGCAATATCTAGAGTGAAGCATGATGGTAGCTTGGTGATGTCTACAGTGAAGCATGGTGGCAGCTTGGTGATATCTACAGTGAAGCATGATGGTAGCTTGGTGATGTCTACAGTGAAGCATGATGGTAGCTTGGTGATGTCTACAGTGAAGCATGGTGATGGCTTGGTGATATCTACAGTGAAGCATTGTGGTAGCTTGTTGAAGTCAATAATGAAGCATGATGTGGACTCTGTGGTGTCCCCTATGAAGAAAGGCTGGGGCTTGGTGATGTCTACAGTGAGGCACGGTGGTTGCTCAGTGACCTCTATGAAGAATGATGGTGGCTCGGTGATGTTCACAGCAAAGCATGGCAGTGACTCGGTGATGCCCAGAGAGAAGCATGGTGGGGGCTTGATGACACTCTGGGGCCATTTCTCTTTCTCTGACACTGGAAACCTGCAGTGAATGGAGGGAAAGATGGATTTGATCATATATCAGGAAATCCTAGGAGAAAATGTCATCTCTTCTATAAGGAAGCTAAAGTTAACGTGCCATGATTGGACCTTCCAACAGGACAATATTCCAAACATACCTCAATGCCTGCCAGTGAGAAATGGGCTAAGATGTCTGAAGCTGATGGCTGGCCATATATCACATTTGCAGCAGGTCGTAACAGCCAGATGGGCAGCAGGTCATACCAGCCACAGGGGCAGCAGCTCATACCAGACAGAGGGGCAGCAGGTAACAATAGCCAGATGGGCAGCAGGTCATAACAGCCAGAGGGGCAGCAGGTCACAATAGCCAGAGGGGTAGCAGGTCATAACAGCCAGAGGGGCAACAGGTCATAACAGCCAGAGGGGCAACAGGTCATAACAGCCAGAGGGGCAACAGGTCACAATAGCCAGAGGGGCAACAGGTCACAATAGCCAGAGGGGCAGCAGGTCACAATAGCCAGAGTGGCAGCAGGTCATAACAGTCAGAGAGGCAACAGGTCATAACAGCCAGAGGGGCAACAGGTCACAATAGCCAGAGGGGCAGCAGGTCACAATAGCCAGAGGGGCAGCAGGTCATAACAGTCAGAGGGGCAGCAGGTCACAATAGCCAGAGGGGCAGCTGGTCATAACAGTCAGAGGGGCAGGAGGTCATAACAGTCAGAGGGGCAGCAGGTCATAACAGTCAGAGGGGCAGCAGGTCATAACAGTCAGAGGGGCAGCAGGTCACAATAGCCAGAGGGGCAGCAGGTCATAACAGTCAGAGGGGCAGGAGGTCATAACAGCCAGAGTGGCAGCAGGTCATAACAGTCAGAGGGGCAGCAGGTCATAACAGTCAGAGGAGCAGGAGGTCATAACAGCCAGAGGGTCAGCAGGTCATAACAGTCAGGGGGGCAGCAGGTCACAATAGCCAGGGGGGCAGCAGGTCATAACAGTCAGAGGAGCAGGAGGTCATAACAGCCAGAGGGACAGCAGGTCGTAACAGTCAGAGGGGCAGCAGGTCACAATAGCCAGAGAGGCAGGGAGTCATAACAGTCAGAGGGGCAGGGAGTCATAACAGTCAGAGGAGCAGCAGGTCATAACAGTCAGAGGGGCAGCAGGTCATAACAGTCGGAGGGGCAGCAGGTCATAACAGCCAGGAGGTGCTGTACAAGTACTAAATGCGCTGCAGAAGTCAGGAAAAGTGGTATTTTGTGCTGAATTTGGAGAAACATCTTGTTATATAGCTTGTATTGAGCTTCTTACATTGTTCTTGGTTGATTAGTTTATTGTAAACCGCAGAAAGTTAGTAAATTCTGCAAGTAAACCGAATTTACAAGAGAAAAGTGACAATTGTGCTTCGAGGTTTATTTTCGTAAAGTGACTTGTATGAAAATTGCAATTTAATGGCTGCACTAGACAAACAGCGCAGCACCGCTGCTGCCAATCACCACTGTACCAGCATTCTAGCTAATTATTACTTTTACCAATTTTAAGTTTTACTTTTAAAACCAAGGCAAATATAAGTTAATTCCTGGTGCCTGTCACTGAGCCTCCTGCACTGGAGGAACAGCGCGCCAGGCCGCCAGCACTGGGTCTGGGCACCATTTCCATGACCAGTGGTGTTCAGGGACAGTTGCTAGGAGACAGCAGAAGCGAGGCTTGGCCCTCACGGCTCCGCCCCCTCTGTGTGAGCGCTCAGCTGATGTGGTCATGTGACACTGTCAGGTCACGTTACAAAGTCCGGACGGCGTCATGGCAGCAGCTGAGGGGTGAGTGTCTGTGTCTGGTGTCGTGTGAGAGAAATGTCGCAGCTATTTTAGCGACACTTATTTTTATTTCTGCAGAACATTAGAGTGAGAAAACCCACAGTCCCTGCCCGCTGGTTCAGCAGAAACTGTGTGCTGGGACTTATAGTGCTTCAGCACTAGTATGTTGCCTGCTGGTAGTCATACTGCTGTGTATGCTGGGACTTGAAGTCCCACATGATATTACAGGCGGTGTCCCTTCCTCCTGCAGGCCTGCTGGTCCTTGTAGTCCTTCTGTATATGGTATGGACTACCTGTCTGGGCTCATACTTACAGGAAGCTGAGATATGAGGGGCTGTTTGATGGAAGCCGCACACTGTCCCAGGCCCATTACCCCCTGAATATGTGTCTGTTTGCGGCCGGGGGAGAAAGGTGTCGGGCGCTTTCCTGCAGGAAGGCTGTTATGTTCCTGCAGAGTCAGCGAACGGCGGAGAAGTGAACTTTGAGATGAGATTGTAGTGAGAGGAGATAGCGAGCGGAGGGTTAATCGTCCGAGATCACCCCTCTGTATGCACCTGCCTCCCACTTCCCCAGCACGGACGCTGCCTCCCACTTCCCCAGCACGGACGCTGCCTCCCACTTCCCCAGCACGGACGCTGCCCCCCAATTTTCTCGGCCCATTTCCTCTGCACGGACGCTGCCCCCCCCCATTTCCCTGTCACGGACGCTTCCCCACCTCTCCCGTTACGGCGCTCCCCTCTAACGCAGCCATGGTGTCCCCTGTACAGACCGTGTCCCCATTTGTTTACTTGTGTTTACTGGAGACCGGACCACAAAGTGTCGTCATACAGACCATAAAGAGGAATTGATGAAAGGCGTCAATTTGTGGTAGAGCTTCTAATACTGGAACAACTGCAACTCCCAGCATTTCCTGCAAGCTCTTGTGGGGCCACAACTCCCAGTATGTCCTGCGAGCTCTTGTGGGGCCACAACTCCCAGCATGTCCTGCGAGCTCTTGTGGAGCCACAACTCCCAGCATGTCCTGCGAGCTCTTGTGGAGCCACAACTTCCAGTATGTCCTGCGAGCTCTTGTGGAGCCACAACTCCCAGTATGTCCTGTGAGCTCTTGTGGGGCCACAACTCCCAGCATGTCCTGCGAGCTCTTGTGGAGCCACAACTTCCAGCATTTCCTGCAAGCTCTTGTGGGGCCACAACTCCCAGCATGTCCTGCGAGCTCTTGTGGGGCCACAACTCCCAGCATGTCCTGCGAGCTCTTGTGGAGCCACAACTCCCAGCATGTCCTGCGAGCTCTTGTGGAGCCACAACTTCCAGCATTTCCTGCGAGCTCTTGTGGGGCCACAACTCCCAGTATGTCCTGTGAGCTCTTGTGGGGCGACAACTCCCAGCATGTCCTGCGAGCTCTTGTGGAGCCACAACTCCCAGCATGTCCTGCGAGCTCTCGTGGGGCCACAACTCCCAGCATGTCCTGCGCGCTCTCGTGGAGCCACAACTCCCAGCATGTTCTGCGAGCTCTCGTGGAGCCACAACTCCCAGCATGTTCTGCGAGCTCTCGTGGGGCCACAACTTCCAGCATTTCCTGCTCGCTCTTGTGGGGCCACAACTCCCAGCATTTCCTGCGAGCTCTTGTGGGGCCACAACTCCCAGCATGTCCTGCGGGCTCTCGTGGGGCCACAACTTCCAGCATGTCCTGCGAGCTCTTGTGGGGCCACAACTTCCAGCATTTCCTGCGAGCTCTTGTGGGGCCACAACTCCCAGCATTTCCTGCGAGCTCTTGTGGGGCCACAACTCCCAGCATGTCCTGCGGGCTCTTGTGGGGCCACAACTTCCAGCATTTCCTGCGAGCTCTTGTGGGGCCACAACTCCCAGCATGTCCTGCGGGCTCTTGTGGGGCCACAACTTCCAGCATTTCCTGCGAGCTCTTGTGGGGCCACAACTCCCAGCATGTCCTGCGGGCTCTTGTGGGGCCACAACTTCCAGCATTTCCTGCGAGCTCTCGTGGGGCCACAACTCCCAGTATGTCCTGCGAGCTCTTGTGGAGCCACAACTTCCAGCATTTCCTGCGAGCTCTTGTGGGGCCACAACTCCCAGCATGTCCTGCGGGCTCTTGTGGGGCCACAACTTCCAGCATTTCCTGCGAGCTCTTGTGGGGCCACAACTCCCAGCATGTCCTGCGGGCTCTTGTGGGGCCACAACTTCCAGCATTTCCTGCGAGCTCTCGTGGGGCCACAACTCCCAGTATGTCCTGCGAGCTCTCGTGGAGCCACAACTCCCAGCATGTCCTGCGGGCTCTTGTGGGGCCACAACTTCCAGCAATTCCTGCGAGCTCTTGTGGGGCCACAACTCCCAGCATGTCCTGCGGGCTCTTGTGGGGCCACAACTTCCAGCATTTCCTGCGAGCTCTTGTGGGGCCACAACTCCCAGCATGTCCTGCGGGCTCTTGTGGGGCCACAACTTCCAGCATTTCCTGCGAGCTCTCGTGGGGCCACAACTCCCAGTATGTCCTGCGAGCTCTCGTGGAGCCACAACTCCCAGCATGTTCTGCGAGCTCTTGTGGAGCCACAACTCCCAGCATGTTCTGCGAGCTCTTGTGGAGCCACAACTCCCAGCATGTTCTGCGAGCTCTTGTGGAGCCACAACTCCCAGCATGTTCTGCGAGCTCTTGTGGAGCCACAACTCCCAGCATGTTCTGCGAGCTCTTGTGGAGCCACAACTCCCAGCATGTTCTGCGAGCTCTTGTGGGGCCACAACTCCCAGCATGTCTTGCGAGCTCTTGTGGGGCCACAACTCCCAGCATGTCTTGCGAGCTCTTGTGGGCCCACAACTCCCAGCATGTCCTGCGGGCTCTCGTGGGGCCACAACTCCCAGTATGTCCTGCGAGCTCTTGTGGAGCCACAACTCCCAGCATGTTCTGCGAGATCTCGTGGGGCCACAACTCCCAGCATGTCCTGCGAGCTCTTGTGGGGCCACAACTCCCAGCATGTCCTGCGAGCTCTTGTGGGGCCACAACTCCCAGCATGTCCTGCGAGCTCTTGTGGGGCCACAACTCCCAGCATGTCCTGCGAGCTCTTGTGGGGCCACAACTCCCAGCATGTCCTGCGAGCTCTTGTGGGGCCACAACTCCCAGCATGTCCTGCGAGCTCTTGTGGGGCCACAACTCCCAGCATGTTCTGCGAGCTCTCGTGGGGCCACAACTCCCAGCACGTCCTGTGATCTCTTGTGGGGCCACAACTTCCAGCATGTCCTGCGATCTCTTGTGGGGCCACAACTCCCAGCATGTCCTGCGAGCTCTTGTGGGGCCACAGCTCCCAGCATGTCCTGTGATCTCTTGTGGGGCCACAACTCCCAGCATGTCCTGCGAGCTCTTGTGGGGCCACAGCTCCCAGCATGTCCTGTGATCTCTTGTGGAGCCACAACTCCCAGCATGTCTTGAGAGCTCTCGTGGGGTCACAACTCCCAGCATGACCTGATAGCTATTGTGGAGCCACAACAGTTATTTGCTATTAAAACTCAATTTCCACTGTGCACCAACATCTGCATGAGAACTACAATTCCCAGCATTGCAATGTCAGCTGTTACTTGTTAGTGGGTACACAACTACAATTCGCAGCAATCTCCGCCGGCTGCTGGGGCTGTATCATTAGACAAGTGCATAGAGAACAATTCCCTAATGTATAGTTTCTGTCTCTCCTCGTACAGTGCAGCTTAGACCAATGTCTTCTTCAGTGTGCGGTGAATCGCCGCTGCTGATTCTTCTCGGCGGCAGCAGAAGTGATAGGGATGTTTTTTTCAATAAGTGACTAATTGAATTACTTTGAGCAAATCAATAAATGTGGAAAATGCCAATGTGCCGCCTTTATTGCCTGAATTGTGCTGCGCGAGCATTAAGACGTCTCCGCTCCTCCATAAAGATGCTGGCTTTTTTCTACAGCTGCTGTAGTAATTCTCTGCTAATCGCATTTTGCTGACCCCAAGTTATTTTATCTCATTTCTTTATTTTTAAGAATTACTTAAAGAAACACTAATGAAAAATGATTTATGACAAATCTGCTCATTATGCAGCAAAGTAGATCCAGGGGGGCTGTCCCAGTATCCTTAGTGACAAGATTCAGTATGAAACATCACGTAAGACATTTGTGTCCCTGAGCGACCCTCGCATAGATAATGCACCTCGTGCTATATGGACACTTGTGTAACCCACACTGACGCGACCTGTATAAAAAGCACAAGTCTGCAACTTCTGCGCGGTTTGTAATGTTCGTACATTTCACGGCAGGGAGCACTGCGTTCCTTTAATGAAGCCAGAGACTTGACCTCTGCGTGACTGCGGACGGGACCACATCGCAGAAAGTGTCGATTCAACGTCCACTACAAGATAATTGCAGAAGGAACAATTCCTCAATGTATATTTCTCAGCATTTTCACCCTTTTTTTTTGCTGCCTGGATGTTTCTACGTAGCATCTCCTCTACGGACCTCTCCGGTATCCACACAGGGCTTTATCGCTGCAGACATTGGGAGCATGTTTTATCCCTTTGTATTGCAAAAAAAAGTGAATTTTGCAACCAAAATTCGCAGAATAAATTGACACTTTTCAAATCATAAACCCTCAGCTTTGGTCAATTTACTCTGCGCTGTTCAGCAGCATCTCCATGAGATTTTAATACATCTTTTTCGTTATGCTTACGCTGTAAAACACAGAAGAAAATTCTCTGTATTTTTGCACCATGGAAACTTGCCTTTAGTTTGGGGTTCAAGTTGGTCAAAGTGGGGATTTCATTAGAGGTCCTAATGGTCATACCCTTTGTATTAGATTGGTATGGATCGACAAGCCAAGTCCTCCAGAGGGAAAACCGCGCTTTTCTTCCAACTTTATATAGCTAAAGGTCTCTTCCCACAAATCATTAGATCCCTCGTTATTTGTCTCTGAGGTCAGGATTGATTGTGTTGACTGATTGAGATCACTGACTGCTGCTGTTCCTATCTGTACACTGCCAGAGTTGCTAACTATTTGTGAGTGTCGGACCTCCATGATATTGGTGACCTATTTTAAAGATAGGTAATCCATATCACAGTAGTGGAAAACCCCTTTAAGGAAGCTGAGATCCAAGTTGCTGCTTGCAGAGGTACGTACAATGTAGAGTACGTTTACCTCTATTCTACATTCCGACAATGAGCTTTTCGTGTGTTTTTGACACAGCTTATTTTTTTTTTTTTTACTACAGACAGAACGCAACGTCTAAGGGTGTGTGCACACACTGCGGATTCAGCTGTGGATTTGGTCCTGTGGATCCTCAGCAGTTTCTGCTGCGGTGTACAGTACCATTATAATCAATGGAAAACAAAAACCGCAGTGCACACTGTGCGGAATTTTCTGCAGTTTCAAAACCGCATCATGTCACTTCTTTATGCGGAATCCGCAGCGGTTTTACACCTACTCCATTGTCCAGGTGTCAAACCGCAGGCTAATCCGCAGATAAACAGCAGATCTTTTGACCTGCGGATTTTGTAAAATCCACGCGGAAAATTCCGCAGCAGAATGCGCAGCATGTGCACACACCCTTAGGGTATGTGCACACGCTGCGGGTTCTGCTGCGGATCTGCAGTGGATTTGGCTGTGCGGATCCGCAGCAGTTCCGCAGACAGTGTACAGTACCATGTTATTCAATGGGATTTCAAATCCGATATTTTCATGCGGTTTTCCTGCGGTTTTAAAACCACAGCATGTCAGTTCTTTCTGCGGATTCCGCTGCGGTTTGACACCTGTTCCATTTTCCAGGTGTCAAACCGCAGAGGAAAACCGCAGGCAAATCCGCACATAAACCGCAGGTCACTTAACCTGCGGTTTTACCTGCGTATCTGCACAGAAAAATCCGCAGGTGAATCCAGGGCTGTGGAGTCGGAGTCGGTGCTCATTTTGGTGGAGTCGGAGTTGGAGTCGGTATAAAATGGACCAACTCCTAAAATATATAATAAATTGGGTACAGTAATTCAATGCAGGATGTGCTAAATATTTTTTTTCATAGGAATTTGGGAAAGTTATGAAATGTCCTATAAATGGCTGTTATATTACTGATCTAAGGCTACATTCACACACAGCGTTTTTCCTGCGTTTTTTGAAGATACGTCTTTCAGCTGCAAAAGCTGATCAGCTTTTTAAAAAACTGCATCACCTGAAAGGTTTTTTAGCTCATAGATAATGTTTTCATTTTTAAAATAGCTTTATTAAATTTTTCATAAAAATTAACAGCAATGTTTTTATATCGTAATAGTGCGGTACAGATTAATGTACAAAAATAACAGTAAGATATTACTTCAGGTATAGATAATGTTTTCAATAGCAAAAGCAGATTAGAAATCTGCTCTATCTATCCATTTATCCATATCTGTACCAAAAAGAATGAAAACCAGGTAGTACACAGACTAACACTTTTTTTTTTTAGCACCAGTAAGGTAAACCTCATAGGCCGGTTTCACATTAGCGCTTTTTAAGCGCACGCACGGCCGGGGGTAGCTCCGCCCCCGAGCCGGCTCTCTGCCCGGCGTGCCCGCCCCTTGCTTGTAGCGCCGCCTACTAGCGGACAGCGGCGCCTGCGATCGGTGCACCCTATCTTTAGCATAGGGTGCGCAGATCGTGCGCAGGCCGTGCGCTAGTTGCGCTTTGACCTGCGCTGCGCACTTTTGACGGTGCGCCGTGCGCGCCAAAATCAAACTTTTCGGATTTTGGCGCGCACGGCGCACCGTCAAAAGTGCGCAGCGCAGGTCAAAGCGCAACTAGCGCACGGCCTGCGCACGATCTGCGCACCCTATGCTAAAGATAGGGTGCGCCGATCACAGGCGCCGCTGTCCGCTAGTAGGCGGCGCTACAAGCAAGGGGCGGGCACGCCGGGCAGAGAGCCGGCTCGGGGGCAGAGCTACCCCCGGCCGTGCGTGCGCTTAAAAAGCGCTAATGTGAAACCGGCCATAGCTACCCAAAAGGACGCCCAGGACAGGCATTGCTCGTCTTCAGTAACACATCAACATCAATTGATAGTTGGAATAAATAGAATGCATTCATCACCAACACATCTTCTTAAGGTGCAGGCTTTATTTTCAAGTGTAAGGGTGTGCAGTATGAGGTTCTGCAGCAGCTGAGGTGTGCAGTATGAGGTTCTGCGGAACAGTATGAGGTTCTGCCAGCCCCAGGTTTGATCCTGGCTACGCCCATGGTGTGAATGTAGCCTGAGGATCTAGGCTTTGTCTTAGCTGAGATAAGTCAGTGTTATATTTTATTTATATGTATATACACACACACAGTACAGACCAAAAGTTTGGACACACCTCATTCAAAGAGTTTTCATTACTATGAAAATTGTAGATTCACTCTGAAGTCATCAAAAGTATGAATTAACACATGTGGAATTATGTAATTAACAAAAAAGTGTGAAGCAACTGAAAATACTGTGTGTCTTATATTCTAGGTTCTTCAAAGTATCCACCTTTTGCTTGATTACTGCTTTGCACACTCTTGGCATTCTCTTGATGAGCTTCAAGAGGTAGTCACCGGAAATGGTTTTCACTTCACAGGTGTGCCCTGTCAGGTTTAATAAGTGGGATTTCTTGCCTTATAAATGGGGTTGGGACCATCAGTTGTGTTGTGCAGAAGTCTGGTGGATACACAGCTGATAGTCCTACTGAATAGACTGTTAGAATTTGTATTATGGCAAGAAAAAAGCAGCTAAGTAAAGAAAAACGAATGGCCATCATTACTTTAAGAAATGAAGGTCAGTCAGTCCGAAAAATTGGGAAAACTTTGAAAGTGTCCCCAAGTGCAGTGGCAAAAACCATCAAGCGCTACAAAGAAACTGGCTCACATGAGGACCGCCCCAGGAAAGGAAGACCAAGAGTCACCTCTGCTGCGGAGGAGAAGTTCATCCGAGTCACCAGCCTCAGAAATCGCAGGTTAACAGCAGCTCAGATTAGAGACCAGGTCAGTGCCACACAGAGTTCTAGCAGCAGACACATCTCCAACAACTGTTAAGAGGAGACTTTGCGCAGCAGGCCTTCATGGTATAATATTAAGCTGCTAGGAAACCACTGCTAAGGACAGGCCACAAGCAGAAGAGACTTGTTTGGGCTAAAGAACATAAGGAATTGACATTAGACCAGTGTAAATCTGTGCTTTGGTTTGATGAGTCCAAATTTGAGATCTTTGGTTCCAACCACCGTGTCTTTGTGCGACGCAGAAAAGGTGAACGGATGGACTCTACATGCCTGGTTCCCACCGTGAAGCATGGAGGAGGAGGTGTGATGGTGTGGGGGGGCTTTGCTGGTGACACTGTTGGGGATTTATTCAAAATTGAAGGCATACTGAACCAGCATGGCTACCACAGCATCTTGCAGCGGCATGCTATTCCATCCGGTTTGCGTTTAGTTGGACCATCATTTATTTTTCAACAGGACAATGACCCCAAACACACCTCCAGGCTGTGTAAGGGCTATTTGACCAAGAAGGGGAGTGATGGGGTGCTACGCAGATGACCTGGCCTCCACAGTCACCAGACCTAAACCCTATCGAGATGGTTTGGGGAGAGCTGGACCGCAGAGTGAAGGCAAAAGGGCCAACAAGTGCTAAGCATCTCTGGGAACTCCTTCAAGACTGTTGGAAGACCATTTCCGGTGACTACCTCTTGAAGCTCATCAAGAGAATTCCAAGAGTGTGCAAAGCAGTAATCAAAGCAGAAGGTGGCTTCTTTGAAGAACCTAGAATATAAGACATATTTTCAGTTGTTTCACACTTTTTTGTTAATTATATAATTCCACATGTGCTAATTCATAGTTTTGATGCCTTCAGAGTGAATCTACAATTTTCATAGTCATGAAATAAAAGAAAACTCTTTGAATGAGAAGGTGTGTCCAAACTTTTGGTCTGTACTGTATATATGTAATCGATATTACATAGTGTATTACATATTTACAATTTATTACAGTTTTTTTGTGTTCTAAAGTGGTATTCCAATAAATATATATTCTGTTCTATCTAAATATCTTGATTATTGGATCATAAAAATGATTAAATGTCTGATGTTCACATTGTACTCCAATAAATTTTTCACTTAAATATAAGCAATATGTGTGGGAGTCGGAGTCGTGGAGTCGGAGTTGGAGTCGGTGTAAGGGAAATTGATGAGTCGGAGTCGTAGGTTTGGCTTACCGACTCCACAGCCCTGGGTGAATCCGCAGCGTGTGCACACAGCTTTACAGTTCCAGCAAAGTGGATGGGATTTATTGAATTCTCCTGCCCACCATGCTTTTATTTTACACAGTGATTACTGGCCCGTGGTTGTCGTTTCAAATCCGCAGCAAGTCAATTTCTCTTGAGGGTACACTGACTTTAGATTTCAGCCATAGATTTGAATTAGGTAAAAAGTGCCCACGCGCCGTTAGTGCATTTCCGCATGAAAAACGCATGGAATCCACACGTAAGTATGTCAATAAAGTTTTGTCAAAGCCAAATACCAGGAAGTATCAAAAAGAAAGGAGTTTTATTTAAAGCGTGACACACCAAAAAGAAGCAAAAAAATGCGATAAAAATGCAAGTAATCCAATT
The DNA here is from genome assembly GCF_039654945.1 of Dendrobates tinctorius. Classification (NCBI taxonomy): domain Eukaryota; kingdom Metazoa; phylum Chordata; class Amphibia; order Anura; family Dendrobatidae; genus Dendrobates; species Dendrobates tinctorius. The sequence goes on from NW_027361677.1 coordinate 27,700,421, forward strand.
TAATTAATAGGTGCAGAAATGGTGCAAGCTCATCATGGGAATGTAGCCCTATGGTGGACCCTGTAGCTCAGTGAACGTAGCTCCACAGTGTAGGACTCCCAACAAACAGCTTTCTAAATCTCAGCTTCTTGTAAGTGTGACTCTGCGGGATGGGGGCAGAGATGCAGATTAGGTATGGATTTTTTTTTCATTTTATGTAGTTTAAGGGGATTAATCACTTATGCATGGTGCTACGCCCTTCCGGTTGGATTTCCCGGTCTGTCTGATCGTGTGCCACGCCTGGAGGCAGAGTAGTTATCAGCTGATCTCAGGATTTATAAATGAAATGTAAGAGGATTATTTTCCTTTTCGATTACCGTAAATTGTTAATCTGTTTATTAACCTTCCAAATCGGATCATAGCTCATGCCCCTGTTCAGCCCTTTTGGTGCCCTCAGATCCATTGAACTAATAGGATTGAAATGGTCCAGCCCCCAAAGGCTTATGGATATTGGGGTGCAGAGTACAGACTGCCATTAAAGCCTGTACTCTGCTGCATTTGATTTCCCAGCATACTTCATATGTTATCACTTGTGCATTCATTCATGTGAATGGAATCACTCTCCTCCCTTTTTCCTATATGCCATCTTATGTAAAAAATGCCTCCCTCTTGATGTGTATGTACTGAATTCTCCGTGTCACACTGAATCCATTGCACTAATTTCCAAAATGATGACTGTTTCTTAATTTCCATTAATTAATCTGGAATATTCATCCGCATCACTTTGTTGTCCTCCCTTAGACCGTCGTATTGGCTGGGGAATGAAACGCTGAGAGTGCCAGCTGCTCTATTTGCCCTGAACAGAAAACGTCTCTGCGACAGACTGAGAAACAACCCTGATGTCCCCAAAGACGCCATCGTTGTATTACAAGGCGGGGAGGAGACCAATAGATACTGCACAGACACCGGCATCCTCTTCCGTCAGGTGAGTGTTCTTATAGGGTAGTTATGGTTAATTACATGATAATTTTCATACCAATAATCTTGTTAACAGCTGTTTTAATTTAATATATAGTGCGTCTGTACAACATTTTATTGTTCCATGTCTCCCTCTGTACTGCTGTAGGCGAGACCTATGTCGAATCAATCTCCTTCCCACTCTGGAAGCTGACGTAGAAGCAACCTTCTGTTATACTGGCATGCACGGCAGTGCACTGCTTTCCTAAAAAGCTGTCATAAAGTGATTACTCTTGGCTACTCTGCACATAATAGGGGATGTCTATGCTGAAACCTGGCCGTACCGAGCGTAACTGAGCATGTGCGACCACCAACACTCAGTTCTGTAAGGGGACGTGCACATTGATGTACACTTTGAGCACCATGTGGCGCCATAACGTATAATTAAATATTAAACACCTTTGCACAGCTTATCAACAAGTCCTTGACTTTGAAGGGTTCATGTGGGTTCTGCTATTTTCGACAGAACCCAGTAGTATTGCTCTTGCAATCTAAAATATTAAAGCCTTAAGGATCCATTAACTGTAGTGTGATCATAGTCAAACTCTTATGCAATATATATGTATATACATTGGACAATATATATGTATACAGGTATTAAATGTGACTTGGTGATATCAATGTTGGCTTTTCCTAATTTAACCCTCAGGAGTCCTTCTTTCACTGGGCTTTTGGAGTGACAGAGTCGGGGTGCTATGGAGCCATTGATGTCAATACAGGACGATCTATCATTTTTGTGCAGAAACTCCCAGAGAGCTACGCTGTGTGGATGGGGAAGTAAGAAATATTAACCACTACTAATAAGACTGTATTTTACAGTATGAGCAGACAGGTGCTGGGGCAGAACAGATTCATCTCTCTCCCTCCCCCCACCAATTCAAATGACCTTTATTGGCGGGAGTAAGTACATGTTAGCATTGCCAAAGCAAATGGTAAAATGATAGGGGGATGGGGGGGGGAGTTTGGGGGTGGTGGACATGTCCAGGGTGGGGTATAGAAGTCCATGACATATCTGGCTGTTTAGTCAGGGGATAGGGATGTGTCCAGCGTGGGGTATAGAGGTCCATGACATATCAGGCTCCTCTTAGTCTGACATATTCCACTGCTATTGCCGCTGCACTTTCCTCTTCCCCCAGTATTACCGTCAGTTTCTCTTCCTCCATGTAGGTGAAGTCTCGGAGGAGATCAGACAGTCTCTTGAAGTGAGTGTCCCTCACTGCGGAGTATTTGGGGCACCTCAGCAGGAACTGGGCCTCATCCTCCATGGCCTCTTGGGGGCACTACTGGCAGAGTCTGCTCTGTCGGGGCTTGTGGTCCTATCAGTTCTGCCCGGATTCGATGAGTAGGCCGTGGGCACTCAGTCTGTACCGGCTCAAGATATGTCGCTCTTTGGGGTTTTCTAGTTTCTCTAGATCTGGGACCAGTTTGTACTCCCTCTGTAGGTTCTGGTATATTGTCAGTTTCTGGGATTTGTTTATGTCTTTCCTCCAGATGCTGAGATATTCTTCTTTAACTTTGTGTACCATCTTCTAGATTTCGCCATTTGTCAGGCCATGTAGGGTTATGGATTGGTCAGGCTTTGGGTACTTTGTGTTGGGAGGCTTAATGGTGTAGGAAGGCTTTGTGATGGTAGGAGCTCGGACTACTACTTTGTAGATGAGCCTTGAAGGACAGCGCCTTCTTCTGGATTGCGATGTGTAGTGGGAAACTGCCCAGCTCTGCTCAGCAGGCGCTGTTTGATGTGCTCCAATGGAGAATATGCTTGCAGAACTATAGGTGGAATATTTCAGTCGGCCCAACGTCCAACTTTGACCAGTTTGGGTATGAGACTGGGCTCCAGACCTCACTGTCACGCAGAAGGGTTGGGGAAATGATGGAGTCAAAGATTTTTAGCCAGACGGTTACTGGTGCCTTGAGATGGTACAGATATCTTCTGATGGCATAGAAGGCTTGGAATGCTTTGTCTTTAAGTAACTCTATGGCTTGCTTGAAGCTCCCTGACTGGCTAAGTTCTTGGGTCCAGGTAGGAGGTGTACAGGTTCATCTCACAAAATTAGAATATCATCAAAAAGTTAATTTATTTCAGATCTTCAATACAAAAAAACAGAGTGATCTATTTCAATTGTTTATTTCTGTTAATGTTGATTATGGCTTACAGCCAATGAAAACCCAAATGTCATATCTCTGTAAATTACAATACTTTATAACACCAGCTTGAAAAAATGATTTTAAAATCCGAAATGTTGACCTACTGAAATGTTAGTTCAGTAACTGCACTCAATACTTGGTTGCATCAATTTCTGCATCAATATTGCGTGGCATGGAGGCGATCAGCCTGTGGCATTGCTGAGATATTATGGAAGCCCAGGTTGCTTTGATAGCAGCCTTCAGCTCATCTGCATTGTTGGCTCTGGTGTCTCATCTTCCTTTTGACAATACCCCATAGATTCTCTATGGGGTTAAGGTCAGGCGAGTTTGCTGCCAATCAAGCACAGTGATACTGTTGTTTGTAAACCAGGTATTGGTACTTTTGGCCGTGTGGACAGGGGCCAGGTCCTGCTGGAGAATGACATTTCCATCTTCAAAAAGCTTGTCAGCGGTGGCCTGAGCGGCATGTGAAGAGGACGTGTGCCCGCTGAGCTCCCGCATATACCTGCTTCATTCAGCCATTTCGTCCCCACAGCACGGCTAGTATAACCCCTGGAGGCTGCACCGGAGTCGGTGGACACCGCGGGGCACCGGAGATCGCTGCTTCACCCCAGGATATGGGGAAAAGAGGTCAGAGAAGGGTGGCAGGAGAGGCCGGAGCGGGGAGCCAAGATGGCGCCGCCGCCTCAGCGCGCGCTTTAGAGGAGGCCGCAGAAGACAGCGTGGCTAGGAACAGGGCAGTGGCGGCCAGGCTGCAGCGCTTTGCCCGCACGGCTGAGGCAGAACAGGAGTCTCTCCAGGACTCTGATATGGACCAGGAGACTGTGGCAGAGGACATGAGCCCGGGAATGGGGGAAGAGGAGGAGGCTGCTCATGCTAGAGTGCAGGGGGGGAAGGGAGCTGAGCCTAGCTGGAGTGATCTGGTGGAAAGAAATAAACAGCACCTCACAGCCTTGCAATTACAAGTTCCAGACGAGCCCACCAACAAAGATGTAATGCTGGCAGTGGTGCACTGTGGGACTGCGATCTCACATGTCCTGACGCAACTGGGCTTTCTGCAGGAGTCCATGCAGACTGTGCGACATGACCTGCACAGTGTTAGAGACAGAACAAGCCAGCTGTAAAAGCGTATGGGTGCTGTGGAGAATTCGGCCTCTGACTCAGGACAGCACTGTACAGAGCTCAAGAAGGATATGGCAGCTGTCTGGGCTAAAACTGATGACCTTGAAAATAGATCCAGACGGAATAATGTTCGTATTGTGGGCATGCCAGAGCGCTGTGAGGGAAAGAATCCTACTGCCTTCATTGAAACATGGCTTAAAGAAACAGTAGGTGTGGACAATCTAACACACCTGTATGCAGTGGAAAGAGCACATAGAGTCCCGACTCGGCCCCCCCCTCCCTGGTCATCCACCAAGACCTGTGCTGGCTAAAATCCTTCATTACAGGGACAGAGACGTTATCCTTAGATACTCGAGAGAACACCCTGACCTTACAATGGAGGGATCCAGAGTCTCCTTTTACCCGGACTTTTCGCCGGAAGTTCAGAAGATGAGAGCGAAATTCATAGACATCAAGAAGCGTCTGAGAACCTGTGGCGTCAAGTACTCCATGTTTTTCCCGGCTAAATTGCGTGTTGAGGCCTGGAATAAAAGCCACTTTTTTCTGGACCCCAGGGAAGCTGTGGACTGGTTGGACCTTAACGAGCGACAATTGAGGAAGGAGAGGAAGGAGCAGGAATGTGGCTGATGGTTTCTTGACCTGCTTAGTTGTTATGGAGTCATGCGGTTGGAGTCTGCGGTCCTGATGCAATGGACTGCCTAAGAAGTTATATTTCTATTTATTCTTTTATTACTCTGTTTTATGCTGTTCTTTTTTTAAGAATTTGTGGTCCTTGTGGGGCCTTAGTCTGAATACGGATAAGGGAAAATGCAAAGTGCTGTGGGGTTATATCCTGTCAAATGCGGGTAGTGAACAGGAATTGAAGCGCCTGCTGAATGGGGTGGAAGGGTTCGACAGTACCCTTACTTGTTGCACCCTTGGTTCAGCCCAAGGAATTGTTGGAGGGTGTTTTTTGGGGGGAGGGGGGAGGGATTGGGTTCAAAATGTCCTTTGGCATACTTGTACATTTCAATATTGGCTATGGTACGGCCGGGGGGGAGATGGTAGGCAATATGCTATGGTACGATAATGGCTGATTTTAAGATACTTAGTTGGAATATCAGGGGGTTGAAGTCGCCAGTAAAACGACAGGCCATATTCTCCTTCATAGCGGACCAGAAGCCGGCGGTTGTTTGTTTGCAGGAGACGCATCTCACACAGGAGACGCTGGGAATCCTGGATAAGAGATGGGTACAGGCAGGCTTTCACTCTACTCATTCCCAATACCCTAGGGGGGTTAGTATATTGATTCACTCCAGGACTCAATTTAAGTGCCACCGGGTGGTGGTGGACACAGAGGGGCAATTCGTCCTTTTATCTTGTACAATCTTTTCCACCCCGCTGGTGTTGACATCTATATATATACCCCCGCCTTATAGTAATAGAGTTATCTATAAAGTTCTGGCCATTCTGAGAGATTTTCCGGGGGTTCCGCATTTGGTCGTGGGAGATTTTAATAATATTCTGGATTCACATTTTGACAGGGGTGGCCATGAACCTCTGAGGCTGGGAGGTAATCTTACGCCATTTGGGGTTCTCGTGCGGGAGATAGCTTTGACCGACTTGTGGAGATGCCGTAACCCTGGCGTCCGTCAATTCTCGTGCTTCTCCTCTACTCACTCCTCCCTGTCTCGCATCGATCTGGCCCTGGGTGATGATCTTATGCTGGGTAAAACTTTAGAGGTTAAATATTTGGCGCGAACGGTATCTGATCATTCGCCTGTTTCAGTCATGCTTGCGGGGGGCGGGAACGGGAGGAATGATAGACCTCTCTGGCGTCTTAACCCGTTTTGGCTGCAGCTAATCGATAAGAATGACGGCTTTATCCCTGAGTTGCAGGAATATCTTAATCTTAATAGAGGCTCGGCTTCTAGTGGGATCGTCTGGGAGGCCTTAAAGGCGTACTTAAGGGGAATGTACATACGAGAGATTTCTAAAATAAAGACCGCCTCCAGGGCAAAATCACAACTTGTATTTAGGGAACTGGAGGATGCGGAAAGGGCCCTTGCAACACAGAGCACACCTGCCACTCGGAAGCGATTGGGGGAGGCGCAGTCAAAGGTGACCAAACAGACATTAGAGGCGGCGGCGCAAAAACGGCTGTTTCAATCTACTCAATATTTTGAGAGTGCGGAAAGTGTGGGGCATTTGCTTTCTGTTGTGACATCGGCACAGAGAGGGTCTGCGGCTATAGCGGGTCTTCAGGATGTGAATGGGCGACTGCTCACTGACGCACCGGGGATTTTAAAAATTCTAAAGATTTTTTATGCTGACTTGTATTCCTCACATGCTAGGGCCCCGACAGAGGATGTTGTTTCCTTTTTGGAGGCTGGCAATCTCCCAAGGTTGACTCCTGAGGACAGACGCTCTCTAGATAGACCTCTAAGTCTGGACGAGTTGGAGGAGGCTCTGGGAACCATGTCCAATGGTAAGGCACCTGGGGTAGATGGGTTGCCAGCTGAGGTATACAAACGGTATAGAACGGTATTGCTCCCTACTCTATTGACGGTGTTTAATGATAGTCTGGAACGGGGTGTTCTCCCACCGTCTATGCGAGAAGCTGTCATTGCCGTGCTGTTGAAAAAGGATAAGGACCCAACTCTGCCTGCGTCGTATAGGCCCATCTCCCTGTTGACGCTAGACATTAAACTTTTAGCGAAGGTCCTGGCCATTCGACTCTCAAAGGTAGTAGCTGTGTTAATACACCCCGACCAGACGGGGTTTATGCCCAACAAATCGACGGCTATGAATATTAGGAGATTATATCTGAATATGCAGGTGAGGGCTGATAATGCCGGGAAGAGGGTGGTTCTGTCCCTAGACGCCGCTAAGGCATTTGATAGTGTGGAGTGGGACTATCTATGGGCGACGCTTCACTGTATGGGCTTTGGCCCGGGCTTTATTGGCTGGGTCAAGCTCTTATACTCGGAGCCGAGCGCTCGGCTGAGGGCTAATGGTCAGTTGTCTAATCCTTTTTCGCTTCATAGAGGAACAAGGCAGGGATGTCCTTTATCCCCGCTGCTGTTTGCTCTCGCGGTGGAGCCATTGGCTTCCAGGATAAGATTGGATACTGGCATAGAGGGATTCCGGTATGGGGAGCATGAGGAGAAGGTAGCACTATATGCGGATGACCTGTTGTTATTTTTAGCGGATGCGGACAGATCATTACAAAACACGATGACACTTCTTGGGGTATTTGGGAAGGTCTCGGGTCTGGTTATTAACTGGGAGAAGTCTGCGCTCCTCCCATTGGACTCAAGCTCCTGCAGTGTGGTAGGTGTGCCGGTTGCAACGTCCCTTCAATATTTGGGCATAAAAATATCCAATAAGCTGACAGACTATGAGAGTCTAAATCTTGTCCCGTTGTTGGACAGGATCAAACAGAAGGTTAAGGCCTGGGCAAAGTTACACCTCTCTGTAGTGGGAAGAGTGAATCTGTTGAAGATGGTAGTTATGCCGCAACTCTTATATGTCCTTCATAATTCCCCTGTCTGGCTTCCTCAGAACAGGTTTCATAAAATTAATATGATTTTTAGAGAGCTCGTTTGGCTGAAACAAGGCGCGAGAATTAAACTTGAACACTTGCAAAAACCTAAGGATGAGGGGGGACTTGCGTTGCCCAACCCATGGCTTTATTTTTTGTCTTCCCAGTGCCAGCATGTAGCAGGAGGGATGGAGGGCGAGTTGGCGGATTTGGTGGGAGGTCAGAAGATCCTTCAATTTCTAGTGGGACGGGGATCACTGGTGTCGAGTCTGGAGTCGGGTAGATTTCGATCCCTTGCATTCAGGTTTCCTACGGTGCTTCTAATGGTTAGAGTATGGGATAAGCTGAGGCAGCTGAGAGGAATACGCGGTCTTACAAAGTACTCCCCCATTTGGGACAATCAGCATTTGCCATGTATGAAAACGCTCAGAGGCTTTGCTCACTGGAGGCGGATTGGCGTATGGTGGGTGTCGCAGCTGGTTGAGGGAGGGGTTTTTAAAACTTTCGAGCAATTGGGACTGGAATTTCCCCTCCAACGCTCTATGTTTTATCAATATTTGCAGCTGCGTCACGCGTATATGGTGCAGAGCAAAAAAGTTGACCTAACCATACACCACGACATCCTTATCCATAGGCTCGGTATGCAGGGGTCCACCAGAGGACTGATTTCAATGGTGTATGGTGGCTTACTTGGACAGGTCCTGTCAAGGCATCCCATTAGCGCACTGATAAAGTGGGAACAACAGCTGGGTACGATATCAGTGGAGCAGTGGGACTCGATTCTACAGATGATTCCCAGATTGTCTCTTAGTGAGCCTGGCCGCCTGTCTCAGCTATATGTCCTCTATAGGACATACAGGTCTCCCGAATGGTTGTTCAATAGAGGGTTGCGGTCGGATTCAAGGTGCCCCAAGTGCACGACAGATAATGCGGACATTTTACATATGATGTGGACATGCTCTTGCCTGCAGATATTTTGGATCGTGGTCCTTGGCCTTATACACTTGGTCACGGGACAGGATATTCCCAGGGACCCAATGATTTGTGTTCTGGGTTATGTTGATGAGGTGGGAGGGGATCAATACCTTAAAATTGCTGTGGCCAGAATGCTATTTGTGGCCCGAAAGCTGATAGCTTATCACTGGATTTCTGCCAAAATCCCCTCAAGAAAAGAATATATTAATAGGTTGAACCAAATATTATATAGGGAAAAGTCTGTGTACCTTAGGAGGGGTGTGCCGCATATTTTTTGGGAAAATATGGGAGGGATGGTTGAAGATTCCCAGTCTGGCTGCCTCGAATCTTCTGGATTAGTGGGTGGGCCCTGGAGGTGGTCTCCTGTCGGTTGTTACTCGCCTTTTCTCATATGATATGGTTGTGTGATACAATTGGGTTTATTCGCTATGTACCAGTCCATGCCATCGGACAAAGGGAGGGGGGTGTTATAATAATAATAATAAATTTTATTTTTATAATAATAAATTTTATTTTTATAGCGCCGACATATTCCGCAGCACTTTACATTTCAGAGGGGATTTGTACAGACAATAGACATTACAGCATAACAATAATCACATACAGTAGATTATAACAAATACCAAGAGGAAAGAGGGCCCTGCTCGCAAGCTTACAGTCTATGAAGAAAGAGGGAGACACGAAAGGTGGGTGGTAACAGTTACCCTGATTGTATGGACCAGTCATAATGTTAAGTGTGTAACAGTACAGACACAGAGGGCTAATGGAGGCATAAAGCATGTGGGAACATGATGCGGGGAACCTGGTTATGGTAAAACTTTTGGCTCTGCCACACAGGGATAGATTAGGTTAATGTGTTGGGGTGGTAGGCCAGTCTGAATAAATGCGTTTTCAGGACACGCTTAAAATTGTGGGGATTGGGGACTAATCGTATTGACCTGGGAAGTGCATTCCAAAGAATTGGTGCGGCACGTGTAAAGTCTTGGAGACGGGAGTGGGAGGTTCTGACTATTGAGGATGCTAATCTCAGGTCATCAGCAGAATGGAGGGCGCGGGTAGGGTGGTATACTGAAACAAGGGAGGAGATGCAGGGTGGTGCTGAGCCATGGAGGGCTTTGTGAGTGAGGGTAATAAGTTTATACTGAATTCTGGAGTGGATGGGTAGCCAGTGTAATGACTGGCACAAGGTAGAGGCATCAGTGTAACGATTGGTGAGGAATATGATCCTGGCTGCAGCATTCAAGACAGATTGGAGGGGGGAGAGTTTGGTAAGAGGGAGACCGATTAGAAGAGAGTTACAATAGTCGAGACGAGAATGAATAAGAGAAACAGTAAGAGTTTTTGCAGCGTCAAAGGTAAGAAAAGGTCGAATTCTAGAAATGTTTTTGAGGTGCAGATGACAAGAGCGAGCCAGTGATCGAATGTGGGGGGCAAAGGAAAGCTCGGAATCAAGTATGACCCCAAGACAGCGGGCCTGTTGCTGGGGAGTAATAGTGGAACCACACACAGAAATGGCAATGTCGGGTATAGGTACATAAGTAGAGGGAGGAAACACCAGGAGTTCAGTCTTTGACAGGTTCAGTTTCAGATATAGTGAGGACATGATATTAGACACAGCGTTTAGACAATCGCCGGTGTTTTCTAGAAAGGCTGGCGTGATGTCAGGAGAAGAAGCGTATAATTGGGTGTCATCAGCATAGAGATGGTACTGGAAACCAAATCTACTGATTGTTTGACCAATAGGGGCAGTGTACAAGGAGAAGAGGAGGGGACCTAGAACCGATCCTTGGGGGACCCCAACAGTAAGGGGAAGATGAGAGGAGGAGGAACCGGCAAAAGATACAGTAAAGGAGCGGTCGGAGAGATAGGAGGAGAACCAGAAGAGAACGGTATCCTAAGGCCAATGGAACGGAGCATAGTGAGGAGGAGCTGATGATCCACAGTGTCGAATGCTGCAGAGAGATCCAAGAGAATTAGCATGGAGTAATGACCATTTGATTTAGCTGTTAGCAGATCATTAGAGACTTTAGTGAGGGCAGTTTCAGTGGAGTGTAAAGAGCGGAAACCGGATTGGAGAGGGTCGAGAAGAGAGTTTTCTGAGAGATAGCGGATAAGACGGGAGTGGACCAGGCGTTCCAGGAGTTTAGAGATGAAGGGAAGATTAGAGACAGGTCTATAGTTAGCGGCACAGTTTTGGTCGAGGGATGGTTTTTTAAGTAGTGGATGTATGATGGCATGCTTAAATGAGAAGGGAAAAATACCAGAAGAGAGAGAGAGGTTAAATATTTTAGTTAGGTGAGGGGTGACAGCAGGGGAAAGGGACTGAAGGAGCTGTGACGGAAATGGGTCACTGGTGCAAGTAGTTGGGTGAGAAGATGCAAGGAGCCTGCTTACTTCTTCTTCTGTGACTGGTTCAAAATCAGAGAGTGAGTTAGATGCAGTGGGGGAGGGAGGACGGTGCATGGTATGAGGTGATTGGGAGATAATTTCCTGTCGGATCTGGTCAATTTTTTCTTTGAAGTAATTGGCCAGATCGTCAGCTCGGAGCTCCGTGGTTGGGGCCTGTACTCTTGGATTGAGTAGAGAATGAAAAGTGTCAAAGAGACGTTTCGGGTTATTGGACAGTGAGGTGATGAGGGTGTTGAAATAGGTTTGTTTGGAGAGGTGAAGGGCAGTGTTGTATGTTCTAAGCATAAACTTAAAATGGATGAAATCTTCGGGTAGATTGGATTTTCTCCACAGACGTTCGGCGCACCTGGAGCACCGCTGCAGGAAACGTGTTTGCACCGTGTGCCAGGGTTGTCGCCGTCTGCGTTGTGGTGTTCTATTTATAGGGGGTGCAAATTCATCCAGGGCACTTTGAAGTGTTTCATTGTAATGCTTCAATGCAGAATCAGGACATGAGAGGGAGGAGATAGGGGCCAATGAAGACTGCAAGTTCTTCAGAAGTTTCTGGGTGTTAATAGCCTGTATGTTTCTATAAGTCTGGACAGTGGGGGTGACCTGAGCAGCCTGGCAGTTCTTGATAGAGAATGAAAGAAGATTGTGGTCAGAGAGCGGGAGAGGGGAGTTTGCAAAATCATCCACTGCACAAAGCCGAGAGAAGACCAAATCGAGGGAGTTTCCGTCTTCATGCGTTGGAGAATTAGTAAGCTGCGAAAGGCCAAATGAGGAGGTTAGAGATAAAAGGTGAGTAGCAGATGGGGAGAGGGGAAGAGCAATGGGGATGTTGTGTTCACCCATGATGAGGGTAGGGGTGTCACAGGAGAGAAAATGTGGAAGCCAAGTGGCAAAATGATCCAGGAACTGATGGGAG